>NW_019154089.1:32505088-33118347 GCF_002288905.1 Enhydra lutris kenyoni | reverse complement strand
ACACACACACACACACACACACACACACACACACACACACACACACACACACAATGGAATACTATGCAGCCATCAAAAGAAATGAAATCTTACCACTTGCAACGATGTGGATGGAACTAGAGGGTATTATGCAGAGCAAAATAAGTCAATCAGAGAAAAACAATTATCATATGATATCCCTCATATGAAGAATTTGAGAGACAACATGGGGGATTTGGGGGGTAGGGAAGGAAAAAATTAAACAAGATGGGATCAGGAGGGAGACAAACCATAAGAGACTCTTAATCTCACTAAACAAACTGAGGGTTGCTGGGGAGCAGGGGGTATGGAGAGAGTGGTTGGGTTATGGACATTGGGGGGGGTATGTGCTATGGTGAGTGCTGTGAAGTGTGTAAACCTGGCAATTCACAGCCCTGTACCCCTGGGGCAAATAATACATTATATGTTAATAAAAAATTTTTAAAAGATTAAAAAAAAATAAAATCAAGAGACACCAGTGTTAAGTCTGGGACTTTTAGTAAAAAGAAACTACCTTCGAGATATATTCAGAACAACTTTACCAAGCACAAGGCAAAAACCCAGCCCACATAGAATAAGCAAAAAGAGGAATTTGTTTCACATGTAGTAAGATCATGTAGGAGTCTGCCTGCCGGGGGCACAGGGGGATCTGGGGAATCAAAACGCCATCAGGATCATTTCCATCTCTACTCTTTTTACACTTACTTCAGTCCCAGCAGGAATCCCGCTTCCCACCTCTCATCACCTCATTTGCCAAAGCTGTCACCAGCACCTCCAGATTTATGGCCAACCAACTTAACAACTCTAGTAAAACTCAAGGGCCTCATTTTTCCATAGTTCAAAAAAAAAAAAAAAATTCTCAAGTGTTCATTATTTGAAGCTACTGGAGTCACGTGGCTATCCCTGAACCAATCACACTGTAGGCAAGGAAATTAAAGGCCCTGATTGGTTGGACCCATGCCACGTGCTCCTGCCCCTCGGCTCCAGGGGTTGGAGTGAGCATCTCCTAAGAAGGGGGGGGGGGGTGGCAGTTTCACAAAGCAACATCGGAGTACTGTTTCCGGAAAGAGGGGGATTAGGTCCCAGTCATGCCTAAACCGCGCGCTGCGCACCCTCTCATACAGACGAGCTCTGTGTGTTCCAGGCCCAGCACTGTCCCTGGACCACTTTTAGCTTCAGTTTTCCCATGTAGGGCGTACAGGTGTTGATCCCACCTGTAAGGGCCAACGAGGCATCTTGTGGGAAAGCTGCATCTAAACTATAAAGTACAGTGCACACGTAAGGGAGGGGTGAGAAGAATGGTCACTAAGCAGCAGTTCTTACCCGTCTGTCCCCTTCTGTCCCTCTCACAGAGCACCTGAAGAAGCCACTTGAAGACTACATGGCCCTTTTCCCCAGTGTGAGGATTCTTCGAACCAAGAAACGGGAAGGGCTGATAAGGACCCGAATGCTGGGGGCCTCGGCAGCAACGGGAGATGTGATCACATTCTTGGACTCGCACTGTGAAGCCAATGTCAACTGGCTCCCCCCCTTGCTCGGTAAGTGGCCTCCCAAGGCTAGGTAGCCCCAGCTTTCTGCAGGGATCGTCCACGCGGCTTCCCTTGGCTGCTTGAGATGCACCCAGCCAGCTCAGGTGCCCCAAGGACGCAGGAATGCCCAAAGAAACCTTAAAAATCCACTCAGGCCCTGTCCCTTCATTTTATAGAGAAGAAAGCTGAGAGGGGAAGTGACTACAGCACACTAACATCTACTTACATGATTGCTTCCCCCAGATCACTTCCAGCTTTATTGGAAAGCAAGCCAAGGCTGTCTACGGGTAGGAGCCAAACTGTGGGGGACATTATCCTAGCAACTTAGAATAGTTAACCTTCACTGCACTGCTACCGAGCCAGGAAACTTGTAAGCATTATCCCCAGTCCTCAGAAAACCATGCCAGGTCAGAATTGTAGAAGAAATTGAGTTTCAGAGATACTGGGTGACTCAGTATTGTTCCCTTGGGTCGTAAGTGTCAAAGTTACCATCTGTCTGGCCCCAAAGTCTGTCCACTCTCACAACACCACACTGCCTTCCCTAAACTCCTTTCCTCTCTGGAGAGTTTCTGACAGCTATCAGAGAAGGGCTGTGGACAGAGTAGCACGATCCAGCAGCCATCCACCACAGCCTTGCAGACAGAAGGGAGGCTTGAGGTTTGGATTCTGGGCGGTGAGGTGCCTCATAGCTGGCTGAGGAAGAGGTCTGAGTTCTGCAGAGCTCAGATTCACTGACGGCGGTGAGCTGGAGCTAGGGGGGCATCAAGGAAATGAGCCATTGAGACCGGGAATCAGGTGAGGGACAGGGACAGAGGCAAATCAGAGAAGAGTTGTCAGAGAGAAGCTGAACTCCTAACACACGGGTGGGTATGCTGTCCACAACAGAGATCTGGGGACCAAAGGGGACTAAAGTTTAGGGTCAATGTGAGCCTGCATCAGAATCACCTGAAAGACTCATTAAAACAGAGTGCTAGGGGCACCTGGGTGGCTCAGTGGGTTAAAGCCTCTGCCTTCAGCTCAGGTCATGATCCCCGAGTCAGGCTCCCTGCTCAGCGGGGAGCCTGCTTCCTCCTCTCTCTCTGCCTGCCTCTCTGCCTACTTGTGATCTCTCTCTGTCAAATAAATAAATAAAAATATTAAAAAAAAAAAAAAAAACAGAGTGCTGGACCCACCCCAGAGTTTCTGACTGAGGAGATCTAGGGGTACGGCCTGAGAAGCTGCATTTCTAACCAACTCCCAGGTAGTGCCCACACTGTTGTTCCAGAGACCACACTTAGAGAAGCCCTGGTTAGGCCACCAAGCAGAGGTGAGAACTGGAAGCAAAACCCACCCAGTTCAATGGGATAATCCAGCAAATCTGTTCTCTGACACTGATCAGCATGGAACCTCATGCTTCTGACCCCAAAGGTCCAGGATCCCACCGGGTTAGGAAAAGGATATAACACAAATTTTCTGGTACACTGTTTATTTAATTAAGCCAAGAGGTGTCTGCATCTGCCTCTCATTACTGAAAGGGAAAAAGGGAAAGAAGAAGAAAAAAAGCCTTACCATCAATCACCTAATTGACGGTGCTGAAGAACAACCCATTTGTTGGGTTATCCAGTGACTCATAAAGAGAAGCAAGTGGTGGGGCGTGAAGCTGAGCTGGGAGCCTAAATAGCCCTTAACTCTGTTTCTATGGAAATACATGAGGGTAATTGTCATAATCTGCAGAATACATGGAAGAAACATGCTCCGTCTTTTTATTTTTTATTTTTCCGATAGAAACGTGAACGGGTGGTATAGATGTAAAAGTCTGTCCCTGTTCAGACAAGCAGCCCACAGTGCGCATCAGGGCTTTTGTCTCGAAACAGGGAACAAACACCTCCTTGCATAGCTCACTCCACCTTCTGTGGCGATGAGGCATTCCTGAGCCTGAGAAGGGTTCAGTCCCCCCAAAGGAAAGCCACTGTTGATCCTCATTTACACCACCACTACTCTCGTCGTCGTCGTCATCATCATCCACATGGCTCTGCTAGTCCCTTAGCTTTTTATGACACAGCCACATTTGAATTTGATGGGTATGGGGTAAAGCAGACAGGCCAGGCGTTATTATCTACATACAACAAATGAGAAAACTAAAGCGCCAAGAGAACAAGGGAGATGCCCAGCTTCTGAGCTGCTTTCCGCAAGCCTGGTCACAGACCATGTCTTCGGTGTGCTGATGGGATGTGCACATGTGGGAGAGGCTGGCTTGAGCATGTTGGCCCCACTGTCCCACTCGGTCTTCACAGGGACCCCAGGAGACTGGTGTTGTCTTTCTCCATTTTGTCGGCATGGAAACCAAGGTTCAGAGGCATCAGATAACCTTTATCAAGGTACTGCTGCGCATAGGTGATGACACCAGGGTCTGGACCTGGGCATTCTGTCCCCCAGCAAGTGCAGCACCCCGGAATGCTGTCTGTCTGATGCCACCCTTGACCTACCACCTCCCACAATCACCCAACCTCCAGCAGAGCCCTGTGTCCTGGGCCCAGAGCCTCTGTAGAAGTGAAATCCCCTGCACAGCCCTGAATAATTGGGAAGGGAAGCACTTCTCTAGACCTTTCCTTGGAGAAGTTTCTTTGACTTCACTAAGCATCCCTCGGGAGCCCATTCACCAGGCAGACGCAGGCTCCACCCCCAGAGATTCTGATTCAATGCAGCTGGGGCAGGGGCAGCCCTGGCGGGCTTGTAAACACAGCATGAGCGCACTGGCCCTGGCAGCCAGAGAATACACTGCCGAAAGCAGCATTTCTCCATCTGTTTTGATCATGTGCCACAGTTAGAAATACACTGGACATCTCAATCCGGTACTCAAACACACACCCATACAACAGGACTAAAACACTTTTCCTGAAGAAGTATTTATCACTTGGAATGCACCCTGACAGTCAGTATTCTTTTTTGGTTCATTTTACACACACACTGGATCAGTTTCATGACCCACCTGTGGATCGTGTCTTGTAGCTTAGAAAAAGGCAAAAATGCTGCTTTCTCTCCTGGAAGAAAACTCTGTTTGATGAAGCCTGAACCCTAGGCAGCTGCCAGCCTCCACTGGCCCTACCAGGCTCCACTCTCCAAGCCTTGAACTTGACTGCTGGCCCAAGCAGATGGGCCCCTAAGCACAGCCCATTTGCCCCTTATGGCAGGTCATCTTCCCTGATCGCTGGCACACCTCAGCTTCTTCGCAGAAGGAACATTGAAGAACAAAGCCAACCAAAGCTTAAAATTCTGGTTGGTAGGTTGAGCAGAGTGAGTTTTATAGAATCAGCTTCTTCCTGACTGAAAGGGGACCATGAAAGGCCATCCAGTTAGGGAGCCCACCTGCCATCTTGAATCACCTAGCCTAGAGAGTTCCTGCAGAGCAGAGATCTGCCAGGCCCTGCTTGCACGTGTCAGGTCATGAGGGACTCATAGCCCATTCCCTCTTCAGGAGTTGCCACCATTGGAAGAATTGAGCTGAACTCTAACAGGAAGGGCCACTCAGCCACCGGCCATAGTTAGGAAGTTCTGAGAAACTGTCAGGGGCACATGCCGGGATGCCGGGCTACTTTGGGCCACAAGTCAAGGTTAGGACCTGCAAGGTAGAGCCTGACGGGCCAGGACAAGAGGTCTCCCAGAAGAAAATGAGCCTCTCTCCACCATAGTGCTGACCATTACAAGCAACCGTGCTACGTGCCTCTAGCTGTCACAGTGTTTGGTACTCAGCCACCTGAGACTCGGAGCCTCTTCTCCCTGTTTCACAAAGAACACTGGGGGTCACAGACATTATTTATGTAGCTCACAGGCAGCAGGGCTGGGATGGGAGGCCTGGCCCATCTTTCTTAAAGCCTGCACTCTCCCTTCTTGGGATTCTCAAATTCCAGTGTTCAGAGAATTCACTCAGGGCACATTAAAAATGTGAGTAAGCTGCAGAGCGGGGTCGTGCTCTTAGCTGCTCCCCCGTTCCGCCTCCCTAACGGGGATCTCTTGGCTTCTTCAGACCGTATCGCTCGGAACCGCAAGACCATCGTTTGCCCGATGATTGACGTGATTGACCACGATGACTTCCGGTACGAGACACAGGCGGGGGATGCCATGCGGGGCGCTTTTGACTGGGAGATGTACTATAAGCGGATCCCAATTCCTCCAGAACTGCAGAAAGCTGACCCCAGCGACCCATTTGAGTAAGTACAAGTGACCCAGGCTGGTCCCAGTGGCTGACCCGGTGACCCCTTCCCAACACACCCAACTCAGGATCACCCCCTCCCCCAAGGGTGTGGAGCATGGGGACAGGGCCGACGTACCCAACCGGAAGCACAGCCCCTCCCAGCCTGTCACAGAGCCTCAGCTCAGGACCTCCCAGCTGGCCACCTCTTCCTTGTCCATGTCTGTGGTTGGCCAGACGGCCCACGGGGGTGAGCCCAGTGGCTCTGTCCCTTAAGTCTAGTGCGCAGTCGTAATCACTGCCAGCAGCACCAGCAGCACCAGCAGCACCAGCAGCACGGGCTGAACCCTTGCTAAGTGCCAGCTGAGTGCTGAGCAAATTGTGTGCAGGTCCTCTTTCACCCCCCACAACCATAGGTAGTCAGAATTATTCTCCATCTTGTCCAAGCGGGGGCACAAAGGCTCCAGGGGGTGAGGCAGCTTTCCCAGCTCAAGTGGGTCAAGGCCAGACACACACGCAGTTCTGTCTGCCTCTGGAGCCGGTTGTCCCATCCTTTAGTCACACCCTCTCGGAAAGATTAGGGAAGTGTTCTGGAAATCACAGCTTGTCCCATGGTAGAAGTTTGAGACTGTGTGGAGTGGACCTGTAATGTCCTAGAATGTGAAAGCCAGGGGGACCTCTAGGTAATGGACTCCAGCCCCTTGCAGATGGGGAGACTGAGGCCCCAGGAAGGGAGGGTGCAGCTGACTTACACAGTAAGTTAGCGGCCAGACCAGAATTAGAGCCAGGGCCTCTCAGGCGCCCATCCTGTGCTGTCCTGAGGGCCACTCTGACTCCCCTGCTGGAGGTATGGAAAAACCTGTGGAAAGCCAATACCCAGCTTCCTGGCTGTATTAGTTTTCTAATTATAAATGATCACAGATTTACTGGCTTATTAAAACAATGCATATTTATTCTCTTAAAGTTCTGGAGCTCAGATGTCTGAAAAGGAGTCTTCCTGAGCTAAAGTCACCGTGTTGGCAGGGCTGTGTCCCCTTTGGACGCTCTAAGGAGGAATCCATTTGCTTGCACTTTCTAGTTTCTAGAGGCTTTGGCTCTTGGCTCCTTTCTCCATCTTCAAAGTCAGCAGCATAACACCTCCAAGTCTCCCTCTCTCCCCCTTCCCCCCACCTGTCCCTCTCAATCCCTCTCCCCTCCCACCCCTTCTCCCTCCTCCATCCATCTTTCATCATCATGTCCCCTTCTCTCACTCTGGCCCTCCTTTCACGTCCGAGGACCCCTGTGATTGCACTGGGACCACCAGGACAATCTCCCCATCTCAGATCCTTCACCTAATTATATTTGCGAAGTCCCTTTGCAAAGATGACCTATTCCCAGGTTCCAGGAGGTAGGGGACCATTATTCTGTGTACCACACCTGCCTAAGCACAGTTTAACCCCAGTGAACCCCAGCTTCCCTGCACCTCACACTCCCCATCTGAGAAGGGGGTCATTACTTGTCCACACACAGTCCTCACCAAGGTGCCCTTGGCGGGGGGGTGGGTATGGTTCTCCGGAGACCTTTGCCTGATGCAGACCCTGCTGCTCACAGAGGACATGAGACATGCCCAAGGTGACATGGGCTACTCCAGAAAACAGATTTTTTGGGGTAACCAGAACCCCTTTTGGCTTGAACTGGTACTGTAATCTGACTTGTAGGCCCTACATTTGAAATGTGCGTAAAGATGGGTCTCGCATGTTCATCTTCTCAGTGCAGAATGAGGAAAGGGTAAGTCCAGTCCCCACAGCTGCTTAGTGGCAGAGGCCACCTCTGGTTTCCTCCGGGGCCTCTCCCCCGTGTCTCCCAGTAGGCATCAGGCCTGCCCTAGGTCAGTGGCACTCAACCCTGGTTGCACACTGGTGTCACCTGGGGAGTTTGTCAAAACAAACAAAACCCACCAGCCACCCCCAAGCCCAGTTACACTGGATTCTGGGGCTAGGATTCAGTATCCATGCTCCTTAAAGCCCCAGGGGATGCTGGTGTGCAGCCACAGTTGAGAGCCATTGGCCTAGATGCTTCCTGAGCGACTCTCCACCTGTTGTATCCTGATTCTTTCCAGAAGTGTCTTTTCTGTAACTGTACTTGGACAAAACCCAGGGGGAGGCCACTGGAAAAATCCGGGTCATTTTCTGCACACCCCTCCACGGGGCCAACCAACAGGCAGTCTGCAGGCACAGGGCAGTAGGATGATGTTTAAAGGACCCGGGCTTTGGTGGCAGCCCCCACTGGAACCGAGCCTCGTCCACTTAGTGCCTGCCCTTGAGCAGAGAAGGTAGCATTTCTGAATTTCAGATTTCTCCATCTGAAAGGGGGGCTAGGAATAGAGCTTTGTGAGAGTCGGAGATGATGTCGGGAAAGCGAGCGGTAGACACTAGACACTGAGAATTGTTGTCATTATTGCTGAACACAGCAGAAAACAGACAGGACCCGAGGGGAGGCCTCCCTCTGGAGGTGAGCCTCCAGTATCTAAATGCCTTAAGGCTAATATCCTCCCGGTTCCACAGCAGCTCCTTGGCCTCTGACCCTGGTTTCCACCCAGGCTGATTTCCCTGTACAGAGTCTTGGGTTTGATTTCCCATGAGCCACAAGGCTCCAAAACATTCCCTGCCCCTCCAAGCGGGGTATTTGCGGCTCCTGCCAAAAAACCCCAAACCACACAACCTGCAGGAGACAAAGGAAAGTTGATACTAGACACCTTATTTTTCATAATACTGGGTACTTTCAGAAATATAATGGCAATGCGAGCTTGGAAACACAGCTATACATTCACTGTGTAGATGGGCAGACGGGCCCAGAGGTGTGCAGTCAGCACCGTCCGTATATAATGCGAGCCGCATAAGTACTTTCAAATTTCCTAGTGACCACATAAAAAAGGTAAAGAGAAGCGGCTAAGATTCATTTTTGTAATATACTCTGTGTAACCCAGTATACCTAGAATAGTCTCATTTTAACATGTGACCCACACTTCGAAATTGGCTTTTTGTTGTTTTTTTTTAAGATTTTCTTTTTAAGTCATCTCAAACCCGGCATGGAGCTCAAACCTCAAGCCCAAGGTCAAGAGTTGCAAGTCCCACTGACTGAGCCAGCCGGGCGCCCCTGAACTTATTAATGAGGCCTTCCCTATTCTTTTTTTCACACTAAGTCTTGGAAATCCGGGGTGTATCTTATGCTTCCAACACATCTCAGTTCAGAGTAGCCACATTCCAGGTGTTTGGCAGCTGCACGTGGTCTGTGGCTGCTGTACCAGGCGACACAGGGTTAAGTGGCTAACCGCTTTGTCTCAGATCCCACCATAGGTAAAGGAGAGAAGAAGCTGGAGGACTGGCTTCCCCACCCCGATCCCCTGTCCTGGTCACGCATCACCTGCCTCTTGATGGCTCCTGCCTGACAGGAAGAATTGTTTTGTGGCCCTGAGGGGTGTGAGCTCTGGCAAAGATTCGAGATTCAAAACCTTCTTGGTAGCTGTGAAGCCTTGAGCAAGTTACCTGTCTGTGCTCTGGTTTCTGTATGCATCAGCAGGGTGAGAAGGACAAGGCCCATCTCAGGAGGTCAACGCGAGGAGTAGCCATCTTATTAAAAAATTAGTTCAGGCAAGCACCTGCCACATTTGAGCCCTCAGTGAATATTCAAGGGGCTTTTCTTTGAAAGGAGTCCCTCCTCTGCTGTCAAGGCTCACTTGCTAAGGGAAGCTTGGGAGGCATGTGGGTTAGCTATGTTCTTTTTCAATCAGCCCAATTTCCATGAGCTTGCAGTTCCCAAGGCCAGGAGGTGGTGGGAAGTTGCTGCTGGAATGTTATCTGGTCTGAGGGTTTGGAGTTTTTCAGTGGAGACTGACAAGGAGATGGCAACTCTGAGAGATCTTCCCTCAGCAAATACTGGTAGCCCTCTCAAGGACCAGGCCTGTGAGACACTGTGGGGGGATGTAGGCGGGCTACAGTGTGGCATCCCCCTTGGGCTTGGCATGATGCCATGCTGACGTCTTGTTGCCCATGGTGCCCCAATTTATCATCCCTGTGCTCCTGCTCCTGGGGTTTTCCTCTCCAGGGTTCCTTCTTCTCCCTTCACTTCCCACTTGTCCAAACCCACCTCGAATGCCACCCTGCAAGCACCCTTCCTTGACTCTTGCCCCAGCCTCCCTCCTCACCTCCCAAGATCTGGAAGCAGACACCCTCCTTTGGTGTTCCCATAGTGCTCTCTGCACCTACCAGAGGCCCTTGTTACCCCACACCAGTCTTCTGGATCCTACTATCCTGACGAGGCTGCCCACCCACACTAGCATCCCCTGAAGTCCCAGGTCAACTCTGATTTACCTCCACATTCCCCCAGCCTCTACCGCTCAGCTGGCACTCAGTGATTAGAGCAATGAGGCAGTGAATGTGTGCAGTTCGCTGTATCCCAATTTAACAGAGAGAACAGAGACTGTGTCTTCTTCTGCAATCTCTCAGCAGAATAGATGTCCAGTGCTGGGCTGACTGAGAATCACCCAAGGAACCTGTCTGAAAACACAACAATCCTAGGCTTTATCCCCCAGGGACTGCTTCATAGGTCTGGGGAAGGGCCCAGCAAGCTGTGTTTTGTCTTCTCTCTAAGAGATTCCACACCCAGACGGGCTTGGAGGGACCTGATTGAGACAGTTGAATGTATGGGAGGACCAGAGAGGCATGGCCAACGAAGCTGCAAGGCCCATGTTCCTATGATTTCCTCTCGCAAGTAACGGCTGAAAGGAGCTTTGGATCGGTTCAGTTAAAAGGTAGCATTTAAGAAAGGATGTTACGGCCAAGATAGAAGACAGCCTGAGCCCTCCCTTGGAAGGGCCTTGGATTTCCCGCTAGACATGTGGGCTGCGCTCACAGGACAGCGTGCAACACCATCCTGGGGGAGCAGCAGTGTCCGCTCACACTCAGAGCACGCGGCTGGGGCGTTTGGTTTTCACACCACACTCTTCTTCCCTGACAGGTCTCCCGTGATGGCCGGTGGACTGTTCGCTGTGGATCGAAAATGGTTCTGGGAACTGGGCGGGTATGACCCAGGCCTGGAGATCTGGGGAGGGGAGCAGTATGAAATCTCATTCAAGGTGAGCCGCCTTCTTGGATGCCTCCTTCTCCCTGCCGCACCCCCTCAGCATCTGTCCTAAGCCTGGAAAGCCTGGACCCTCAGGGTTCTGCAGCTCCTGTTGCTCAAGTGAAGAAGTCAGGGGCCATGGGCCACTCCTTGTTGTGTGTGATAGTGGACATGGTGTGCCTTCTCAGGCTGCCACAGACCGGCCCTAACCACGGCTCTTAACACTGGCCACTTCATAGGACAGCAGCGTTAAAATAAGACAGGTCTCACTTCCGGTGAGGATGGTGTCATGTCTCCCAGTGAGACATGCAGCGAACCAGCAGCAGGGAACAGAAACCAGGACAAGCAGGATACACAGTTTAAGGGAGTACTGTGCTCCGAGGATGTCCCCTGGCCTCCCAGATCCTGAGGTAGCCTGAGTGCTTCCTGGCCACCCCTCTCAGGTTTTCCTTTTTGTATCCACCACTGCTAGAGTGGGCCGTAGAGACCAGTCGTGGTCAAGAGCCCAAGTTGTGGACTTAGAAAAGTGTGGTTTCAAATCCCAACTCCACTTCTCAGGAGCTTGGTGATTTGGGCCAAGTTCCATTAGCTTTCTTTCCTCATCTGAAATAAGAGAGTAATGATACTACCTACCATACGGACCTGTTGTGAAGATTGAATGAGGTAATATCTTAGAAGTGCTTAACATACAACCTGGGGACACAACCAGCAAGAATTGGTAGAATTTTTTAAAGAACCAGTGAGGGGCACCTGGGTGGCTCAGTCGGTTAAGCGTCCGACCCTTGGTTTAGGCTCAGGTCATGATCCCTGGGCCCAGCAATCAAGCCCCACACCTGGCTCTGCACTCAGCGGGGAATCTGCTCGAGATTCTTTCCCCCCTCCCCTTCTGCTCCTCCCCCTCTGCTCCTCCCCCTGCTCCCTTACATGGGTGGGTGCACGTGCATATTCTGTCTAAAATAATTAAACAACAACAAAAAAATGTTAAAAAAAAAAAAGATCCAGTGAATAAACATTTACCCTACACCAGCCCATGTGCTATAGAAGCTTGGACAATGGTAGTAGGGAAATGGTGGTTACTAGTTAGCTACCACACTTCTAGGGCCACTTTCTCTCCTTCACTTGTGGGATTCCACATTGAGTCAGGTGAAGAAGAGAGGCTTGGCCCCTCTGAGGAAAGGGTTAGCTTATTCTGTGCCCTTGGGGCCTGCCAGGGCCTGCTGCTAACATCCCCAGGAGCCCTGGGAGGGCATATCCCTGCCCACAAGGGATGGCCAGTAGCAGCGTTGCTGGGAAAACGCAACCCCAATGCGCCCCCCGCCCCCAGCTTGGGCACCAACTTTTTATGCAAGAGACCATTGTCTCAGTGACTGAGACTTCGGTGATGGGGTCACATCCCAGCTCTGCCTCTTCCGACCAGCTGTGTGATCTTGGATAAGGAAGGCTCACCTCTCTGAGCTTCAGTTTCTGCTTCCACAAAATGAGCTTAATGATATTTGAATTCTCGCAGGGCTGAGCAGAGAACTAAATGTGACCATGCTGGTTGGATGCTCCTTAACAACATCCCAAAGTCTGTTTTCATTCTCGACATCATTACCGTCACTGCGCGCACTGCTACTTGAGCCGTTCGGAACCGGGGAACGTAAACCCTTCCTTAGCAAGAAAACAACCTGGAATTCTGCCACAACATTATTTTGGTTTGAAGGGCGATCTGTGTCTGTTCTACCTCCGGAGTTCTGAGCTGTCTCCCGTAAGGGGCCCGGCCCCTAAACTAACACTCATGTCCAGGGCTGATAGTCGAAGTATTTAACAGGGATGAGGGTCCAGGCACCAACCAGTCAGAGTGGACGCCAGCTGCAAACAGGTCTGTGTCCCCTCTGATGTGCAACAGCTGGATTTCAGCCCTGCTCAGAGCTGACAAGACACTGTGCCAAGGCCTTCACACGTGTTGGCTTATTTCATCCTCCCAGCATCCCTAGCAGAGTGATGTCGTCATTATGTCCATTTCACAGGCAGGGAAGTGGGGCTCAGACCAAGGCCCCACATAGGTGGAGTAATGGAACCAGGACCTGGCCCCAGGTTTGCCTGACTGCAGAGCCCGCACTCTGACCTGCCACGTTTCCTAGGCCTCTGTGGGGACAGGAGAGGGAGAGAAGGACACTTGAGAGGAAAACGAGCCTGTGAAGTTGACCACAGTCTTTCCCCCTTTCATCTGTTTTTGCCCCGCTCCTGGGGTTATTCTTAATTTACTGGGATATTCTACAGCCTCTCAGTGAAGTGAATTAATGACAGTCTAAGTAAGAAATAGCAAAGAGGTTTCCTCTCACAGCCAACTCCGATCTGCTCAGGGATAGGGGCTACCCAGCACTGTGTCACTGTGTATTCCAAAGCTGCAGCCAAGCTAATCAGGAAAGACAGTGATTGATTAGTGATGTCTGCCATGGGTGCAGGCCTAGCAAGTGATGGCACAGATGTCATTCGTTTCATATCCCTAGGCCATGCAGTCTCGTTTTCCAAATGTCACATCTTTATGGGTACAGTGAAACCACACACAGGGAATCCAGAGTTGTAACCTCACAATTCCTCAATCCGGCAAACAATCTTGACTTACGAAGTTTCCTACCAAGTGTGTGCCCAGAAATGGGCACACCTTTGTTCTGAGTGCTCACCGGAATGGAAATGGCAGTGGGATAGGAATGTGTGTGTGTTTTACTCACTGCTGTATCCCAGGTCCCTAAAGGATTGCCTGACACGGACGAGGCACTGAATAACTTTGTGTTGGTGCGTCAAACAGAGCCATTGTGTCACTGGCCAGAAACCAACTCCCGTGATCAAGAAGTCCCGGTTCAGAAACGCCCTCCCTGGAGAAGAGTGAACAGTGAAGGCTTTGCACAAAGGAGTTCCTAAACCCAAAAAGACTTCATTCTGTGGGTTTCAAAGACCCGTCTAATGATGCTCATCAGGCAATTACAGCAGAACAAATGGCATTTTTCTCCACACAGTTAATTTACAAAAGACTCAGTAATGAAGCCATATTGGAAGTCTCTCACCCGGGAGGGGGAAGGAGGCTGGCTCCTGTTTCATTTGATCCAATTAATGTCCCTCTTCTCGAGGGGAAAGTGTTCTGTGTAATGAGGAGGCGCCCAGGTCTGGAAGGGAGACTGGCCTCCCTCAGTTTTCTCTCTCCTGGCTTGGAGAGTGTGGGTTCCCAGAGCCTGTGATGGCTCCTTTCCAGCACATTGTCTCCCAAGACCCCGCGGAAGGCCTGCCCGCTGTGCTGAGGGGACAGGAAAGCCCATTCATGTGCCAGAGACGCCTCCCTGTGATGCCAGGTGTTCCATTTCAGCCAGAGCGGAACGTTTTGAAAGGGCGGTATTCCCTCTGCTTCATCTCTGCTGAGACCCATTTTCTTCTTGGTGACAAAGAAAAGAGAATGGTCTGAAAGCCTCGAGTGTATTTTCAGAAATTAAGATAAATTGATATGCGCCATCGGGACTGATGAATTAATACTTTGGCTCCTATTCCAGAGTAGGCCATCTATCCTGATGGGAAAACCCTAGAAGAGGTATTCTGAAGGCTCTGAAATTTCTGGAAGAGTCATTGATTTTTTTTTCTCACTCTCTCTTCCTCTCTTTCTCTCTCTCAGCCAGGAGAGATTTTGTTTCCAAAAGGCACAGTCAGACTATCAAAGTTCTCCAGGTTTGCAGTTAGAATCTTCCCTGTTCTAGTAGCTGGTTAAATGTTTAACTCCATAGCCTGCCTGTACCTGCCTCTGTGAGCTGATCCCTGCTTGTCCATCCACCCTCCCCCTGTCCTCTTGCCCCATTGCCTTAGTCTGCACTCTTGGTTACAGATGACCCAAATCCTAGTCAATCTGATTTCAGTGAAAAACCAGAATCAGTTGGCTCACACGGTGGAAATTCCAGGATGGACCTTTCAGGCTTGGCTGGATCCAGGGGACTAATCCATCTCCTCTGGTCTCCATCTCTCTCAGTCCCTTGACTCTGCTTTCATCCGGGCAGGCTTTCTCTTGTGGAAATACCCAGCATCCCACTGGAAAGAGAGTTTGTCTTTCCCATCATTCCTGCAGAAGTCCCCAAGTTGAGTCTCACTGGCCTGCTGGTTCCTTGCCCATCCTGGAGACAGGAAAGTGGGGTTGGGCCGATTCCCCAGAGGAGAGTCCAGGGACTCTATCTAGAAGGAGAATGGATATGGGGCAGAGCAAACCACAGATGTCCACACAGATGTGTGTGCCCAGCCATATGGAACTACTCACAAGCTCTATGCTCATATGTCAAGTCATCTTTGGAAGCACACTCTTCACACTTCTTAAAACACCTTTCCTTAGTCTGGCCAGCCCACATGCAGCCTTACCTGAGCTCCCTGTGCTGGCTAGGGTCCACCCCAACGTCAGTCCTGGCATGGCTCTGGATTCCTCACTCTGACATGACCCAAGGGGTGGCCTGTCTTCCCCACTGGACTGTGAGCTCCTTGGCGGCTATCTCTAGACCCAGTGTCTGGCCCATAGTAGGTATTTTAAATAACTTAGTGGTATCAGTTCATATCTGACAAAACTTCCTTCGCCCAGACTTATATCACCATCTTTGGGTAACAGTGATGTGGTGGGAAGGGTACTCAGCAAGAAGGCAGGGCACTGGCTTCTCATCTTGGCTCTCCATCCATCCATCTGGGGGCCCTAGACCAATCGCTTGACCTCTCTGGCCCTCACATCCCAGACAGTGCTGTTATAACTTTGCTTCCTATCCCACAAGATAGAATCAAATAAGATGCCGTGGGGAAAGCCCTTGGACTTACACAGGTACAAGGATGGCTTGGTAGAGGTAGTAACAGTAAGATGAGCCAGAAGGAGGACTACCCAGTATCTCTGGGAGGCCACGGTTAGGCAGTCTTCAACTCTGAGATTCAGGAGAGAGAAAGTATCGCAGGACAATATGTACGAGCCTGCAGGAGAGAGGAGGGCTTTGCAACATGGTAAGTGGATAGCCCGTGGGAATAGCAATTTGGCAAAATCTGTTCCATGCCAAAGCAAGCACATTCTTTGACCTAAAATTCCACACCTAGGAGTTTGTACAAGAGAGACAGCTACAAGGATGAGCAAAGATTTAGGTAGAAGCTATTTATTGAGACCTTACTTACAATAGGGAGCGATGGAAAATGACCCAAATGTACATCCTACAGGTTTAAGTAAGTTAGAATACACCTAAACAATGGAATATTATAAAAAGTTAGATGCCTCCAAAATTAAGTTTAAACAGAAGTGAAAGATAGTATATATGTAATATGATCTCATGTTTAGTGTTTAAAAATATGAGGAAGGCAAACCAGCAAACAAAAACCCAGAGACTCTCCTCATGCCAAGTAATACTTCCTGGGCACGCACATCAGAAATCTGTGGGGCTCCGTGCACGGCACTGTTCACAGACTGTCGTTCATCCTCCATGATACACCCAAGGTGCTGCTCTGATTTTCTTCTTTTTGTAGACGAGGATACTGAGGCTCGGGTTAAATCACTTCCACAGAATCACGCAGCTGGAACGGGGATGCCAGCCCTGCTTGTGGCACTCAGACGGAGCCTGGCTCTGACCCACAGAACCATGAAGGGTTCCTGTCCCTCGCCGCATCAGGGGTAGGAGAGCTCCAGATGCGGCCATCCCCTTCTACTGATGTGATTCTGTAACAATGAACATGTTCATCATAAGTACTTCTCACTTCTATAGTCAGGAAAAAATTAAGTTGTTGTTTTTTTTTTTAACTAAGAAGGAAAAAAATGTTAGTTTTTCAGCCCTCCCAGCACCCTCTCACCATATATATCCCACTGCTGTGTCTGGGCCATTTGCAAGTTCAGGGATGAGGGTTCCCACCGAGGCAGGACTCCAGGGAAGGCAGTGACAGTGAGGAGACCCCAGGGAAGGACAGCGCCCTGAGCTCAGGAGGGGGCACTCAAGAAGGCAGAGGCAGCAGCCACTACCCTATAGGAGGGAGAGACAGGGACATCCTGAGGCTCCCCTGGGGCAGGCTCACGTTAGCAAGGGAGTAACGGAATGCCACCGGAGGAGACGGGGGACAGCCTTGTTGGAGAGGGAAACCTATCACATTTGAGTAGAGGCAGGAGTGTCAGGGGGCCTGGCTTTGCTTTGTTTGATATAGCTGTCAAAGCCCAACCCAGTCCCAGGCTGCAGATTTGGGGCAGATTTTCAAAAAGAAAATGCTCAGGTTTTCCTTCTGTAAAACTCATAGCAGCATCAGGAGGATTAAATAGAAGAGTGTGGAAAGAAAGTAGGAGCACCCCCAGAAACTGGTTACAGTCGATGTTGTGACCCGATGTCTTTAGTGGTCCAGTGACTGGGCCAGGGTCCCTCGGCTAGATCCTAGGTGTCCTGATCCTGAAGAGCCCCGGGCTCATGTCACTCCCCGTGGTGGGAGAGGTGGAGGAAAGGCCGGCCCACCTAGAGAGAGGCCACTGTTACAGACATCGCCCGGAAGTCAGGTCCAGCCCCCAGGGGAGTTAAGGTGCCGCCCAGGAGGGAGAAATGAGTTCCAGAGACCAGTCCAAGAGGCAGAAGGCAAGCCAGGACCGCCATCCAAGCACCTGCATGCCAACACCTTTCCCTATCTCTCTCCCCTCCCCCTTCCAGCCCCTCTGACTCAGACCAGCTGCGGTGTTGCTGCCGGGCCCCCGGCACTAGCTCTTTCCTTCAGTGGGTTACCCAGGGATGCCAGGAGCATGCTGGCTGCACATTCCCCCTGCCAGCCACAGGTGCCCAGCCTAAGAGCCGCCTCCTGGAAGCAGGGAGAGCATTCTGCTCATGACTCTGAGCAAGCCCTTCGAAATTCCATGAACATCTCTGTCTGTGGGGGCCTGCGAATTCCCCCATTCCTCCAGAGAGGTGGCTCAGAGACCCGAGGCCGTCTGTCGTACACGGCTAAGCAGCCAGCACACACCTGTCTCTCCACGCCTCCATCTTTCATCTCTAAAAATGGCGAGAGCAGCTTCTTCAGAGCTTTGCTGTAAGAACTAAATGGCATGGAATATTTATCTGGCCTAGAGCCAGGCGGAAAGGAGGCATTCAGTAAGTGATAGCTGTTCCCATCAGAACCCTCATGTTACCACACTACGGGATTAAGTACCTGGCCCACAGAGTCATGCCTTCTGGGTTCTGGTGCAGGCGCGATCAGCTAGTCACTGTGTGGCCTTGGGGAAGTGACCTAACCTCTCTGGATGTAGCTTTATAGCTATCAGATGGGGATAGAATAATCCTTACTTCATAGTGTAGGTGTTAACATCATGTTAGTCAAACGGTGCTAAACTTAGCTCAGGGCTTGGCACATAATATGCTCAATAAACAGTGGCTATTAATGTTGGCATTGTTGCAGCTGATGTGATGGGGCTACAGCTGCAGGAAGGCAGGAAAGGCAGGAGCGGAAAGAGCATGGAGGCTGACGAGACACAGGCCAAAGCCTCGGCTCCAGGCCCAGCTCTGGAGCGAACTCTCAGTGAGCCCTTGAACGTCTCCGTTGCCCTTTCTGCTGAAGCTGTATATTCACATCTGTAAGGGCACTAGTAACCACAAGCTCACAGGGCTGTCTGTGTGAACTCACTAGTACCGTTATCTTGAGGGAGGCTGTCACTATTCCAGTATGTACTGGTGCTCAGAGTGTGGGCCCCAGACCAGCAGTATCCGCAGCATCTGAGAACTTGTTAGAAATGCAAATTCTCGGGCTCCACCCCAGACCTGCTGCGTTAGACACCCTAAGGGTGGGGACCGGCAGTCTGTATTTTAGCCAGCTTTCCAGGTGATTCTGATGTTCCCAAGGGTGAAAACTGTCTGTGATGAATACGTGGGGTCTTGTACAGAGAGTGCTCAGGCTTGGATGTGGAAGGACAGAGCAGACAGGGAGGCTGGCGGGTTGGCCAGCACATCCCAGCACCTTCCCCCAGCTATAGACTTGGGTCATTGGGTCCACGCTTGGCAGCGAGTTTCTAGTCCAGTTTTTCCAACAGGGTTTTAGAGCAAGGCTGACCAGTGACTAGGCCATGTGTAAATGAATGAATGAAAGATGGAAAGGAAGGGAGGGAGGGAGGAAGTTAGTTAGTATGGGCTGTATTACTGATGGGAAGAAAGGCAAGGTGCCCCACGGAGCAGAAAGTGAACGAACAGCATGTTCTCAGCGGCTTCCACAGCCTGAGTACAGGGCACGTGGAGAGGGCCAGAGGCGACGGAGAACAGAGGAACAGGTAGCAGAGAGCCTTGTTTGCAAGCTGGGGCGGGGGAGGGTACGGTTTCTTCTGCAGACAAGACAGGTGCTGATAGGGGGCTTGGCAGAAGACGGTAGTAGGGTCAGGACCAGGCTTTAGAAAGATTAAACCGGAGAGGTGCAGACTCCCTGGAGGTCTCAGAGCTGTCTGGTTCTGGGGGAGCCAACCCCGGATTCCACTCTGGGCTCTGCCATTTTTGAGCGGAGGGACCTTGGGGAAGGCGCTTCATCTCCCCAGGCCTTGGGTTCCTCACATGTAGAAGGTATAATAGCACCTTCCTCACTGGCTGGTTATGTGAGCGCTCTATTCAAAGTACGAGTCAAACCTCAGGGACGCTGCATCTTAACTGAATTTCTTTATTAGTTTAAGAAACAAAACCCTAATGTAAGGCAGCTATCACCCATTTTTTTGCCAACTTGTCTATAAACACCTAAGGATATGGTTCAATTAGTCAAATACTTAATTTATTAATTTAGATACACATATGCTTAAAACTATATTATGTAAAATATTAACTTAAAAGTAAATTCAGATGGTTTTTAAAAATCAAGTAAAACCGGTTTTTTCCCACTCTGTACCAGCTGCATCCAGTAACCATCTAAAACTACCATGAGTGAGGTCCTTTCATGCTGGCAAGAGTCCCTGAAACAGCATCCCCTAATATATTCAAAATAACAAGAGCCTCGGAAAAGACAGATGTAACACCAATTCTTCTTTCCTGAGGGAAGTGCCCGCCAGCTCCCGTGCGCCCACATACACATTGCTCACAGCCCTCTGCTTCGCGATTACCTCATTTCAGCCTCATCACAACCCCAGGGGGCAAAGACAAAACTTCATCCCATTTCACAGACAGGGAAACTGAGACTTTCAGACTCCCAAAGCTTGCTTAAGAGCCTGGATTAGACCTCAGTCCTTACTCCAAAATCAAGCTCCTAACAGCAACCCTGGGCACCTTCTGAGCACACAGATGGCAGAATAACTGGGGTTAACTATTATTATTTCCCCCATGTACAACTAAATAGGATTTGGACTCCCTAGAGGTCCCCAGCCGAAATGCCAAGAGTAGAAGCTGTTGCTGGCTGTCATCTTCTCCTGGCCATCAGCAGGTAGGACAGCCGCCCAGGCCTGGTGGCATCCAGGCAGCCGTGTCCTCAACAGAGGGAGGTTCCCCCCGACAGGACGGGCCCTTCTGCCATGTGCTCTCTGGGACCTGGTGTGTCTTTTTTTTTTTTTTTTTTTTAAGATTTTATTTATTTATTTGACAGAGAGAGATCACAAGTAGACAGAGAGGCAGGCGGAGAGAGAGAGAGGGAAGCAGGCTCCCCGCTGAGCAGAGAGCCCGATGCGGGACTCAATCCCAGGACCCTGAGATCATGACCTGAGCCGAAGGCAGTGGCCTAACCCACTGAGCCACCCAGGCACCCGCGGTGTGTCTTTCTGATGCATATCACCACTTGTTTCTTTACTCCTCAGTTTAGAAGATAAGAGCAAGTAATTGTCTTTTATAGACACTGTAATGAAGCCTGTCATCACACAAAAGAAGTTTGCTAATAAAATAAATCAAAGCAGCAATGAAAATGAATGGGGAGCAAGCTTTTACAATTAGGTTTGTACTCGTTCTGCAGGGGAGAAAGGCACCAAGAAACGGGCTGATGGTGTAGGGGCGGGGTGGGGGCGGTGTTTGCATACTCCTTGTGCCGAGGAGCCCGGCGCCCATAACGGGCAGCCGTATTCCCTGTGGGTGAGGAGGCCATCGAGGGGCTGGACAGGGAGGGAGGGAAGGAAGCTGACAGAAGAAAGGGGCTGCAAATATGTCATCTCGTTGGTCTATGTGTGTCTGCACCCAGATATGTGGGGTCCCAGCCACATGTGGTCTGGCTGCTGCAGGCTGTGCCCCACCCCCTTTGCCACCAGCTGGAGCCTTCTGCCATTGTGTTACCTTGGGGAGAGACAAGCACCCTGGGGCAGCCGGGCCCCAGAGATGCCCCATGGCTGTACAAGCCGCCCTCCCCCCGGCCAGCCCTGTCATTCTCACCAGCTACAGGATCCGCCGCTAAGTTAGAAAAACCACTTCCTGTCTCCGAGCCTCAGTTTTCTCCATTTCGGAAATCAGGCCACGGGTTAGAAACCATGATGGTGTTGGGCAAAGGGGCAAATGCTGTATGATTTCTCGTTCTTTTGCAAACAGAAACGATGAACATGGTCAAGCCTGCCGCAGCCAGGCATCAAGTGAAGTGCTTTTCACGACTGTCCCATTACACGTGAGCACCCTGGTGAGGTAGTAGTGAGCTGTCACGCCCAGGTCACAGGAGACTGCAGCTCCCGTGAAGCTGCAGTGCCACAGGTGAAGGCCTGGTACCAACCACACAGCGGCACAAGGCAGCATTGGGAATGGGGAGGGGTGTGTGCTCAGAGCCCCGGGCCATGGCTGTCCTGGGTCTGAGTGGCAGCTGTCTCAGCTGTGAAGGAAGGCAGGAGAGGGCCCTAACGGTACACCAGTGGGGGCCCAGGGCCATGAGCAGAACCACAGGACCTGGGATCAAGACCATCTGTGACCACATCCCACCCAGGGCGAGACATGACCCTGTTCTGGGCCTTCAGCTTTTGTCATGCTCCTGGAAGAAGAGTCCCCTCCAGTCTTGGGATCCTGCCAAACAACCAGCAAACACCACAGAGGTGCTGATCAGTGTGGAAGATGCTGGAGGGACTTGTGAAGAGTTGGGCGTGCCGTACACTGGGCCCTTTGAGGCTGTTTGGGTGCTCCCAGAGGACTTGGGGGTTGACAGCAGCTTCAGCCAAACAGATATCTGTGTCTAAAGGCAGTTCCCATTCTCTTTCGGCTGTCGGTGGGTCATGGTCAAGGCAGGGAAGCTGAGGCGTAAACCCTTCCTCCCAAACCAGGACTCCTTCTGGGCTCCGGACGTCTCAGAATTCTGAGGGTGTTTGGGACAACTCACACCGCTCAGCAGATCAAGGGCATTCTGGTCCTTCAGGAACCTTCAGGCTGTTGGCCACCGTGGTCAGGGCCAAAGAAACCAGAGGTCACAGCAAAGAGAAGGATTTGAAGATTGATCATTCTCTACACAAAGGAAGGTTTCCTGCCAGGCAGAGCTGGAGACGCATCCTGGCTAGCTAATGCGAGTTTAATATGGAGTTCGGGGAGCTGGATGCCGGCCTAGTCAACTCTCCAGGAGACAGTCAAAAATAGAGTGGGATAAGGTGTCCCCCACCTGCTCCGCACCACTCTGCCTCCCAAAAGGCAGGGCTAGCCCAGCCATGAGCTGGGCAATATCCACTAGACAAAAGCATCGCTTCCACATCAGTCATTTTGTATAAAGGAAGAGTTATTGTTATGGGATGCTGGCGCCTGATCAATATCTCCTGCTTTGAAAATAAACTTCTTGGCTTGGCCTTGACATTAATCTACCATCAGGAGCCCATTATCTCAAGACCAATGTTCTGTTCTATTGACTTGCTCAATTTTTTTTTCTCCCCCAAGATCAGACTATAATTGCATTTCTCCAGGCAGCACTTCCACTAATTGTAGCCCCACACATACAGATCCCCTTGCAGGCAGCCTGGGCCACAGTACCTCCAGGGTCGTTGGAGACAGTGGCTGGCGGAGGCCAATGAGGGACTGAGGACACCCAGGTACCTGAGGTGGAAAAGCAGCCCTTCTAGAGCCTGTGAATTAATTAAGACATGAAGCCAGATCCCCAATATCCCATGGAGCCATTCAAGCTGGAAAATACTCTTGCACAGAATCAGGGTTGCAAATGTTCCCACTCCTGCTCTTCATTCATAAACAAGGGAACATGGTAATAACATTAATAATAACATACCGAGGGGCACCTGGGTGGCTCAGCCGGTTGAGCAACCAACTCTTGATCTCGGCTCAGGTCTTGATCTCAGGGTCATGAGCTCAAGCCCCGAATTGGGCTCTGCACTGGGCATGGAGCCTATTTTAAATATATATAAATATATAGATAGATAGATAGATAGATAGATATAGATATAAATATCTATATCTATATATATGGAATGAATATATATATTCATTCCCAAGTACAGCTGAGCCCTACCATCACTACAGCATCTGCAAAACCGAAGCATGACTGCCTCTATCTGGAAGAGCCTCCCAGGCCCTCCCTGCATCCTAGCCAGAGTCATCCTAGTAATCCTAGCCATCCTAGCCAGGCAGAGTCATCTTAGTAAAATAGAAATTGGATCATATTGTCATCCTCACTGAACACTTTTGATGAAGACTTCTCATTTTGCCCTGTGAGACCCTTACGATGGTCCCTGCTCACCTCTCTGACCTCTGCTCCCGTCTCTGCTCCTGCTCCAGGCCTCTGGCTTTCTCTGTTCAGTGATGAAGTCAAGCCTGGCCCTACCTCAGGGCCTTTTCACTTGCTCCACCTGTTCTCTCACCCCTCAGATCTTTGTTACTTTTATCTTCTCATTATTTAAGTCTCGTATCTAACATTCCTTTCGAAGTGAAGATTTCCCTGATCTGTGTCACAGAACCTCTCATAGATCCATACAGTGAGTCTGGCCTCGCTTTGGCTCCCTCGCAGCACACATCACGGTCTGAAACTGCCTTCCTGTATTAGTTGTCTACTGCTGCAGGAAAAGAATACCCCCAAAATACCCCCCAGAGCAGCAGTAAGCAGTACCGTGAGCTTTGTGTGGCTCAGGGAGTTGGCAGTGGCTTAGCAGGACAGCTCTGCTCAGGTTCTGTCACAAGGCTGTAGTCAAGGTATCAGCCAGGGTCACGGGCATCTGAAGGCTGGACAGGGACTGGAGACTCCCTTTCTAAGAGGCTCGCCCACGTGGCTGGCATGTTGGCACAATGAGCAGGAGGCCTCAGCTGCTCACCACCAGGACTTCACAGAGCCGCCTGAGTGTACTCAAAGCATGGCTGCTGGAGGCCCCCAAGCAAGTGGTCCCAGGGAGGAAGGCAGAAGCCACGGTGTCTTCTATGACCATTGTTTCTAGACTCTTCTGTTGGCTACACGGGTCTGTCCTTACGGGACACATTTGGGAGGGAACCCCCTAAAGATGCAAATACCAGAAGGTGAGGCTCACTGGGGGGCATCCTGGAGCTGGGCACCATACTCACCCTGGGCGGACTCACCCCTCTAGGCGCCGAGCACAATGCTTGGCACGTAGTGGATACTCCATACATACTAGTCAGATGTCTGGATGAATCACTGTGGTGCGTGTCCCTGCCGGGATTGTGTGCCAAGCATTGTGCTCAGTAAGCCCTTCACATGCGAGATCTCATCCCCAAGGCCGGCTTCATTTCATACTCTACACTTGAGGAAACTGAGTCTCAGAGAAATTAAGTACCTTGATCAAAGTTACAAACCCAGTAAGTGGCTGGGCTAGGATTTCAACCCAGGACTGCTGAGGAGGGTCCATTTAGCCCAGGCCCCACAGGGGGTGTGAGTCAAGATACTGATGAATTCCCAAATTGCCATCAGACCAGCAGGAAGCTCTGGGTGATGCCAGCCCGGTAGGGAACCCCAAGGAGAAACTCGGGATTCCTCTCTGTCGTGCTCCCAGCTGCGGGGCTTAGGAACCCAGACTGCAGAGAAGTCCGTCCAGGGAGCCTGCTGCCTCTGCTCACGGTGACCCAGCAGGAGGCTTACAGGTCTCAGAGGAGACCCCAGAACCTGATGCCACAGGCAGTGATTATACAGAACCTGTGTGCCTTCCCTTCCCTCTCATACCTGTGACAGACATCACAAAGCAATCCCCGAAATCTTTCCCACTGAGCCCCCATTGCTGCCTTAGAATTCTCAGCACATCTCTCCACGCACCTGCACCTGCTCGGAGCTCACGCTCTGAAGTCAGCTGAAGCTGGGTTTAAATTCTGGCTCCGCCACTCACTCACCTTGTGACCTCAGACAAGCCTCTTAGCTTCTCTGAACCTTGGTTTCTTCTGTAAAGTGGAGCGCCATTACTACCCACCTTGTAGGGTCTCTGATGAGGCTTCGATGCGGTTGTGCATGGAGAGCTTGAACCACAGCGTTTGGCAAGGAGTAAGCGCTCAGCACTGTCAGCTATTTAAAACTGCTGTTGTTACTACTGTGTTTTCCTCAGTCTGTGAATGGGGGCTTAGTAGACCGTCCAAGCCTTTCAATGAATGCATGGGAGGAGGGGACAGTGGCCTTTGGGGGCAATGGTGAATGAGAGGCAGAAATAACGTCTTCTCTGACCCTTCCCATCCTGCAGGTGTGGATGTGTGGGGGTCGCATGGAAGATATCCCCTGCTCCAGGGTGGGCCATATCTACAGGAAGTACGTCCCCTACAAGGTTCCGGCTGGAGTCAGCCTGGCCCGGGTAAGGCGGTGACTTCCCTCGAGGGGGAGGGGGATGGGCGCATCAGCACAGAAGAAACCTCCTGAAACACCTGGGACTCCAAGCCAAGTGACTCGGGTGTGAGGTTGTGCATGCTTCCCCCGCCCCCAACTCTGTAGGTGAAAGCCAATTTAAAATAATTTATTAAAGCCCTGCTTAACCACTCCTTCGCTGTGACCTTGAGAGGGTTGCTTAACTCCTCCGAGCCTGTGTTTCCTCTTTTGTTCAAAGGAAGCTAATTTTTCACAACTCTCAGTGTTGCCAGAGAATTAAGGAGATGGCACAGTTTCCCCAACTGTGACAGACAAGATGATTTTAGGTGCCAGACATAGGAACATTTTTATTTACATGTGTTTAAATTAATGTGCATTAGACATTAATATGTATTCGTGTAGCAAACGTGATTTTTTTCAGATATGATTACTTAGGATAAAGCTGAAGTAGGTGCAAAGTTAGGCCAGAAGTGATTTAAAGAAACCTGTTAGATAAATATTAATACAGGTGGGGTGGTGTGTTGGTGTGTTGGGGAAAGCCTGAGGCAAGGCACTTAAAAAAAGTTCACGGGAGGAGGGTGACGAATAAATGTCAGTGTCTCTCTCTTCTCTCCACCCCCTCCCCCACTTTCGCTGCCAAAACTTGTGTGTCAAACTATTTCATTACCTTAAAATGGTTTGTATTGATCATTGCTAGAATTCAATTGGCCACTGGCTACACATAGAACTGTGTTAGCCAGAGGCTTGTTTGGGGGGTTGGTTTTTTTGTTTTTTCTTTGTATTAATGATCTTCCCCTATACCTTAACATTTTAAAATATTAAGTGTCTTGGTGGGGGGAGGTGACCACAAAAGAAAAATGGGGTGGGGGAGGGCCCCAGAAGGTAAAGAGGGCCTCAGAGAGGCTTGTGGGAAGCTGGAAAGGTAACCAGGTAACCGGCACAGCTGTGCCTGGTGGAGACCCCTCCCGACAGAGAGCCCCCCCAGCCGCTGGAGCCCGTTTGGCATCAGTCCGAACAGCCTCCTTGGGCCCAGCAGCCCCCCCTTCGTCCCGTGTCACCTGACAGTCGATGCGGTGCAAAATTGTAGGCCAGGTCAGGAAGAGCCCCGGTTCTGCGAATTACACGGAAGACTGGGCGGTTCCATCCGACAGCGGGACCCCCCAGACTCCATCCGCCGGTGGGAGCTGAGCTGCGGAGGCGGCAGGGTCTAGTTTGGGGCTCGCGTTGAAGAAAAAGAGAGCCAGCAGTGCCCTCTAGTGGTAGAAGATTCCGATGAGAGCCGCACTGGCCCTCGGCACTTTGCAGAGCCCATCCGGCACAGACCACGGGGGCGGGGCCGGTTCTAGATTCAGCGAGAAGGTAGGAATCACGTTTCCTCTGAGATCCCTGGCAAGCCCAGAGAAAGATGCCAGACAGGAAACCAGTGCAAAGTCACTCAGTAAGCCCAAGAGCGCGCGTGCGCGACTCGCAGCTACTGGGAGTAGTGGGACAGTGGGGACATCTCTGAGCCTGAGCAGGCTCATTTCCGAAGCAGCTTTTTCTTATCTGGTCATTTATAAGATCCACCTGGTTAAAAGGCACCACGATCTTCTGTTTATTGAACCATAGATGAATTCAATGGGTAATAGCTAACTATAGTAGCACATAAAAACTTCCTGTGAGCTAGACATCATGCAAAGCTTCCTACATATTTATAGAACTTAATTCTCATGTGCTTTTAATCCCTGTTTGAGAGATGAGGAGAGTGAAATGTGGAGACTTTAACTAACTAGAATTCAAACCCACTTAGGCCTGACCGGTGCCTGGCACAGAGCAATCGTCCCTTAAACAGTGGCTGCTGTTGTTAATGTCTCCATCTGTTAACGAGACTGGGAAGTTTATTTCAATGTCTTCTCTGAATTCTGTGTTTAAACATTTTAACTTCTTTTTCGACTGGATCACATCAGTCTCCTGGTGACTTTAAACCGGTTGACAATTAGAGGGGGCACCCCACCTCGGTTTACAGGACCACAAAAATGCCTGAATCAAACTCCCCTGAATTTTTATCACTGCATCTAACTACCCTCATTGAGTTACAGATCATATTGTAAACGTTTGTTTCTTGTTTTAACAGCCAAATCTGTCTAGAGCATTATCTCCTAGATCATTTTGATAGATTTGAGGGGAGGTCATCTAAAAGTCCTAAAAGAGCCCTATAAAGAGAGAAACCGCCTAAAGGAAGAGGCATCTCTTCCTGCCTAAAGTTGTCAGATTCCAGGACAAACAGCTAGAGAGCAGTGAAGTGGCAATTTAAGAAGGATGAGCTAACCAGCAGCTCACCTGCCTCAAGAACAAGTAGCCAGCCTTAGTTTGTTTACTAAATTTACCAAAAATCCTTCTTGTCTCTGCCCCTGGGAAAGGGATCTTAGGGAAGGCTGTAACAGAAACCCACTCAAACTTGCAAAAAAAAAAAGAAAGAAAAGAAAAGCCTCTTATTCCAAGGACTGGGCAATCTGTAATGCAAACACAAGAAGAGCAGAGGGGCTTCAAACAGGACTGGGACCCAGAACCAGGGAGGTGTCAGGGGGAAGGATGAGAGGAGCACGCGGCCTCCTAAAATCCCAGAGTCCTCCGTGTGACTCAGCAAGGGGAGAAGTAACAGAAGTCAGTGCCGAGTCCTTTACTTTGGTCCAGTCAACTGGATAAAAGTTCAAGATCTGGGAGAGGCATGTCTAGAAAGTACAGTATTCATTAAAATAGTAATATAAAGAGCAGTTAAAATGAAAATATGTGATTTGATCCTTTTATAATTGCACTGGTGTATCTGGGCACCTCTCCTTGGTCAGATTAGCCACTTCAGCCTGTGGTTGGAGAGAAATCTGTAGCAGTTCCTCATCCTCCCTGTGGCATGAGCAGATGAGTGTGCCCAAGGAGCTGGGCAGGCAGACTGGAAAAGGAGAGTCTTCAGGTGTGCCAGCTTTTTCAGCTTCCTCGGGCCTCAGTTGTTTGTTTTGTTTTAAAGATTTATTTATTTATTTATTTGACAGAGATCACAAGTAGGCAGAGAGGCAGGCAGAGGGGGCGGGGGGAAGCAGGCTCCCCTCGGAGTAGAGAGCCCGATGTGGGGCTCAATCCCAGGACCCTGGGATCATGACTAGAGCCAAAAGCAGAGGCTTAACCCACTGACCCACCCAGGCATCATGCTCAGTTTTAAATTAAACCCAGCCTTGGCCATGTGGGGGCCTGGCAGGTATAACTGTTCGTTAAGGGTTTCTAACCCACTGTCAGTCTCTTCAGCACTAAGAATGAGGCATTGGCGAGGTGATTTCATGGCTTCCTAGTCCCAAACTCGAGAGCCAGCAAAACGGAGGAGTTGGTGAATTTTGCCTTTGCCATGGGCCCCCCCTCCTGCTGGCTTCCTTCCTCGTTGCTCAGGAGTCAGCAAACTGTTTTTGTGTGGCCCATGAGCTAAGAATGATTTTTATACTTTCAAATAAGGTGAAAATATGCAAGAAGAATATTTCGTGATATGTGAAAATCAAATGTCAATGTCCATAAAGTTTAATTGGAATACAGCCACACCCATGCATTTACATACTATGTCGGGCTCCTTTATAGCCACCTCAGAGTTGAGACCATATGGTCCACAAGGCCTCCCACCCCCCCACCCCCTGGCCTCAGCCCCTCAGAGGGCCTGACCCTTCCGCCTGCCTGTCGCCCTCCAGAACCTGAAGCGAGTGGCGGAAGTGTGGATGGATGAGTACGCAGAGCACATTTACCAGCGCCGGCCCGAGTACCGCCACCTCTCGGCAGGGGATGTCGCTGCCCAGAAGAAGCTGCGCATCTCCCTTAACTGCAAGAGTTTCAAGTGGTTTATGACCAAGATCGCCTGGGACCTGCCCAAATTCTACCCACCCGTGGAGCCCCCGGCCGCGGCTTGGGGGGAGGTGAGCCCGGAGGGGCCCCGGCCGGGTGCATAAGTGGGGCCCAGTGCAAGAAGGTAGAGCTCTCCCGATTCTCTCTAGCCTTGTGGTGGCGGGGGTTTTCATTTGCTACTTAATGCTCTAAGTAGGGAAAAATTAAAATCTTAAATTATTAGCAGAAATTTTACCACTCATCTTCCCACTCCGCAGAGCCAGTTTTAAATGCAAACAGAAGAGCATTTAACTCACAGGCCAGATGGGTGAAATTTCACTATCTGTATTTCAGCCCTTGTACGTGCATATGTATTTCTTGCGAGAACAGTGCAAACCCTGCACAAAACGGACTCAGCCGATCTTATTTCACTTCTTGATAATGCGTGCTTTCTACCAAGATGCTCTCCCTGCAGCTTGCTGATGAGTGAGGAAGGGTGGAAGGAAAGCGAACTGTGGGCTGTCCTTTTCTCCCTTCTGTGCGGTTATCTGCTGCTGGTGAGGGAAGTGGTGGCTGGTTCCAGGGAAATCACACAAGTAAGAGGATACAATAGAGCTCCTCAGCCCAGAATGCCGTGGCCCTCCTTTGTGCAGTCTACTCCTGGTTGGAAAGGAAGTGTGGCCTTCAGACCTGCCAGCACCCCACTTAGTCATAGCCGTAACTTGAGTCTTGCCGAACTGCTGTGCGAGCGGGACCTCTGAGATTCTGTGCTTGGGGGGGCATCACAGATGCTATATGCAAACACAGAAGGAAGGCACATCGGATGCTCATGTAACGTGTCAGCACCTCTGCTCACACGCAGGCTCCATTATACTATCAGATCTCACGCACAGATTCAAAGATCAAATACTAAAAATCTTAAGACAACAATGGGATGCCTGGGTGGCTCAGTCAGTTGAGTGCCTGACTCTTGGTTTCGGCTCAGGTGGTGATCTCGGGGTTGTGAGATGGAGCCCTGAGTTGGGCTTTGTGCTCACTGCAGAGTCTGCTTGAGGTGCTCTCTCTCTCTCTCTCTCTGTCCCTCCCCACCTCTAAAACAAATAAATAAATCTTAAAATTAAGACAATGATAGCCAAACTTTAAACCAATGGCAGGCTGTTCTGACTGAGGGGCTCTGGGCTGTTGCCCATGTCACACAATGATGAAGCCAGTCCTGCTGGGGAAGGTATGCTGTCTTCTAGGGGGAGAAGCACTCCATCACCAGATTCTGGCTCTTGGATCTCTGAACTGAGAGGATCCGCTCCCTGATAGACGGATATATTGAGGCTTGGGAACAAGGAGCATAATAAGAGTTTGGTCTCCTTCAATTGTAGGTGATGGAAGTCCAATTTAAAGTGAAAAGAGAAATTTATTAATTCTCTTAGAAACTTTGGGTAGCTATGGCTTCAGACACACCTGGATCCAGGGGCTCAAATGATGTCAGTTTCTTTTTCTCCTATTTACCTCTGCTTCCTTTTGTGTCAGCTTCACACTGAGGGTAGCAAGATGGTTTCCAGAAGCTCAAAGCTGACAAACCTTGGCCATTCAGCAAAAAGTATATGGCTCCTTCCCAGTGAAGCCAGCTAAGTTCTTATTTTGGTCTGCAGTGATCCTGTGGCCACTGGAGGAAGGGGACAACCAGGGATAGGACGGATACTCTGACAGGCCACAGGGTGGGCAAGGCGCAGTAGCCCCATAGAAAACCAGGGTGTTTTACCAGAGGAAGGACAGATGCATTTGGGCCAGCATAAATGACTTGTTCATGACCTTTCCTGACTAAGCCGTCTGGCCAGCCCTACCCAACCCCTGCACAAGTATTCTAGGGGACGTGTCATGGGGACTTCCCTCATGAAGCTCTTCATTTCTTTGCAAGTTTCTGGGCTTTCTCCCCTGTATTAGGTCAGTCCTCTGAGAAACAGACACCAAAAGACTTGTTGGGGCAACACCTGAGAGAAGAAATGAGAAGGAGCCAGGAGAGGCTGGGAGATTGACTGTGGGGCTGGTCTGCCCTCCGGGAGGGGTAGCGGGGTGGAAGAAGGGCTGGGGTAGGAGGAGTCGCACTTTGCGAGGATGCTCTGAGGAAGCTTGAGCCAAGTAACTGAGCCGGATCAGAGGAGTCTGGCATCCGCCAGGAACGGGCCTGCTGCAGTACCCCTGTCCCCTCCGATGCTGGCTGGAAGCAGCCCACGGGGAGCATGGCTCCACTCAGACACATGGATTCCGACCACGGCTGCTGGGCAGTCAGACTCCCTGCAACAGGATAACTGAGTGGCACATTTTCACGGCCACCACACCTCCAAACCCTCCGTCAAAACGGAGTGCTTCTGTGGGCCAGGAACTCCAGGATGCGGCACCTGCATGGTGGCCGTCAGCTAGCAAGGCCACTCCTGGCTCCTAACTGGGAGCTGCTCAGCCTTCTACTCCTAGCCCGGGGCTCCTCCAGGCACACACCACACGTGGCTCACTGCATCTTCTGGTGTTCTCGGGAAGGAGAACCTTTTGTCATTTACCTGCTCTAAAAGGCAGAGAGTCTGAGACCCCACAGCAAAGGTGTCACGTCCTTTTCTAGAGTGGTTTTCAAGGCATGGTCCCTGGATCTCCCGGAACAGGAATCAAATTCAGTTCCTGGACTTAGTGGATCAAATTCTCTGGGAGCGGAGCCAGGAAGTCCTTTGAATACCACCCCCACATCTTTAGGCCCCCATCCCAGCCCACCACCCTGCGACTACATGCTCTAGGATAAAGGCCTAGAGGAGCTCCTCTCTGTGGGCTGAGTATTCTGTTACTGAGAGGCACAGGGCACTTCCCCTGCCCAGGCCAGGCTTTTTTAAAACCGTGCAGAGCTTTCCCCATCCGGTGTCTCTGTTGGGTTCCCTCGTCCCACCCCAGCATGGTCCCAGAGGTTTATCTCAAGGTGCTCACTGGTCCCCTCTTTCTGTCTCTATCAGATCCACAATGTGGGCACAGGACTGTGTGCTGACACGAAGCACGGGGCCCTGGGCTCCCCACTGAGGCTGGAGAGCTGCGTCCGGGGCCGCGGGGAGGCTGCCTGGAACAACATGCAGGTAAGGGCCACTCCTCGGGGCCCAGCAGCCAGTTCCCCTGTGCTGTATGCGGCCTGGAATGCTCATGTGATCAGGGCCTCGGGGGAGAGCCGACGGCTCAATGATGACAGACAAAAGTCAGCCCAGGGGATGAGTTATAAGAGCTTCCTAAACACCTTGGAAAGAAGAATCCTTCCCAGTGCAATAAAATCGCCAATCTGGTTAGTTGCACATAGACTCTCAGCCCACATCACCTTCAACAGAAAGGAGAACATACTGGCTCATATCACTGAAAAGCTTAAATGATGTTCAGGGAGACCCCTCCAGGGTCTCAACTCTGCCTCCTCTCCCTGGGCTTTATCCTTCACCTGACTCTTCCCAGGTGGTGGCAGATGGGACCGCCAGCAGCAAAGGCTTCCATTTCCTCCATGAAAAGGCATGTCCCTTTCCAGAGTCCTGGAAAAGCCTTTTGGCTTTCCTGAGCCAGTTACAATAGGGACGTGATGAGTCCTTTCATTGATTAGGCCCAGGTCACATGCCCGCTCCTGGAGCCCAAGGTGCAGTCAGCCTCACGGGAAGGGTGGGAGGACAGTGAAGAGGGTGGCTTCCCCAGGAGATCATGCCCAGGGGGTGTTATCAGAAGAATGAAGAGGGCAAGCCAGCAGTGCAGGAAAAGGCACCACTTTCAAGAAACTGCATTTAGCATTCCGTGGTCCCCTCCTCCAAGCAACTAACCCCACATCACACCACATCCACTGAATCTTGGTTCAAAGGTACATTTTTATAGTCTCCTTACTATGTTCTCTGGCATTTTGGAAGAGCACATGGATAGAAGCCTATATTGTGGGTCCTCTGCTAAAACAGAGCTCAGGTGGGTTACATGGCGTGCGTGCTGAGAAGGAACAGCACTGCCTCTCAGATGGGCACAGTGCCCAGCTTGACAGTGTCTGCTCCTCCCTCGGAAGTCCTTGTTGCTCTCCCTCATCCTTTCTTGACAACAATTCTTATTAGAAGTGTCTCCCCTTCACGGATTCTCCTGAGTTCGCCAAGGCAGCATGTGACTGCTCCCCACACCCACCCCACCCTAGGACCCTAAAAGAGACCAGGAACAGCCAGAGCCTAGATAGAATGTGCCCAAGTTGCTCAGCCTAGAAGAGCCTCACTGTGTGGCAGAGTCCACATAAATGCCTGAGGGGTTCCCGCAAAGAGCAACAAAATGGCACCTGGGGGTGTGGCTGTGCCCGCCTACCCACTCTGAAATGCGAAGCATGGTGGCCCGGTTGCCCCAGTGGGATCTGTATCCCGCAGGGCTCTCAACCACCCTGAGCGAAGAGCTGTAGTGAGCCTGTGAAGGGAGAATCGTGAATCTAAAATGCAGCCCCTAGTTACAGGGGGTCTGGGAGACAAAACATCAGGAGTCAGGAGCTGCCAGTACCACTCCTTTGCCACCATTGTGTCCGCTGCTGGCCAGGGTGGAGTGGAGCAATAGGGACTGGACTTACCCTCCTACCAGAAACGACTGAAAAACAGACAGAATATGTGGAAAACTGTTTTCAAGAGAGCAGACATGAGCTAGTGGAGGACAGTTATCCTCAAGGGATAGCAAGCAGATAAGCCCTACGGCTGTCCCAGTCCTTCCTGGGTGAGGAGGGCACCAGACACAGAGGGAACTTGAGGGATTTACCAAGTTCCCCTTGGACATTTGCTGGAGTACTGAGGGCGCCATGCCCAGTGATCACAAAGGGCCAGAGATGATGAGCGCTCTCCCCAGCCCTGCTGGAAAACAACAGGATTCTATTCGAGAGACTGACATTGCAATTGAAAACCGTCCCTCAAAGAAAAATGCAGGCCCACATGGATTCACTGGTGAATTCTACAAAACACTTAAAGAAGATATGTTACCAATTCCACAGAAACTTTTCCAGAAAAGGAAGGAATACTTCCCAACTTATTTGGTGAGGCCAGTGTTACCTAAATAGCAATAACCAGACTAAGACATGATAAGAAAATTGCAGATCAGTATCCCTTGTGCACATAGATGCAAAAATTCTAAACAAAATTTTTGAAAATCCTATCCAGCAGTATATAGAAAGGATAATCCACTATGACTAAGTGTAACTTATCCCTGGAATGCATGGTGGGCTTAATTAGAAAATTAGAAAAAAAAACCCGATTTTAGAAAATCGGGACGCCTTGGTGGCTCAGTTGGGCTCAGGTCATGATCCCAGGACCCTCGGATCGAGTCCTACATTGGGCTCCTTGCTCTGCAGGGAGCCTGCTTCTCCCTTTGCCACCCTCCCTGCTTGTGATCCCTCTCTATGACAAATAAATGAGTAAAATCTTTAAAAAGAAAAGAAAAAGGTAATTAATCAATAGATTCACCATGTTAAGTAAAAAAGAAAAACCAGGGACACCTGGGTGACTCAGTGGGTTAAGCCTCTAGCCTTCAGCTCAGGTCATGATCTTGGGGTCCTGGGATCGAGCCCCGCATCAGGCTCTCTGCTCAGCAGGGAGCCTGCTTTCTCCTCTCTCTCTTCCTGCCTCTCTGCCTACTTGTGATCTCTGTAAATAAATAAAATCCTTAAAGAAAAAAAAAAAAAAAGAAAAACTATATAATCACCTTTACGCCTTTACCCAGAAAAAACATTTGACAAAATCCAACATTCATTCCAGATAAAAACTCTCAGCAAACCAGAAATAAAGGAAACTCCCTCAACTTAATCAAGATTGTCTATAAAAAGCCTGCAGCTAACACCATACTTAATGGTGAAAATCTGAATGCTTTTTACCCCTAAGATCAGGAACAAGAAAGGGATTCCGACCTTACCATTTCTGTTTGAACTGTACTAAAGGTTCTACCCTGTGGCTAGAAAAAGGAAAGTCCTACAGGTGGGCAAAGAAGGAAAACAATGATTATTTGCAGACTCTGATCATCTTTGTGGAAAATTCAATTGAATCTACAGAGAAACTACCAGAACTAATAAATGAACTTATCAAAGTTGTAAGATACAAAAGTCAACTTACTGTATATATGAATAATGAAGAATCAGAAATTAAAATTAAAAACAAGCACTTATTAGAACAAAAAAATATATGAAATCCTCAGGTCTGTCACTGACAAAAGACCTGTACACTGAAAACTACAAAACATTTTTGGTAGAAATGAGAGAGGTCCTAAGTAAGTGGAGATCCATGCCATGTCCAGAGGCTGGACATGAGTTCTTTCCAGACCATTATGTAAATTCATCACAATCCTAACATCTTAGCAGGCTTTTCTCACAGAAAGTGAAAAGCTAATTGTAGAATTCCCATGGAAATGGACAGGACCTACATAGCCAAAACAACTTGCAAAAAAAAGCCCAAAGTTAAAGGACGCACACTGCCTAATTTCAAGATATATAACTGTCAGTAATCTAGAAAGTGCAGTATTGGCATAAAGAAAAATCAATAGAACAGAATCAAGAGACCAAAAATAGACCCACATGTACGTGGACAATCAATTTTTGCCAGTGTTTAAAGGCAGTTCAGTGGAGAAAAGATAGTCTTTTCAACAAATGGTGCTGGATCAATTAGATATTCATAGGGCCCCCAAAATTCTTCAATACATACCTTATATTATATGAGAAAAATTAACTCACAATGGTGCATTGACTTAAAACCTTTTAAAAGAAAATGTAGACAAAAGTGTTTGTGGGGCACTTGGGTGGCTCAGTGGGTTAAAGCCTCTGCCTTCAGCTCAGGTCATGGTCCCAGGGTCCGGGGATCAAGCCCCACATGGGGCTCTCTGCTCGGCAGGGAGCCTGCTTCCTCCTCTCTTTCTGCCTGCCTCTCTGCCTACTTGTGATCTCTATCTATCAAATAAATAAATAAAATCTTTAAAAAAAAAAAAGTGTTTGTGACCTTGGCTAAAGCACTCACAAGTTTTGTGACCTTGGATAAAAAAGTTTTGTCTTAGATAAAACACCAAAGCACAATCCATAAAAGAGAAACACTGATAAATTGGACTTCTTTAAAAACAAAACAAGGGGCGCCTGGGTGGCTCAGTGGGTTAAGCCTCTGCCTTTGGCTCAGGTCATGATCCCAGGGTCCTGGGATCGAGCCCCACATCGGGCTCTCTGCTCAGCAAGGAGCCTGCTTCCCCCTTTCTCTCTGCCTACCTCTCTGCCTACTTGTGATCTCTCTCTCTCTCTGTCAAATAAATAAAATCTTTAAAAAAATAAAAATAAAATAAAAACAAAGAACTTCTGTTCTTTAAAAGACACTGTTGAGAAAATAGGCAAGGCACAGACTGGGAGGAGATGTTTACAAAACATGTGTCTGATAAAAGACTGGGACCCAAAATACATAAAATTTTCAAAACTCAATAAGAAAACAATCCAATTGAAAAATGGGTAAAAGATTTGTACAGACACTTTAGCAAAGAATGTATATTAGTGGCAAATAAACCATTAAAAATGCTTAACTCCATTGGAAAAATGGAAATTAAAATTCAGAAGGCTGACCATACCAAGGGTTGGCAAGAATGTAGGGGAACTGGAAGAATACACTGCTGCTTAGAATGTAAATGGTACAAGCACTTTGGAAAACAATTTGGCAGTTTCTTAGTTAAATATTCATCTATTTTAAGGTCCAGCCACACTGCTCTGAGGTATTTGTCCAAGGAAAAAGAAGGTATATGTCTATACAGTGACTTGTACACAAATGTTCATAGCCGCTTTATTTGTAATAACCAAAAACTGAGAGCCACCTAGATGTCTAACAGGTAAAAGGTGTGTGTTGCAGTGAAATACTACTTAGCAATGGCAAGGAACAGACTATTCATAAATGCTGTCATAACAAAATGATGTTGAGTGGAAGAAATCAGACCAAAAAATAGATACTGTAGTCCTGGACTGCAAGGTTGGTTTAACATCCACAAATCAAGTAATGTGATATAATACATTAATAAAAGAAAGAACAGGATCCATATGATACTCTCAGTAGATGCTGAAAAAGCATTTGACAAAGTACAGCATCCTTTCTTGATCAAAACTCTTCACAGTGTAAGGATAGAGGGTACATACCTCAGTATCATCAAAGCCAACTATGAAAAACCCACAGCAAATATCATTCTCAATGGAGAAAAACTGAGAGCTTTTCTCCTAAGGTCGGGAACACAGCAAGGATTTCCACTATCACCACTGCTATTCAACATAATAATAGAAGTCCTAGTCTTGGCGATCAGACAACAAAAAGAAATTAAAGGCATCCAAATCGGCAAAGAAGTCGTCAAACTCTCACCCTTTGCAGATGATATACTTTATGTGGAAAACCCAAAAGAATCCACCCAAAACTGCTAGAACTCATATAGGAATTCAGTAAAGTGTCAGGATATAAATAAAGTCAATGCACAGAAATCAGTTGCATTTTCTATATACCAACAACAAGACAGAAGACAGAGAAATTAAGGAGTCTCTCCCATTTATAATTGCACCCAAAACCGTAAGATACCTAGGAATAAATGTAACCAAAGAGGCCAAGAATCTGTACTCAGAAAACTATAAAGTACTCATGAAAGAAATTGAGGAAGACACAAAGAAATGGAAAAGCATTCAATGCTCATGGATTGGAAGAACAATTATTGTGAAAATGTCTATGCTACCTAGAGCAATGTACACATTTAATGCAATCCCTATCAAAATACCATTAATCTTTTTCAAAGAAATGGAACAAATAATCCTAAAATGTGTACGGAACCAGAAAAGAACCTGAATAGCCAGAGGAATGTTGAAAAAGAAAACCAAAGATGGTGGCATCACAATTCTGGACTCCAAGCTCTATATTATAAAGCTGTAGTCAAGACAGTATGGTATTGGCACAAAAACAGACACATAGATCAGTGGAACAGAATAGAGAGCCCAGAAATTGACCCTCAACTCTATGGTCAACTCCTCTTCAACAAAGCAGGAAAGAATGTCCAATGGAAAAAACAGTCTCTTCAACAAATGTTTTGTTGGGAAAATTGGACAGCCACTTGCAGAAAAACAAAACTGGACCATTTCCTTACACCACACACAAAAATAGACTCAAAATAGATGAAACACCTAAATGTGAGAAAGGAATCCATCAAAATCCTTGAGAAGAACACAGGCAGCAACCTCTTCGACCTCGGCAGCAGCAACTCTTCCTAGAAACATTGCCAAAGTCGAGGGAAGGCAAGGGCAAAAATGAACTATTGGGACTTCATCAAGATCAAAAGCTTTTGTACAGCAAAGGAAACAGTCAACAAAACCAAAATACAACTGACAGAACGGGAAAAGATATTTGCAAATGACTTATCAGATAAAGGGCTAGTATCCAAAATCTATAAAGAATTTATCAAACTCAACACCCAAAGAACAAATAATAATCCAATCAAGAAATGGGCAGAGGAGATGAACAGACATTTCTGCAAAGAAGACATCCAGATGGCCAACAGACACACGAAAAAGTGCTCCACATCACTCAGCATCAGGGAAATACAAATCAAAACCACAATGAGATACCACTTCACACCAGTCAGAACAGCTAAAATTAACAAGTCAGGAAACAACAGATGTTGGTGAGGATGTGAAGAAAGGGGAACCCTCCTATACTGTTGGTGGGAATGCAAGCTGATGCAGCCACTCTGGAAAACAGTATGGAGGTTCCTCAAAAAGCTGAAAATGGAGTTACCCTACAACCCAGCAATCACACTACTGGGTATTTACCCTGAAGATGCACATGTAGTGATCCGAAGGGGCACATGCACCCAAATGTTTATAGCAGCAATGTCCACAATAGCCAAACTATGGAAAGAGCCTAGATGTCCATCAACAGATGAATGGATAAAGACAATGTGGTATATATATACAATTGAATATTATACAGCCATCAAAAATTGAAATCTTGCCTTTTGCAGCAATGTGGATGGAACTGGAGGGTATTATGCTAAGCGAAATAAGTCAGAAAAAGACACTTAAAATATGATCTCACTGACGTGAGGAATTTGAGAAACAAGACAGAGGATCATAGGGTAAGGGAAGGAAAAATCAAACAAGACAAAACCAGAGAGGGAGACAAACCATAAGAGACTTTTAATCTCAGGAAGCAAACTGAGGGTTGCTATAATGGAGGGGGGTTAGGAGGGATGGGGTGGCTGTGTGGTGGACACTGGGGAGGGTATGTGCTATGGTGAATACTATGAATTGTGTAAGACTGATGTATCACAGACCTTTACCCTGAAACAAATAATACCTTATTTATTAATCTAAAAATATATATATACCCTAGGATTCCTTTTATTTAAAATTCTAGAACTTGCAAACTTATCTTTATTGATGGAAAACAGAGGAGTGGTTGCCCAGAGGTATGGGGAATGAGGAGGGACAGGAGAAAGAGACCACAGAGGAAGTGAGGATACTTCAGGAGTGATGGATATATTCATGACCTTGATGATGGTGGTGGTTTCACAGCTGTAAACAAGTCAGTGTGTGCAATCTATGGTATGCCGGGTAGTCCTCAGTAAAGCTGCTGGGGGCGGAAAGTGCTTCTCAGCCAAATGCAATATATGAACCTGGTTTGGATCCTGATTCAAACTGTGAAAAGAAACTTACAAGGCAAGAGCACTTGACCTCTAGGTACTTGATGACATTGAGGATTCTGTGGTAACTTTTTATTTCCATAATGGCACTTTGGTAAAATCTTTACACCGGGCATGATGTGAGGTCTGTTACTTGCTTCAGAACAGTGTGGGGGTGGAGGGTCATAGAGGGGATAAAGCTGTAGCAAGATCCGCCCTGAGTGGTAACTGTTGAAGCTGGGTTTTGTTTTCTGGATCTCTGTGTTTAACGTTTTCCATCACTCCAAAAAAGAGAAAGTCCCCTGGTTTTGCTGTCCCTGTAATGATGTCCCTGTATATACAGGTATTCACCTTTACCTGGAGAGAGGACATCCGGCCCGGAGACCCCCAGCACACCAAGAAGTTCTGCTTTGACGCCATCTCCAACACCAGCCCAGTCACCCTCTATGACTGCCACAGCATGAAGGGCAACCAGCTGTGGAAGTACCGCAAAGTAAGGCAGTCTGTGTGGGCAGAACAGGGCATCCGGCTTGATTTAAAAAAAGACAAGCAGATAAACACTCCATGCCTCCATCCTTCCCCCCACAGAGCCCACTCCCTCACATATTTGTACCACAGACCCGCCAGGCCCGACTTCTCAGTCATTCGAGAGAAGCCAGAAATCCAGATTTTTATGTGGAATCTTTAGGATCTTAAATGTTGGCAACCGAGTCCACTAAAAAACACACACAAACCAAAGACACCATGAAAACCAGTGAAATTGGGCCCGAGACAAGCAGACTTAGGGCCAGGCCAAAAGTGGGCCGCTTCACTTCCACCCGCATCCCTCCGGGCCGGGCTCAGGCAGCAGACCCAGGCCAGGCACGGGAGGGCAGGGCAGGCGAGCCTGCCAGGTGGGCGATTTGCGGGCCAGCGCCGGGGCTCGAGTCTGCGTTGTGGTACGGCTGCTGCGGCCACTCGGTGTCCCCAGCACCGCCTGGCTGATTGCCTCCCTCTTTGCTAGGACAAGACCCTGTACCACCCCGCCAGCGGCAGTTGCATGGACTGCAGCGAAAGTGACCGCCGGATCTTCATGAACACCTGTAACCCCTCTTCTCTCACCCAGCAGTGGCTGTTTGAACACACCAACTCGACAGTCTTGGAAAAATTCAACAGGAACTGAGCCCTCACGTCTCCTCAGCAGGCCTGGCGGAGTCATCCCTGGCCCCGCCGCAGCCTTCCCCTCCTGAGGGAGGCAGGGCTTCCGTGGGCACCGCGATGTGAGAGGTGCTGGCCAGCCGGTCCAGGGCACAGAGGGCTCTTAAAGCTGGCGCAAGGTGTCCGCCTGGTCCCTAAAGCCCAGGGGTGGAGGTGGGGTGGAGAACAGACCCCACAGGAGCCCCCACAGAGAGCAGTGCCTGCTTTAACCCCGGATGGCATCATGGAAATCCCAGAGGGCCTTTTCGGCTTTGTTACCTCTGGCCCTTGAGCATTATGTGGGAGGAATGCCGGGGCAGCCCTAGGCCACCCCGCAGTGGGTCCCACAAGGTTGCCTAGCCTTCACATGGCTCATCCGGGACGGTCCTCCAGAAGAGGGGCAGCTTCTGCCTGTCTGGGCAGCTTGTAGCACCAGTGCCCTCATCTGCCCCAGGAAGGGAGGGAGGAGGCTTTTCTGGGGGCCGCCGGTGCCAGACATTCAGCATCTTGCCTGTCGCGGGCCACTGCAGTTACGGGCTTCATCACAGCCCCAAGTGATGCAATCCGAAGGCCTCACCTGGACTGTCTCGGTGTTCAGTACTGAGCACTGGCCAACTGCCAGGCCTGGGGGCAGAAGTGGGACCCCCAGACATTCCTTTGCCACCACGGACACATGGGCTCTCTCTCCTTGCTCTCTGGGTGCTTGAAATGTCCACATGAGTGCCCGGCAGGCACAGGACAGCTCAGCCACCAGCTTCTCAGAGCTGTGTCACATGGCCCTGGGCCGGTGGAAAGGGCCTAGTGAGAAGACCTCCAAACTAGATAGGCTGGCGGAATTTCCCTGATCAGTGCTTCTGTCTTCCTCTTTCTGTCTTGGGCAGTCACGTGCCTCAAGAGAGGAGCAGATGTGTGAGGTGCTCCCCTCACAACATCTGGAGGCCTCCAGGGCAGACCGTGGGCAAGATGCCCAGCCTCTGACCTCATCGCGGCTCTAGTTCTCATATAGAGCTCTAGAATTTTTCAAGAACTCTATCATGATAGATCACAACCTAGAATGCTACCCAGGATTCTGGTATTCTAGCATCCAGCATGCACTTCGGGAATGCTGTGACTGGAAAGAGCCAGCCAAGTGTAGTACAGTCAAGGCAGCCCCCCCTGCCTACAGACCATCTCTGAAATCCGAGGTTGGTGGTGTTGGGGGGGGGGTGACCTGTGTCCGTCAGCTCGTACCAGAGACCTTGGTATGACACGGTCCTCAGCGCAGTCCCGAAGCCCTGTGACCCTCCACCACCCTCCCAGCTGCGGTGGAGTAAAGCGCCCAGTGTCCCATGAGCAGATGGACACCTATGTCCATGCCAGTCCCTCGTGTTTACCTTTTGCTTTGTTAATTATGTGTCAGACTCCCAGAGGGCTCCCAAACTAACAGGAATCATTTCTGCAACCAGCCTGCCCCCCACTGATTCAGAAATGGAAATCACATTCCACAACCTATGGCTTCCACCAGCTAGTCCGGGAAATACTTGAAGTCGGTATTCCAATTAGAGTTGGATCTCTCGAATGTGGCATTTACCAATGACATATATCTGGGAACAGAGCCACAAATCTGCCTTTGAGATGCTGGCTGATCTCAAGGCCATTTTTGTCTGGGGAGTGGGGGGAGGGATAAACTCCCAAACACCACCACCCCGATTATGCAAAGAGCTGGCAGAGCACCACTTCCTCCACTTCTGCCCCCACACAAGCCCTGCGCTGGCCACCTGCCGACAGGAGAGGTGGCCCCTGTGCTCGCAGAAGCTTCCTTGTTGATCCCTCGTGTCTTTTCCAGATGAGTCCTCTATCTTTCGAAGTGGCCCTCCATAGGAAGGAGTCCGAAGAGGAGGCCCCTTCCAGGATCTAGGAGAACAGGAGTGTTGCAGTTCGGAGAGCTGAATTAGGGGTCATCCTCAGAAAGCAATGCAGCATCATTAAAATAAAAACTGTGCCTTTTAAAAAGAAGACAAAATGCAAATGTACAGCAAATCCCTAAACTTGAACAATTCCCTAGTGCCTTGCTAGACAAACCTGCAGGGGCAGGGTTGGGGGGAGGGGAAACACTGGTGGTGGCGTGTGTATTTTCTGTTGGATGAGTGTGTGTTTTAGAACTTCCAATTTCAAGTAGGAGACGTTGGGCCCAGAGCAGGCAGGATCTGAGACGAAGAAGCCCTCAAGGGCCAGACGCCAGAGTTGTTCCTGTTTGTGCCAGGAACACTACAAATTAAAAAGGGCAGTAGAACAACTCCTTTAGTCTGTAGCCTGGAAGGGCCTCAGCAGCCCCGGAGAGAGACCCCTGTTCAGAGGCCATGCCTGAAGTCCCCATCCCAGCCCCCAGAGTGCCGAGCACTCGCTAGATTCCCAGGTGGTCCCATTCCAAGAGGGTGACTGTCCTTGGCAAGACCAGGACTGCTTGGACAGCAGGAGCAGCAGCCAGCAGGCCACAGCCTTCCTCTTTGCCATCCTTTGGTTCTCTTTCAAGTCTGGTTTGGCCCCCTCAACAAGGGAGGGGTGTTCCCCTGAGCAGGTCTTATGCGGAGGTCCTGGGACTTGACAGAGTAATAGGGGAGGGAAAGAGAGACGTTCATGGCTTAGCCGACCAATGGACAGAATACTAAATACTGACCCCTCATTTTGGCCTCAATTTTGAAAACCTCCTGTCTCAAAGATTCCGGTTCCTGCTCGCACTGCCAGCTGTCGCTCCAGAAAGCAGCCAGGAGTCTGCGGAGGTGCTCTCATCTGGGTAATGGGTGAGGATGGGGGCCCCTTTTCCTCTCTTTATTCTGAGCAGGAGGTCACAAAACGGTGTGGCTGGAAAGTATCTTGAACAGGGGGTCCACCAGCAGCCTTTCCACAGGAGGCCTCCAGAAGCATTTTGCAATGCAGAGATCATCTTTGCTGGAGATACAAGGCCTTGGGAGGGGGCCAAGTGTGCAGGCACATGTGTGAAAAGCCATCCCACTGTGTGCCTCAGCCTGGAGGTTTCAACTTCGAAAGCCATCTAGGAACTAGGCATCCACCCCCTGAGGAAGAACTAGTTCGGAGGCAGGAGGGGGGTCCTCCCACAGGCCTAGGGGAGAAGGAGCACTTCTTGCTGTAGGTGCGGCAGACAGGTCCCCAAAGTCCCCATTATCTTCACTTTGCAAACCTACCTGGTGAATTTCTTTTTCTCCTGAAGAAAGAGATAATATCTTTCAAAATGACTCCATGTTTCTTTCCATGCATCTTCATTTTTCTGTCTCTGGAGTCTCAAAAGCGTGGCAAAGCACTTTACAGTAGTGACTGAGAAACCTGGATTTCTTGCTTCAGTGATCTTAGCTTGTACAATTTGGGGGATCTTTTCTAATTCCTGGGAAGCTGTGCACTTTTAATGTTTTCTGGAGATTTTTAAGTGTGGAAGAGGGGCAAAGGGTGCAGTCCTACTCTGGAATTGTTTTCTACTTTCTCTTTGTGAAAATCCAAGTCCTATTTCAGTCCAAATTTGATCTTGAGCCAAGGCCCACTGCCACCTCTTGGGGTGGGAGTTGGACCTACATCCCCAGTGGCAAGGCTCCCCTAACACCTGCTGGTCACATGGTTTTGATTCTGCCTTGTCAGATAACAGGGTTGGGCTCCTGCTCTGTTTTGGGCTTGAAGACTGGGATCCCAAAGGGACTACAGGCAGGGAATATTGAGATGGCCGACTCGGTATTCCATACAGAAAGCTCAAGACCACCAACCCCTCTTCTGCCTGGAAAAGTGAGCCTTTGTGAAGAACTGACTTACCACGTACAATTGTGATTGTGACTGTTGTTGAATAAACCTCCAGACTTTCTGTAACGTGCTATCTGCCTTGTTCTTGTCACACACCATCTTCTACCCCATCATTCCCCACATGTTCAGTGAATGTCTGCTCAGTACCCAGGATAATGAACAAGTTCCCAACAGCCATCGTTCTAGAGAAGAAGGCAGACCCCTGACAACTAATGAAGATGATTCTAAATGTGAACAGGGTGTTGAAGGATAAGAGACAAGATGTTTGAGAGACTGGAGCGGGGATCAACATTAGGTTGGCTGGTGAGAGAGTGCCTCTCTGTGAGAGCTGGAACACAGGAGGGAGTGGGATCCAAGATGCAGCTTGGGGGAGAGGGCTCCAGGCAAAGGGAACAGTAAGTACAAAGGCCCTGAGGCAGAAAGGAGTTCCCATGTTGAAGGCACAGAAGGATGTGAGCTTCCTGGGTTGGGTGGGTAGCCCACACAGGGTTCTACAGACTACAGCCAGGACTTGAAGATTTCGGATGGACAGAACAACATGAAATAGTTCATTTCTGATGCTCACCTATCAGCCACAAATTTTTACCTACCAAAACATGGTGACACTTTGCATATTAGATATATGTAATGCCACGTGGTAGAAAGAGCACTGGCTGGTCTAGCTCTGCAACAGACTGTAAGGTCTTGGGCAAATCCTGCCCCCTATATAGGCCTCAGTGTTCTGCCATAAACTGGGAAGGTTTTGGATGATGCTTCCCGCTCCAACTGTGGTTCTGTGGTTGAGACTTGGTGTGGGACTGCTATGACCAAGGGCGGAAGCTGCCTGCTGGTGCTGTCACTCAGAGCCCACCAGAGGGCGCTGTGGACCCACCCACGGCCTGGAGAAGGCTGATGAACAGGAGCGGGGAAGGTTTTGAGGGGCAGGTTTTGAGCACTGGAACCAAAAGGTCCATATTAAGTTAATTTTCTTCTAAAATTTTAATGGCTTCTTTTTATAAAGATTAAATTCCTTTACAAGAAGAAGAGAGAGAGGAGAGAACATTCCATGTGTACGGGCAGCATGTGCAAAGACCCTGGATGGGGGGAGCATGACAGTTATGACTGTCAGTGAGGCAGGAGCAGGGTAAGAGAGAAGAGAAAAGAAGGAGGCGGGGAGGGCAGAAGCCACAGCGTGCAGGGCCTTGTGGGCCATGTTAAGGAGTCTCTGAGCTTTATTTTTATTTTTTTTTAAAGATTTTATTTATTTATTTGACAGGCAGAGATCACAAGTAGGCAGACAGGCAGGCAGAGAGAGGAAGGGAAGCAGGCTCCCTGCTGAACAGAGAGCCCGATGCAGGGCTCGATCCCAGGACCCTGAGATCATGACCTGAGCCGAAGGCAGAGGCTTAACCCACTGAGCCACCCAGGCGCCCCTCTGAGCTTTATTTTTAAAGCAGTGGGAACTCTTAGAGGGTTTTAACAGGGCAGGGTGAGAGCATCAGATGTGCCATTGGCTGACCATGTATAGCCAGGAATGACTCAAGGTGCTGGGTGCATAGTAGGCATGAAAATCCAGGGCAGCCGGAATCTCAAAATTACTGATTGCTGGGAGGAAAGGTCCTTCCTCACTGGAGCAGGTGGGAAGATGGGGAAATTAAATTTCTCATCCATTTTAGCTCCTTATTGAGGCTCCCAGCACTGAGTAAGGGCTCAATAAGTAATTGAAGAAGGGACAAATGGGTGAATAATATGGTGCCAGCTTATACTTTGGGCTATTTTCCCTCCACTCACAGCCCACAGACATTCTGAGAAAGAGTGCTCCTACCTCTGTGATACGCTATGTGTTCTTGAGAAAGTCCCTTCCCCTCCCCAGGCCTCGGATTTCCCACATGACAGTGGGAAGAAGGGGACCAAATTAGATCATGGTCAGCTAGGACTGCTGTAGTCCTACAAATCTTACATCTGGTATTTTGCAGTGACCCTGATCTCAAGAATTTATTTTCCAAGCTCAACGAGGGGATGAGAGCGGTGTGCCCTCTCGGTTCTGTTGTTGGTATCTCCCATGCTAGGGCTTCTGGGCTGTTGCTGAAGCGAGTGCAGGATTCAGTATCCAAAGCTTCCTTCCTGCAGCTGCTCACAGCTCCGTCCACCTCTGGCCGCAGGCAGCTGGCTCCCCTTTGTTGCCCCTCAAACGCCTGGGCTGCCTGGCTTGGCGATACCTGGGGACTGCGACAGTGTCCCAGGGCAGCCCACCGTTCTCACGTTCCGGTCCCACTTGCTGCAGACCTGGCGGGGTGATGGCCCTCAGTGTGCTCATGCACACTCACACACACAATGCCATAGAAACAAAGGAAAACCTGGTGAACCCTCAGAAAAGCAGGTTTCTAAGCAACTTGGTAGCTTTTGTTCATGAGCCCCTTGGAACTGAAGTAGCATCTGATCTCCTGCCAGCTCCTGCCTAAGGATGGGAGGAAGGGGATGACAGGTCTGCCTTTGCCGGAGCTGAGCGCTAAGCTCCCCCACCATTGGCCTCTCAGCCTGGGAAGCCGAGGCCTGAATCCTGGGGTTGTCCACATCGTGGGGAAAGTCCCTGCGACAGTTTCTTGACAGCTATAGCTACAGAATCCCCGGGCTTGGTCCTTCAGACGACAAAAGCAAACTGAAATATACACTGTGGGCCCACGGTGGTCCACGCTCTGTGCCACAGTAGTTGGCCCCAGCTCTGTCCTCAGCCCTGGAAATACAGAGGTGAATAAGGGACAATCAGTGACCTCTTCAGCCTAGTGGTGAAAACAAACAAGGGCCCAGCGACACCTGATTACTGCTGCACTGCTTGTAACTTTACCCTAGGCCTCTAGGAGAAAATGAAAACTTTTTAGCCAGGTCCTAACAGTCCTTCCAGACCAGCCCGTGCCTGCTTCTCCACCACCTCCTCAGCAGACTCCAGACCCCGCAGGCCAAGTCTTTGTCACCTCCAGACCCTGCTGGTCCCACCACTTGGGATATACTTATCCACCTGGCAGCTTCTTTCCATACTTTGAGTCCTAGCTTAGCTTTCCCCTCTCCCAAGAAACTTCCAGCCCACCCTGTCAAGAATATACCTCCTCACACATCATTCTCGTCATGCTGAGCAACTGTGTAGCCTCCTTCATGACACTTCTCCTGATACACAACTCATTCCCTTTGTTCACAGTCGTTCTGTTCTATCTCATCACTACAAACACTGAATTCGCAAATATTGAACCACACCCCTAAGGCAAGTACAGAGGTGGGCTCCCATGAGCCTCGGCCCACAACAAGAGCCACATAACCTTGTTTTATGTGTATTTCGGTTTAAAGACAACTTATTTAATGTAGGTCATTAATTTATCAATATTTATGTGCAACCTCCTAGAATCAGCTGAATTACTCCTTAGGAGAAGTTTGTTTGGTGATCTAGCGTTAAAGGAAGGAGAATCAGAAAGGGATCTTCTGTTTTCCCCTGAAGGCACATACACCCCCACTTCCATACATAATTGGTTTCTGAAAATGGGACTAATGTCCAAAGTAAAGAGTCAAAAGCTTTATTTTGTCAACAGGGCACATTTATTCCTACGGAATAAAAAGAATATATCAGTTGCAATTACACCTGTATTTTTTAATACAATCTTTGATGATATATTTCCTGCTTTTCCTACTATATCCCCAATTTGGTTATTTTTCTTCACTAATCAAAAAATATGCATAAGGGGATGCCTGGCTCACTCAGCCAGTGGAGCACGTGACTCCTGATCTCAGGGTCATGAGTTCAAGTCCCACAATGGGCCTAGAGCTTACTTTAAAAAAAAAAAAAGATGCTTGGGGCGTCTGGATGGCTCAGTTGGTTGAGCGTCTCTTGATTTTTTTCGTTCAGGTCGTCATCTCAGGGTTGTGAGATAGAGCCCCAAATGTAATATATGCATGTAAATAAAATGCTTTAATGGACCCTGGTGCTTAAAAATAAATAAACGGGTGCCTGAGTGGTCTCAGTTGTGTCTCTCTATGTCTGTCAAATAAATAAATAAAATCTTTTAAAAAAAAAACCTTTACCCACTTTTTAATTGCCTTGTCTTTTTTATTGTTGAATTATAGGAGTTCATTATATAGTCATATAAGTACCTTATTGTATGTATGACTTGCAAATACTTTCTCCCATTCTGTTGGTTGTCTCTTCACTTTTTTTTTTTTAAGATTTTTTATTTATTTATTTGACACAGAAAGCACAAGCAGGGAGAGCAGGGGAAGAAGAAGCAGGTTCAGCAGGGAGCCTGACACGGGGCTCCATCCCAGGATCCTGGGATCATGACCTGAGCTGAAGGCAGACATTTAATTGACTGAGCCACCCAGGCGCCCCTATTCACTTTCTTGATATACACATACTTCTTATCACTACTATTGGTACTTTGATTTTTCCTCTTACAAAATTTTTTAAGATGAGGTTAAGATACAATAAAATAATCAAGTAGTCTCCCAATTGTTGCTGCGCTGATGGATATGGCGACTGCCTGAGTGAAAACTGAGCACAACCTTGCCATCCGGCAAGATGATGTCTCCTTCCCTAACCTGCAGAAATCTCAGCTTGGGTACAAGGGGAAGTTTAGGGGCATCAGCATGTAAATGGATGAACATTTACTGGGTACGAGACAACACTGTGCCAAGTGCTTTACAATAACACATTAGATGCTCACAATCGCCCCATCAGAGAAGTACTATTACCACACCATTTTACAGATGAAGAAAATGGAGACTCATAGGCTTCATGTGAGCTGTCAGCGGTCCTACAGCTAGTGAAGTGGCCGAGCCAGAGTTCAAACCAGGGTCTTTACTCTTGCCCACCACGCCAGTGGCTGCCAGTGGCTACCATTGGCCCACGGCCGATGCCTGTCAAGTGCCAGAGTCAGGGGAAGCTTTCACAGGTCCTCAGCAAGATGAGGAAAATAAGGACAATATTGTGGGGTTTTCATAAAGCTAAATCTGTTCCATTTAAAGGACTGCACTTGGGGCCCCTGGGTGGCTCAGTAGGTTACGTGGCTGCCTATGGCTCAGGTCCTGGGATCGAGCCCTGAGTCAGGTTCCCTGCTCAGTGAGGAGTCTGCTTCTCCCTCTGTCCCCTTTCACCCCGCTCATGCTCGCTCTCTCTCTCTCTCTCTCTCTCGTTCTCTCAAGTAAATAAATAAAATCTTTTTAAAAAATAAAAACAGGGGGGCGCCTGGGTGGCTCAGTGGGTTAAAGCCTCTGCCTTCGGCTCAGGTCATGATCCCAGGGTCATGGGATCGAGCCCCGCATTGGGCTCTCCGCTCCGCGGGGAGCCTGCTTCCTCCTCTCTCTCTGCCTGCCCCTCTGCCTACTTGTGACCTCCGTCAAATAAATAAAAATCTTAAATAAAATAAAATAAAATAAAAACAGGGGCACCTGGGTGGCTCAGTCATTAAGGGTCTGCCTTAGGCTCAGGTCATGATTCCAGAGTCCTGAGATGGATCCTCGAATCTGGCTTCCTGCTCGGGCGGGAAGCCTGCTTCTCCCTCTTCCATTCTCCCTGCTTGTGTTGCCTCTCTCGTTGTGTCTCTCTCTGTCAAATAAATAAATAAAATCTTTTTTAAAAATTAAATAAAAATAAATTAATTAAAATTAAAATTAAATGACTATCCTTTATCTGAGATTCTTCCAATTTCTTTGGTATTCCATATTTCTTACTAAATAATACCAAAGGATGGTTTTTTATTATTGCAAAAGAAATATAGGCACATTGTAAAATATGCAATAGGAAAAGAGGTTATAAAAATTAAGTTCTTCTTACCTTTCTTCCCTTGTCCTACAGTTCCCACTGTGGAGGCAGCCACAATGACTAGTTTCTTGTGTTTCCATAAAATATGTATTTGTGTATAAACCTTTTCAGAAAAATAAATGGAATTTATACTCTGCATACTGCTTTGTATCTTTTTTGTTACTTAATAAATTTTTTGGTATAGTTGGATATATTGAAAGTAATTTGCTGAGGGGCGCCTGGGTGGCTCAGTGGGTTGAGCGTCTGCATTCGGCTCGGGTCATTGGGCTCCCTGCTCTGCAGGGAGTCTGTTTCTCCCTCTCCCTCTGCCACTCACCCTGCTTGTGCTCGCTCTCTGTCAAATAAATAAACAAATCTTTTTTGAAAAAATAAAGTGATTCATTGAAAAATGCTTGCTGAGTCCCATTCTTATTAGCCACCAGAACTGGAGAATTAGTGTCATATGCCCTGGAGCTACAACAAACAGGACAGACCCGGTCCTCGCCTTCATGGAGCTTTATATTCGAAATGGGGACAATTGCACATTGTGGTGAGTGCTAATAAGAAAAGACACTGAAAGGAGAATAGCAATGGGCAATGGGTGGGAAAATTCCTTTTAATCAGGGAAGGCTCTCTGCAGAGGTGACATTTAAATTAAGACTTGAAGGGGGGACTTTAATGGGTACATCAGTTAAGCATCTGACTCTTGATTTTAGCTCCATTCAGGATCTCAGGGTTGTGAGATCGAGCCCCACATCAGGCTCTGCTCTAAGCCTCCTTAAGATTCCCTCTCCTCTCTCTCTCTCTCTCTCTCTCTCCCTCCCCACCTCTGCCCCTCCACCATCTCTCTCCCTCTCTCTAAAAAAAAAAATAAACTAAGACTTGAAAGCTGGAGCCAGCTGTGGGTCCGGAGGAGCAAGCAGAACCACATTCCAGGTAGAGCTAAATGCAAATGCAAAGACCTCGGGGTAGGGTGGGGTTCAGCTTATTTGAGGAACTTGGGGCAGAATAACAGAGCTGGGGCAGGGCAACAGAGCCAAGAGGTCGCAGCTGGAACTGTCAGAATGCACTGGAAAGCTGGCACAGGGCCTTAAGAAGTGTGCAGCAAGGTCTGGTTTGTATGGACGCTCTGTCAGAAGAGAGTGGTTTAGGGACCAGCTCAGAGGCCAGTGATGCATTGTAGGCACAAGATGATGGTGGCCTCCGCTAGTGCTGCTGGCCATAGGGTATGAAGCAAAGGGGACAGTTTCTAAATACCTTTTGGAAGGAGAAGAATGTGCTTCGATGATGGGTGGGCTTTGAGTGGGGTGAAAGGAAGGGAGAATCAAGGGATACAGGCTGCATAGTTAAAAGATTCAGGGAACAGAAAAGTTTCCAACTTGAACATCTGGGTCTGCAATGCCTCTGGAGCGTCTTAGCAAAGAACTGGATGTTGCTTTCTGCAGCTCAGAAGAGAGGCCTCAGCTAGAACTATAAATTTGGGGGTTATATACCTGCGATTTTAAATATCTGGAGGTAGATTTGGGCATGGAAAAGAATCTTACAGCTACAGACTCAAGTTGCCCATTATAAAACCTAGCTTTTGTCAAAGGCCTTATGTTCAATTGACAAATCTTGTTATTCCATTATAAATCTAGTGATTTTTGTATAAAGATAAGATCACTTTTACTTGTTCTTTGATTATTGTTGAATTAATTCTGAAGTTTTAGTACATGCAGTCCTCCTTAAACATTTCAAAGACTTACAGCTTTAATTAATCAAATTTCCTTAGACATTTCAGACTACAATTACAAATTTAATATGCCTAATTTTCTCAAACACTCTAAATGCCCAACAGGGCCAACTTGAAAATCTAAAAAGCAAGATCTTTCTAAGCACTTAAGCAACTGTCGTAAATTAATTACCTAAATTTATAAATGTAGCAAAGCAGATTCTCTTGGCCGTTTCAACAATCTCAAATCCTACACAAAGCAGACCAAGAATCACAGAAGCTTCTCTCTATTCATTTCTTCATTATCTGAATATTTATATTTCCTTTCTGGAGTTACGGATTTACTCCCCTAGCAAAAAAATCAGAATTTTTTCCAAATATTGCTATTTGGAACTGAACTACATAATAACATGGGGGAGAACTTACGATAAAATATTCCCGGAAGGCAGGCTCTAGGATTGTATATAAGGGGTAGTTAAAAGCATATGCCCCCCCCTGCTCAAAAAATTACACAGAGGTTGGGGTTATCAGTCTGGGTCCAATTAGGAGAGAGAAACCACACAGAAATTTGAAAGGAGGAAAATTAATGTGGTTATTAATTATAACAGGGTACTGTAGTAAAAGAGAGTAAAGAGAACTCTACAGAATACAGAAATAACAGATAAGGAGCAGCCAATACCCCTAGGGCTGAGAAAGAGCACCCAAGGAAAAGTCACCTGTCTGTCGTCCTCCCCTGCTCTAGGGGCAATGCCAGGGGAAGCTAGTGCTGAGGAAGCTGTGTGTATTGTAGCAGCCTGGCGCTGGATGCAAGTGGGGTATTGAAAAAAAAAATGTAAGGGTGAAATATATGTGGGAATTGTACAGCACTCACCCATACCGGTCAACTTTGGAACCAACATCACAAGCTGACTCGTACGGATACCCAGCTGTTTTTTGTATATGATCTGAGCTCCCCTACTAGAAGATACTCTCTTTTAGGGTAGCGATTATGTTCTATCCTTCTCCTGTGGCCAACCCTGAAATGAGTGTACATAATATGCTGGATAATTTACTTCTGAATGTATGAACTCTGAGTGAGGGATTTTATTAAACCGTGCCTTTTTTTACATTAATTTTCACTCTATTCTTCCTACTACAAAAGCAATAAATGCTTGTTGGGGAAAATGCAAAGTAGACCAAAAGGAGAAAAATATCAGCCATATTTCCGCTACCCACAAGTAATTACTATTAGTACTTTGATGTACATTTGATGCACAAATAGTTGCTTTGCTTTTTCCCTTTTTTTAACTTAGATGTACACACATCATATCCCATATGCAATTTTATATCCTACATTTTTAACATGAATAGAGCACTTCTCCAACTCATCAATTCTTTGTTGAAGAGTTAATGATGAATTATTATATATAGAAAAAATTTACATTGATGTTGAAACTACCTTAAATGTGGAAAACATCACAAAATATCTCATTCTGAAGATGTTAGTTTACTTAACCACTTCTCTTGTGGAACTTGACGTTCTTTTTCAATTTTCCTGTTATAATCCTACAACGGACATCATCGTTTTATTTTTTCTCTGGTAGGCCAATTTCCTAAAATGGCTATCCCACATGTGAAATTACTAGGCTAGAGCGTACAAATACGGTTAAAGTCACTGAAGAAAATTTAAGATCACAGGGCATCTGCTTCTGAACATAGAAACTGGTGGCTTTCCCTCTTTCATCAGGACGCAAACCAGAAGCCTCTTCAACGCCAAGCCAGCTAGTACTACCAAAATAGGTACACCTGCACACCTAACATTCGCCCCTCCGTACTCCCCTCCACCCTTCCCCCATCTCCCCCCCACCCCCGTCAATGCTACCCATCCCTAAATGATTGCATGACAGCATGACCCTGGTCTAGTCCCTACGACCGGCCACAGGCCCTCATTTGTCACTCAGCGATAGCCTAACTGGGGTGCTAGATTAGATTTCCCCCAAGGCCTTTTTAAGTGTGTGTGATGCCCTGGCGCCGAACCCCAAGCTCAGAGTGTTGGTAGGGCACGGTCACCTTGCAGGCAGACCAGGAGGCTGAAATAGAAGCTACGGCTTACAGAGCTCCAGGGAGGGACTCAGCACACCGCAAGCCCTTCCCTATGCGGAGATTGGCCCTTGATCCTCCACCCCCAACCTTTTCTCCGCGTGCTCCGCAACCCCTCCTCTTCCCGGCGGTTCACCGAGTCCACCCTCTAGACCTTATAATGACTTCCGATTCTTCCCAGCCGAGGGGTCAACCAAGCCCCCTAGGGGTCTTCTTCCTCCCTCTCCTCCTCTTTCCGCGCGCACCAAGCCAGTCCCAGTCTCTACAGTCTGAAGTCTCCGCCGCCCTCAAGCATCCGACTACCTTGCAATACCCGCCATCAGTCCCTCATCATCTCCCCTGCATGTCTTTCCACGTATCTGTACCGAGTTGTCCCTCAGTCTTTCCCGCCATGTCTGGCTTTCTGTCCTATTTCATCCACCCTACGTCCCACCGGTCTGCGGGTCCTCTGAATCCTGGTTCTTCGGTTTTACCCTGTCTGTCCTTCTCATGGCAGAATCTCTATCCCCGTAAGGTCCCCCCTCAAATACCCCTCCCTATGTTTGTCCCTCGGCACCCCCGCCCACGTCTGCACTTCTGTACGCCCCCGAATGTGCTCCTCTGTTCCCGGAGTTTGGCCCTCTGTCCAGCCAGACCCCCGCTCACCATCCCTCCCCCGGCCTGAAGAGTGTGCGGCCCCGTTCCCCGCCCGCACCGGGTAACTCTTCCCTCTTCCACTTTCTCTACTTTGAACCCATCCCAGCAGAGTCCAGGAAGTAGCCAGGCGCCAAGGACTGGCGGCGGAGGTGCCCAATGGAGCATGCCAGCGGCGGCGGCGGCCCCGCCCAGAGAGCAAACGCAGCCAATGGTCGCGCTGAGGCGGGACTTCCGCTGTCCCGCGGAGGGCGGGGGAGCGAACTGTTGTGGTGCGGAGCGTTGGGCGGGCGGCGGCCGGGCGGCCCAGGGGCTGCCGCGGGACTCGGGGCGCAGCCGAGAGGCTGCAGGGGTGGGGCGAGCCGGACGCGCCCCGGGGCCCGGGCGCCGCGGGTTCGAGGCCGGGCCCCGCGCGGGGACGCCGCGCCACCCCGCGGGAGCTGCCCGGCGGCGAGTTTGCCCCGCAGCCGAAAGAAGGCGGGAGCCGGCGGGGGCCCTCGAAATCCCCTGGCAAGCCGGGTCCAGAGTCCCCGGGGACCGGCTGCTTCCTGGGACGCCCTCCCGGACGCCCCCGCCGAAGGATAACGGTTCTGGGCCCCCGGCAGAAGGCGCCTCTGGGTGACCCCCGGCGGGGCCCTGCGAGCCGCGGGAGCCGATCCCGGGGCCTCGAGCGGGGAGCAAGGGGCTTTCCGGAGGCGCGGGGCCGGGGGCCGAAGGAGCCGGAGCGCGGCGGAGCAGAGCCGGGCCTCCCGGGCGCGGGGCAGAGCAGCGCCTGGTCTGGAGACGGACTCCGGGACCCTCGGGTGCGGGGGCCTCGGCGACCTGCCCCGCGGGGTGCGCGGCCGCAGAGTGGCCTACAGGGGATCCTCCCGCAGAGGGGCCGGCCCGGGGCGGGGAGATGAACGGCTTTAGCACAGAGGAGGACAGCCGCGAAGGGCCCCCCGCCGCCCCCGCCGCCGCCCCGGGCTACGGCCAGAGCTGCTGCCTCATCGAGGACGGCGAGCGCTGCGTCCGGCCCGCGGGCAACGCCTCCTTCAGCAAGAGGGTCCAGAAGAGCATCTCGCAGAAGAAACTCAAGCTGGACATCGACAAGAGCGTGAGTCCGCCCCCGCCCCTGGCCCCGGCTGGGTCCCCGCGCGCCGCCACCCTCCGGCCGCTGTCCCTGGCTGCGGGCCGGACCCCGGGGCCCTCCCCGCCCTGGGCCTCGCCGCCCTTTATCTGCAAACTGGGGAGTTGCACTCGGGATTTCAAAGGCCGCTTCAGCGCAGACGGGCTCGGACTGGGATTCTGCCCAAATCCGGGGAGTTGGGGGGCGGAGGAAAGGTTCCGAGGACCTTTCCTGCCTGGGAAGACTTAACAGCCGTTTAGGGCTTATTGTAGTGGTTTAGATATCGGGGCCGAGAGACTTGGGTTAATTCTGTTGGCCCACGAAGGAGCAAGTGTTGGGGAGGGGGTGATGAAGGGACCCGGCTCTTCTTCAACTTCTCTCTCCTCGGAACCCTGTTATTCCTTCAGAAGAGGAAAGGTGGCAGTTACTTCCCACTGCCCCTGCCCCAACCCCCTGCCTCGGCCTCGGCTTCTGCGGAGGGTCACCGAGCTCGCTGCTTCGCATGCAGCTGTGGGGAGGTGGAATTTTCAAGGATGTGGCAGAAATAAGGCCAAGACCAAGTCTTGGGAGGAAGGTCTTTGCAGTCCGAGTGACGGGGAGGAAGAAAATCGGTTTTCTTAGGGGTAGCTTCTTTAGAAAGGCGTTGGGGAGAGGGCTTTGAGTTTGAATAGAATCGCCCTGTGTTTCGTGCCTGATTATAGGAAAACTTTCCCTGTGTGATTTCACCACTTCTAGTTAACAATTCTAAAGATGTGCCTATTGTCAACCAATTAAGAACTTTTTAGTTTGACATCTGTTGCTGCAAGCTTTAAGTGGCTGCCTTGTGATTAGGAATTGGAAATGAGTTAAGGGGATATTTAATATTCAGGTAGCCCAGCTAAAAGCTCAGGTGGTTAACATCCATTCTCTTTTAGGAACAAAATTCCACTGTTGGGGGAAATTAGAGATTGCTTGTTAAACTGAAAAGACATGCACTTTTCTGCTTCGGATCTTACAGTTGAAACTGAGGCCCAGAGATAAGAAGTGACAGTGCCAACCTCACACAGTGACTAAGAGGCTGGTTAATTTCTTAAACCCATTATCTGACTTACTTCCAAGCCCCATGCCATAAGCCTTGATTGATGAAGTCTTAATAAATAAAAAATCTTCGCCCCTTCTTCCATGCTCTTCCCTCCTACCCGCAATTTATTTGTATTCTGTTAACAATTGCAGTACATTTGCCACTCTTGGAAGATGCTGTTTTTTAAAATGGCTGGGGGTGAGTTAATGGCTTTCTTACTACAAATCTCTATCAATGAATGAATGAAAGGAATTCATGGGAGAGCAAACAACTGCTTAGACACTAAGGAGGTCCAGATTAGGACACATATTGAAATGAAGTGCCTAATTCTAAGACAGCAGTGAGTTCATCCTCTTGGAAACGCTGCCTACCTATTGTGTAGGTGGTTGAGAGCCTTTGCCTGAGCAGCTTATAATGTTTTCCAGTCCTCAAAAAAAAAAAAAAAAAAAGAAAGAAATTTCCAGCTCTTTTAAATCCTTGGATGCCATGACATCTGAGCAATTGTGCTGCTGCCACTGGGGCTCCATTTACCCAGTGACCCCGCCGGGAAACCTGTGTTGAGCTATGTTGGTGGTTTCACACACGCTGCCTACGACAGAGGCAGCATGAGCCTGGCACTGGAGTTCCCCAAAAGTGACGCTCTGGAGGAGTAGTGTTTCAAGGTGGAATTACTCACAATTTGTTTCTAGGTGGTGGTGCAGAATCATTATTTCTGAAGGTGATTCTACTTCATTCTCACAGGCTTGGGCAGGAATTCAATCTAAGAAACTGCCATGTTATGAGAATTTTTAGCTGTTGCAGAAAGTGAAAGAGGAAAGAAAAACACTGGAGCCTTTGCTGCCACCCTCCTTCCTCTACCTCTAGCCCCCAAAGGCCACTGAGCTCTGAAATTTCTGAAAACCAGTACATATTTGAAAAGGGTGAAGGAGAAATAATGACTGTTTATCTTGTAAAAGGGCCTAGCAGAGAACCTTTTAAAATAATAGCACCAGAAATCCAACTCAGGCAGCTTACACTCAGTTCATGTAGACATTGGCTGTGTTCTATGAGCTATTGATACATAACATGCTTTCAAACATTCCTCCAATTGACATTTTCTGCTTTATTCTGGAGAAAAGTAGAAGTTGAGAAGAGTATAAAGAAAATGCTGGGGTATGGGGCACCTGGGTGGCTTAGTGGGTGAAAGCCTCTGCCTTTGGCTCAGGTCATGATCCCAGAGTCCTGGGGTCAAGCCCCACATCGGGCTTTCTGCTCAGTGGGGAGCCTGCTCTCCCCACCCCCACCTGCTTCTCTGCCTACTTGTGATCTCTGTCTGTCAAATAAATAAATAAATTCTTAAAAAAGAAAGAAAAGAAAATGCTGGAGCAGGAAAGGACATGCACGAGGGGTCAGAAGGCCTGGGTGACCTTGGCCAGATCATAACATCATCTGTGTGGCTTCCGTTTATCTCTGTAGAAAATGAGATTGGGGCCAGTGGGGTTATAGTGGTGATTGCTAAGTTCTCTTCCATCCAGAATTCCATTATTCTAGTGTCCTGACCTAAAACCTCCCAGCCACAGCTTCAGGAAATCACCTGTTCTCCTACCACATGTGTCCCTCTACAAAGTTGAGTAGCTACATCATCTCAGAGTTTCCATATGGAACTAGCCAATATGAGGGCCAGCTTCCCATCAGGGAGGAGTAGTATGCTTTCTTCCCTGGTGACAGCATGGCCAGTGGTCTGTGCATTGACTAGGAGAGGTTCATTGGGACAATGACACAGGCTGTGTCCAAAAGTCCTTTGACAGAGTGGACTCCAGCCAAACTACTCAAATTTGTGACCATATGTAAACGGTGGCTTTTGCTGGCCCAAGCTGCTCTCAGACAGGAGGGACGGCGCGTGCTGGCGCAGGTGCACTTAGAGAGTGCCTGCTGTCTGCAAGTCAAGGCCACAGAGTAAACCAGAAAGTGCCCCAGACCCACCGATCCAACCCAATGAAGGTGCTAATTCATCCGACTAAAACGCAGTTTTCATTATTTTCTCCATGCAGAGGTCTGAATCAGTGCTGGCTTCCAATCAGCTTACTTTTGTCTTAGGAATTTAGGGAATAAATACAAATTCAGAAGTCTCTCAAGAACATTTGTTTAGCATCTGTTCCAGTGTCAACAACCCCAAGGCATTTACACAGGCATTTCGTTTCTGGTAGGGTTTGGAGTGGCTCCCCCAGGCACCCCTGGTGCTTACATTCTTAAATAAAAACACGTTCACCTCTCAGCTGCAGTTGCCGCCTTCACTTGACTGTTTGCCTCCAGCCTGCATTAGAAAGTTGGCAGGAGGCATGCGTGCGCTAGCTCTTTCCTTTCGCCTCATTGCGTCCAAGAGAGCAAGATGGGTCACCAGCAGCTCTACTGGAGCCATCCAAGGAAACTCTGGCCAGGGCTCTCGTTCTTGCCGCGTTTGCTCAGACCGGCGTGGTCTGATCCGGAAATAGGGCCTCAGTATGTGCCGCCAGTGTTTCCGTCAGTATGCGGAGGATATAGGCTTCATTAAGTTGGATTAAGTGAACTTCCTTGAATGGGTCATCCAAGATACCTACCTGCAGATATCCAAGATACCTACCTTAATGCCATCTCATTGTACATAAAATAAAAATCCTCAAATTATGAATGCTTTAAAGTGAGGGGAAAAAAGGTCGGCAGGAACATCCAGCTTCTTTCATGTGGTTTCTGGGAGAAGGAGAGTTTCTGCATCTCTTTCCACTTCTCTTTGTGGAACAGATGTGTGGTGGTGCGAGAAGTATAACTGGGATGCACAGGAATAACAGTTTTCAGAGAGAGGTCCTCCCACAGTAGTGGCTGTTGTCAGTGTCAGAGTGGGAAGTCCGGGCTCCCCGTTACCACTGTCCTTTCTTTCCTCCTTCCTGGGACATTGCCCTCCAGCCTGTTGTAAATTCTCATCTCCTATAGGTCACATCACTCCCCGCTTCTAAAACTTTGGGGGACTCTCTCTTGTCTGAAGGAAAGTCTAAGCTGTTCTCGTGTCCCCTACCGCCGAATCTCCATGCAGTCTGTATTTGAAACTCTTCTTAAGTCTTGACTCCTCTTCCAGTTCAGAATCTTTCCTGTCTACCCATAAATCCTCTTTAGTCAGGGACCAAAACACTGACTATCCCAGCCACAAGCCTCTCTCCCTTTGGTGAACCCCTGCCACCTACTGTCTCTGGCCTTCAGGGGGGACTTTTATGAGCTATTGCCCCGTATGATGGTAGTATTTGTGTCCCTTTGTGGGCTTCTCGTTCTACAACTCAACAGTAAACGCCTATAAATGAGATCTCCACGTTGCTCTTCCTTCTGTCTCTTCAATGCCTTGCAAAGGAGAGAAGCCCCGTGGCCTGAGAGCTGCCTGTTGCTGTTCCCGTGGAACTGGCAAGTCTCACTTTAATTTGCTTCCCATCAGGTAAGGCACCTATATATCTGCGACTTCCACAAAAATTTCATCCAGAGTGTACGAAATAAAAGGAAGAGGAAGACAAGCGACGATGGCGGAGATTCTCCTGAGCATGACACTGACATTCCTGAGGTAAAAGTCAAATCTGCTTGAGAAAGCTGGAAAAGTGGGTTCTAATGTGATCCTTATCTCTGGCCTGGTCTGCTTTTTGGAGTAAATAATTTTAGTCCCCTTTGTTTGCTGTGGTTTATTTGAAAAGCAAATCATAGAATCATGGTAATACTGAATCTGAGAGCTGAAAACTTAGAAATCAGTCAGTCTCACTGCCCCATCTTACAGACAGGCATGGAGACCCGAGGTCACACATAGAGTTCGGGGTCTTCCGGCCACTGCCCTGTGCACCAGGGCAAGAAGCCCCTGATACATTCTGGAATTCTGGAATTCTGGAATTCTGCAAGAAGCCCCTGATATATTCTGGAATATAACCACAATGTCAAGTTTCTTAAAACTTTTTTTTTTTTTGCCTTTAGAGTTGGAGACTGAGCTTTGTAAGGATTGGGAGGAGTTCCTGGCCCTCTGTTTTCTGATCTGCAAAATAAAGGTGTACATTGTCAGTTCATACCAGCTCTGGTCCCTGGTCCAGGCTGGTTCCCCAGGAGCCACTCCAAAGTCAGTTATAAGGGCCCAGGGTTTCTGAACCCCGGCACTGTTGATATTTGGGGCCAGAGTCTTTGAGGTGGGGGCTGTCCTGTGCATCGTTGGATCGTTAGCAGCATTCCTGGATTCTACCCATTAGATGCCAGTCACCACAGTAGTGACCTTCCAGAAAACGCCTCCAGACATTAGAGGATGTCCTCTGGGGGCAAAACTATTCTATGCTAAGAACTGTTGCACTGGACGATGAGACCTAGGCTTCTCGAACCTTCAAGGTGCTGGTGCCTACTGAGCAAGGCTACAGGAAGGAGTATTGGATTTTCTTTCTGTCTAAGTTGTTTTCACTTAAGACTCAGCAGAAGAAAACCCGTTTGTAATGTACATTGAATATTTGACACATGAATATTTCATAAGGCAACCGCCTGTTAGCGCTCAGAGTGGAAATGACTGCGTAGGAATAGAAAGAGTAGGCGGGCCTTTGTCTGCAGATGTGGAGAAAACCTTTTGAAAATAGGGTCCTTTCCCTCCACCCCTCCCTATGTTCCTTTCTTAGCATTGGTTTACAGCATTTTTCTATTGGCCTTCAGCATTAGTAGTATTATTTCATAAAGAAATTGATGTATTCAATTTCATTGCTTTTTACAAAAAAAAAAAAAAAGGGGGTTTGAGGAATGTTTTGAAAAGAATGAAGGACTTTGGTCCCTCATATTGATCATTCATTTTGTTTTTAAGTGCCCTCCACCTGCCTGAAGCAAGAACATCTCTTTTAGAGGCAGGTAAAAGCAGCCCAATGTCTGGGCCTTCAATACTTCATGACTGTGCAGCTTTCCTCTCTTCCTGTGTTAGAAAAAGAAGGGGGGGTCCTTTCCCTCTGTTATCCAGTCATCTGCAGAGATCCCCAACCTAACCTGCTGATTTGTACATTGGCCACAGTAGCTTTCGAGTTTTCTCTGGAGAGTTGTTCAGGGTTCCAGCACCTGAAGGCTGAGCCTAGGGAAGAACTCTGGGAACAGCAGTACCTCCCGCAGTCCTTCCTCACACCCCACCATATGGTCCGCTACCCAGCTCAGGCCTGTCTTCCCCCAGGATGCCTGTCTGGGTTTACCTTTGCTCCCAGTGCTTGGTGTGCCCTCCGGTATTAGCAGCCTCCAAAGCTCACCTTACGCATCTCATTTCTGATCGCCGCTACAGCAGTGTCGCCTGCCCGCCCGTCAGTCTTCCCTACAAACCACCACTAGATCCATCTTCCTGAACATCCCCCCCACCGCCTGTGTCGCTCCTTCTGCTTTTTCAAGACATGCTGCCCTTCAGTCTCAACTTTTAAACCCATTGTGATTGCCAGTGACACCTGAGTCTGTCTCTTCATCTCCTGGCTTCCTGCGCTCATGGTCTTCTCTCATTCCATAGTCTAGCCCTGTTCTCCTTAGCTTAAGCTTTATGGCTTCCGTGAGCCTCCTGGGACCACCCCTCCCCAGCTAGAACTCTTTTCCACTGTTTTGTTTGGGTTTTGATTTTTTCTTTTTTTTTTGTCCTCCCAGCCAGTTATTAGTCCTCAGTGGACCATTTCTAAGACATCTCTGTAGTCCTCTTCCCCACCCCGTCCATCCTAGTGTAGTGCTGGGCACATAGTGTACTCTCGGTGAGCCGTGGCTAGTCAGGTGATGGATAACATGTTTCTCCTCTTCTCTCCAGGTTGATCTGTTCCAGCTGCAGGTGAACACTCTACGGCGTTACAAACGACACTACAAATTGCAGACCAGACCAGGCTTCAATAAGGCCCAGTTAGCAGAAGTAGGTAGACAAATTGCACTGCAAAAAGAGAGCCACCGCTATGCTTCTGATGGTGATCTTGGTTCTGCCTGCTGCTATGCATGTCGATCCTAATGCCCTCTGTAGCTCTGCAAGTAAGGCCCTGTTCCCTCTCTCCTACAGTCTGGAATCCCCTAGAATCTAGGCCCTGGAAAGGTCCTCTTTCTATAAAAGAAACCATGGCACCAAGAGAGGAAAAGACTTGCTTAAAGTCAGATGGCAAATTAGTAGCAGAATTGAGCCTGGACTCTTGAGGCTCCTGATTATAAGTCCTGAGCGTGCTTTTGTTGGTGCATTTGTTTGAATCTCGTTTTGTAAGATTCTGCATAAATACAGTCCTTCCTGCACATCAGGTGTGTCAGATTAATCACCCCAAAACAATTGCTCCTGTTCTGTAGGAACTGTTCTTTTTCTTCAGTTTTTCCTTTGATTTCTTCTTCTCTGATGTTGGTAATGGAAGTATTTGTTATAATGAATAGAACCCAAGAAATTTTTCTCCTACCCTGAGCTCTTAAGACAGTTAGGAGAGGGGAGAAATGCTCTCTTGGCCCTTGTTGGAACATACTGACAGCCTGGCTTGATACTTCTGTCCTGGTGGCATTTGTGCAGGTTACCTCTTACCCTCTTTTTTAAATGTGCTTTTCTGCCTACTGTTGAAAATGGGGAAAGTGGAATAAAGAAAAATACAGTGCTTCCATCCAGAGGTCACCACTCTGTAGTGCTAGTTCTCGGACTCTTGATCTGTCCCAGCCCCCTCAGTCCATTCAGAAATTTCCTTAAAGGGTGACAGCCCCTTTGGTTTTTGGTCTTTCCTTTAAGGGTTTCTTGCCGATACATCATTTTTTCTTAAATTTCCTTCCACAGAGTCTAGATAAAAGATAGATAGAAGTGCACAACTCCTTCCTACCGTAAGGTCACATTACCCATTTGCCAGCATTCGCCCTGCTGAAAGGGGTGGGTGAGGCGGGGCAGGCGCAGACCTGCATTCCCAGGACTTGTAAAACAAAGCCAGGTGTCAGGAGTGTTGCGTAAATGAATTATTTTTTAAATGTGATACGTCTTTCAAGAGGCAGCTGTGTACTATTTAGATGAATTCTTGGGTCAAATACTTAAATCTATCCAATTGGCAATTCATTTGACACAGTTTTAAAAAGACACTTTTTGGGGGCGCCTGGGTGGCTCAGTGGGTTAAGCCGCTGCCTTCGGCTCGGGTCGTGATCTCAGAGTCCTGGGATCGAGCCCCACATCGGGCTCTCTGCTCAACGGGGAGCCTGCTTCCTCCTTTCTCTCTGCCTGCCTCTCTGCCTGCTTATGATCTGTCAAATAAATAAATAAAATTTTTAAAAAAAAAAAAAAGACACTTTTTGGGGCACCTGGGTATCTCACTGGGTTAAGCATCTGCTTTCATTCAGCTGGGGTCATGGTTCTGGAGCCCATGGATTGAGTTCCGCATCGGGCTCCCAGCTCTGTGGGGAGTCTGCTTCTCCGTCTGACCTTCTCTCCTCTCATGCTTGCTCGTTCTCTCTCTCTCTCTCAAATAAATAACGCTTTAAAAACAAAAAAACACTTTTCTGCCTGGTGGTGCCAGGGCCTGAGAGCTGGTGATGACAGCAGCTGGCCAAGCAGAGCCGTCCCCGCCTCATCCTCCTTAGGGATGCTCTTGAGATTGTCCCGTGATGGATAGTTGGTCACCACTGAAACAGAACTGCACGTTGGCAATGTTGTGGGTTCAGGTACTGCTTTAAGAGGCCTGGAAACCGAATCACCCTGCCCCCTGGGGGAGAAGGGCCTCTGAGTCCTGCAGCGATCCAAACCCCTTCCTAGTTCTAGACGCCAACCCCTGCTCCCTCTTTTGCATGGTGCAGGATTTGTGGCCCTGATGTAGGCAATGCTTTAACAGACTCTGGTGTTTCCCCCCGCCTAGACCGTCAGCCGACACTTCAGGAACATACCCGTGAATGAGAAAGAGACGCTCGCCTACTTCATCTACATGGTGAAGAGCAACAAGAGCCGACTGGACCAGAAGGCGGAGGGCGGCAAGCAGCTCGAGTGACGACCGGCTGCGCCGCGGGACGGAGTGCGATGCTGAGCGCTCAGGTGAAATCTGCGTGGAAGCCCGTAAAGACTGTCACATTTTATTGTAAATAAAAAAGTTGAATGATGAATACTGTAAATCTTTTTGGTCAGGAGGATTATATTCTCATGTTCAGCATGTGTATACAAAGACTTTCTTTTAAGGCAACTACCGGACTGAAAAATCAAGAGCACTAAGAGATTTAAAAATGACGTATGGCAGCATTCAACAGCGCATTAAGTCAATTCTCCTGGAAATGTGGGACAAAAGATATGTTAGTATTCACCTTGTACGACCACTCTGCCTTGTGCGAGGTGTAGGCCTGGAGGAGCAATGGGGTACAGCCAGCCGGAGGACCGTGAGCAGACCCGCGTCTCCTGGGGACAGGCGTGCCTCGCTTTGTTGCTGGCTTTGTCGTTGATTGGGTCAGCGTGACAGTGGTCCCCCGCATTGGCCCCTGCCTGGCGCACAGCAGGCCCACACTCAGTGCTGGGGGGGAGGGGGGGCACCTAACTCTGCCTTTTAGCATCTGCTTCATACCTGCAGTTACCGAGACCGCTGCCACTCCTATGGCTCACCACTTGACTTCTAGAGTGTGGAGGAAATCGGAAGCACCAAAAGGAGGTTTCTCATCAGAAGAGGATTTGAGGGCAGTCGCAGGTACCAAGCTATATTTGTGGAGGTTCCAGAAACACTGATGCAGGGGCCCTCACAGGAGACGCAGCTCTTTGCACAGCAGTCTGTGCTTTACTCTTTGGGGTGAAGTTAGGAAGTAGGACTTTAGTCATCCTTCCAGGCCATAAATGCTTTGACTTTAATGGAGCTGTTCAGTGATTTGGGGCTCGTGTTTTCAGAAATACTAATCCTTAGTTCACAACCACCAAGAAAGCTGCCAAGGATCATGTGATTCCTCCTCAGAAGTCCATTTCTGGGAATAAAAAGTTTGACGCCTTGACTCCCTAGGCTCGGGGTCACCAGCAAAGCATAGATTTGAGCAACAGAGGTCAGTGCCATCTGATATTCATTTTTGTGAGCAGTTTGCCTCCCTCTTGGGGGTAGAAAGATGGCTAAAACAACTTTTTAAAGTATGAATAATTACCTGGCTTTTTTTTCAAGTTCAGAAACCCAGATTCCTATATCTTATTATATCAGAACCAAAGTCTCCTTTGAAAACAAAGCTTTATATCCAAAAGTATGCTTTTACAAAAGTTTCTGATCAGTGTGTCGGGGGACAAAGGATGTGAATGGGTGTGGGAGAAAAGAGGAGAATAGGACTTGGATTCGAATTTCTGACCATCTTGACGCATATTGTGGTCAAAAGTATCATTTTCCTACTCCGTTTTAATCGTGAGTGCTTTCTTAAGCCTTAAATTATAAAAGAAGCCGTGGATGGCCTAGCCCGACAGAGAGTTTTCATGTCTCATAAACCGCTTCCTCTGAGCATCAGCACAGAGAAGTCTGAACACGACCTCCAGCTAAGCAGGGCGGTTTGCTGTCTGTAGGCTCGGTTCGTGGGGCAGAGGACCCTGCTGTCTGTGGACCGGGGACAGGCCACCCCCTCGCTAAAGTGCAGTGTGTTCCATTGCAGCAAAGCATTCACCAGTGTTCCAAATGCATGTCTAGCAGATTGCAGCCTTTTTACATATGTATAAATGAATGTACATAGAACATACTCTAGGCTATGAGGGGATCTTGCTTTCATACACCCAGCTGTGGATGGCACATCAAGGTGCTCTCTGAGTGTTTTTAGTCATTCAGATTCAGTATGTAGAGACTGTCTTGCTGCTTAGAGCTGAAGGATGTTGATGGGCAGACATCAAGAAGGCCCAAAGTTCTGATGCTTATATAGATCTTTCTCCTGAGAGACTGAGTTAGAAAGTCTTGAAGGCATCAAACACCAGGCCCCCCCTTTGTTAAGGGGAATGTTTTCTCATCAGGCCACAGTTTTAGGGCAGGTAGCACCTACAGGTGAAGGCCTTGGTCACCTGCTCTCTGGAAATGTCCATCTCTTCCTGAGAAAATGCATCTTTCTGATGTTGAAGCGAAAATTGCCGATGTGTAGGGCATGTCACTATTTCTTGAACAGCAATCATTTTCCCAGTTGAGAGAGACAGCAGTCCATTTGTATACAAGAAGCTGTGGTGTTAGGATCCATCTGTTCCCGTGTCTCTGTGAGAATGCTTTTGTTCCGGTGTGTAGCCTGGGGAAACGCTCACCTTCAGCCAGATGCTCCCCCCACCCCCAACCCGCCACCTTCCCTCAAAAGAGAGGTGGTTTTGCAAAGTGGAGGCTGTGGGTATCTTTTCAGCCTCTGAAAACATGTCAGATGAGAGGAAAGACAAAACTACGTGAACTTAACAATTTTCTTGTGTGCAGAAATCTGTTCTTTCATCCAACCACTAAGCCACTTGCCTTAGCCCTTCTGCAGTTTCCCAAGGCTTCATCTGTGGGCAGGCAACTCCTACCTGTTAGAAATGGCCCCGAAGCAGTGGAGTTTGGGGAAAGCAGTGTTCATCATGGCCGCCTACATTTTTCTACACCTGCCAAGGACTCTTGCGCTTCTCTCCACCTGTAATGTTGCAACATTGCCTTCTCTCCTCTTGGTGCTCCTGGGCAAAACTGGAATGTGAAATCCAGAGCCGACATTTCTCTGCTTAAAGAGTACAGTTCCTGCCTCAGCCCAGCCTGGTCTGGTTCTGTCATATGCCCTGAAGGTTGTCACGTGGAAGTGCCTGTAGCCTGCCACTCGTGTTGCGTCGACTTAGGGTTTTAAAAAGACAAATGGACAAACTTTTTATTTCCACAGACTCTTCGGTTGGCAACATCACATGAAGAAGTTCATAGCTGAATCCCATGAGAGATTGAAAGCAAAGGCTTCGGGATTGGCATTGGAAAATGACGAGGAATTGCACGTATGCGTTAGAGCAGCCAAGTTGTAGAAGTTCCTGTCATGGCTGATACCACTAGCCTTCCAGGGAACAGATACTAGTAATTGTTTGCGGCTGGAATGTTACATCTAACCTTGGCATTTCAACTGCTTATTTTGTGGGAAGTTTTTGGTTAATACTCTGCAGGACAGCTCCCTGGTGGAAGGGAGAAAGTAGGAGCAGATACTTACTCGGGGGACCTTGTCTACTGAAACAGCCTGTCCAGACCACGGGTCCCAGAGACGTTGCTTCATGGAAGTCATCTGAAGGCTCTCAGTCATTATAATATTGAGATCCAGAAATTGGGAAAGGGTCTTTAAGTCATCAGTCCAGTCTCCCCACAGGTGCTGACATTCTGCCTGCAACTGTCCCACCAAGGGTTTGGGCAGTCTGGGCTTAAACACCTCTGAGGACAGGGAACTCACTACCTCCTGGGGAAGCCTGCTCAATCTCTATAAACCCCTGGCTTTTCTATGTTCTCTGTCATTTCTATCTTAGTCTCTGCCCAGTGCGGGGTGGGGAGGACGGCGTGTGGAACAAGTTACTCATCTTGGCCAAGCACCTAATTGCTGGCACTGTCCCAGGGCACAGCAGTTGTCTTTTGGGAAGGAGCAGCTAGCAGATAGATAACTTTGGTGTCCTGGCTGTCTTGCCCCTTCAGCATGGGTCCATTTAGTTCCTTGTTGAAAGATGTTGCAGAAACCCCATCAGCCTGGTTCTCCCGTGTTCTTGCGGAAACTGATGGAGGGGGTCAGGGACGAGGGGATGCTCTCAGCCTGATAAAGTAACCTAAGAAGGGGTGGGGCCCAAGTTCTGTGCTTGCCCCACAAAAGCTGATGCTCACGTCACTTGGGAAAACTTTTAGCTAGGAGATTGTAAAATACTGCTCTGTGTGGAGTTTAAGGGCTCCATGGCTGCTGAGAGCTTGTACTTTAAGATTTCTGCAAGTACTTCACACATTATTTTTATGGCAAAAACAAAGCTTAGGACCTTGGGGGAGGGGCACGCCACATGTCTCCATGTCTGAGAAGTGCCATATTTTCAAGCTTAAAAGCCTTGTAAGGTTGTTCTTGCCCCATCATTCATTTTAAAGACAGGAGACTGACATTGAGCATGACCTGTCTGAGTCATAGGGCGGTCTGGACTAACCTTCCGTCCTCCTGACCTGTCCAGAGCTCTTCTCACTCTCTGACTTGCACATAACTCAAGTCCTGTTGAAAGTAAGCAGCTTTCAGATGTTTGAGACCTTGCCACTGAGCAGAGAGGTTCCCAAGGCCAGCCTGGCTCCCAGAGGCTGTGAACCAGGCTGCTGGACTCAAGGCTGTGTGACATGATCGGGAAAGCAGTCAGCTGAGTTTTGCCAAATGAATGTCCGGGGAGAACAGAACTAGCTGATGATTTAAGACCAGAGTTCAGAAGTCCTGGTGGGAGCTGTAGTGTTGTCCTGGAATCGAAATTCTCACGAAATGGGCTTGCTCTCTGATCTTTTGGTCAGTCTTCTGCCTTTCAGGTGGTCCTTTGGGCTTGTGTCATTCAGTTGGCCCTGATTCAGACAGACATAACTCTGAGGCCCTGTGATTCGCGGCTTCCCAGTCCCTGTTACTGGGTTAGACAGTTGAACCAAAGGACAAGTGAACTCAAGGTCTCAGCCTAGGAAGCATGGTGCTTTGGGGTGCCTTTCTGTTCCCTTCATTTTATTATGGACTGTTTTCCAAGTTCAAGGTTAGGAGGGGTGAAGTGGATCTGACACTCTGAGGTGGAGTCTAGTCTGGGGCCAGGTGGGACCTCTTGTTAAGGTAGAAATGTCTACACTCCGTTATTTCATCTAGCTTGCGTCCTAAGCCACGAAGCCTTCGGTTGCTCTCACTCCACGAGCACATCGTCGCCAGGGACGGAGGGTTTCCAGGACGCCTGTTGTATGCATCTGCTGTCCGTGATGCCCATCGGAATGTTTTCGCAGTGTGGGTTCATGTTCCATTTTGTAACTGCCTTATCAAAAAGCAAGTGCCCTTCCATTCCAGGCCTCCTCATATTGTACTTGTTTCCTGCCAAATTCGGGGGATCATTTGTATTTTAATTTTGTAATCTATGGCTCTGTACTGTTGAAAGGCTCTCAATTCTGTGGGGTCTCCTTAGTATGTATGTGACTTTTCATGTTGCAATATCACACAGATGGGATGGCCCGACTTTCACTCTTAATAAATGATCTGAATGAGTAACGAGAGACACATTCTGTTGTTCTCCTTGACCATCCACATGGGCCTCAGATGCCTTCACTTCCGTATGCGGCCTCTGGCTGTGTCCTGCGGCGATGGGTGACGGAGGTCTTTCCTCCCAGCTCTGAGTACTGGTTCCCACGTTCCCCCATCCAACCCCAGTGCACAGCGAGTGAGCTTAGGTCTTAAAAGTTGATTCCCTGCTCTCCCACTCACTCAAAGGAAAGAGACCGAAGGTCCGACAACCAGAGGCTGGAGTCTGAAGGCTGTGTAGCATCCCAGAGACCCTGGGCAAAAAGCTTCGCTCTGGGTCTGCAGTTATCCACCCATAAAGCGGGGACCTCAGGAGCCTGGCTGGAGGACTGCAGGCGGAAACGCCTGCAGGGGGCAGCTGGGAAGCACGGGTCCCTCACGACGTCACCCACTCCTGCGGTTCCAGCTTGTCGTTGCCTTGTGGGGCTTCCAGCCCTGCGTGGCCACTTCTCAAAATTTCCCAAGAGAACCTGGTCATCTAGATCTTTATATGAACATCCCGATGTTCAAATGTCTCCAAAACATCTTTCACAGGTTGTGGACTAGCGTTTCTTCACCTACGGTAGAGGCTTGCTAGATAGACTTGGTGCGTCATCTAAGTGGTTGTTAGAAATGCACACCCTCTCCACCCCCCTCGCCTGCCAGCTGCCTACTGAGTCAGGTCTGTGTTGTAACAAAGTCCGCAGGCAAGTCATGTGCTCAACAGTTGGGGCCACCTGACTGCGCTTCACGGGTGGGGGTCCCTGATGCCCCAGGGGTGGGCCCCCTTGCCCAGCTGCGCCTCAGACTCCAGGCTTTCATTTCACGTCTGTCCCTAGTGCCCCTTTAGTGCACTTCTGTCAGCAGAATGGAAGGAAGAAATGCAATAAATCTTTGTCTTCATCTTCTTCGTTAACTAGAAGGAATATACGCCAGCTCTAAAATGTTGAAGGCATCTCAACGGATGGTGCAGCTTCTCCCCCTCACCACCCCACCCCCACCCCCAGTCCACTTCTTGTGTGGAAGCTGCTCTTCAGGAGGCCGTTTTGGGGGCAGCTGGGACTGTCCCTGGGAGCCCACAGGATTCCTGATGGCTTACCACTGAGAGATGCCATCATTTAGATAATCCCTGAGTTGATTTCCTTCAGAAAGCAAAGAAGTTCTAATTCACATCATGTTGTCTCCCCATGTGAGTGTAACATAGTCCCCTCCCTCCGTTCCTTCCCTCCCTCTGCCTGCAGCCCTCCATTTCTTTCACAGAGAAGCATCCGGTTGCCCGCTGTCCTCCTCTAACCCCACACGCACTGAACCTCAGGGAGGTGCTTTGGCCCCAAGCAGGCTGACCTCTGCTGGGGTCGACCTTCCGTGAGGATCTATAGACGGGTTATGATGAAAGGATGAATCCACATCTTCACGTGCAGAAGTTGTCCTAGGAACCTGACACCCCTTTTTCAAAATAGACCTTTACAGGGGTGCCTGGGTGGCTCAGTGGGTTAAAGCCTCTGCCTTCGGCTCAGGTCATGATCCCAGGGTCCTGGGATGGAGCGCCACATCGGACTCTGCTCCCCAGGGAGCCCGCTCGCCTGCCCCTCTGCCTACTTGTGATCTCTGTCAAATAAATAACTAAAATCTTAAAAAAAAAAAAAAAAAAAAAAAAAAGACCTTTACAGTGCTGAATTCCGGATCATCTGAAGTCCAGCGTTTCTGAAAGTGTGGCACTCGCCACCTCCCACCCTGATCAGAATCCCCTAAGAATGCTGTGTATGATGCCAATTCCCATGCTGTATCCCGGAGTCTCAGAACAGAAAGCCCAGGGGCCGAATTCCAAGAAATGTGGATTTTGTAATTTCCCCACATAAGACTTAAGCTCAGTAAAGTTCAGAAGAATGTGGTCCAGAGGTTTCCCCATCCAGCAGCTTCAGGCTCGTCGGAAGTACTAGCTCAGAGTTCCCAGTGAGACCTAGTAAATGAGTATCTCCTCAGTCCTCCTGGGGCCCGGGAAACCATTTTTACAAGATCTCCCGGAGCACTTGTCTGCACACCAAGGTTTAGGAACTAGCGAATTCAACAGACACCACCCAGGCGCAGAGAGAGAAAGTAGCTGTGTTCCACCTGACAGCTCAGATGTGTCAGAGCCTGAGCAAATACAGTGACATGCCCAGCCACAGAGACACTAAGACACTATGTAGAGGAACCCTTGCAAGGGATCATCTCCCATCTGGATAAAACCAGAAAGAAAATCCACAGTCACGAGCACTCTGCCCAGCATGGAAGGCAGCACTATAAATGTCCGCAATGGAATCTTCCATTAACTTAACCGTTTCTTAGTTTATAAGGGTATTCCCCATCTAGAAACAAGGATAGCTGCTGAGTGTGGCGTGCACGCTGGACAACACGCTGCTGGTTTTACACCCGCTGATTCCTTGACACTCACCACAATTACACAGAATTGGGACCGTTGTTGACTGCAGTTTATAGAGGAGTAAATACAGGCGTGGAGAGGAGGAACTTTCCCGAGTCAAAAAGCTGGAGGCACTCTTGGGATGGGGTCCAAGGGTCATCTGATCCTGGGAACACGTCAGGGAACTCAGGAATGCCACTCTTTGAAGCAGGAGAGCCACAAGCAGCCTTGTCCCAGAGTGGATTGAGTAAGTGGACTTACTAAACTTTAATGAGGGATTCCTAGAAGTCACTAAGACTCTAGTTAGGAAATTTAATAGGGTTTAATGGAGGTTAACAAGGTACATCCAACTTTGCAGCCAGGTTTTAACTTACCAGAGCTGAGCGGAGATTAACAAGCCCGGGAGGTGTGAAGGCATCTGCATGATTTAATGGGGTTAATGAAACTGTCAGAGGTTGGCCGAGAGGGACAGAGCCGGAGCGCGCCGCCGCTGTTACCGACTCAAGCTGGTTGACGTCAAGAGACGTTTATTAAACAGCTGAAGCCTGCCCTGTCCTGCCCTGGCCACCACAGGGGGAGCAAGTCAAAGAAGGCCACAACCCACATGTCAGCTGTGGTTACTCCTGGTTGGGATTTGGAGTCTTACTTTCTCCTTTGCGCCTTTTTGGCGTCATCTAAATCGTTGATAACAGGCAAGAATCATTTTCACCAAACCTATAACATTGCAAAGCAATTTTTTAAAGTGCCCTCAAAGCACTCCTTCTCCACACACGTAGTGTTTAGGTGACATATTCCTCAAACCTGTAGAAAACAGGTAAAAACAACAAGAATAATACAATCTTCAATTGGGCAGCACTCTACTTGCAAAAGGCTGTCCCCCCATCGTCTCAGTGGGTTTTGCCACACCCCATGAAATAGCCATATGCAAGTCACACTGGGCAGTGGGGGAGCCCAAGCAAACCCTCTCTTCTGCCTCCCCGCTTGGCACAGTGTCTTCACTGAGCTCTTCCTCCGGGGCAGGCCCAGCAGTAAGCACATTACATGTCTTAGGATCCTAGGAGATGAGAACTATTATTCTGTTTTATAGGTAGGTTTAGAGAGGTGAAATGGCTTGTCCAAGGCCCCCAAGAAGTGGTGGGGACAAAAGTGACTACAGGCCTATCTGGCCCCAAAATCCAGTGTGCCCTTCTCCTCACTCACCAGATAAGCTGTTATCTCGTGGGAGCGTTGTTCTCAACAGTGAAGGAGTGGAAACAATCTGTGTGTCAAATAAAAGGGAACCAGATTTAGAAGTATTATATAAATAGGGGGCGCCTGGGTGGCTCAGTCAATTGGATGCCTGCCTTCAGCTCAGGTCCTGATCTTGGGGTCTTGGGATGCAGCCCCCAGTCGGACTCCCTGCTCAGTGGGGAGCCTGCTTCTCCCTCCACCTGCTGCTCCCCCTGCTTGGGTTGTCTCTCTCTGACAAGTAAATTAATAAAATCTTTTTTAAAAAGTATTATAAATACATCTACATGTAAAATGATATCTAATGACATGGAAGCGTGTTCTTATCAGTTTAGAGATACTAGATAGGTATGCTACACAAGTATATATGTATGCATGTTACATGGACATGAATATATACACATGCACACTTACACATACACACATACGCGCACACACACACATCTGTATCTGTGACTAAGGCCATATCTATAGGCATATCAAAATAACTATATACCAGCTCTCTATGTAGCCATACTATATCTGTATCTATATGATTCAGAGTAAAGGCAAAATAGGAAGGAAAGTGCTTTCTGAAAATCAAGGGAGCTTCCTGGAAGAAGAGGCTCCTTAACAGACCCTTGAAGAAAATGGAAGTTTTCACAGGAGGCTAGGGTGAGGGGAAGTCCTGTTGGGAGCAACAAAACTCAGAGGCCAGAGTGAGGAGCATGGACTGTGGAGTCACCAAACCTACTATTAATAAAACACCAAGCCAAGCAATGCAATATGGCCCAGGAAACGTTTGAGTGCCAGCTGTGTGCCAGGTGTCTGAGGGAATCTGGAAAGCAACTCTGTCCTCCAGGAGCTGGGAATTTCAGAGGAGTTCACTGTCCGACAGGGATGGCAAGTAGTCCTTCCCCTGTTGACACCTGAGGGTCTGCGGGGCAGCCTTGGAGCCCTGCACCCGCCTACCTTCGGAGGAAGGAGCCGCGCGTAACGGGCTCGTACTGTCTTAGGGAAGCCAGTGAGTAGTGGAATGAGCTTAATTAAGCTAAGGCAGCTAATGAGAGAGACTTTCTGAGGGCTCGTGGCTACCAGGAAGATGGAACCGTGCTAAGGGAGACGCAGGAGGACCCGGGGCCCAGACCCCTCTGAGGCTCCTGCTTAGGGAAAGGTGGGGGGATGGGGTGGGGAGGGAAACGCAGGAGTGGACCTGGCTTCAGGGCGAGCAGTGCCCTTAGCTGTGGCAGGGGCAGACTCAGCCATGTCAGTAAGCAATGGCCTGAAGGTGAAACTCGAACCAATGAAGCTTACGGAAGCCCAAAGCCCGAGGACAGAGGAAAGCAACTACTGACCAAACCCCAGCCTGCCTACTGGGGCTTATGGGGACTAGACCAAGCTGCACTTCACTGAGCCAACTTAAATAGCTCTGAAGAGGCTCCACCACCTTTAACAGTAAGCGTGTTTACTTCTGGTTGCTCATATCATTCTCAAAGGCGCCCTATTCATGTTTCTAGCAAGGAATATTTCCTGGAATATGAAAAGATGGTCAGGACGCCATATTGGCAGAAACGAGAGCTATTATTTGTTAAACACCTACTCAGTGCTAGCCATGGTGCTAGGGTCGTAATCCTCAGACCAGCCTGCAAAGGCTGTCGTCATCCCTATTTTTCCAGTGGGGAAACAGCTCAGAGATGTTCCACAGCTTTCCGAGAGTCTTCTGGTGAGCTGGAGTTTGAACCCATGTCAGTCTGACCCTTCTGTGCACTGTGCAACCCCTACTCCAGAGAGAAGTCGGCTACTGACAGTGTGGCGCACGTGGAGGGGCAGGAAAGCTCTCAGAAGAACTCAGGATCCCAGCAGTCGGGGGTTTTCATGCAGGGGAAAAGCCCTCGGCATTCCCTGAGCCCAGCGCCATAGTGACAGAAGGAGCTTGAGTTACCAAGAGAAGATTGTTTTGTTCTGTGGCTCCTGTCCAAAGAAAGAGAAGAAAATGTATGTTGTGTCTTAGACTCTACACAGTAGGGAAACAGAGACTTCTGTCCCAAGGTGACTTTAGGGAAGAAGGCTTTGGAGATCTTGGATTGCAAAACCCCAGCATCCCACGGGAGTTAGCCTCATGCCCAGGACTCCTAGCTCTGGGAACTGCCTGGGTCCCTTCTCAGCTCCCCTGAACTGAACAAAAGAAGTTATAAAAAGTGTGCCTGGGGCTCTGGGTTCACTGCTCACGGGATTCTGGAGTCCTTAACTTGTTTGTCCTCACTGAACACAGAGGAAGGAGTACAGCCACCAGGTGGCGCCCTCCCCCTAGTGGCAGCCCAGGCCAAGGGGAAGGCTCAGGGGTATTTTCTGTCCCCTCACTGGTGCTGTGTTTGGTGACTGCTTTGATTTCACACCACTGTAAAAATTGAAACAGTCAAGGCAGAAAGGGACTTAGATCTCTGGTCCGACCCCCTCATTTTACAGATGACACTGAGGTCCAGTGGGGGCAAGGAAATGACCAGGGTCACACAGCAGGCTAAAACCCCTTTTGTTAGACCATGGGGTCTGGTGCTTTTCCTACACACTAAGTGTTCTCACACTCTCACAAACACCTCCTACAAATACCTCCCACTCCCCACCAATGGACTGCTGGAGCTACCTTGGGCCAAGAGCTGTATCTCAGAAGCCATGCTCCTTCCCTCTTCCCTGCCATTCCCTGTTGCTTCTAGATCAAGCCCTGCAACCCAACCCCAGCTACAACAGAGGCAGTCATGATAGCTCATGTTTACCACTGCCTACTCTGGGCCAGCCCAAGAGCTTTCCAATCTAATCATTACTGGACCATCACATCTCCGTGAGTCATTCTGCTTCCCGTTTTACAGAAGAGGGCTCTGGGGCTGCTTAAGACATCTGTCCAGTGCCACACAGCTTATCCAACCAGCTCATGTGGTTGTTGAATACGGGCCTGGGTGTCAGTCCCGACCTCCCTGTTGACCTTGGCCCTGTTACTTGGGCTATATTCTCTGTTTCAAAACACTTCAGAAAACCTTTTCCCATTTCAGCCTGACAAGAGTTCTGTGAATTGAGAAAAAACATCATTAACCCACCTTAAAGATTAGAAAACTAGAACCCAAGAAGATGGGTGGCCCAAGGTCACCTGACTCCTGGTAGGCTTGGATCTGGAGGCTCTACCCGCTGTGTGAAATACTCCAAAAGACCCTCCACACCTCACTGCCAACTACAGCCCTGCCAATGTCTCCCAGACTCATGGAACTCGTGGCTAAAATTGCAGGTTTGGGAGACAATAGAGTTTGGGTATGCGTGCCAGCCCTGCCACTTAGTCATGTGACTGTGAATAGTTACCTACCCTCCATGGCTGTCAGGAAGAATAAATGAGCCCATGTAAATGTTGCACACTGGTGCCTGGAACACAGTAAGTGCTCAGTCAATGGTGGCTACTTATTGATATGATTAAAGCTCTGGGCTTAATATTCCTGCTACACGAGCCCTAAGATGTACATTGTTCCATATGGTGGCCATTAGCCAAGTATGGTTATTGAATACTCAAAATGTGATCCAAACTGAGATGAGCTCTAAGCATAAAACATACCCCTGAACTTGAAGACTTAATATGAAAAAAAGAACATAAAATACCTCATTAATATTTTTTATTGACTACATGTCGCAATTATAGTTTAGACATATTGAATTAAATAAATATATATTTATTTAATTTATATTTATAGTATATATTATATATTTATATTTATATTAATTAAATTAATATATACATAACATAAAAGTAATATAATAAACTATATTGTTACATTTAATTTCACCTGTTTCTCTTTACGTTTTAATGGGACTCCTAGAAAATTGTAATTACATACACAGCTCACATTTGTGACTTGCATAGTATTTTTCCTATATACTGTTGCCTTATTTTCAGAAATTCTGCTACCGCAGCCCACCTGCCTTGGTTTACCTTAGTGATGTGGAATGTAAGGGATTTGACCCAGGAATCCACTCACTGGCCGGGTGCCCCTGGGAAAGTCACTGTAACTTTCTGTGCCAATTGGAAATACAGGTCCTTCCCCTACCCCCCCATCAGAAAGCAGAGCCGTCATACAACACCTTTTGTAAGCCAAAATGGCATAAAGCAAAGGAGTAAATACCATTAATCTATATGGGGAAAAAACTGAGTATTCCCAAGCCAAAAAAAGAACTTCCTAGGCTCTTCTGATACCTTAGGACACATCTAGCTAATGGATGTACAAAATAAATCGAGATGGAGCCCAGATGCTCAGAGGCACAGCTCAAAGCTCTGGTAGTCTGATGCTGAGACGCTGAGCGTAGTTCTCGGGGAAGGAGTTTGCTGGGGCCACTCTGGCTGCTGGAGGCCTGAGCGGCCTCCGTAACACCTCACTAAACAACAAACACTGAATGCTATTTTTGCTTTTTGCCTTTTTTTATAAAAGTGAAAATCCTCTTCTAATTTCTTCGGGTTAGCAGAAAACAGGTACTCACATAAGTCTTTGATAAAGTCAAGTGGCAGAGGCCGAACTTCGGAAAGGCAGGGACACCTGTATACCCTCACCTTTCCAAAAACAAGAACACAACCAAAATAAATCCTCAACGCCTCACAGGCTATTGTTGGGGGGAGCATTGGATAAAATCATAAAAATAGATCTACCGCAGACAATGTGCTACTTAACGTGCCTTATCTCCTTCAGTCCTCACACAGCCTAGGAAATCAGAGCCATGATCTCTTCTAGTTTGTAGGTGAGGATGCAAGGCTCAGAAATGTTCAGTAACTTGTCCAGAGTCTCTCCACCACTGTATCATTCTATATCCTGCACTAGAAGGTGAAAGTAAACACAGGGGGGAAAGAATACACTTCCACGCCTTGGGCAAATCCCTCTGTTCCATGGGCCTCAGTTTCCCCTTCCTGTAAAATGAGGGAAACGTTTAAATGGTGGGTAAGGATCTTTGAGGTCCCAGTGTTACGGGGTGCTGTGAACATTTCAGTGAAAAGAGGACTTCTGGAACTCTTCGAAAGTCCGATGACTTCTATTGTCTATTCTGTGGGGATAAATGTGCATTTCTGTTTGTTTTAATAACATTTGTAGGAGCTTTATATAGTGTCTATGTCTGCTTACATTAGACGCTGTGTATTATAGTTAAGAGTCTTTCACTATTTCCCATATAAACCTTGTTTTTTATGGGTTTGGGAGAGCTCAGCTGTAAAAACTCTCTTGGCTGAAAAAAAAAATTTTTTTCAAACAAATTAGGTTTAAATCAGGAGGCTGGTTTCAGACACTTCAGACCCTGAACATTTTTTCTTCCTAGTCACTTTTCATTTAAAAATGAGACTGGCTGATTTCTTAGTTTCGTTTCTTTTATGGGGATTTAGCAAGACCATAAGCTTAACTGTTGGCTGCATGAAGAGAATGGATCCAGAGTCTTTTCCAAAGGAGCCTCGGGCCTGAAGTCTGCAGACTTCTTCCTAATCCTAGCTCAATTTTCGACTGGATGTGTGACCCTGAGCTGGTCATTTCACCTTCCCCTCTCCTGGCAGTGAGGAGCAGTACTCCTGCACTGAACCCTTCTAATTTACCGGGAGAAAAACATGCTTAGAAAAGTGGAAGTTCCAAGAAAGATGAATGCACTATACAAATTTCAGAGGCCGGGACAAAGAATAACATGCTGTTTTCACCAGCAGAAAGTAGATTTCTGGAGTCAGAGTGTTAGTCAGGAGAGAACCCAAAGGTCGAGAAGCCTACCACCTTCTTCACATTATAGATGGGATCTGCTCTGAGCTGGGACTGGTGAAGGCTGTAGTTAGAATCCAGATTCCTTCTCAAACCCCCTTCTTTCTTTTCTCCACCTTACTTTGGGGGCCAAGAAAGATCCGATTGCAGTGGCTGTGTGTGAACACACACACACACACACACACAAACCTCGGAGGTGCTGAGATGTGGGGGAAAAGCCATGTCTAGGGAGGCAGGCAGAACTGCCCTTTAATCTGACCCAACCCACCTTTTACCATCTATGTGACCTTGAACGAAGTCTGTCACCTCTCCCTGCCTCAATATTAACCTCCAGCAATCTCTGTAAGGCTCATATGAAATAATGCATGCTAAGGGCTTAAATCATTTCCTCTTCAAATTTTAGGTGTTTTTGTTAGGATGATTTCATGCAATAATAGGTTGTAAATGTAAAAAAGGAAAAAATAAATGTAAGAAAAGATTCTATTTACTGTGCAGAAGGAATAATAAAACTCTCCCCAACAAATACTTATTATTGTATGTTAATGTGTAGTGACTATTGGGATTCTTTCTTAGTCGTTACATTAATATCCACAGTGCCTAGCACCAGGCGGGCGCTCAGTTCACGTATGTTGAATAAAGTATGCGAAAAGTATGCTGGCCACTGGAGAAATTAGGAGGAGACTGCAGCGTAATTGTGTTGGTTGCAAAAGCAATACTTTTTCATTGTTTTAAAATGTAGAAAAATAGCGCTCAGCAGAAGGATAAGTCAAAATTATCCCTATTCCCCAAAGTCACAGGCAGAAGTGTAAATGTTTTGATGTATATTCTTCCGTTTTTCCTCCTAGTTTTACATAAAGCAGGACGATAAACAGTCTTAGCAACCTGGGAGGGTTTTTTTTCCCCCTCTCCACTTAATAGATCAGGAACAATCTCCAAGTCAGTTCCCACACTCTTTCCAGTGACTGCGTAGTAACCCAGTGTACTGATGGATTCATTTAACCAGTTCCGTAATTATAACATCTTGGGCCCTTCTGTATTTTTCAGTCTTCAGTAGAATAGTCCTGTCGTTAAAGCTTTGTAACATCAGGGACTACTGACTTACAATAAATTCATGGAATTTACTTTTAATTAAGCTACCATTCCATTTCCCACCTGGATTTAAAAAAAAAAAAGTGATATTCTTAATTCAAAAATACGAATGACAGCGATTCTGCCCCTTCTGGGTCCAGGTAGGTTTCCGACCAACCGCGTGGAACCCTGGGAGAGAAGGAGGAAGCACCCGTCGGCCTCTAAAGCCATTCCAGGCAGGGAGCGCTAAAAAAAGGTGAGAGGCTGGAGAACCCGCGGCGGAGACAAGCGCGGGAGCCCGAGTCCCGAGACCCTCTGCGCAGACTGGTTGGTGAAACCCGGAGCGACCCCGCTGCTCTGGGGGTGGAGGGTGGTGCTGGGCTTTTCCAGCCCGCGACGGAGGGCTGCAAGTGTGGCTCGGGCGTTCTAGGGGAGAGTGGGAGGACATCCCCGTGACCCCCGCAATAGGCAGAACCCCCACCCTTCCCAGGCCTGAGATCGGAACCACACATGGTTGGGACTCAATTTGAGGCTCCACCACTGTCTTCGCAAACACGGCTTGGGCCGGGCCGGATGGGGCTTCCCCAGGAGGCACAGTTATGGAAAGCTTGGCTCTGGCCGCCTCGGGCGGTACCGCGCGGTACCCTCTCTCCACCCACTGGCCAGGGCTCCGAGGAAGCAGGACCCGGGTGTGCATTCCTCCCGTGCCTAGGATACTTCACGGCTCTAAAAATAGTCGAGGGAGCCGAGCTCTGTGTAAAGCGAGAGGACCACCTATTAAATACACTGGAGTCCCGGGTTCGAATCCAGATAAGGCCCCCTCCGTGCGGCGGAACCCGGATCGGCTTGCTCCCTGAGCCTGTTTCTCCATGCGTGCCACGATCTCTAAGGGGCTTCGCCGCTCTTGGAAAGAAAAGGAAAAAAAGGAAAAAGAAAAACCCTCGATTTTTCTTTCCTGCTCCTTCCTGAGGGCCTTGGGGCCTCGGGCGGGGACTGAGGCCGGGCGAGGTGTGTGCCGGGCGGTTCATTACCGCGAGGTGTTGCCCTAGTTAAATCGCGGGTCTGTTTGATCTGGCGGAGGGTGGCGAGAAGGAAAAAAGGAAAAAGTAGGGAGGTCAGAGCAGAGAGACGCTCACACCTCCCCCACCGTTTCCTCGCACCCATAAAACACCTTTTATTAACTCCTTCGCGTCCGGAAGGGCTGGCGTAGCCGTTCAGCTCCTGCCACGGTGTTTACAGCCAAGTCTAATGGGGCCCCATATTCACCCCGATGCCGGGACGAGGCGCCTTGGACACGCCTGATCCTGGAGCTGCCCGCGGTCTCCTTTCTGGCGCACGCCCCAACCCGAGGGCCTCAGCTCCGGAGCGAGCAAGCGCCCCGAGACCCGCGCGTGCGTTCGCGCCTCCCTCGCAGTGAGCGCGGAGACCAGTGCAGGCACCGCAGACCGTGCGTTCCCTCGCGCACCCGCGGGAGCTGTCGGGACACGTAAAAGCGCTTAGCCTCGAGCCTGGCACACAGTTGCACGCGCACAAAGCTAGTTGTCTGTACACTGTTATTTCGGGATACGTAAGCGCCAGCGTTTGCCTGCTCCACTGCAGCCTTCCACGCATCCATGCCTTGGCAAATGCACCCGTTTTTATTCACTCCCACACGCAGTCGTGGGTGTACCCGTGGGGCACAGAAACCAGCTGTCTTTCAACGAGTTCCCGAATTAGCAAGCACACACACTCCACCGCTTTGCACAAATCCACATGCTCTCCCACAAATATTTGTTTAATGCTTTGTTGCTGGAAAGAAACCTTGTCTCCGTGTAACCGTAAGCACTCAGGAGCTTATTTTACTCAAGGATAAAGTAATAGCCGCTATGATCTGTCCAGCTCTTACTGCATGCAGGGGGCTGTGCTAAGCAGACCCTGTGTTTGCCCCCACTTCCCCTGCACAGCTGCAGGGCTCCGTGTGAGTTCCTATACACATCTGTAAGATCAGAGTCTCAGGTACAAGAACATATTCCCCAGCGCAAACCCCTCTTCTGTGTTGCAGTGCCCTGGGATGCCCTTTGTTTGTGTGACAAGCCCGCTTCCCAATAACCCCAACACACCGCCTGCAGACTGGAGGAGGGGGGTATGCCAACCCACACAAACTCAAATGCAGACCTGCATAAATCCTAGCCTGTCCTCGCTGGGTCTAATTCCTTTCCAGCTTTCCTGTCTGTGTGTTCACTAAAGTTATCCTGTCCAGGCATTATACTCAAAGAACTTTGTTCTTTGTCCCACAAATAAATCCTTTATCTACCCCCTTCTCCGGACGTGATTTGCCATTTGCTATGGAACATTCATCAAAAAGAAGTCAGAACTGAGGGTTCTCCACCTAGCAGACAGGATGGGGCCAGTGGATATACCCACCAAGACATCACACAGGCTGCCTCTGATTTCAGAAAATCTTTTATTCGTCAAGAGCATAGATACCGCTTTGGCAGAGGGAGGGGACAGTGAGTGGTCTTACAGATTTGAGGTAGAAAAAGGGGGGGGGTAGATAAACAAATACCTGAGCGCTACAGGCACAGTAGGTAGTTTAAATACATAAAAACTTCTCAACATAGAGAAAAGTTTTTATTTACTGAGGAAGGAAAGAGGGAAGGAAGAAGGAAGGGGGGAGGGAAGGAAGGAGAGAGAGAGAGGAAGGAAGGAAGGAAGGAAAGGAGAGGAGGAGAGAAGGAAAGAAGGAAGAAGGAAGAGAGAGAGAGGAAGGAAGGAAAGAAGGAGGGAAGGAGAGAAAGCGTTTCCCTTGGAACTAAATAGGAAGTACAGCAACAATAAAGTAAAGTAAAACACCACTGTTTGAGGGAGAATGACAAAAGGCAGCCCTTCATCTTCCTGGTTTGATTCTTTCCCTGGCAGAAAACTATTGATTCCTCTTATTGCATTTTAATTTGAGAAAAGAGCGCCTGGGGGATTTGCCGCAAAGCAGACAGGAGGACGAGAAAAAGAGCCAGTAGGCCAAGTGGAGAAAGCATCGGGGGTTCTAAATTCGCCCCAGAAGGGTTGGAAGGGTGCGTTTTAGCGCGCTTGAGTCCCGCAGTCCCTCTCTCCCACATTGTGCAGCCAAGAGCCGCCCTCTGGCTTGGGGGGGGGGGGGGTGGATATATATATATATTTCTCTTTCTCTCAATGTATTAAAAACAATTTCAAATGACATTGCACGTGCGATCCAAGAGTGTTGTTGCAGCCGGCGACCTGCCAGCACGCAGCAGAGCCTCCTTGGGATGCGCCCCTAGAAGCCCCCGGCACTCAGAGCCTGGCCCTCACCGCCGCCGCCTTCCTCTCCTCCCGGGGCTCCGGGGTCGGGCAGCCGTGGCAGGGTCCTCGGCGCGGCCTCGGCTCACTGGTTTAACTCCAGCGCCCAGACTTGCTGTGGCCAGCCTGTGCGCCCTTTAATCCTCTTCTCGCCTGGGCCCAGGGCAGGAGGAAAGCCTTCGTGTTGCTGCTGCCAGGGGACACACACAAGAAAAGAGGCGAGAGACAGGTTTAAATTGTTCTGCTCCTACCGCCCAGGTATAGAGTCGGGGTGGGGAAAAGGTTTTGGGAGCAGTAAGCGGGCACTTTTAAATAAGTAATAGATTTCTGTTTGCGAAATAGGACAACAGGCTTATAAATTTGCCTTCATGCACCAGAGTTTCTGGGGACCGGGATGGTCTGGGCAGCTTCTAGAAGTTTGGTAGTGAGAATTTTCTGTGCCTGGCGAAATTAGTGCCAGTAGTTTGGGCTTTATGGTGCCAAAGGATGACCGCTGGGGTTGGAATGGGAAGGGTGGGAACCGACAGTTTTCCAGCTCACAGACCTGCTCCCCCCACAAGTCCCACCCGCTTTCCAAGCTGGTTTAGCATCCAGGCTTGGTTGCAGGGGTTGGGTCCACGCTAGTGCTCTGGGAGCCTCAGACAGCTAAGCGAAGGAGGAACAAGTCGGTCGGGCCCACTATCCTCCTTCCTGGCTCTTAGCAAGAACCAAGCAATGCTATTTGAAAGAGGCGGTGATGAACAGTGGATGGTGATCAATGCCCCCAAACTCCTTGCAACCAGGTGTCGCCCCGGCCTGCCTCTCCTCCGCCCTGGTGGCAGTTTACAGACCCAATGCCTATCGATCTCTCCCAGTCTCCCCAGACGAGCTTTCACTAGTTTACCACAGCCCCTGCGGGTCAAAGTAAACCTGGTGGGGCATTCCGGCCGGTTCCAAACTTGCTGCTGGGGGGCCTGAATGCACCAATTCAGAGAAACGAGTTTGCTAGCCTGGAAATCACTGCCCTCAGAAGTCCCAGAGCCCTGGGCTAGCAGCACCGCCCTCCAGAAAGTGTGACTCCCCCTGGAGAGGATCGGGAAAGGTAGAGTAGGGATTGCGATCTCCATCCAAAACCAAAAGCAATGGGTGAGACCTGTGCCTCTTGTTTGTCAGAGTTTACACACAAAATGATCAAGGTCGTCCTCAGAACTAGTTTGTGGGCAGCAGAGCAGTGGGACCTGCTCTGGACTGGGAGTAGAAGACCTGACTTGTCTGACCCCAGTTCCACCTCTGACTCCTCCGGTAGGTGGCCTTTACCTCCTGGTCCCACTCTGAGCCTCAGTTTCCCTATCCTTACAACAATGAAAGTAGCCTAACCTCTTCAGCAAAAACCCTTTGAAAACAGTAACTGAATCCACATGCACAAGTTTATGCACTAAAGCAAATTAAAGTAACACACTTCTACAGCATTCTTAATGTAGATTCCAGGAAAGTCCAGGAATGGATCAGAACCCCCTTGAAATCGGAACCAAAATGTAAGATGTGTGCATTTTCTCGCGTCTAAATCTTCCAAAGGATCCTTAAAGGGGATCCTTTTAGGATGGTTTTCATTCACAGCCTTACAAAAATTGTCCCACATTACGAATGAACTCGAATATGAATTCGCCTCCCACCACGCACACGATCCCACACTATAGCCTCAGAATTCCCTGCAGCCTCTCAAAATCGCACATACGGCAACGCAGACTCCGTGCACTGTGTACCGGACCAGCGGGGTGCTCACCAAGCCCGCACCCTCGGCTGGAGCGCAGGCGCCCGACTTACCAGCTCCCTTTTCCTCTTGCTCTCGCGGCCGCCATCCGCCTTCTTGAGTTCGGCCTTGAAGGCTTCGGGGTCGCCGGCCTGTGCGTCCTTGGCCAGCACGTCCATCAGATAGGCGATGTAGCTGGTGGCCAGGCGCAGAGTCTTGATCTTGGAGAGCTTGGTGTCCGCGGGCACGTTGGGGATGCACTCGCGCAGCTCTGCGAATGCGCTGTTAATGCTCTCCGTGCGCCTCCGCTCCTTCTTGGGTCCTGAGCCTTTCCGCCGGCCCAGGCGGCCTCCGAGCGCCTCCAGCCGCCCGGGACTCTGGCCCGGCCTGGCGTCGGGACCGTAGGCTGCGGGGGCCGCTGCGGCTGTGGGCGGTGGCCCGCCGGCGGGGAAGTCTGGGGCAGCGTCAGCGGGGCTCAGCAGCCAGCTTTGGAAGTAGGGCCGCTCCTGGTGACAGCGCGAGGCCGGGCCGAAGAGGAAGGGTTCGTGGAGCATGGGGTGCGTCGGGTGTGGGTGGTGATGGTGGTGATGGTGTGCGTAGCTGCCCACGAGGTTCATGTTGGAGCGGCCTCTGGCCTGCGCCGCCAGCCCGATTAGCGCCGCCCCATGCGCCCCAGAGACTGCCGGGGCCACCCGTGGGCTCTGGGGCGGCGCTCTGCTGGACGCCGGTTTTGGGAGAGTCTGGGGCAAGGCTGATGAGAGAGAGAGGCACGCAGCCCGCTGGCCTCCCGCGGGCTAGGACGGCGACGCCGGGAGACCTATTTAACCCTTCTGCGGCCTCCCCTTCAGGGTCTGGCTTATATAAGGCCTCGGCTTTGATGTCAACCTCTCCCTGGAGCCAATGGCAGGGGGGCGGGGAGGAGGAAGGGGGTGGCTGTCCCTGGTTTTAAGTTCAGCTAGCCAGCACCACTCGACTCCAGGCCGCCTGCAGGGACAGGGAGGCGGATCCGCCTCTGCTTCCCCACCCCCAGTTCCCGGCTGGGGGGGAGACTGGGGGGAGGCGGGGGCTCCGTACTTGAGGCACAGGCCTGTCAACACCCTAGACGGTGGCTGCCACCTCCTCCCTGTGGACCCAAAGAAAGGAATCCAGAATCATCCAGTGAACACAAGGCCTTCACCTAGAGCCCACCCTTTGATTTTCCAGATAGGGAAACTGAGACTGGGAGAAAGTTTCTTGTTTCTAGACTCTACAGAATTCAGAATAGGAATTCTAGCCCTTCTCAGTCCTGAGTTCCATCTACACCCCTCAGTCTCAGAGCCAGAAGAGGAGAGAGTCCTGCCAGAGGCAGCACAGACTCCTAAGGTCTCCCCAGCCTCTAGTCATCAAGCCCATCCAGCAGGGCCTGTGAATGGTACTGGGCAACCCAGCAGTGCACCAGCCAGCTCTGCCCAAGGCATCCACATGGTCCCACAGCCTGCCACCGGCTGGGGAAGAAGACTGGGTGGGGAAGTTGGGGGAGGAACTCAAGCTCTAAGCCCACAGGCATTTACTGATTTGTTCCGGGCTCCAGGGCCCCGGAGTCAGTCTTCTCGCCTCCCAGGCGCCTGATCCAGCCCGAAAGCCAGATGGAGGGCCCAAAGCAGGGCTACATCGAACCACTCCACCCAGGTCATCACTGCTCGAGAATGTTCACTTGTCTAAGGACACTAGCGCCAAGGCTCACAGCAAGAGAAATCGGTGTTTGGCAATAAACACATACAGAAGGGACGAGAACCTCCACAGTATTCCCAAGGCTGGCATAGCCAGAGAACTGCCGTGCTGGCGTCTCCCACCCAGTGCAGCAGAGGGAAGTCCTGGCTGGGCTGACCTCCGCTCTTACCCACCCCCCCACCACCCCCGCTCAGCTAGGGCCTCTCCAGCTCTGGGCGCTTCTCTCCTCAGGTCCCTTTTCCAGGGCTCTCACTGGGACCTGGAAACCCGGGCTGCTGCTGCTTCTCCCAGTGAGGTAGCTTCGCAGCTGACGCCCTCCGACCTGAGTCCCTCCATCTCACCAACTCCTCCAAGTCACCTCCCTTCCCTAGGTGGGGCAGGCGGAGTGTACCCTTCTCTCCAAAGTGACGCCCGGCCGGGGGTGGGGGGAGGAAAAGATGAATATGTTATTGCTCTTTTTAGAGGGCAAATTCATCCCTTTAAGCGATCATTCAACATTGTTTACTGATTGCCCACAATGTGCCAGGCACAGTTAGGGGTATAGAGGCAGAGGGAGAAAGGTCAACACTCTCCTCGTAGGGATAGGAAAGTTGAGGCCCCAGAAGAGGAGCCATATTCCCTGGGGTTGGTAGCAAGTGGAGATGTGGTCTTCCTCTCCTGTACCAGGGAATCAATGGATAGGGGAGGGGACGCTATGGGACAGAGGCAGACAAACAGTCCTGAGCAGGTTCCACTTGTGGGAGCTCGGCTGGGCTGTGGGCCCTAGAGGTGCGTGCGGGTGGGGGGAAGGGAGGTGCCTGAGGCGGGCTGGAAACCCGCCGCTCTCCCGGGCGCCTGGCGCCAGCAGCGCTGGGGCTGGGCCGAATGCGGAGCCGGAGGCTCGCCAGGAGGGAGCTCCCGGCGTCCAGCTCCGCACTGGCTCCACGGGGTCCTGAGCCTCCCTGGCCTGGAGGCTCTCTTGAGTGAGGGAGTGCGGGTAGAAAGCTGTAATTACCTTGTGGAGAGGGACCTCAGTCCTCAACACACACCCAGCGTTTGCCCTAATCCAGGCGATCTCCACCCGCAGCATCTCCCAGCCAGCGCTCGGGGGCTCACCAAGACACGTGCACATGTAGGTGCACAAGGGCTCCCCAAAACCCCTGGCGTACCCAAAAGTCCATCTACTCATACAGATGCCCCAAAGCATGTGCGTTCTCACAGCAACACATGTACACCCACGAGACACACAGCGTTTTGGTATTCATGCATTCCTAGAATTGTACACATTGTCTCTCTGTCGCCCACAGGGCACACATCCCGACTCAGATGTGTTACAGCTATGAGCCACTCCCCGCCCTCTGAGCAGGCATGCACAGAGATACCATCGTGCAGCAGAGGCTCACGAATTCTACAAAAGTATCCCACAGCTGCTGGCTTTTACACATGGTCTTCTGCCCACAGCTGCGCACAGGTACACCCATTCGTATTTTCCTAAAACTCCCCACAATCATCTCCGCAGCACAAACTGCGGGAAACCCCGTCATACTTTTCATGTATTCTCAGTGTGGAAACATAAGTCTTCAGTCCCACAAACACACCCAGGCACACAGCCACGGCTACGACTGTGTACACACGGGTGCTCAGACATAGACATTTTCGCATGTCTGCACCCTACACGCAGTCACACAAACGGCAAACCCTTAGACACTCCGACGTATATTCTGCCTTGCGGGTGCAGCCGCATTCAGAAGCCCTGACGATGAAGCTGAGCGAGGGACGCCCGCTATCACGGCACCCGCAGAAGCGCGAGCACTCTTAGGGATCCTGGCAATTACCCGTACAAGTGCACAGTCCCAGCACCCTTCCACACGCACCCAAATCACTTCCTCCACCTCTCCACCTCTGAGATCCCTCAGAGCCACACACCCCCCCAACCTCCCAATATCTGGCTTGCTTAGTGTGGTAGGAAATGCATTGTTGGTACTGGGTTTTGAGCCCCTCGAGGGCCCTGAGAATGCCCGGCAGCCTCTCGTGGGTAAAGAGCAGGGTGCCGCTAGTCATCTGGGCTGCTGAAAAGACTGCTCTCCTCCCGCAACCCCCACCTCCACCCCCACCCCCTGCCGGTGAAGGAGTCGAGTTGTCAGCCCAGCGGCGCCCGCAGGGGGAACGCAGCCCTAGGGGACCAGCTGGAGCTTTGGGTTTGGCGGCCTCCGGCGGAATGGACGCCACCGAGATCGCCTGTGTAGACCGCAAGGCGCCTACGTTTCAGCTAAGGCCTTCTGGGAGACCCCAAAGTGCTTTTAACTCCAGCCTGGCTCAGGTGCGTTGGGAGTGCGGCGAAACTCAACCTTGGGGACCCAGTGAGGAAGGTCTCTCTCCGCCCCAGGCTGTCTGGTGTCCAACCCCTCAGTTTGGCCAAAACTGCTGTCGCGTGAGATATAAGAGGTGGGTTTCTTTCCCTCTCTGAGCCTCAGTTCCTCCAATTTCAGAAGAAAGGGACAGGGCTGATCGTCTGGAGTTTTAATTCCCAGCCCTGGGTTCTGGCAGGGACCCCACTCTGGTTGCTCTCTCCGAGGACCTAGTTCTTCGCTCTGGGACCGTGGGACCGTCTACAGACCAAGAGTCAGAAGCCGGGGACTCCGAGGGGCCGATGCGCCAGTCCACACTCCCCCGGCCCCGCCTGCCTTCCGGTACCCCGCAGTGCTCACCCAGACAGCGCCTGCTGAGGGTCTGACGCTCGCTCGCTGCGTTTTCAAATGGTGCGCCTTTTCCTCCGATTGTGCTAGTGAGGTTGGGCAAGAACTTTCTCCCATCTTACAGGGTTGAGAGCTTAAGCACAGAGAGGTTTAAAGAATGTAGTGCAGGAGTGATTAAGAGAGACTGGTGCACCTGGGTTGAAATCCGGCCCTGTCACCCCTCCTTTTGTAAACCTTAGGATCCTCAGTTTCCTCCTCTGTAAACTGGGGCCTAGTAACACCCGCCCAGAGTGCTAGTTTAAGATTAATTGAAATGATACAGGTGAAGCTCTTAGCAAAATAACGGTAAAGCTGGATAAACGGTGGCTCTGGCTTGGGGATTAATTTGTCAGGGAAAGAAATGGAGTTTCGGGGTCCACAGGACTGCATAGCCCTGAATAGGCAGGGGGTCCAGGCCACTGGTCTCTGCTTGAAGTGCTGTGTCTGGATCCGACCTAGCCTGTTTCTGACCACATTGGAATTTTCCTCTTTCCCCAACTACCTCCCCTACGGAACCCCACTGCCTTAAGGCGTGAGGTGAGAGAGACCAAGCACTGCCAGGTGTGGGGCTCATGTTGCCAGAGACCTGATTCCTCACCTATCCCACCCACCCGCATTTCATTGGCTGATCTGATCTGGGATAGTTCCGGCCCCTCTAAGACTCAGTTCCCCGATCTGTGCAGTGGACTGACTGGCTGTACTCAGACGCTCTGGAGTGACTTCGGCCTGGGCCCTGGGGTCCTTCTCCTGCCATTGCCCCACTCCTCCCCTCACTCCCACACGGACCCCACACTCCGGGACTGGAAGGCCTGAGAGCCCGCGCCGCGGCGCCTACCGCAAAACCTTCTCCCGCCGCGTCCCGTGACCTTGACGCCACCGGCAATCCCCGCACCGAACCCCTTATCTAAATAGGGCCGTAAATCAAGGACCTGTCAGGGCCCGGGTAATTACAGGAACTCCATAAAAAGGACCCGGCCGGCCGCCTGTTTATATTAGCGCGGTGTAAAATATTCTCGCTGTCTTGGGGAATCGCGTCGCGCGGTAACGCGCCATAAATCAGCCCGCGGGCCATTTACCCCGCAGCTTGAGCGCGCAAATCCCTTAAACATTTCTCTGCGGCATCTAAAGAGTGCCTAGGACTTTCCAACCTGGCCCCACCCCCTCCTCGGGCCCGGGAACAGTCAGGGCAGGAGAGAGAGAGAGAGAAAGCGGGTCGATTTCTCCTGAAGTTCGTGGCGTGAGGAGCCTCCTTGGACTATGTGGGTACGAGAAAGTAGCAAGTCTGCCCAGAGATCTGATCGCGTTAGGACACACGGGGAAGCCGGCCCAGAAAGGGGAAGCAGCTTACCTAAGGGCAAACAGCCAGTGAGTGGGAGAGACGCAGCTAGAGGCCAGACTTCTAGGGGAGGCGGGGATGGATGGCAGCCTCTTTCTTCCCTTATTCCCCCCTTTCCTGAGATGAGGAGTGGTCCAGCCAGAGAGGGTCCAAGCCACAAGCTGACATTCCATTCTCTACCTTCTAGTTTCGGGGATCGTTGAGCTTCCTGCAACTGTGCACAGTGTTATGTGTGAATGTTCTTGTGTGCAACGGGAACTCTGCTTTCTAATGTGGTCCCCTTATTTTACAGGTGGCAAAACACAGGCCCAGAGAATGGGGCGCACTGCTAGACATAGAAGATCCTCCGCTAATCCATTTCCGTTTATCTTCCTAAAGAAAAACTAGGAGAGAGAGAGAAAGAGCAAATGTTGGGGGGGGGGGGGGGGGAGGTAGCTAGCGGGAGGCAACCCTGTCTATTCTTACGTTTGTAGCAGCCTTAAAAATACAAAATCTATTTAAGGTAAACCTGATGCGGCCATTGTCTAATGAGTAACATAAATCAAGCTTATGGAAAAAGAATATTAAATTTTCCGTGTCTTCCCTCAGGGCTGGGACCTGAGCAGTTGGAGAGAACTAAACATCTTCCTCCCCCATTCCCTTTCCCTTCCGAGTCCGTAAATGACAACGTGTTTACACAAGTTTTTATGTCGTCTGAGCTTCGTCCCGGCTCCGTTTCCTCCTGTGTATTTTCCGCGCAGAGAAATGTCTGCTTCAGGACGCGTTCAACCTAAACAGAGCCCCGTCTGATTGGAAAATGTATTTATTTGAAAAATCGTAACTCACAGTTTTGGTGAAAACGGCCCCCAAATTTATGGGATCGTTTGGGGTGCGGCGGTCCGGTCGTAAATTTAAAAGCACCGACACCCCCCTCCTCCCCCTGCCGCGCCTCGGCAGCCGCTGCAGTCCGCTGGCAGGGACCCCCCCCCTCCCAGTTCCATTCTGCGGCCCTCTGCGCCCTTCCCTGCTCCAGTCCCTTGCGAGGTCAGTTGCAACTTAGCAGGCAGGTGTATTTCATTCTGGTTCCCTTCCACCCAGTCCGGTTCATTTCAGGGCGATTTCATTTGGTTGAGCCTCACAGCGATCAGTTTCAGGTGGTCGGCTAACCAGGCTCTGTTGTACACCCTCTGTTTTAGACACACTGGGTTTTTCCTTAAGTGCATCCTGGTTAGTTTCCTATTGCTAGGTTGCAGGTTGCTTGTTGCTGCCCCACAAACAATGGATCCCTTTTGTGCCAAGCTGTTTTATGCCCAGAGGTTTGTCTCTGGTCAGTGTCCTCAAGGTCAGTTTCACCACCTGACCTGCTTTTCGGGTCAGAGAAATTTTTTCCTTTATGGGTCCAATGTGAATGCCCTGGGAGGATGGAATCAATCCACTCCCCCTACCTTTTGGATCCTGTTGCTAGCCTACCCTGGCAGAAGGAAAAGGCTGGAGCTGAGACCACGTCCCCAAGGACAGATGCCACCAGCCCCATAGGCTGGGGAGTCCTGTAGTCCAAACAGAACTGGAAGCACAGGGCCTTCGTGAGCAATCATGGAGTCTGCTTTTTTCCCCAGAAAGGCAAGGCTGAGCCTTATCTCTCCGTCTTTTTTACTAGGGATCACCCATTTCTCCATCTGCGTCCCACAGCATCCCCACCTGGGCCGGAATGGGGGACAAGCTCTCAGCTCTAGGCTTATTTGCCTAAGCACAGCTATCTCAGGGAAAGGGTTGGGGGATTTACTCCAAACTGTGCGCACTAGAGCAACGCATCTCTGCTCAAGAATGGTGGCAAGGTAGTGCAGGAATCTCAGGTTATTGGTAACTCAGCCCGACATATGGGTTCCACTGCCAGCCTGAGCCCTTAGCCACAACCTGCAGGAAAGATCCATACACAGTAGCGTTTGGTTCAAAGAAATGCAATAAACTGCAGCGGAGAAAACCCAGTCGCTTCAAACCTATCCGTTCTGGAAGATCAGGAACTGGTGGTAGGTAGAAGGGGTCAGGAGCCTCAAGACAGCAATGGGGTGCTCTTCTATTATCCAGCCTTAAAACTTGGGGCTGGGAGTAGTAGAGGGGTGGCTCCTCCTTCCTCAGGTCTCAGTTCTCCCAATCTAAAATGGAACTGGCCACGGGGACCCACACTTTCTCCAGTTGCCGATAGGACTGGAGTAAGAGATGGACTTTTAAAATTGCTTGGATGCTGAGGTATTAATCTTGAGAACTTTGTGTCTGAGGAAGTCCACAGGAGCCCAAACATCTGTAACTGGGTTGGGGGGGACGGATCCGTGGTCGGCTACACTTACTGGTGATTTTGCTGGCCTCCTCAACTCTTTCCTTCTCCGGAGAGGCATTCGGAAACTGAGTCTGCGGGCAAGAAACTGCATCCTTATTAGTCTTATTATTTTAAACGGGGCCAGGCTACATCCGTCATCTTTCACATAATGGTCAATTGTAAACACACTTTAAGAGAGAAACACAAAAAAGGGATTTAATGTTGACACTGGGAAAATGCTTAGCTCTGGCATTGCTGGGGAATTGGCAGGCTCTCCTCTCCTTTGGGAGAGAAGTTAAGTGCTTCGTGTTTTTTTGCTTTTTCCATCGAAATTTTAAATCTCTCAGGGGTCTTCTTTGTCTCTTTGGTTTAACCAGAGAAGTCCTTACTTAAAAAATCAGGGTTGGATAAAAGGGCTTGTCTGGGGAGGGAGCTGGTGGGGGGCGGGAACTCTGCGGGCTGGCGCAGCCTGCAGAGCCCCTCTCCCTGAGTCTGGTCTTTCTGCCCCACAGCTCCGCATGCTGCAGCAGAATGGGGCTCCAAGATGGTAGCTGAGAAGACACGTTGTTGGTGGGAACAGCAGAAATCTGAAAGTCACACCTGGTGACTGGAGGAAGGGGGAGAACACTTTGGGTTCTCACTGTGAAGCCTGAAAGCTGACTCCCTTCCAGAAAGCCCTCTTCCTGGTGTGAACATCACTCCTTAGCCACAGGAACACCCCATCACCTTAGCTGCACACGCCACCTGGCACACGATGGTCCCCGTTATCTTCCCAACACCACTTAGAGCATGGAGCAAAGCACAAGAAGTCACAGAGGAACCCACCCCCAAACTCAAAACCACTGCTGGTAGTTACTGTACTCATTTTCACCCATGCGAGCAAGGCCCTCAGAAAGTCTAAAAAGCACAACAAAAGTGGCAAGAGAAGAGAGAACAGAAAGGAAAGCCTTGAAACCAGAGGAGAAATTAATTTAATTACCTCCTCTCCCCTGCCATAAATTCCACAGAGGAAATCAAATCTTTCTGTGCATGTGTATAAAAACCAATCAGTCTTTCAAGCTCGCCAAAACCCATTACGTCTCGAACTGGCTATCCTAATTGAATAATCTGACTGTACCAGGCAACCAGGAGTCAACCGAGCCAGGTTTTTCCAAGGGCCTTTGCCACAGAGCCGGGGAGCATACACAGGGGTTGGAAGCCCACACTCATCAGCTTGCTTGCGGAGAAAGGGAACTCTCTCACCCTGGGCGCCTGGCTGGCAGAAGCATCCTAACATTTTGCGTCAGATTGTAATGGAATATTTTTCATAAACAGCCAAGTGTCTCTCCCAGCCACTCACCTGACATGTTTCTTGTTGTTTAACTTCAGATCTGACAGATGATGATAACCTGGAAAAGAGAAAGGTTACAAATGCTGAAGGCTGTGGGGCTGGGCAGTGTAAAGGGCGCCTGCCGGAGAACCGGGACAGCACTGTGATTTGTAGGGCCTGGAAAAAGCTATAATGCAACCAGAGGCTAGTAGGGCGCGGGTGCAGGAGGGAAGCCCTCGGCAATGAGAGCTTGGGCTGCTCACTCTAAGGTCCTCCCATGCCACTTGTTTAGTGTTCCCTGTTGTCAGATGGAGGCTGCCCCCTCCTTTTCACCCCCCCCCCCACTGCCCCGTGTCCCCCTCTCAGGGGCACACTGATTTATAGCACCTGTTAAAAACACATAATGGATGCAATTAGTTGTGGCACTGCAGAAAAAAAAGGGAGTTGACTTTATTCCACTAAAGAATAAATGGGTTTGTTTTCATGAATTTCGTTCATTAATTTTAATTTCTGGGACCAATTTTTAAAAAATCATTGCTGCTTTCTTTGCTCCCTGGGGATCACCCTGTGATTGGTTTCCATTGGCATTGGTTCCCCAAGTTGACTGGATATCACAGTCCCCTTGTTGAACATGTTTCCAAGGCAGGGAACCTTGTAGGATTGGGGCGGGTGTGGGATGTCCATTTCCAGTAAAGCTCATCCTGATGCAGGAACCGTGCTCTGAGAAGACAACCTGTATGAAGCTGGTAGGGGCTCCAGAGTAACCTATTTCCAACAAACATATTTTCCCGTTAGCTGTGTGACTCTAGCAAAGCCAGTATATATGCACAGTTAAATGTGACACAGGTCTACTGTGGAAATTTAGAAAATAGAAAAATATATGGGAAGAAATGAAAAATCCTTGATCCTAACAAGCGATTTCAATTCCCTGGGTTGTGGCTTTCTCTGCTGAATCCTACAGACTCCAAAAAGAGACAAGGCTCTTGTCTTCACCTGTCCTACCCTCGGCACCCAGCACACATGTGACCTCCAAAAAAAATATTCCCTGAAAGAAATAATCGGTTAAATGAAGCTGTGGCTGAGAGGGTCTCTAAAGTCACTTCCAACCCTAACATTTTATTTTTCATTTTCTGCTCTAGGGGGGAAATGTAATTGCATAAACTCAGATATATTTGTCATGGGGACTCTTGACATCTAAACATGTATATGCTTTTTCTCCGTGTCTTGTCACTTGATCTGACAGCTTTCTGGTTGCTCTGTCAGATATTAGTTTAGGGCTGTCCCCGCCTGAGGCAACCCAGCCACTGCTGTGGATTGCAAGGGAGCTGGGCGGTCCCCACCTTGTACCAAACAGAAAGATCAGAGTAGCTTTTTTTTTTTTTTTTAAGATTTTATTTATTTATTTGACAGACAGAGATCACAGGTAGACAGAGAGGCTGGCAGAGAGAGAGGGGGAAGCAGGCTCCCTGCTGAGCAGAGAGCCCGACGTGGGGCTCAATCCCAGGACCCCGAGATCATGACCTGAGCCGAAGGCAGAGGGTTTAACCCACTGAGCCACCCAGGCGCCCCTCAGAGTAGCTTTTTGAAGACTCCAGCAGAATTGCACAGACAGCCCAAGAAACAGGACAGTGGGCTGTTTGCCGTCCACGAATGTGCAGTTCTTTCCTGAAAGCATGAGGCAGACCCCTCCCCTTCTGTCACATCCGACCAACATGGTTAGCTGCACGAAGCCCTTACCGTAGGTACGTGCTTTACACACATCCCTCATTTCATCCTTGCAGCAAGGCCGAGAATGCCATTCTATAGATATGGAGATATGCCCAAGGTCGCTCAGCTAGGACTTCGGAGAAGCAGGATTCAAGTCCAGGTCTCCACGGACCCCAAAGTCCTTGCTTTTAACCACAGTAGTGATGTGTATGCTGGGGGTGGAAAAAGGATCGTTCATATCCTGGAAATATTTTTATTTCTCCAACAATGTTTTAAAAACTGTAATGTCCTCTCATTAGAAAATATGAATTTGCCACCTGAGCTAAGCTGTTTCACTCCCTCACCCCCAAATACCATATACTAAGAATCTTTCCTGATACAGAGGTCATGTTCATCAGTTTTCATAGGGGCATGTGCTGCTCATGATAATAAGGTTATAAACCCATGAAGAGAGGAGTCGGATCTGTTGTATTCACCGAGGCATCCCCAGCACTTAGCACCTAGACATAGAAATCACTAACTAAATATTGGACACCGAATGAATGGTAACTTGCTTAATATAGACAATGCTAAGGAAATGCCTCTGGCACTATGATCATCTAGAAATTAATCATATACTACAGCTCATTACTCAGTGGACACTTAGCAAGATTGGCTGAAGGAATCATCCTTTAGGAAGAGAGCTGGCAGGGAATTTTTAAAGTCTCACTTAAATTAGTAAAATGGAAGTAAAATAGATTCTGCACCATAATTAAGTCCCTTACTACCATTTGTCAGAAAGGCCATGTTTTCTGATCTCAGCTCTGTGCCCCCCTCATTTTGTGACCCCAGGCCCCAGATCCTCTCTGGGGCCCATGAAGTCCCAAAGGTCTGGGTGTCTGTAAGGTCCTAAGCCATGTGTCCACCACCGGAGCCTGTCCTGGAGTCAAACCTCAACCAAGTTTGTTGGGATGATCTGATTCTAGAAGTCAGACTTGTCAGACTTCGCACTACTCCCATGTATGCTTTTAGAATGAATTTCTAGGGAAAAAGTGAAAATAATCTAATGTTGAGTTAAAAAAAGCAGGATACAAAATTAAATGTACTGGGCTTCTCCCCCCCTTCAAAATAAAAACAAGAAAGGCTTTATTTTTAAGACAAAACAAATGTCATGAATCCACATCCAAATGTAAGCGAGAGATTTCACTGGGTTTTAGAAAAGAGAAAGTTGCACTCACGCATCAGCTAGAAACCAGGATCATCAAACAAGCATGTGCAGGAAGATTTCCCAAAAATAGTCATGGTTGATGGAACTTTAGAATTATGGAATTATGGATAATATTTTTTGCCTTTCCTCTACTCTTCAAACTTATTGTAATGTTGTATAATTATAATTCTATGATTAAAAAATAAATTCATAAAAAAATTCATACTCCAAACTAAATATATAACATGAAACATAATTCCTGTGAGAGGAGATAGTCAATAAGCAAAATACCAAGATAACTTAGACAATAAAAATAAAAATGACAGGGTACCTGGGTGGCTCAGTGGGTTAAGCCTCTGCCTTGAGCCCAGGTCATGATCTCGAGATCCTGGGATCGAGCCCCACTTCGGGCTCTCTGCTCAGCAGGGAGCCTGCTTCCTCCTCTCTTTCTGTTTGCCTCTCTGCCTACTTGTGATCTCTGTCAAATAAATAAATAAAATCTTTAAATGATAATAATAATAATAATAATAAAGACCACAGCCATGACGTTTATTTGGCACTCATAATGTGGTGAGCAGTGTATTAAAAACGTTACATGAATTATCTCATTCATCTCCATAGTGCTTCATCAGAAAAGTGCAGTAATTATCCCCATTTTGCAGGTAAAGAAACTGAGGCACAGAAAATTTAAGTAACTTGTCCAGGCTTCCCCTGCTAGCAAGAGGCAGAGATGTGATTTGAACCCATGACCTCTCCAAACACATTCATGAAAGGATAGAAAGAAGAAGGAGAGAGGAAGGAAAATTATTTACAGGAGAGAAAAAAAGGTCCATTGGCAAGAATGAAATAGAACCAGTGAACCGAGGTAAGAGACACCCATCTGCTAGCCACACGTGGAATCACCTGGGGGGCTCTGTGGGTTCAGGTCATGATCCCACAATCCCTGGGGTCCCTGGATAGAGTCCCATGGCAGGTTCCATACTTGGTGAGAGCCTGTTTCTCCCTCTGCTCCTTACCCTGCTTCTCCTCTCTCTCTCTCTCTCTCTCTCTCTCTCTCTCAAATAAATAAATAATTTTTTAAAGTCTTAAAAAAAAAAAAAAGAAATGCAGACTCTTTGCTGCACCTTAGACCCACTGAGTCAGAATCTACTTCTTAAAAAACATTTTAAGGGATTCATAGGCACAGTGAAATCTGGGAAGCACAGTTAATAACAAATCCCTTTGGAAAAAAAAAAAAACAGAGTTTGTGTGGGCTGATACCGCCTTATCAGAAATAGGGGCATAGCTGCCTGAATCAGGGTTTTTCAACATGAAAATGATGCCTGTTTCCTTGATTGGGAAAACACCTGAATAGATTGCAATCAGAGACTTAAAAAAAAAAAAAAAGGCAGAATAGAATGGAAAATACCAGAGTGCGTCTCGTGAAGGAAGGGTATGAGTTCCTGCCTGGAACTTTTACATCAAGTATATGCGTGTGTACCGGGTCTGAGCTGCAGTGACTATCTTATGAATTCTTTGCCAAAAAAAGTTTTAGCAACCAGCCCTCACGTTGTGGTCGGAGGTGGCCATGAAATTCCAGGCTGACATTCAGAGGTGTGGTGGATCCACTTCCCATTTCTGATACATGTAGGAACTCTGGCCGAAAGGGTTGGGAGGCTGGAGTGGGGGTGAATGTCTCAGAAATGAACTATCTTCCTGTCCAGCTGCAGAAATGTGGGCCCAGAGAGGGGAGGGACTTGCCCAAGATCACACAGCAAAACTGAGACTTGTGCCTTTGCATAAAGGGGTGCTCACGGTGTCAGGCCTTTCATTCACTTTTTGTCCCAACCATGGAAGACCTGAGTGGCTGGATGGAGATCTGGCCAGGAGGCCAAGCAGGCTAGGGGACATGACTCTGGAATGTGTTGGGGAAACAAGACGCCTTCTCTTCCAAGCCTGACAAGCTAACAGGCCTATGTGTGGCCAGAAAGGGCTCTGGTTATCTGCTGCCCGTCCCTGTTTCGTTTGGTCTGTCAACTCCAGCAGCAAAGTGCCCCAAACGTGTGAGGCTTGATAAAGGTGGGGAGGTAAGAGGGTGGACGTGGCAGGACATCAGGGACTAGAGCTTGAGAGATGTTCCAGAACCTCTGCTTCTACATTTCCTCTCAAGAGGCTGGGAAAGTCAGTCAGACCCTCCCATCTCCCTTCATAGCTCCCTTCCCTGGTGACCGTGGCTGAGACCCTGACCTTCCTTGAGGGCCTGGGTCCTCTCCATCTCAAGAGGGAACAGGATCGACTCTTGAAACTGAGATTCTGAACGAATCAGAGGATTTAGAATTTTAAAGGAAATCTACCTTCTTATTCTTCTTTTTTTTTTTTTTTTTTTTTTTAACTCAAAAAGTAATACAGAGAACTTGGGAACGAGAGGAAAATACCCACCACCCTATCTCCCCCAAATGAGTGTCACCATTATGATACGAAAGGTTTTCAAAATGGGGTCGTAGTCTACCCTATTGTGCTATTCTCTCTTAGCGATGGGTTGTGAGTTTTATTTTCTTTTTATTTTTTATTTCCTGGTCAGTGATTATCATTTGCTTGTTTATATGACCTGGATATTTGATGATAATAAACAATTGTCTCTAGATTTTTAAGTGTGACAGTGCATTGTGCCCATTCTTTTTTTAAACAGTCCTTTTAGAGATACATTCTGAGCAGTTTCTGAGTCAAATGATCTCTGAGGTTCCCTTCAGAATAATACAGGAGGGGGGCTTGGGAGGCAGTGGAAATAAAATAAGGCTGGCCATAAGTTGTAATTGTTGACACTCTCTTATCTCCATTTTAAATAAGAGGTTTTATCAATGTTTTTCTATAATACCAGTTTTTTGCCTATTTTGGTCACAGATCCCTTTATAAAAACAAGTTATGGACCCACTTCCCAGAAAAATCCATATTCCCATATCATATCCACAATTTTAGAAGGTTCACAGTCCCCTAAAACCTAATCATGTATCCCTGGTTGGGAACTCCTGAATTACAACACGGATTGTTCTTTAAGATTGGGTAGGAATTCTGGTATATCCCTCATCATTCACTTCACAAATTCCCATATTACTGGGATTTTTATAGTAACTAGAATTATTTTTAATGAAACATTCTCTGACCTATGTCTTTGCATGTATATTCCTTATAACTAAGTCCTACAAGTATCAAAGGACATACCCATTAAAAAAGCTTTTCTTACAGGATATCACATTGGTCCAGAAAGTATAGCTGATGCCTTTTAAATCTATTTATTTATGTGATAGTTCACATCTTTTAAAATCAGTCTCCATCATTAGAGTCAAGATGTCTGGGTTCCAGCCTAGACCGCAAGCTCCATGCCAATGCGCCCCACCTCTATGAGGCTACGTTCCCATCTGCAAACACAAGGTTACACTAGCTGACCACCCCCCCCCCACATCTGCCACTCTGTTCTGTGATTCTTTTAATCCTAGAAATTCTGGCAAACTCTGTGTGGTCTTCACAGACCCTGTACTTCTGCCTTTTCTCGAAGAGTGGACTCTAGATGCATCTAACTGTTCTCACTCCCCCAGTCCATCTCTGACCCCCAGGGTGCTTTTCCTAAAATCTCTATAGCCTACAAGGTCTGGTTCAGTGGACTCTGGAGTCAGACTTTTAGGGTTGGAATCCTGACTCTAACGAGGGTGCAACTTTGGGTAAATGGCTTAACCCCTATGCCACAGTCTCTGGGTATTTAATTTCAGTACCTACCTGACATGGTCAAGTGAAGATTGATTGGGCTAATACACGTTAACATGCTTAGAACAGCCTAGCATATAGGAAACACTCATCAAATACTCGCTATTCTTATTACATCTCTTGCTTACCCAACCCCCTCTGAGGACTTTCCGTGGCCCACAGGGTGTTTGTAAGGACTCCTTTGCATGGAAAGCCAACCTTCTCTAGCACCTGTCCACAACCTTCCTTGCAGCCTTTCTGCCCGTGTCCCCTCACAAACCCTGTTGTTAAAGCCAAATGGAACAAGTCCTATTTCCACCCCCAACCACCACCATTAGGTCTTGGCTGGAGTTTTCCCCTTCATCCTGATGCATCTCCTTCTAGAAGCCCTCCAGCGGAAGGTCCATGGCTCAAATCTACTTATGCCTGGGGCCAGAATGAGCCCCTGGAAATCTCTGCTCATACATGGTCCTTAGTTTCCCAGTCTATAAAATGTGTTGGGGGTACTGAATGGTCCCTAAGGCCCTTTCAGCTCTGGAAATCTCACTGGTTCCAGAACAAGACCTGGCCTAACATTCAGGCCCTGGTCTGGGAAGGCCACATGTTTGAAATGTCATTTCCAATGCCTTTCCTCAAGTGGCCTTTATTACAACATTCAGAACACACAGGCTTTGATGCAGAAGGAACTTTGAGTTTTGCTCCCTCCGTCTCTTTTTGTTTATTCTGTGGGGCTAGTTCTCCTGCCCCTGTATGAAAACTGGAACAGAGCCATGCATTTTCTAGTCCCTTTAGGTAGTGAAAAGTCCTACAGTTGGGGCGCCTGGGTGACTCATTGGGTTAAAACCTCTGCCTTCAGCTCAGGTCGTGATCCCAGGATTCTGGGATTGGGCTCTCTGCTCAGCAGGGAGCCTGATTCCCCTCCTCTCTCTCTGCCTCTGCCTGCTTGTGATCTCTGTCTGTCAAATAAATAAATAAAATATTTAAAAAGAAAAAAAAAGAAAGAAAAGGAAAGTCCTACAGCCACTTCCAGTCACTAAGTATCATCTCAGATCAGTGCTCCCAGAGCACCACATCTCCACACTGGGCTGGAAGCAGGGCCTTCTCCCTGCAGCCCCCATGCCCAGCTTGGCTGTGTGGAAGGTCTGGTGAAGCCTGTAATCAAGAAGGAAGCATATTTGGCTTCTCACTTTATCTCCTGCTGAGTGCATCTCCCGTTCCTGCACAGTTTGGTGAGCTTGATTGCCAGGGCTGGAACCGTGGAGGGAGAGAGCGGATACCTGGGGTGGTAGCCCCGTGTGGGGGCGCTCTGGACTGGGCGGGCATCTGTAGTCTCCCGAAGGGGGCCGTTGGCCGTCTCACTCTGCCCTCTCTGACGCTCTTCACCTGCAGGTCCTTCGCCAGGTGTAGATAGCTCTGTACCTGGAGGTGACTTTCTCCTTCCTCAGCCCCTCAGCGTCCGGCAGGCCCTCCAGCTCCTCTCAGCGTGCCCTCCGGGAACCCCCTTCGGACAGACCCTGAGATAAGCTTCCTGGCCCTCTCTCTAGCTGTCCCATGTGAGCACACCAAACTACACAGCCCTTGCTCCTGTCAGCTCTGAGGGAAAGCTAGCCGGTGCAGCCTTGGCCCCTCTGATCCATTGTCGAAGCCACTGTCCCCCTCAGAGGTGGCCCAGGCAGTGGGACGGGCAGAGTGGTCCGGTCGCAGGTGTTGTGTCCCCTGAAATGGAGGAGACATATTTTGAGCTCTAGGAGTACCATCCTCCTAATGGGAGATGAAGAGAGAGAGACCCCCCATCACTTTTTGGGGGACAGAGGGGACTCATGGATCACCAACATCTCTACAAAACCCCCCTCCCATCCTCAACTTCTTCCAGTCCTTTAACACCGCCCTCGGTGAGGGGTGGAGAACAGCCAGCTCTTGTCTACCATGATCCTGTACCTTCCTCTGGAATGTGGCATCTGTTACACATTGGCCTCTTGCTGCCACTTCCATTTTAATGTCGCATTACACTTATAATCATAGCCACCGTTAATCTGATGCTTTCTAAAGGCAGGCTCAGGGCTGACCATTTGTAGTGAATATCTGCTTCCCATCCCCCGCCCCAGCTTTGTGTATCCTGTTCTCCTTCTTCCGCACACAGCGCCCTGATTTCTTTTCAGGTAATGGCCTCTCCCTCACTTTGTGTGGGCTGTTGGGACGTTCAGTAATGCTCTGGGTGCCCGGCCCAGACTCCCTGCAGGGAGGCACATGCTGGATGCTAACGGCTCTCAGCTGCCCCTTCTCTGGACAATCACCCCCAGGTGAATCACCTGGAGCTACCTGAGAGGGTGTGCTTCTCCCCCTGCGGGTGGCCCGTGGTCAGTGACTGACGCATGGGGGATAAATCTAGCCCCTGGGCCTCAGGTGTGGACGGACTGTGGTACAAACCGTGCTCCAGCCTGCCCGTGGGATCTGACTGGGACCAGATGGCTCCTGAAGCCGCATCTCCGACCGCTTCTTCCCTCCCCAGGCCTGCTGCCAACCGGCTCTTCCGCCCAAAACCCTCTCAGCAAATAAGTCACACAGGAGTCCTCGTCCTGAGCTCTCCTTCCAGGGAGCCTGACGTAGCCCAGGTAGGAAGCTTTCTGTACCCATGGCGGGTCCTTGGCAGGGCTGTCCTTTATTCCTGCTCTGCAGCTAGGTTGCCATCCAAACTCCGCCGCTTGCTAATGGCATTAATTGGGCAAATTACCTGAGCCTCGGTTTCTTCATCAGGTCGCTGGCAGAGAGGATAATGCCTAGATGAGCTTGTTGCGTCAAAGGAGGTCCCGAGAGCTCGGTTCTCAGCATAGTGAGCGCTCAATAAATAGTCGCTGTTACTGTCATGGTGCTGTGGCTTCCAGCATACAGGGTGACCGGACGTATTTCAGCCAATGCAGGGCCGAAGGAGGCCCCTGGCCAGGACTGTTTCTCAGGATCCCAGTGTCCTTCTGGGTGTTGTGTTCTTACCCCGGGCGCCCCTGTGAGGGCTCCCTCCACGGGCCTGCACTGTGTTCCAGGCTGGCAGAGACCGGGCAGGAAACACCCCTGAGCTGCACAGACCAAGTGGAGCGGTGCTGGGGGGCGGTGCCCCATCCTCAGGAGCCACGGGGCTCAGTGCCAGCGGCTGTGGCCATTTGGCAGCTTGGGCCCAGCGCGACCAAATCCTGGAATTTTCGAGAAAAGCCGGGATCGAGGCTATTACATGAAATTTCCCATCTTTTAAATGTTTTGACTTAAAACGCATCTTTTTTTTTTTTTAAGATTTTGTATTAGAGAAAGTGAGAGAGAGCAGGTATGGGGAGAGGGGCAAAGGGAGAAGCAGGCTCCCCACTGAGCAGGGAGCCCGACACGGTGCTCGATGTGGGACCTGCGGATCATGACCTGAGCCCAAGGCAGATGCCTCACCGAATGAGCCACCCAGGCGCCCTTAAAACACGTTTTTAATGCTGATTGGGCCAAACTAAACCCCATCTGTAGCTAGATGTGGCCTCAGTTTGCAACTCTGGGTTACAGGTTTGGGTGGATGGTTTTGTGAAAGCAAGAGCTGCTTTCCTCGTAAACCAGCAGATCCCATTTCCAGAGCCTGAGGATCCAGATGGGTCTGGGGCTCCTTCTGGCTTTGGCTGTTACTGGTTTTTAATGCTAATTTAGGAGGGGGTCTGGCTTCCCAGGGTGAGTCCAGCCCAAGACCCATTCCCGACTCTCAAAAGGGTGAGATTTCATGTTCACCAACATACCAGGAGAGGAAAGAAGGTGTGTGTGTGTGTGTGTGTGTGTGTGTGTGTGTGTGCACGCGCGCGCACCTGCATGTGTATCCATGTATGTGCACACACCTGCGTGTGCATACATGGGCAGCTGTGTGTGTTGAAGGGGGATGGGTATGGCATGGTCCAGCTCTAAGCTCAAAATTGGAACCCTGAAGTTTTAGATGTAGCTTTTATTTTCATTTATTTCTGTTTGTAGAGGCAGAAAGAAAATTAAATATTTATTGAGCAAATCTAAAACGAATGAAATAGAGCTAGTTTTCTCTTCCAGGGATGTCTGTGATATATTTCAAGAGAGAAAAATAAATAGCAGGGGGAAATACAAGATGATCTGATTTCAGTAAAGGCAACAGCAAATCCCTAATGGACCATACATGAGGATGTCAGTCTCTGTGTGAGTGAGAGGAACAGTGTAGAAGGATCTCCAATGGGCTGTTAACATTGGTTACCTCAGGGGTAGGGGCAGGGAGGGTCTGGACCACAACCTGTCCTGTGTACACACTTGTGTCCTGTTGTTTTACTTGTTTTAGTAAGATGACACTGCTGTGGTAACCTGAAAGTCACGCAGTTAAGAAAAAAATTAAAATACAATTACATGTGCACCTACCAAAAAGACTAACCATCCAAACTGTAGAGTCATCTCCTTTTCTCCCATAAATATTTTCATCAGTCACATGGTAAAAAATCAGTTAGAAAAAAAGGGGAAAAGAGAAATCATGAGTCCTATATCATTCATGAGCCTTCTGGTGCAAACCCTTTAGACTTTGAACTCTCAGGCAGAACTCACACTGCCCGTGAGTCAGACCCTGTGCAGGCACTTGGGGACCACAGTGCCAGTTCTCACCCCATGCTGTAGGGCCTGTCAAGTCACACTCAGGATGTGGCGGACTCACGGGTCTCTTCCCCAGGAGACTTTGGGTCAGTGGAGCTGGACGGAACAGGCAATCTGAATTAAATAGGCTCCCTGGGGAATCCTGATGTGGGTGCCTTTTGGACCAGCCATAGTCCAACCTCGCATTTCCCGATGACAAGACTGAGGCCATGGTGACTCGCCCAGGGTCACCAGCCTCGTGGCAGAACTCCGACTTCAGCACCAGCCCCCCCGCACACGCACACACCTCCTTTGGAGCCCTCCTCACTGGGCTCCCGTAACTTTCCTCATGCAGACAGATGTTATTGTTTTCTTATGCCTCCAATTAAACAAAAAATCCTGTCAAGGGGCAACAGGCCTAATGCACGGAGGCATTAACCAGACTTGCAACCCGACCCGGGTCCTGTTCCTGTGGGTAAAGCACATCTCTCCACAGGTCTCCCCTGCAGGCTCTCTCCCAATAAAGGGCCCCTCCCAGGCACACGGGCCCGTATGGTGGCTCCTGCAACCCCTGTGGAGGCCTCTGGGAGCACGAGCTTCCAGCCGTCCCTGCTGCAGCCTTTAGGCCCACAGAGATAGCTTGGGCACCAGGAAGGTCAGAGCTGGGGAAACTGAGGCCCAGAGTGGTGAAGGGCCTGCCTGAAGTTACCCATGGGGTAGAGGCAAAATCTCCCACCGGCTTTGTTTCAGTTAAGGGCTATTAAGAAAAGGGGGAAAGGATTGACAACCCTGGGGAACTGTTCCCCAGGAACAAGACCTGCAGGAAATGGAACCATTGTGGAGCCCTTCCTGCCTCTCTGCCTCTCTTCCCAGGCACAGAGACACTGGGAGACTGGAGGGCAACTGTGGCCTCCCTAGTCCTCCTGTCGCCCACCTTCCAGAATCCAGTGTGGGTCCAGGACCCTGAGGGGGAGGGTGGACTTGGATCTCAGGCCTGGGAAACTCTTAGCAAATTCCAACTCCTTTGGATTATAGATAGAGAAACTGAGGCCCAGAGAGGGGGAGGTACCCATCCAAGTTCACACAGACACAAACCTTGTCCTCTAAGTCCCTAACAAGTGTTCTTTCCACAAGGAAACACATTCCCAGCTAAACTCCAGCGTGGGGAGCCATTTCCCCAGTACTGCCCAGCAGGTCCTGCAGGCCGAGCCCGAACCTGGGTGCCAGGCTCCGCACCGGCCTCTACAGCCCCTGCTGTGCTGCTCAGAGGTGAGCAGATGCATTTTCGAGAACTGCCTTCAGCTACTTGGTAGACAGGCCCTTGAGGGAGGGACAGGCTTGTCCTGGGAAGGTTCTCAGGTGTCAAGGTTGTGGCCTCACATGCAGAAGTAGATTCTGTCATTCTGACCCAGGAAACCCGTGTGATACACCTCATTTCATATACCAGCCCTCCCCACCGCACTCCAGCTCTGCTTTCTGGCCTCCCCAAACACACCATGCTCATCCCCACTTCGTGGCCTTTGCACTTGCTGTTCCCTCTGCCTGGAATGCTTTTCCCAGCTCCAATCCGGTTTTTTCTTGTTATTCGCATTTCAGCTAAAATAGAACCTCCTCAGTGAGGCCTTCCCAGCCCAATCCATCTAAAGGCACTACCTGGTCCTTCTGTCACATTGCTCTATTTTCATTCTGCCTAGAATTCACCACTGCCTTTAAAAAAATTATTTTTTAAAAAATATTTTATTTATTTATTTGACAGACAGAGATCACAAGTACGCAGAGAGGCAGGCAGAGAGAGAGGAGGAAGCAGGCTCCCCACTGAGCAGAGAGCCCGATGCGGGTCTCCATTCCAGGACCCTGAGATCATGACCTGAGCCGAAGGCAGAGGCTTTAACCCACAAAGCCATCCAGGCGCCCCTAAAAAAATTATTTAAATTTAAGTAATTAACATGTAGTATGTCAGTTTCAGAGGTAGAGGTCAGTGATTCAGTGATTATATAATACCCAGTGCTCGATTACATCACATACCCTCCTTAATCCCCACCACCCTATTACGCCGTCCCTCCACCCCCACCCCTGCAACAACCCTCAGTTTGTTCCCTATAATTAAGAGTCTCTTATGGTTTGTCTCCCTCTCTGATTTCATTTTGTTTTATTCCTCCCTTCCCCTATGCTCCTGTTTTGTTTCTTAAATTCCGCTTATGACTGAGATTATATAATTGCTTTCTCTGATTGACTTGTTTCACTCAGCATAATACCCTCTAGTTCCATCCACATGGTTGCAAATGACAAGATTTCATTTTTAATGGCTGCATAGTATTCCATTTTATATATGAACCACAACTTCTTTATCCGTTCATCTGTCGATGGATATCTGGGCTCTTGCCATAGTTTGGCTACTGTGGGCCATTACTGCTATAAACATTCAGGTGCAGGTGCCGCTTTGGATTTTTACTTTTCAGTGGCCTCTGTCTGTTCCTGCTTTCTAGAATGTAAGGTCCATGAAAACAGATATCCCTAAGGCCCAGTGACACAGTACGAACACATAGCAATGCTCAGTAAATATTCATTAACTTAGTAAATAAATGAAAGGATGACCTGGTGTGTGGTGAGCTCTCTTACAACAGCAGGAAGCAAGTGGAGGCTGGATATTTATCTCTGGACGATGCTGTAGAGGATGCATGCCTTAGTCATGAAGAGAAATTAAGAATCTCTACCTTGGTACTTGCTTGCTGTGTGACCCAGAGAAAGTTACTACACCTCTCTGAACTTCACTTTCTCCATATATAAAATGACAGCAGCAGTAGCACCCAACACATAAGGCAATTGTGATGATTATGTGAGATGCTGTGGTAGAGAATTCAGCCGGAGCCTGGCAGATCATGCATGCTCCATGGTGAGTCATCAATAAAATTCCATCACTGGGGGGTCAGGTGTGACAAAGGGCTTAACGATCCATTCTAACTGTGAGTCCTTCTGACTTTTTGACACCTGGACTCTTGGGTGACACGTGTACTTGCTTGAGCATCCTTTGCTGTGTCTCCCAACCTCTGTCTCCACTGAGCACCTTCTCTGCCTCCTCCCTGAGCCCTGAGTCTCTGGGGCTAGGGACAGCCACATCGCTTCCCTCGTGCTGCTTGCAGTGAAGGAGACGGAGCATGGCTAAGCCTGGTTCTCAGGGGGTATGTCACCCGCGTGCCCAGAGGAGGCATGAGGGTGGGAGCTGCATTTCTGCTACAGGCATCAGGGAAGGCTTCTCTGAGGAGATGGGACGGAACTGTACCTGCTCAGTGGGCAGGACTGAAAAAGAAGGAAAGGAGGAAGGGGTAAAGGCCTGGAAGAAGGGGTGTATTGACTCATTCACCCCTTGGTGCTTGGAATATTGAAGGATTGCCTAATGTGCAGCTGGCCCTCTCTGGGCCCTGAGGAGGGCAAGACACCCCCTCCCCCACCCCCATCATAAGGAGACCTCAGCCTCATAGGAAGACAGACAAGTAAGCAGAGAAAGCAGTATAAAAAGAGAAACAAGAGGCACAGGACCTCCAGGGAGTAATTGAATCCTTTAGGGGTTAGGGGAAGTTTCCTGGAGGAAGCAACAATTGAAGTCAAACAGGGGCAAGATAAATGTTCCCGGCAGAGGACAGACTGTACCAGGACTAGCAGCAAGAGAGAGGGCTTCGAGTTCGGAGACCTGAAAGGCGTTGTGCAGCTGGAGCCCCAGAGAGGAGGGTGAGCTTGTACGAGGAAAGGGTGGTGGGGGGTGGGGGTGGGAAGGGCTCTAGCCTTTATCCTACAGCTGTGGGGAGACCCTGACGAGTTTAAAGCAGGGGCTGTGTGGATCAGACCAGAGCTGCATTTGTCAAAAGGTCACCGTGCTGTGTGGAGAGGACCATGCTGGGTGTGGAGGAGGCAGGAGGGAGACGGGTTAGCTGGGATGCTGTCAGGATGAGTGACTCAGACAGCGGGAAGGAAGAAAGTGTCACCTTCCTTCATGAGACTAGGCTCCACAGGGGTCTGGGGGCAGCGGGCAGGAAAGAGAGGGAGGGAGGCAGAAGGATTACCAACGGGGAGTCACTCTAAAATTGTGGCTTGGATTAAAAAGCATCATTTCTCAGGATCCGCAGGTGAGATACACCTAGTGGGGAGCCTTATAAATGCCTGGGCTGGGTAATGAGTTCCAGAACCATTCCCGAGTGCCTACTGTGTATCAAGCATTGTTCTTGGACGCTGTGGGTATGGTGGTGAGCAAGACAGAGGAGGTCCCTGCTTATATCTTGATGGAGGAGAGGGATGATAAACAAAAACACAGTTCACATGGCTCATGGTGAAAAGTGTTTCAGACAACAGTAAAGCAGAGTAAGGCTCAGTGGGAGGCACAGAGAGGGTTTTGCTGTTTCCTTGAGTCAGAGAAAGCCTCATTCATAAGGACACTTTTTTTTTTTTTCCTATTTCACTTTAAAAAATAGCATTATAGGGATAGAATTTGCATATCATACAATTCACCCTTTTAAAGTATGCAATTCAGTGGCTTTTGGTATATTCACAGGGTAGTGTAACCATCACCACCATGTAATTCAAGCGCATTTACGTCATCCCAGAAAGAAACCCCGCCCCCAGCCACATCCTGTTCCTCTTTACCCCCAGCGCCTGGCAACCACGATCTACTTTCTGTCTCTGTGGACTTGCCTATTCTGGTCGTTTCATATAAGTGGAATCATGCGATATGTGGTCTTTTGTGACTGGCTTCCTTCACTTAGCATGATAACTTATTAAATAATGAATAAGGCAACTTTGGGGCACAAACCTTTAGGACGTGAACGAGTTGGCTATGCAGATGTCGAGGTGTGGCATTCAGGGCAGAGAAGATCAGGGTCAGGGAATCCCAAATTGTCCAATGACCATAGAGCACACAGGATTTTCTCCAGCCCAGCTGCTCCGGTCCCTCGTGGGAAAGGAAGTTTGCTGGGCTGGCGGTGAGGACCAGCAAGTCAGGTAGCTGAGCTTGGGGGCACCTAGAAAGCCTGTTATATACTGGCCTATGCCTAGCCTAGCCCGAGTAGGTGGGCTGTAGAGATGGCCTCTGATGCCCCAGGAGACTTGAAAGGCTCCCTGTGGTCTCAGTATCTTCATCTGTTTAACTGGGGGAATCATTGGGCTCCTCTGATCATATGGAACTGGAATGACATTCCAAAGGACAGATATGAGCCTGTGTGAATCAAAAGTCTGGAGGTGGGAGGAGCTGGTGTTACTGTGACGGTTTGAGGCACTGGGGGAATAGAGGGTGACCGGAAGCACAGCTGGGCCTGTCCTTAAGCACCAGCTCTTTGTCACTATCTTTTCCTGGGGGTGTCCTGGGTCTGTAACAGGCCCTTGGGGATCTGGATGGCCTTTTATGGGATTTTTGCATAGCCAGAGGATGAAGACCGGAAGAGATTTCTTTGTACTCACTGGCGATTCTGGATTTTTTGAGGCTGGGTCAGAGATGAGGCCCAGGAAGGCATACTGTAGCCTCCTGCTCACAGCAATGTGGAGGGATGAAAAAAGGAGTCTGGGGAGGGGGGTGGTCTCGGCATATAGGGACCTTTGGCAAGTTCCTTTTCCCCCATGATCCACAGACTCCCCAGATGAGGACATGGACAGCATAGTGCAGAGTATCCCTCAACCATGACACTCCAGGATGCCAAACCTCTAGGATCACTGGGGAGAAGTGCCTCAGGACCCTGAGACTCAAGATAGTACACACGGTTGACACATGGTCTGACCACAGAGTACAATTTTTCTCTTAAAATGAATTACTTCTTTTCATTTGTAAATGTTTTAGTCTATACCTCTGAAATGTAGGGCTTTTCTTTTCTTTTTTTAAAAAGCAAACTATAATAGCATTATAACATCTGTATCAGCCAACTCTCGCCACAATAGTGCTGAGTAACAAAACACCCAGACTCAGTGCTGTAAAAGACCGGTTTGTGGTTGTTTCTGGAAAGTCTCTGGGGCAGCTGGGTTTGGACGAAGTAGGTGGGATTGGCCCCAGGCCGCCACTGGGCTCAGATCTGTTCTACGTGTCTTTTGCTCACATGGGGCCAGAGGGTCAGGCTGGGACGTGTTCTTCCTCCCAGGGCAGGAACTCAGGAGCCAGCCCATCCATGCAAGACATTTCAGCTTGCTGTTTGGTCACGTTCACCAGCGAAAGCAAGTCCTGGGGCCTCTCCTGGATTCGAAGAGGGCAGTGGATACACTCTGAGAAGAGCTGCAGAATTCCCCAGAGTTTCAGGGAAGGAAGGTAAGGAATTGGTTCTATTTTGGTGATCAGCCAATCCCAGCATCCACCACAAGAGATGAATGAGGTATGGATGGATGGATGCTTCTTTATGAACTCTAGATTCATTGCAGGTATGTACGATATTAATATTCCTTTTTCTCCTCCCATCCGCAGCCAGTGAGAGCCTCTGCAGTTCCACATGACCCCAGTAAGACTCCGAGGAGCCCCCTTGCTCTTTAATATTGATTTTAAGATGTTCCCAGCTCATCTTGCACATTTCCTGCCCCAGGTCTGCAATCAGCCTATTATTTTTAAAAGCTATCCATTTATAAGGTTTAAAAGTCAAGCCACTTTTTAAAGCACAGGATGTACGGCAAACTCCCTACCCCCAACCTCCCAGGCTTTTGACTCCCTTGCGGGGAGGCAGCCGCAACTCCCAATGCCCGTTAATTTTTCTGGAGGTATTCTATGCCCTAATAAGTGCCTGGGGTAGGTATCTTATTTTTTGAACACTAGAAATAAGTTCATGGTTTATTTCATGTTTTACAGTACGCAATAACTTCATTTCACAGCATATAATAATAGTCATGGTTGCCATTAGTATCGCATTTACCATGTACTAGGAGAGCCAACGTCCAGATGAAAATCTGCTCAAATCAGAAGGCTTTAATCACACCCTGCCCACCACCTCCACGTCCAGGGGCCCAGACGCACCTACTGTAGAGTGATCGTGTTTGATAGCGTTTCCAAGCACAGTAATGATTTTGCATCATTGTACAAAGTGAGCGTAACTATTATTTTAATTGTTATGAACCGATTCGAATATGTAAGAGAAAACCCAGGATAACAAGGAACCCCATAGCATCCCCCGATTCCTTAATGGAAGCCGTTGTTCCATTACTGAAACCATGTTCATTTGAGGCTAGCTCCTGGCTTTTTCTGAGTGGAAGGAACTCTCATTTCGAATCTGGTCCCCACTGCTGCCTTCCCAGTTCCCACTATCCTTCTGCATCTCTGCCTTGCCGTCCACTTCAAAGATCCAGTCTCTGGGCGAGGGGAAAAGGAGGCAGTTCTGAAACTCTGATTAGAGTCAACACATCCCTAGCCATCATGGGCTCTCGGGTGCCATCTACACCAAGCCCTCCCTTGTAGAGAGAGGGACGCTGAGCTCTGAGTCCAGGGGTTACACATGGTGAGTTACACAGTGTAGCCATCTTCATTTCACATCAAACTGTGCCAGAAATGGAGGGTTCCCGAGGGGCAGAGAGCAGCCACTGTCCTCTGATCCCTTGGGAAAGGAGGAGGGTATCTTCCTTCTGAACTCAATCAGAATCAAGGAATTAGGACAGCTTCATAGACAAAAAAATAAAAATGCATGCTCAAACAGTACAAAACAACAAAGTAAAAAGTCAGTCTCCCTCCTGCCCCTCCCTGCTGGTTTCTTGGTTTCTTGAGTATCTTTCCAGAGGTAGAAGAGTGTGTGTGTGTCCTTAAAAAAGGATGTGCTGAGAGTTTCGGTTTGGGATGACGAGAAGGTTCCACAGGACAGTGTGATGGTTTCCCAGCAATGTGAATATCCTTCATGCCACTGAATTGTATGCTTAAAAATTGTAAAATGGTAAGCTTTTTGTGTATTTTACCACAATTTAAAAAATAAAGATGTGTGTATTGCCCGCATTTTCCTCCATCTTTTTTTTTAAGATTTTAAAAAAATTTTTATTTGTTTGAGAGGCAAAGAATGAGCAGGGGGAGGAGCAGGCAGAGGGAGAGGGAGCCCGACGTGGGGCTCAATCCCAGAACCCCGGGATCATGACCTGAGCCAAAGGCAGACGATTAATCGACTGAGCCACCCAGGTACCCCATCCTCCATCTTTTTCAATTAACCATATATTTATTTAGGAGATCATTCCATCATCACCCCATGAAGTGACTTGTTCTTGGCCATCTTGGTTGAGCTGGGAGCTGTTTCCCTAAACACCCTTCCCTGTAAGGGTTTCTGGTTGGGGTTGCCCAAAGGAAGAATTTGTAGAGATCTGGAAGGTGGAAATGAAGCAGCAGGCATTCCTCTCCCAAGGTTGAATGCCAAATGATGGCCCCACAGACCAGCAGGGGCTGGGACCCCCCACCCTGGACAACGAAGGGAAGGTGCTCTGTAGAGACACAGTCCCCAAAGCACCTTCCAAAGCCTTCCAGGGACACCCCTTGTGGGTACCTCAGATCCACCAATGCCCCTCCTGCATTCCCATCCCCCAATCATGCCAGGTTGTGATTCCCGTAATAAAGCCTTTTTTCCCAGAAATCATAGTAGTTTTGTCTCCCTTAGGGAACACTGACTATTTCATTATGTTCTGCCCCACATATTTTTTAATTGTGGTAAAGTACAAATGACATAAAATTTACCATCTTAATCTTTTTTTAAGAAAAGATTTGATTTATTTATTTGACAGAGATCACAAGTAGGCAGAGAGGCAGGCGGGGGCGGGGCGGGGAAGCAGGCTCCCCACTGAGCAGAGAGCCTGACGTGGGACTCGATCCCAGGACCCTGAGATCATGACCTGAGCCGAAGGCAGAGGCTTTAACCCACTGAGCCACCCAGGTGCCCCCTTAATCTTTTTTTAAAAAAGATTTACTTATTTGGGATGCCTGGGTGGCTCAGTGGGTTAGGCCTCTGCCCTCGGCTCAGGTCATGATCCCAGGGTCCTGGGATTGAGCCCCGCATCGGGCTCTCTGCTTGGCGGGGAGCCTGCTTCCTCCTCTCTCTCTGCCTGCCTCTCTACCTGCTTGTGATCTCTGTCTGTCAAATAAATAAATAAAATCTTTAAAAAAAAAAAAAAGATTTACTTATTTTAGAGCGCATGAGTGTGGGGTGGGGGCCAAAGGAGAGAGAGAAGCCGACTCTGCACCGAGCAGGGAGCCCAACTGCGGGCTCGATCCCGGAACCCTGAGATCAAGACAACCGAAGCCAAGAGTCAGGTGCTCAACTAACTGGGCCACCCAGGTGCCTCAACCTTTTTTTTTTTTTTTTTAAGTAGGCTCCACACCCAGCATGGAGTCCAATATGGGGCTTGAACTCATGACCCTGAGATGGACACCTGAGTTGAGATCCAGAGTCAGACGTATAACCGACTGAGCCAGCCAGGCACCCCGCATCTTAACCATTTTTAAAGGAACAATTCAGTAGCATTAAGTACACTACGTTGCTATGGAACCAGTCTCCCAAACCCTTTTTGTCCTGCAAAACTGAAACTGTGCCGCTTCCTTCCTCCCGCAAGCCCCTGGCAACCACCACCCCTTCTGTGTCTGTGAATTTGACTCTCTAGAAATCTACTATGAGTGGAATCATGCAGCGCGTGTCCTTTTGTGACTGGTGCATCAGGTGCTCCTTCCTTTTCGAGGCTGAGCCATTCTCCACTGTGGCATAGCCCTCACTTTGCCATCAGTGTTTCCTGGCAGGTGCGTGGAGGTGGGGGCTGGCTCCTGGTGGCCCTTGTGCTGGGGCTGCTTCAGCCTCTTCCTGCCTGCTGTACAGGACTCCCCAGGAGTCAGGGGGCACTGGCTTTGAATCCCGTCTCCTCCCAGGGACCCCTTGGGGGACATTGGGCGCCTCATCAGTGTTGAGGAAAAGAGAACCACCCCCTCACAGTGGCCATCGGTGGGAGAGCCACAGCTCCCCTCTTAGGTCATCCAACCCTCAGCAGCCCTAGGGCACCCCACTATCTCCGGGGCCTGGCACATGGTCTACCTCACTCTGTCTCAGGCAGCCTTCCCACGAGTGCTGCCGCCACACAGCTCGTGGAACAGGCCTTCCTACCTCCTCTGGCCCTTGCCACAGACTGCTGCTCAGATGCATGTGCGGGGCCTACTGGGGGCCCTGGGGGCCAGGTCACCTGCGGAGCACTTGCCTCCAGCTGCAAAAACAGGAACGTTTTTCTCAGCCCACAGTTCTCGCATTTGCTTGTCAACATTGCGGGGTTCAGGGCACTGGACTGGGGGCCAACACACGCAGCCATCCCTCCCACACGGTGCCAGCCTGTGCTGTGAATTTAGACAAGCCCCTTCCTTCTGAGGCCTCTCTTTCCCCTCTGTAAATCGCAGGCTTTAACTAGAGGGTCTCCAGTGCTGCTCCGAACACACAGGCTCTGATTTTCCTCCAGTTCCTTCAGCCAGTGTCCATTTATCCGTCCATCCGTCTGTCCATCCTGCAATGCTTCTCTTTAGTTTTTCATCTTACTGGTGCTTCCTGTCCTCTCACCGAGCCATGCTTGCACATGGCCACATTTGCAGTATAGGGCTTGACAAGCACAGGTCCCTCCTGCTCCTGTCCTCTGGATCAGTGGTTTTCAGTGGGAAAGGGACCTGTGGAAATGTTGTCACAGCTTGGGTGGGGGAGGTGGCCCCCATTCCTGGCATCTGCTGACTGGAGGCCAGGACGCTGCTCCACCTCCTTTGTGCACGGGACTGTCAGTCCCCATGGCGAAGACTTACACGCCCATGTCCCTAGTGCCAAGGTTGAAAAACTCTGCTGTGGATATTAATGCTGTTGATGTATTTTTTAAATAGGGCTTTAAATAACATTTTTTTAATTTTAAATTTTGTTTTAATTAACATATAATGTATTATTTGTTTCAGGGGTACAGGTCTGTGATCATCCGTCTTACACACTTCACATAATGCTGCTGGTATTTGCCGGGATAGTTTCCCCAAAATGCCTATGAATATACAAACATAAATGTGCATACTTTTCAATCAAAATCTCTTCGACTTGCACTTTGCTTTGTTCCTTTAATAATGCTGGCAGTGATATTTAGTTAGGAGCCCAGTTAGAATGGGATTGTCAGTTGGTCAGGGCTAGGCTAGACCCAGGGCCAGCCCAGGGCTTTCCAGCTTAGGCAGCCCTTTTGATAAAAGTATATGTTGTAAAAAAAAAAAAATGTTTGTTTGTTTGCTTGTTTGCTTGATTTATTCTGTTTTGTTTTGGTGGAGGTGGGGCAGGTTGAGAACAGGGGAAGCCATTAGCCCCGTGTGAAAGGGCTGCAGAAAAGAGTTCTGTCCAGGCCTCAGGGCTGGGATCCAGCATATCTGCCCCAGCTGCCCTGAGTTCCCCATCTCTCTACCCCACCTCCCCACCGAGTTGGCCTGGCCCTCTACGAGGCTTCGAGCAGGCCCTGCCTTATCTCCAGACGCCTGTTATCTACACACTCATCTGGGGACAAATGGCCGGCCCGGCTGGCTCCTGGTCACCCCCGCCTGGAGGAGGCCCTCCTCTCAGGTCTGTGTCTGGCAATTTGGGCTGGAGCCCAAGGTGGGGGGTCTCACCATGGAGGAGGCGCCCAGCCCAGCCCCACCCCTGGGGCTTTCAACTCCAGAATGCCGGTGCTTGGAAATTCCATTCACAGGCCAGGAATCGGGGCCAGGAAGCTCATCTGGTCCCCCTTCAGTCACTTGGTTTTACAGCAGGCCTTATAATGTGGGTAAGGGCTAGAACTGTCACTGCCATTGGACAGCTGGGGAAACCAAGGCTTAGAGAGGGGATGGAACTTGTCACAGGTCACATAACAAGGCAGCAGCACTGCTGGGAGTAGAACGAGTCTCCCTACCTCCTCTCTGTGTCCTCTGAAAAGGAGAGACCACACACACCACCCTCCTGGGCCAACTTTGCCGCAGAAGCCAGGGGGCTGAGACCCAGTTACTTCCTTTCTTTGGGCCTTGGTGTCTGCACTTGCAAACAGACAAAAGTAAAGGCGGGCTCCCAGCTCCCGGGAGGCAAGTGAGCCGTAGGGAGAGGGAAGCATGGTCTCTGTGCTCCCCCTGCCTGGGTTCAAGTCCCACTTTCCCCGCTTATGCTCAGCAGGACTTTGGAAAGTCAACTGATCTCCCTCTCTTTGCCTTGGCTTCCCCATAAGAAAAATGGGGAAATAGGAGCCCTTACCTTACAGGGTCATTTTGAGGCCCAAGTGAGCTGATCTACATAGAGCATGTAGCATAGTGCTGGGCCTGGGATGAGGGCTCACAAGTAAATATGAGTTACCGTTATTTGCATTAGCCATCAAGGATAGCAGGAGAACACAGTATGGTGCTTGTCATAGCTGGGTTGACCATGGGAACTTGGGCAACTGCCTTGATGCCTTAGCCCCAGAGGCCAGGGCAGCGCGGGGCACTACCTGCCACCCACAGGAAGGGGTGTCTGCAGGAAGACAGAGACAGCCCGTGGGCCTTTGTTTACAGAGTCCATCTCTCCTCTGATGGATGCAGCCTGCAGAGTCTGTTTGCAAGTTCCTCCTGGAAACATGAATCAGGGTCTGTTTGGAGAATGCGCGTGCTCTTCTGCCAAACATTCCACCCGCGCTGGGGCCGCCGAGCCTCCGGAGCCAAGAGCAGAGTGGGTCCCAGACTGTACCCGGGGACGGGGATGTAGTCTAGGCTGAGACAAGGAGCCAGCCCGGGAACGGGAGAGCCTGGGCTCCGTGAGCGGCACGGACAGGCTCCCTGCCTGGCCTCAAGAAGCTCTCTAGAAAGCAAGATAAGACCTGGACTCAACCCCCAACACAGGGAGGGTGAGATAAGGACCCATCTGCTGCTACTCTGCTTCCCTGTGATCTTCCACAGCAGCAGCTGGTGCCGGTGACCACTTCAAAACGTAAATCTCATGGGCGCTCCCCTGCTCACAAGCCGCTAGTGGCTTCCCTGGCCTTCGAGTAAAGATCCGGTTCCTTACAAATGGCCTCAGAGGCCCTGTGCGACCTCGCGGGCCTGCCGCTAGGACCTCTGCTCCCGCCACCTCCTCCTCCAAGTCCTGCTTTCCCTCCAGCTCCTGGCCCTCACGTCCTGGTGCCCCTTGTGTCCCTGACAGTACCCGCTCCCCCAGGCCTCCCGACCATGCTGCTGGCCCCCCTCAGATGTGGGATCAGACATGTATTTGCTGGCACGGTTGTGTCCATTTCCACGGGGGTAGGGACAGCGTCTGTTTTCTTCCTCAGCATGCCCCCAGCCCCTGGCAAGAGGCTGTTTGCTGCGGGGAAGGCTCCAAACAAGTATTTCTCCAGTGAATGGATGCCTGGCCATGGAAAGGCTTGATCTCTGAAAATGGACAGTTGTAACCAGTTGGGGGATCTGAGAGGCTTCAGGGGAGATGGCGGCACAGCCAGGGCTTGCTGAGTAAGAAGACTGATGCCGGGGGTGGAGGGGGGTAGAGGGGGCAGATCAGAAAGGAGGAGGGGCAGGGTTGAGGCTCCTGGGTAGCCCTGAGCAGTCCCGCTTCCGGGAGGGAACTCCAGAAGGTGGGAGGGGGACTGGGGTTGCCAGTTCAGCTACTTCAACCCTCTGAAAAATAGGGGCGATGATACCGAATACCTATTCAGAGACCGAGCATGTGAGGAGCAAGGGGGCGACGCATGGAAGCCCCCAGTCAGAGCTCAGTAGGTGGAAAACATCCCCGTGAGAGATTTTCAGTTCACTGCCACGCCCATCTGAAGAAGGAGGTGTCCCTGTCTGCATCATTTCCCTCAAATACATTAATTTCATATATTTTAAATGTTACATATATTTTAAATGTTGGAGCACTCTCAGGTTTACAGAAAAGTCACAAGTAAAATACAGGAAAGATTTTCCCCTGAGCCGGTTGAAAAGGAGTCGCTGATGTGATGTCCCGCCTCACCTGAATACTTCTGTGTAGATTTCTTTTTTTTCTATACTTCTGTGTAGATTTCTTTTTTTTCTTTTTGTGTATATTTCCAACAAACATGGACCGTCTCCTGCCAACCATAATAGAACCTTCACTGTTGGGACATTAACCCTTTTCTACTGTAGAATCCCCAGATCCCACCAGAGATTCTCTGCACTGGTCTAGACTCACATGTGGCATGGAGTTGTCATGACTCCTTGGTCCCTTGTTCTCCCCAAGGGATGAAGGTGCTGGGCTCCCAGCTTCCTCTAGGTGGCACACAACTCTCTGAGGAAAGGAGGGAACCCCAGGCAAATTAAAGCCAAGGGAAGGAGGGGTGATTTTAGGTGGATTAAGCCCTGTCTGTACAGGTAGGGTCCCCCAAAGGAGTCAACATTGCACCCCCAGCTCCCACTAGAGGAGGAACCAGCATTCATTCGTTCGTGTGTCATCAAGTATTTCTTGTGCCTCCTGCTGCTGATAGCTAAGTCTTGTGCTTTTTAAGGTCACAGTGCAAAGAAGGTAAGGGCAAGGTCTCTGGACTCAGAGCCCAGGTTTTGGTCCTGACTTGCTGGGAGACTTTGAGCATCTTTCTGGGTTCCAGCTGTTTAAAAAAAAAAAATGCTGTTCTGCTTAGCTAGACTAGGGTTCTGTTTCATCACCCCATCCTCCTCCATCTTGAACCTATCTCTAATTCCAGCAGACCCTGTGCTCCAGACTCCTGTTTCCCATAAGAAAGCAACCAAGGTATGGGATTAAAGTCGCTCACAGGCAGGTGAGACTATAGTTTGAAATGACGGAGGGTGTTAGCATGGTCAGGGAGGGGCTAGCAAGAGGCAGAAAAATCTCTAGCCCCAGGAAGAGGGAGGCAGAGAGAGGAAGCTAGAAGACTGGAGGACTGTCCTTCCCCACCCCACCCCACCTGAGCAGAATGGTGTCTCTGTCCCCACTCTTCAATTGCTATCCTATGGCTGGCTTAGCAGGAATGTCTTGCCCACTGGGAAACTACAACAAAGGACATACAGAGACTGTTTTCAGGCTCTCCCTGGACCACAAACTGTATCTCCTACATGACTTCCCTTGCTGTGCCTCTGTTAAATGGGGGCCAAACAAAACCTTTCTCTTGGGGAGCTATAGCCACTTTATCGATTAAAGTGTTTTCATACACCTTTGCTCCTAAGAACAGGACAGAAGTAAGGGAAGTATGAGGAGTCTTAGAACCCTGACTCAAAGGAAGATTCTATGGGGAGAGAGGACCCAAAAGGTGCTCATCACAGATCAGGAGCCCTGTGGTGCTTTCTGCATCACCTATGCTAATTAACCTCTAGCCACAGACAGCAAGCTCCCTGTAATATTCAAAGCCCTGCCATATCCATGACCTCCTGTGATTTTCATCTTCTCCCTTGATGGGTGGGGAAACTGAGGCTCGGGAAGGGAGATGTGACATCCAGTTTTTCTCCATACTACCTCTCTTCTTGCTGATGTTTTCCCTGGCCTCCCCCTCTTCTTCCCCCATCATCACAGTTTCCTGATGACTTCCTGGTTCCACAGTAAGCATGGTGAGGTCAGGGATTGGGCGTCCCTGTCATTATCGGTTGGGGCTGCCGTAACAAAGTACCATAGCCTGGATGGTTTATAAGCGTCAGAAATTTCTCAAACAGTTCTGGTGGCCAGAAGGCCGAGATCAGGGACCAGCATGGTCGGTTTGGGTGAGGACCCTCTTCCCAGCCTCAGGGTGCAGCCTGCCAACTTCTTGTCTCCTTATGGGAGAGGGCTGTCTGGAGTCTCCTTCATGAGGACTCCACCCTTGTGACCTACTCACCTCCCCAAGGCCCCACCTTCTGAGATGATCACCTTGGGGGTTAGGATCTCAGCCTATGGGTTTTTGAGGACACAGTCGTTCAGTCCATGGCATCGGCTGCTGTCAGTCCAGCACACAGCACCGCGCCTTGCCCTGAGCACCGGTGGCATTTTACGTGCCGATGGCGTGCCGGTCCAGGCTGAGCTCTTCCTCTGCCTCTTCTGACTCCTCCCAACCCTCCAAGGCAGAGGCCCTGATTCTCACCCCACTCCTACCAACGACGGGACCGCGTTCAGAAAACGGAAGGAACGGGCCCAGCTGGGACAGGTCTAGGATGAGGCAAGAGAGGCACCCAGGGCGTATAGATTTAGGGGTGCTGGATCTCGAGGTGACACCTCCTTCAGTTTCATATCCTAGGTTCTCACTCACTTCACTCTAACCCTGCTGCCCAGGGTTGCACAGCTAGGAGGTGGTGATGCTGGGATTCGAACTCAGGCCTGCATAATTCCGGGTGTCTTCAGCACAATGGGCTCAGCACCATTGGCTGTTTATGGAGCATATGGTACCTGGGAACACTGGCCACACTACATGCAGATGGCTGTCACATGACTGTCGTCATTGCCTTCTGATTCTCAGTTCCTCCCTCTAACATCCGGCTGTAGGTCGCCCCCCACCCATGTCCTAGCAAAGCCAGCTTCTTAGGACCCTCCCCTAAGCAGGGTGACCTGGTTTCCCCAGCTCAGTTACTCAACTTTTATCGTCACTGTCAGTGACCAACTGCTGTGTGTCAGAGGGAAATGGCCCCAGCAGCATCTATTTTAACCCTCGTTTGTCTACTTGTAGGAATTCTGCTGTCGATTATGCATTTCTGTTACTATGGCTGGCATCTTGGCCAATGGCACACAGAAGCAGCAGAAACCTTCCAGCCTGCCCGGAAGGCCCGGGAAACGTCTCTGTCCCCAGAGGTTTTTGAAAAAGCAAACTGCTCCAAGGGGAATGACGAGGGTAAGCTTGCCCCCCTTCCCCACCCGTCACCCTGGGCCCTTCATCTGGACAATAACAGCTCCCGTCTCCAGAAACCATTCCTGCAGGTTTCAGCTGAGTAGCAGGGTTATACTACAGGGTGGCAATTAGCCTGATAAGGCGATGACCTCACCCTCCTGCCTCTGGCCAGAGCAGAGAGACTAGCCAGCTGGAGCCTGCCCCAGAGGAACCCCCCCCAACACACACTGGGCCTCCCTGGCTGTACACATCAGGGACCCTAGTTCAAGGCCTTGGGCAAGTCTCTTCCCCTCTCTGGGACTCAGATTGTCCAGCTGTGAAATGGAACGTGTTCTGACCTTCATGGGCTTGTGGAAAAGTACTAGTAGAATAGTGAGAAATTGCTTTGGACTGGGACTGCTGACCACAAATGGCCATAGAACTAGGGCCTTTTCTGGAATACTCCTGAAGGAACAAAGAAAAGGGCATTGGCCGGGGAATCAGACGGACCTGAGTTCTGTCCTGGCATTCATGTTCACTAGCTATAGGCTCCCAGGCAAGCTACCTTTGTTTCCTCCTCCAAGATGGGGCAATGTCTGTGCCTTTCCCCACCTTGCATGTGGTTATGAGATACAAGGGCATGTGAGGCAGGAGAGCTAGCTGGTTAGAATAACAGGTTTCAGGTCAGATAGACCTGGGTTCAAGTGTTACCTCAGTCACTTACTAGCTGTGTGCCCTTGGGTAAGTGACTTAACCTCTCTGAGCCCATTTCCCATCCATTAAATGGGCAGAATAATTGTTCCTATTTGTAGGGTTGTCACAAGGATTAAATTAAACGAAGCAGGTAACGTGTTTAGCACAGTGCCTGGCAAATGGTGAAAGGACATGGGGACAGCTTTGTTGTCTTGAGCATATGTGTAATTCTCTTTGAATTTGGTGGTCTCCTCTGAGAAGTGACACCAAGATAGCACAGGCAAAGCTAAGAACAGCACCTGAGGTTTCAAAAACATGCCATGGAATGGCAGAAGGGCACCCGCTATTCCTAACTCCCAGGGTCAGATGAATAAAGGCATCTTTGATCCAAAGGCCTTTCTCCCTTCTCCCCTTCTCTGCTTAATGTGGAGGCAAGGAGTGTTGGCCACGAAGCCAACTTAGCAACTGTGTGACCCTGGTCAAGTTAGTGAACCTCTCTGTGCCTTACTTTCCACATCTGGAAAATGGGGTAATAGTAGTACATACATCATAGAGGTGCTTTGAGGACTAAACACGTTAATGCATTTAAAGTTCATGAAACTGTGCCTGACACCCAGTGTGTGCTCAATACACATGAGTTTTCGTGTGTTTTATTTTCAAGTCCTCGTTTTCCCCTCAAGTTGTATTTGTGGCAGATGGTACTTGACAGGTTTCCAAGAAGTGCGTGGAGAAGAGGTTCAGAGAGAATCCTGAGGCCTGGTCCTGACACTTCCATATTCAGGATCTCTGGCAAGTCCTCTCCCCACTTAGGGACTGTTTCCCCAGTGGTATGATGAGAGGGTGAGTCTAAGAACATTCCAGAATTCTAGGTCCCTAGAGAGGACTCCTGAGGGGCTCACTTTGTTTACTGGCCTCCAGGAGACCTAGCAGAGCTGGGGTTCTTGCCTTGGTAGCCCCCTTGTCTCCCACACACCAGAGTTTCAGGCCTGAGAGAAAGCAGACCACACCTGGGCTGTTGCATGGGTACAAAATCCCATAAGCTCTCATGCAGATGGACCCAAACTGACTTTGACACACGTATGGGCAAGCAAGCTGTGACACAGGCATGCAGTCAGCACACAGCTGTGCCCCCCAGTACCTCCCTGAGATAGCCACAGCCCAGTGCCCCCTCCCACACCCTTTGATGTGGAACCACCTGACCTGGTCCTTGCATACAGTGGCACTAAGCAGATGCTTGTTGACTGACTAAACGAATGAAAGCTTCATGGAAGGGATGCCCGTCCTCAAACAGCCCCAGATCAGGGCTTCCCAAAGCACAGAACCTTAACTGCTGGAGGGTCAGAGGCTTTTAGATAGCTCCTGGATGAGCCCGTTCTAACTCTACCAGGTACAAATTTCCTGAAACATGTCTTAGTTAAAATGCAAGTTACAATGGAATGACAGAAGTAATAAAAATTTTCCTTATTTAAGGAAATTAAAAATTTCCTTATTTCCTTATTTTTAAAAGGTGTCTTTTTAAAAAAAATTTAAAAATACAAAAATCCTTGAAATAAAAAAATTTAAGTCAAAAATAATACAGATGGAACTCAGATATGGCTTCAGCTTGGGTGTCTGGGACGTGTAACACTGTTGTCACAGCCACCATCCAGTCTAAACCTCTCTTCACCATTTCATATATAAATGGGGAAGCTCAGGGTGTCTGGTTGGCTCCATCAGTTAAGCCTCTGCCTTCAGCTGAGGTCATGATCCCAAGGGCCTGGGATCGAGCCCTGCATTGGGCTCCTTGTTTAGCGGGGAGTCTGCTTCTCCCTCTCCCTCTCCCTCTCCCTCTCCCTCTGCCTGTTGCTTCCCCTGTTTCTGCGAGCTCTCTCTCTGTCAAAAAAATAAAATCTTTTAAAAAATAAAATAAATGGGGAAGCTGAACTGAGGCTCAGCTCAGGAAAGAGTCTGTCCCAAGCTAACACATACTTAGAGACCCAGAGAGCAGGGCCCATGGTTTTGCCTCTGACTGACCATGTGAGAGTTCAGTTCATCCCCGGCCTCAGATTCTCAGCTATAAAATGAGGGAAATTTATCCCCCCACTGCTTGCCTCCCAGGGTGACTTTGAGGATCTTGAGATTGGGAAAGGCAAAGAGTAAGAGAGCACTTTGCAATCAGGTTTAGGGCATCGCATCCATCAGAGGAAGAGCTGAGTCTAGAACTCAGGTCTCCTGATATCCCATTCAGGTCTTGCCCAGGGCAGCACACAGCATGGTGAAGGGAGCAGGGAGATGTGGGAGCCAGGCAGATAGGTGCCTAAGTTTGGTCTCTAACAAACTAATTCACTCCTTTAACATTTTTCTGAGTACCGACTGTGGGTAAGACACAGTGCTAAATACAAGGAAGGCAATGGGGAGCTGAGAGAGGCAGACATTAGTCAAAGAAATATACAAATAAATGTAATATTGTAAGTGCGGTAAGTGCAACACAGCAGAGGTTCACAATGTGGGAAAGGTCTTTGTCAGGTAAGCCAGCATAAGCTTCCCCAGGAATGATGATCAAACTGAGGCTGAAGAAGAAGAGGACCTAACCTGACAAGGGGGAAGAAGGAAACCTTCTTCAGGAAACAAGGGGCAGAGGAAACCACCAGTGCAAAGGCCCTGGGGCAGAAGGGGCAGAATCACTGGAGTCACTTCAGCGTGGTTGAAGTACAGAGTCCCAAGTGTTGTGTCCTCAGCCAAGTGAAGCTGGAAAGCTGGCGGGGGCAACAGCACTGAAGCTAGTGAGGATTTGGGCCATAATTGTGACGCAGTGGGAATCCATTAAAGGCTTTTAAGCAGGGAGTGATATCCATTTTGATAAGCTCACTGGCTGCAAGTCAAGTGTGAAAGAAAAGAACATAAGGGGAGACTTCCTTTACAGAAACCAGAACATACACACAATAAAGTCGCTAAAATAAGATCACTGTAGTAGTGGGAAAGGCATAGACAAATAGATCCATGGAACGTGACAAATAATCCAGAATTAGATTCTAGGATACAGACATTAATATTTGACAAAAGTGGTACCTCATCTCAGTGGAAAAAGGATCCTTTATTTCCCAAATGTTTCAGGCTCGATAATATAACCTTCTGGAATAAATAAAAATGAATCCCCATCTTACACCGTAAAATACTATATCTCAGATAGATCAAAAATTTAAATGTTAGAGTTCAAATAATACAAACTATTGTAAGACATTCCAGGAGACCACAGAAAGGAAGTAGAAGAGTCCACAAACTCCTGTCCATAGACCAAATCCGGCTGACTGCCTTCTGTTTTTTGTTTTTGTTTCGTTTGTTTGTTTGTTTTTGTTTTAAAGGATTTTATTGGGGAGCCTGGGTGGCTCAGTAGGTTAAGCCTCTGCCTTCGGCTCAGGTCATGATCTCAGGGTCCTGGGATCAAGCCCCGAATCGGGCTCTCTGCTCAGCAGGGAGCCTGCTTCCCCCCTCTCTCTCTGCCTCTCTGCCTACTTGTGATCTCTCTCTCTATGTCAAATAAATAAATAAAATCTTTAAAAAAATAAAGGATTTTATTTATTTGAGAGAGCGAGAAGGGGAGTGGGGAGGAGCAGGAAGAGAGGGCGGGTGAAAATCCCAAGCAGACTCACCACTAGGTATGAAGCCCAACGTGGGACTCAATCCCAGGACCCTGAGATCATGACCTGAACCAAAACCAAGAGTCAGCCACTGAATGGACTGAGGTGCCTAGATGCCTCACTTTTTGTTTTGTTTTTTTGTAACAGCCTTACTGATGTATAATTCACATACCATATAATCTACCCATTTAAGAGGTACAATTACATGATTTAAATAGGTGCAACCATCACCAAGTCAATTCTAGAACATTTCATAACCTCAAAAAGAAACCCCATAGCCGTGACCTATCAAGCCCCTATCTCCTATCCTTCCCCAGTGCCTGGCAACCACTGATCTAGTTTCTGTTTCTATGGACTCGCCTCTTATGGACATTTCACAAAGATGGAATCAAACAGTATGTGAGCTTTGGTATCTGGCTTCTTTCACTCATAATGTTTTCAAGGTTTATCTGTGTTGTAGCCTGGGTCAGTACTCCATTCCTTTTTTTTTTTTTTTAAATAGATGTATGGCTATGCCACATTTTACTTAGCCATTCATCAATTCTAGTGATGGCCACCGATCAATGGACATTTGGGTTGTTTCCACCTTTTGGCTATCATGATTAGTGCCACTATGAGCTCCATGTACAAGTTTGCGTGTGGACTTACGCTTTCCTTTCTCCCGGGTAAATGTCTAACAGTGGGATTACTCTCCCCTGTTTTTGTAAATAATGTTTGTTAACATATAGTCTATGGCTGCTTTCTTGCTACAATGGCAGTGCTAAATAGTTACAACAGAGAACACACACCCTGCAAATTCTGAATTATATACTCTTTGGCCTTTTACAGAAGAAGTTGCCAATTCCTGATATAGAGGCAGAAAAGACTTTACACTTCAAGGCTGAAAATGAAGAGATTATTTTAAAAATTATATGTATTCAAATATATATAAATAGAAACTTAAAATATATATATAAAGGGGCGCCTGGGTGGCTCAAAGGGTTAAAACCTCTGCCTTTGGCTCGGGTCATGGTCTCAGGATCCTGGAATCAAGCCCCACATCGGGCTCTCTGCTCAGCAGGGAGTCTGCTTCCCCCTCCCTCTCTGTCTGCTGCTCTGCCTACTTGTGATCTCTCTCTTTGTCAAATAAATAAAATCTTTATAAATAAATAAATATATATATATAAAATCTTTAGCATGGCAAAAGATACTAGAAGTCATTAGGCAAAAAAATAGAGCTTGAAAAAAATGACTCTAACACTAACAACAGAGAAAGTATTGTGATCTTGTATCAGTCAGGGTCCTGGCAGGAGGTAGGTGGCACATACAAATTTGGTAGTTAAGGAGATGGAATGAAGGGGACAATGCAGAGGAGCTGTTTTCAAAGGTGTGGGCAGGGTTGAGGAAGCACACCCAGGTTGGTGCATGAGGGAGTATCAGAAGGGAATCGTGTCTGCCTGGGACCTGTGAGAGAAGGTGGAAGGGCCTGGAAAATTTCCCCAACTTCTCTCCACCCCCATAGCCCCCAGTGGTGTCTGCCATTGGCCAAACCCAACCAGAACTTGAGGACTGGACATTCAGTACAGACCCCATGGGGCGCAAGGCACAGAATGGATGGAGAAAGGCACAGCATGGATTTGGAGGGGCGGACTGAAGATAGCCTGTGTATAGCTTGAAAGGAGACGGCATCCCCGTTGAAAAATGGGGAAAATCTAGACTGGTCAGCTAATGACTAGGCAAATGGCATGGCCAACGATCTTACAAAAAAGATATTCAAATTTACGTTAGCAGTCAGGAAAATAAGTCTGGCACTACGGTGGAGTTTGACATCTGTTGGAGCTGCTGGCGGGGAGGTAAGTAAATGGGATTCTCCCATATTGCTGGTGGGAACGTGAAGTGTGATAGATGATTGGAAAGCAGCGACTCAACTCCTGGGAATCTGTCCCATAGGAATAAAGGCCCAGATGAGGAAGGACAGATGTGCAAGAAAATTGCAGTAGATGCTGTCATACCCATGGCTGCCCATCTTTTGAATAGCCTTTCTCTTTATCTGGGGACATCTCTGTGTTGGAACCCCACTTCTCCAATTTAGGAATCTTGACTCAAATTCCAGCCTCCTTTGCCTCCAGGATGTGGCCGTCTCACCAGGCTCCGCCAGTTGGATTCGTCCCGTGGGACGTGGGGGCAAGTGGAGAGCTGGTGGCCACAGCACCAGGGATGGTTTCCCAGGGACTGCTGGGTGGAATTTTGCAGGCAGAAGAGGCAGGGGAGCGGGCGGGTAAGGTGTGGTGAGACTGCATCTGTGAGCTCATCAGACTGCTCCGTGATGTCATTTGGAGCTTTGATCTAGAACCTGAGCCTCCAGCTCAGTCCAACAGGTCAGTGTCTGTTGCTTCTTAGAATCCTACCAAACACTTATTGCAACATCGTTCCTGGTGGTGAAAACTGGGAGCGGAGAATGACCGTGAACAAGGTGATAACTGCATAAACTGATAAAACAACACGGCAGAATATTAGGCAGCTATTAAAAAGCGACAACTAGAACTACATTAGCTGACTTGGGAAGATGTCTATGAGGAAGGCAAGGAACATGAAACCCTAATAGGGTCCTATTTTTAAAAGCAAACACTGATAAACTCACTCATGTGAATACAAACACTTAGGTTTGAATAAGTACAGGTAAAAGCACAGTAGGACACATACGAGGTATTGGCCTGGGGTGCAGTGGGAAGAGGAGGAGATGGACAAAGAGGAGCCAAACAGAAAGGAAAGAAAACCCTACTGACTTAATGAAGCGTATTTCTGATGATTGTTTATGTAAATCATGTGTATATATATATGTATGTATTATGGGTATATGCATAAAGAAGTTAAGTGACTTGTAAACCAAGAAGTCAGTAGTAGGACAGTTCCAAAGGGGTCACAGTGGTGGCAGGGAGACCAGTCGGGAGCCTATGGTATCTGTACAGGCAAGAGGGGACAGGAGCTCGGGCCAGCGTGGTGGCAGTGGGCATGGAGGAAAAAGGAGGGGTTGGAAAAGCAGCTAGCAGATCAGATGGTCTAAACGGGGAATGGGTTGATTGGTGGGGTGGCAAGAGAAATGGAAGCCTCAAGGAAGAGTCCCAGGTGAGCCTAAATTCCTGTTGCCTCATCTATAAACTAGGTAAAATGATACCTTCAGTTTCTCAGTGTTATGAGGATGAAATGAGTTCATATCTGAATGCCCAGCCAAAGGTATGCCCATCATCGTTTTCGATTACTAGAAGTCAGGAGAGCCCGCCTGCCGGGGTCTCACAGTAACCCCAAAGTTGGGTAAACCCCATGCTCTGTGTGTTCACAGGGTGGGTGGGGGAGGTGGGTGTGGGAAAGGAGGGGAGGCTGAGGTCTGGGACACTCTGATCATCAGGGTGATGTGGGGCTGTTGGAGAAGGTCGAGGGCTGGATGGAAGAGGAGGCTCATGCATCTTGGTCGTTACTGTAGAAGCTAAGCAGCTCTCCGGAGGAGCCTAGGACGGAGGCAGGGAAATCAGATCCCACAGACTCACGGCATGTCCCATTCAGGTCTTGCCCAGGGCAGCACACAGCATGGTGAAGGGAGCAGGGAGATGTGGGAGGCCATTAGAGTTGCACCTGTCAGTTCACATACCAAGTGTCCGCTGTGTGGAAGAGAGGCCCTCAGAGAGTTTTCTTGAAAAAAAGAAAAGAAAAATCCAGATGAAGAAAAGAGCCCCCAGAAAGACATAAATACCAAAGCCAAATGAACTGATCAGATAGTGGGTTATGGGGTTTCAGGAGAGGAGGGAGGGGGCCCTTTTAGTAAAGAATGCTCCTGGAAGGCTTTTGGGAGGAAGCGACTTTTGAAGAAAAGGTGGAATTTGGACCCATAGAAAAGGGCAGATTTTTTTTTTAATCTTCCCTTTTATTTTTAAAGGAAATTCTTCCCATTCTTAAAGGATCAACTGAAAGGCAGCCTTCCTGCTTACTGGATCCTGCTGGTTGGAATTATTCATGTTTTCCTGGTGCCCCCATTAATGGAGCTTTATCGAAAATGCAAGCAGTGCTGTTTGCCAGTTGTCTTCTTGTCCATCTGGGAGCTTGGAGCAGCTTGTGGGCAGGGACAGTGTCTTCGGTCTTCCTGCCTTAGAGCCAAGTAGTGTCCCTTCATTTAGTATTCAAAACACTATCTGAAAGATGGAAAGTGTTACCCGTCTCTCCACCAGTATTCTTTTGACCCCCCACGGTTTTAGAGAAATCCACACCTTCCTCTATTTAAGAACCCACCAAGCATTTCCCAGTAGCTTTACTTCCTAAAACAAACTATGAAAACATGTTTCTCAGAAACAATAATAAGTATTATTAAGTATTAAGTATATTAAGCATTTACCATACGTTAGGCACCGTATAAAGTACTTTACAGATTTCGTCCATTTAAAGCTCAAAATGGTTCTTTAAGAAGAAGCTTTTGCCTGTGCCCATTTCTCAACTAGGAAAACTGAGGTTTAGCAAGGCCAGCAATTTCGATGATAATGGCAGAGGTAAGACCAGAAGCCCCAACGCTTGGGGACTGTCCCTCACGTACATACAGGACTGTGCATGCACCTGCATGAAGAGTTCCCAAATTTGTAAAATTAGGGACTGGTCTTGGTGACTTTGGTGGCTTGTGCCCCGACAAGCCAAGGATTCAATTTCATGAACACAAAAACACATCCCTTGAACTTGACACCAAGGTGTGATCCCCAGTGGGCAGTTGCGAGAACAGGCGTGGCAAAGGCCCTGTGGCTGCCACAAGCCCCCAGGGCTTATTGGTAGGGAAGCTGGGTGAAGGCCTGCCTTTTCAGCTCCATGGCCCTTGCTCTTTCTCCGAATGCTTTGTTCGGCCTCTCTGGGTCCAGCCAGCTGTGTGGTCCATGAGGTGCCTGCAAGGTCCTGGAGGAGATGTAGGCCAGTCTTCATTAGACTCATGTAGGATCCCTTCTTTCTTTTTAAAATCCTACTGCGTGCCACGTCCCAGACACTGCTAAGCACTTTACACACAGTGTGCTTTACCCTTCACGAAAATCCCATGAAATAGGCATTTACATTTTTCCCAGTGAATACACGGGGCACTGAGGCTTGAAGCGGTTGAGTGGTTTGACTTAATCAGGGAGTAGAGGAACTGGGATTTGGTCTCGGGTCTGCCTGATCCAGAGCCCCACCTTCCCAAGCATAAGTGTGACACTTGGCCACAGCTTGACTGGGGCCTCTGCTGACAGTCTAAGTGCATAAGCATGCTTTTGCAAACTCATCCTGGGGCCATGGAATTTAAAGATCTATCCCTGTGCCCAGAGGCTTGGGGATGAGACACTGTTCTCTGGGGCAACTCTGGCAACTCATGGTGAGGATTTTCGGGGACGAGGACAGTGAATAGGGGAGCAGAGTAGGATACAGCTCTAGACGTAAAGGGGGCTAGCACTTAATAAATATTCCGTTCCTTCCTTCCTCTCTCCCCTGCCTCTTTCCCTTGAATGATTAAGAGCCAGACTTTGAAGTCAGGCAGACCTGAGTTAAAATGCTCGTTGAGCAACTGACTAGTCATGTGGCCTTGGACAAGCCACTTAACCTCTCTGGGCTTCAGCTCCCGCATCTGCAAAATTGGGGCAGGAATGGACACTATCTCATTGTTATACGAATTGGGATATCTGCATAAAGGGCTTAGCCATGCGCTGAGTGCATAGTAAATGCTCATTAAGTGGTAGCTGTGATTAATCCTTTTTGCTCCCTGTTCTGCCCCTAAATAACTGAGTGACCTTGGGGAAGACCCATCCACTATGGCCCTCAAGTCCCCAGTTTGTACAATGAGTATGTTTGACTAGGTCAGTGTTTCCCAAATTGTGGTACACTGGTGGTAAGCTAGATGATTTTATATGACACAAAGTGAACATTTGTTATTTTATGCTACGAATATATTTTAATGTATAAGAGGAAAAAATGAAGATACCAAACACATGATTTCATGGATATTGTCTAGATTGAAGCTAAGTAAAAAACTCGTGATTTAAAATAAAAGCCATTACATAAATAATAGATCAGGTGGTACCAGGATATGGCAGAAATTGAGACGGTGGTCCTTGAACAGCTGGGCTTGGGGAAGTCAAAGCTAGACGATCTGGCTTTGATTATATGGCTGCCCAGAGAAACTCTGGCTCACGAGTGACTTGCCAGGGGGACCCCTCGTTCCCCCCTATATTTTTAAGTGGCCATGTTCCTGTAAGCCCTATTGCCAGCTGTTTGGGCTAATGCCCTTTCAGTACACATTGCAAAAATAATATAAATAACTCATCCTAGGACTTCAAACATGCCACCTCAGATGTATGGTGGGAGATTACAGGTTCCAGGACTCAGCCCTTCCATCATTCCCGTGGCTTAGAAGCTTGCTGGAGAGCAGACATCAATGCTTTGGTTTTATGGGCAGCTGGGCCACGTGACCAGGCCCCAAATCCTTTGCTTTATGGGTTGTTTACACATTCCTGGTGAGAAACGGTTTACATTCTGGGCCCTGAGCGCACTCCTAAATCAGCTGCCCGGTTCTTGCTGTTGGAGGTGAAAGAGACCTGTGTGTCGGTGGGCACCGGGAGGCAAGGGAAGAACAGAGAGACTTGGGGAAGGGTGTGGGGAGGGGGGCTTGGTTTCCTGTCTGTGGCACCTGGAACCTATTTCTGAGTCAGTGGGGGGCGCTGTGCAGGGCCTGAGGTGGGGAAGACCCTGAGGGGGTTACAGAGGCACAATTAGTCCAGGTGTGCCTGGCTCTCACTACCTTCAAGCACTTGGCCCACAGGAGTTCACTGGGTTCCCACACAGCCCTGGAGGGTTGGAATTCTTCTCATTTTCAGATGAAGAACCAGAGGCCCAGAAAAGTGAAGTGTCTTGTTCCCTCTTCCACAGCTGGGGAGTGTCAGGGAAGGATTCAAACCCACCCTGACAGAGGCAAAGGCTGAGGTCTCACCACTGTACTTCCTTGTCACTGGGGCTCCCTAGAAACCATTTGGGCTGGAATTTAGGAGGTGTCTCCTGGTCGGGGAGGGAGGATTAGGACATGACAATTTCTGTCTGGATTTGGCTGCTGACTTAGCTAAGTCACCGTCTGAGAATCCCACGTCACAGAGTTGACCTTATGACCAATGCACAAGATGCCCTGGGAATCATCTGGGCACCCAGTGGGCCCCTGCTTGCTCCTCCCACCCTACCCGTCCCCCTCCTTCCTCTTCCTTCTCCTGAGTCCTTTCCATCTCCCTGCACCCTGAGAGGGCCCTTGCTGTCCACTGGGCTCTCTTGTAGCTACTTCCCTGTGGTTTGTACCCACCCGCCCCAGCTCTAGCCTTTGCAGCTGCATGGGCTTCTCCTAGGAAGGTGCTCTGATGTTGGGGACGACCCTCAGCTCCAGGTCCCCTCCAAGCCACCCCAATGCCTTCAGAAACTCTAGCCTCCTCTCATCTTGGCTGCCGCCTTCTGAGTTGAGGGCAGGAAGGTGACCCAAAGCTTGAGAGGGAAGTTAGCTAGCAGCCTGGCTTCAGGGATCTTCTCGCTCTGGTTCGAGAGGCGGCTAAGTCTTGTGGAAATCACGCAGGCTCTGGGGTGAGGCAGACTTGGATTTCAATCCTGTCCCACAGTGGATCGCCTCGCTCAAAGCACTAACGTCTCAGCCTCTGCTTTCTCCTCTGCAAACTGGTAGTAATGACCGTGGTTGACGCCCCCCAGGCTATCCCCAGGTTTCTGCCGGGCGCCGCCCCTCTTCCACCCTCATCCCAAGAGGTCCAGTGGTTAATTTCACTCTTGACTCTGGGCCACCGCATAGCAGAGCGTGTCCCTTACGCCTCCGTCCGGTGATTGGTTCAGGGATGCACGTGCGGCCCCCGTCCAGCCAATAAGAGTCCAGCTCTGAGAGACGCTCTCCTTTCAGGAGGTGTAAAGGTGTGAGCATGCGCGCTGTGAAGTCACTTCTGTCGTGCTGCTGTTGGGAAGGAGAACCCTAAGAATGGAGCAACCCACGGAGCACAGCCAGGCCAGGAGGTAGCGATAGTATCTGAGTTAAGCCGTGCCTGAAGCTAGATTCTTTTCACTTTCCAGGTACCAATAAATTCCTTGCGGAAGTTTAGTTACAGCAAGGAGGAGGAGGGAAGGAGAAACTGAATCGGTGAAGAGCATGGCCTTGCTTCCTTTGGGGAAGCGCTTGGCCTCCCTCATTATGGGGTGCCGGCCCCTCAAATCCTTTCCCGGAGATACGGGTGGGAAGCTCTCCCCCCCGTCCCCATGCTGGTGCCCAGCCTCTTTGCACCCTTCTGTGCTCACCTCCCAGCTCCCCCCACTCTGCTCTCTCGCCCTGGCCCGCTTAGGTGTTAAATGGGGGGAATTTCAGTCTGGAGTGAATGTTTACAGCTTACTTGAAACCCTTAAAAATAAAAATTCATCATAAACTGACAGATCCTTAAATTTAACTACGCAAACAGTGCCACTATAACATTTAAAGCCCGCTTGAATGGCCGCTCTATCAAAACCACATGGGCTCCCACCTGGCTCTCCCCTTCCACTGTTGAATCTGAGGAAATGCTGGCAAGGACGTTAACATGGGCTGAAGGCCCAGAGCCTCCTTGCTTTGGATTAACCATTTTTACAGGGCCACACATGTGACTTGGTTGATGGCCCTAAGCCCTGGGCTCAACATTCTGGGTTTCTTCCCCCGCGTTCCTACAGAGAAAGCATGGAAGCAGTTGATGGTGTGGGCTTCAGGCTTGCTGGCTGGAATCTTTGTTCTGCAGATGACTGGCTTTGTGACATTCAGAACATTACCTGATGGCTCTGTGCCTTAATTTCTCCATCTGTAAAATGGGGAGTGATGACAATTCCTCCCTGTTAGAAGGGCTTAATGAGTTAAATTATGTAACACACAACCATAACTGGAACATAAGATATCCTCAGTAAACGTGTACATGTGTGGGACCTCAGGTGCCAGTGGCTGAGTTAATACAACACTTCACCATCCAACTGATTCCAGGTTGGTATCCGCTAAACCTCACAAGCGGTACAATCCTGAACATCATAGAACATGTTCTTAGTGGACTAGGAATAGGATGGTCAGATAATATATATACCTATATTCAATTTGACTGAGAACTGTCAACTACTAAACAACCGTGGCTCATTTTCTTTTTTTTTTTTTTTTTAAGATTTTATTTATTTATTTGTCAGAGATTGGAGCTAGAGAGAGCACAGGCAGAGTGGCAGGCAGAGGCAGAGGGAGAAGCAGGCTCCCTGCCAAGCAAGGAGCCCGATGTGGGACTCGATCCCAGGACGCTGGGATCATGACCTGAGCTGAAGGCAGCTGCTTAACCAACTGCGTGGCTCATTTTCTTAAGGCTGTTTTCTGGTTAATTGTCAAGAGTAACTTTTCATTCTCATTAGTTTCTGACAATGCAAATTACCTTCTTTCATCCATCATCTCTTTGATGTTATTCTCCAGTTTAAATCAATGTTATTCTCCAGTTTAAAAATCAATGTTATTCTCCAGTTTAAAAATCCCTAATTTAGGAGATGCCTGGGTGGCTCAGTCGGTTAAGGGACTGTCTTCTGCTCAGGTCATGACCCAGGGTCCTGGGATTGAGTCCCACTTTGGGCTTCTTGCTCGGCAGGGAGCCTGCTTCTTCCTCTGCTTGCTCTTCCCCTGGCTTGTGCACATACTTACTCTCTCTCTCTCTCTCTCTGACAAATAAATAAATAAATAAATAAAAGTAAAAATCCTTTATTTTTACGTATCCATACCTTTTTCCTTTATGTTGAATGTTTTGTACCTTTACAGAATTTTCATTGAGTTGTAACGTGTGCACAAAATGCCTGGAGTTTAAGTTGGATGAGTTTGAACAAGCAGATTCCCTGATGTAATACTACCACAATAAGAGAATAAAACATCTCCGTCATTGAAGTCAGTCTCCCACAAAAGGCAAATACTGTCCTAATTTTCATCATCACAGGCTAGTTTCTCCTGTTCTAGAACTTCATATAATAAATGGGATCACACATATACTTTTTATGGCTGGCTTCCTTGCTTGGCGCATTTTTCAGACTCCTTTATGCCAGTGCACATATCAGTAACTGTTTTATTGCTGAAAAGCATACCATTAGGAGAAACTATTTATCCATTCACCTAATTATGGACATGAGGGCTATTTCCATCTTTTGGCATTACATATAAAGCTGCTGCAAATATTCACAAAAATGTATACATACATACATACGTAGTATATATTTTCATTTTATTCCTAGGAATAGAATTGCTAGGTTACAAGGTTAACGTAGTTTACTTTAAAAAAAAAAAACAAAACTGCCAAAGAGTTTTCTGAAGTGGTTTTATCATTTTACAGTCCAGCCAGAAACGTAAGAGAGTTCCATTTGCTCCAGATCCTCACCAACACTTGGTATTGTCTGTGTTTTTCATTTGAACCATTCTGGTATATAGTAGGTTTCTCATAGTAGCTTTAATTTGCTTTTCCCTCTGTCTAATGATGTTGAACACCTTTTCATGTGCCTATGGGCCATTTCTATATCCCTTGTAGGGTACCCGTGCAACTCTTTTGTCCTTTTGTTTTAAATTGGGTTGTCTTTTATTGTTGAGTTGTGAGAGTTCCTACATATATTGGATACAATTCCTTTTTCATATATATATGAAATCAAGCATATATATAGCAAACATTTTCTCCTATCTCTGACTTATCTTTCCATTTTTAAATGATGCCTTTGGATGATCAGAGGTTTGTTTTTGCACTCTTTTTTTGTTTTAATTTATTTTTTTAGTAATTTCTACACAGAACATGGGGCTTGAACTCACGACCCCGAGATCAAGAGTCACATGTTCTTCTGACTGAGCCAGCCAGAAGCCCCATAGAGGTTTGTTTTTGATGAAGCCTAACTTATCAAATCTTTAACAGACTATTCTTTTTTTAAATATTTTATTTATTTATTTGACAGAGAGAGAAAGATCACAAGTAGGCGGGGGGTGGGGGAAGCAGACTCTCTGCTGAGCAGAAAGCCCAATGTGGGGCTCGATCCCAGGACCCTGAGATCATGACCTGAGCTGAAGGCAGAGGCTTAACCCACTGAGCCACCCAGGCACCCCTAACAGAATATTCTTTTAAAAGCAGTTTTTGGTTCACAGCAAAGTTGGGTGGAAAGTACAAGAGTTTCCATATATCCTGTGCCCCCCATCCCACATTCTCAGCCTACTGACATCTCTCCAAGAAATATCTGTTTACCCCAAGGTTGAAAATTTTCTCCTCTTTGTTTCTAGAGACTTTGTAGCCAATCCTAGAGGCTTTAACTTTCGCATTTAGATCTTTGGTTCATCTGGAATTGGTTTGGGGGTATAGAGTGAGGTAGAGATTGAGGGTCATTTTCTTTTCACACTTATATCTAGTTGCTCCAGCACAGTTTATTGAAAAATGTTTTCTTTCCCCATTAAATTACTGTGGAACTTTTGGTGAAAGTCAGATGACCATATATATGTGTGAGTTTATTTCTAGATACTATTTTGTTTTATTGATCTATGTATCAATTTCTTTATTCACAGTTTCTTTATTCATCTACCAGTGGACATTTAGGTTGCTTCTATATCTTGGCTGTTGTAAGTAATGCTGCAGTAAACATAAGGGTGCATATATTTTTTTGAATTAGTATTCACATTTTTTTTAGGTAATCAGTAGTGGAATTACTGGATTGTATGGTATTTCCATTTTTTATTTTTTGAAGAACCTCCATACTGTTTTTCCACAGTGGCTGCACCAGTTTGTATTCCCAGCAGTAGACAAGGCTTTCCTTTTCTCCATATCCTTGCCAATACTCGTTATTTCTTGCCTTTTTGATACTAGCCATTCTGACAGGTGTAAGGTGAGATCTCACTGCGGTTTTGATTTGCACTTCCCTGATGATTAAAGATGCTGAACATCTTTTCATGTGTCTGTTGGCCATCTGTATGTCTTTTTTAGAAAAATAACTATTTAGGTCTTCTGCCCATATTTATTAGGATTATTTTGAGCATTTTTGGTGTTGAGTTGTATAAATTTTTTTTATATTTTTAATATTGACCCCTCATCAGATATATTATTTGCAAATGCCTTCTCCTATTCAGTGGGTTGCTTTTTCGTTTTTCTCATGGTCTACTTCACTGTTCAAAAGCCTTTTATTTTGCTGTAGTCCCAGTGGTTTATTTTTGCTTTTGTTTCCCTTGTCTGTGGAGACATGTGTAGGAAAATGTTGCTAAGGCCAATGTCAAAGAGATTACTGCCTATGTTTTCTTAGGAGTTTTATGGTTTCAGTTCTCACATTTAGATCTTCAATATTTTGTAATACTTTGGAATGAGATTATGTTGAATCTATATATGAATTTGGAGAATAGTAATATCTCAACAATATGGAATCTTCCAATCTATGAACACAGTATAGCTCTCCATTCTTTTAGATCTGTTTAATTTACTTTATCAATATTTTGTAGCTTTGAGTATAGAAGTATTATATATCTTTTGACAAATTTATTTCTAAGAATTTTATGGGTTTGGGAGCTAATGTAATGGTATTATTTTTTATTTAATTTTTAAATTGTATGAGCTACCATAGAGATAAAATCGATTTTTTAAAAAAATATTGACCTAGTGTCCTAAGTTTAGTAGTGTCTATCATAAATTTCTTAAGTTTTTCCACACAAAATCACATAATCTATTTTTAAAAAGCCAATTTTAATTCTTTTCCAAGTTGTATGCCCTTTAGTAACTTTTCTTTTATGATTGCAATGGCTAAAATAATCACTTTAATGTTGAATAGAAATAGTGAAAGGGGACGTCTTGGCTTTGTTCCTAATTACTTCCCAGAGACGTTGTACTTTTTGTTATGGATGGTATTGTATTTTTAAATTGTATTTTCTAGTTGGTTGTTGCTGGAACAGAGAAATGTTATTATTTTTTATAGGTGGAATTGATTTTTCTAAGTCAATAAACATAATCACTGCAAATGGTGATAGTTCTATCTTTTCCCTTTCAATCCTTACTCTTTTTTTTTAAAAGATTTTATTTATTTATTTGACAGACAGAGATCACAAGTAGGCAGAGGCAGGCAGAGAGAGAGGACGAAGCAGGCTCCCCACTGAGCAGAGAGCCCGATGTGGGGCTCGATCCCAGGACCCTGAGATCATGACCCGAGCTGAAGGCAGAGGCTTTAACCCACTGAGCCACCCAGGCGCCCCTCAGTCCTCACTCTCTTAATTATTTTTCTTCTCTTACAGTTTTGGTCAATTCCTCCAATACACATCTAAGAACAACTCTTGTGAAATAGGACAGACTTGAAGCTGTTTTTATTTTTTTTTTTTATTTTTTATTTTTTTGCTTGTTTGTTTCAAGTTTTTATTTAAATTCCAGTTAGTTAACATATAGTGTAATGTTAGTTTCAGGAGTAGAATTTCGAGATTTATCACTTACATACAACACCAGTGCTCATCACAACAGGCGTCCTCCTTAATCCCTACCACCAGTCTAGCCCTCCCTCCACCGACCTCCCCAGAGCTGTTTTTATTTCTGTTTTTAAAAATGAAGGAACTGAGGCCCAGAGAAGTCAGGTTACTTGTCCAAGAGCTCGTAAATAAGTACTGTTTAAAAAATACAAATGTAGTTTTATAAAAATAAATAATCCAGAGAGGCCTGGGTGGCTCAGTGGGTTAAGCATCTGCCTTCAGCTCAGGTCATGAACCCAGGGTCCTGGGATCCAGTCCTGCATCGGGCTCCCAGCTCAGTCAGGAATCTGCTTCTCCCTCTGCCTGCTGCTCTTCCTGCTTGTGCTTTCTCTCTTTCTCTCTCTCTCTCTCTCTCTGACAAATAAATAAATAAAATCTTTTTTAAATTAAATAAATAAATAATCCAAGTTCCTTGAAACAAATTTAGAAAATAGAGACAAAAAGAAATCAAACACACATAGAGTGGTCATCCAAAGATTAAGTGCTATTAATATTTTGAGTTATAGCTTTTCAGACTGTTAAAAATGCATATATATTTTAATTAAACAAGATTATACTGTAATGCTGTTTTGTAATGTGCCTTTTCCACTGAGCAATTATCATACACAGTCAATGAATACATTTAATGTTTGCACAGTATTCCATCTTATGGTTGGAACATACGTAAGCATTGAGTTAGGCATTCCACGATTCCTAGACACCTACGTTGTTTCCAGTTTTTCACTATTATAAACAACTGCAAAGACTTTTATTGTGATTAAATTTTTATCCAAGTAACTTTGACATTTTCTTTAATACAAATTCTTGAAAGTGGAATTGCTAGGTCAAAGGTCACACAAAAGGTTCGGGCCGTTGATATCTGCTGATAAGCCACGACTTTTAACAGGTGTGTAGTAGATAATGAATAATTCCATGCTGACTTTTTTCCCTTCCCCTCATATAGCATCCACTAATCTCGCTGCTCTGTCTATCCTCTGCCGTTCCCTAAGTGAAACAACCCAAGTCTGATCTTTCCTCAACCCCATTTTAGTCATTCAGCATAATCCAGTAGTTATGTATTGAATACTTAACTATTTTCCAAGTTCTGGAGATATACTGATGAACAAAACAGAGTCTTATGCTCATGGAGCTTGCATTCTAGTGTGGACAGACAGTAGTAAATGTAACAAATAGGTGAGTTATATGGCATGGTCAAAGATGCCAAGTGATGTGGGGAAAAGAAAACTAGAGGTGGACAGTGGGGAGCAGTAGTGGCAAGAGACAGGGAGACAGTTTGCAGCTTTACAAAGGAGGGTCAGAGTAGTCTCGGAGCAGGATACCCTTGATTAGACGGAGGTGGGGGTTGGGGCAGAACATTCCAGGCAGAGGGATCAACAAAGGCCCTAAAGCAGGAACTTTCCCTGTGTATCAAAGAAGAGCAAAGCCAGTGTGGCCTGAGCAGAATGAGGACTGGAGAAAAATACAGAGATGAGGTCAAGAGGGTCTAGGGGGATGACCTTATCCAGGAACTTGTGAGGTCATGGAAAGACTTTGGCTTTTGCTCTAGGAAGTTTGAAGATTTTGAGCACAGGTGTGACATGGTCTGACGTTCCATTTGCAAGAATCACTCTGGTTGTTAAGAACAGACAGAACAGAGGGTAGAAGCTGGAGATCACCTAGGAATCTCCTGCAGTGTTCCAGCCAAGGGATGAGTGGCTCAGACCCTCGGCTGGCTGTGGAGGTGGGAAGAAATGGTCAGGCTGTGCATGTCTGAAGGAAAGCCAGTATTTACTGTGGAATGTGTGGGTATCTTTCTGTTGGCCCCGCTGGATTCAGTCTCTGGCTCTCCCCATCATGCTCTGTGCCCTGGCAGGCCGACCTGTATAAATGGCTTCGAGTCTCCTGGCCTCTGTTTCCCACTGGATTTGGCTGAAAGGAGTACTAGCAGGGCATCTGAGGGAAGGAGGAGCATGACACTAGGACACATTTCCTCGACCCCTCCTTGCTGGTTTGGCTGTACCTTCTACCAGGGGCCGCAGCTCTGAGTGGACAGTCCACAGCAGAAAGTTGCTCGTCTGGATTAGAGAACGTTCCTCATTTTATCCCCCAGACCTAGGTGATAACAGCTCACTGCTCTTGCCAGCCTCAGTCCCTTGCACTGGGACTCCTTGGTTTTCCAACACCGCTCCCCTATAAATTTGTGTATAGTCCCTTTCTTACATTCTTCTCAAATTACGCTATTTGAGCGTACCACCTGTTTCCTGCAGTTTGGGTCATGAATGAAAGTGGAGTTAGCTGTAAGACCCAAGGTTCACCAGGTTCTTCCTTTCTATACAACTCTGTGACCCAGCCTGGCCAAGGTGACTTTGGGGTCTTAATTCCCCTTGGAAGTAACTAAACTGCACAGAGCAGGAACCTGCTTCTCCCTCTGCCACCTCCACCTCTACCCTGTGCTCTCTTGTGTTCTCTTGTGCTCTCTTAAACAAGAGAGCGGTAAGTAAAATCTTAACATCTTAAAAGAAAAAAAAAGTGGAAGGTATCAGTAAACATGATTACATTCTCCCACGCCCAGATCTCCAGAGGGCTGGTATGGAAAGAGCACTAGACAAGGAGTCAAGAGGCTCACTGGTCTGCTTTCTGTGGATTTACCTCCCTGAGCCACCGCTAGCAGGTCGCTCGACTACTCAGAGCCTCAGGCTGGCAATGATGAAACCAAACCCAGAGGATTGGGGGGTCAGCACCAAATAACAATGCCTGTCTCCACAGCATGGGACCTGGGGTGCGTGCTGGGAGGCAGAAGGCCGCAGTTTGTCTTCTGACCCCGTGGTTCATGAGCGGCATGACCTGGAGGAAACTTCTGAGCCTCAGCTGCCTCACCCCTGACATGGAAATCTCATTGACGTCGACCCCAGAGCAGCAGTGTGGGACTGAGATGACATGTGCCCGGCCAGTAAAATAGTAAGTGTTCCATAGCTAACAAACTTGCAATTAGTTCCTTCCCCACTTCCATGAAATGAGCGGCTTGGACTTCCTAATATACAAGCTAACTTTCTTTTACTGATGCTAAGTATAAACTTTAATCTTAATTTGATTAGGTGGTTTTTCAAGATTATACAAAAATGTATCCGTGATGTAGCAAACATTCACGTACCCATGACCAGCTTAAAAAATAAAACTTATCAGAGTAGTTTGTATGTATAAAAAATGATTTGGCATTTTAAAAGATTTTATTTATTTGTTTATTTATTGAGAGAGAAAGTGGGGGGAGGGGCAGAGAGAAAGAGAGAGAATCTGCAGCAGGCTCCCTGCTGAGTGCAGAGCCAGACCCAGGGCTCGATCCCACAACCCTGAGATCATGACCTGAGCCAAAATCAAGAGTCAGGTGCTCAACTGACTGTGCCACTCAGACACCCCAATTTTCAAGGTTTGAAAATTTCATGTAACTGGTATCATGGTTATGACTTCATCTGCAACTTGTTTTGGTGTTTTCTCCCAACGATGTGTTTGTGAGACTTGTCTGTTTCAACATGTGTAGACCTTGTTTATTGGTTTCCACTGCTGTATGATATCACATCGTGTAAATCTGCCACGATTTATTATTCATCCATTCTCTCATGGGTGGACAGTTCCAGTGTCTTCCAACTTGGGGGACCACAAAAAAGTGTTGCTCTGGACATCCTAGTAATGGCCTCCTTGTGCCCACAGCCAGGTTTCCAAGTCTGAGGGAGTGTCTTTCCAAGCCCGCCACATGCTGGTGTGAGCCCAGTGGAGAAGGGGGCTGGGGAGGGAGGCTGGACTGGGGGTGGGGGTGGAAAGGAGGCATGGGGGAGCTGAATCTTATTTAACAGGTTTTGAAGGCTTTGTAAGTAACAGCTCTTAAAACACAATATTTTGAAGATTTAAGTGTAAATGAATCAGAGCCATATGGATTCCATTTGCCTTAAATTACACAGGACTTAAAGCGGGGCTCAGTGCTCCGGGGCAAAGGTGCAGGCCTTTCATGGGTTGTCTCCCTTCCTTGCCAAGGGCCTGGACTTATCCGGAGGCTCTGGCTGCAGAGGACGGCAAACGCTAACTACCCAGGGCCCTGGGATGCCCTGGTCCTACTTCTTCCTCTGCTCCTGCTTTGCATGTGGCCTTGGGCCAGATGCCCTGCTTTTCTAGATGTTAGTTTCCTTATTTGTAAAATGAAATGTCTAAGAGGTGGCACAGCATAGTAATTAAGAGGCTGGCTTTGAAACCATCCTTAAACAGCTTTCTGGCTCTGAGACCTGAGGCAAATTACAACTAAGCCTTTTTGGGCCTCAGCTTCCTCATCTGCAAAATGGGAATAGTAATAGTAGCCACTTCATAGGTGGTTGTGAAAAATAAATTGGCTAGTAGTACACCCAGAGGGTGCCTGGCTCCTAGTAAGTACTTAGTTGGTACCACTTTTGTTTTGTCTTTATGGTCCTTACCAAAGACGGGTCCAACTCTGCTTTTCCCTGGTGCTCCCAGGCAGAGATGATGGAAGTGAGTTTGAGAGATGAGACATGGTTACATGGTGTCCAACTGCTTCCTATTCTTTTAACAATGACAGTTCTCTTATGCGGCTATTAATTCATATAATTTTTTTAAGAGAGAGGGAGGGGAGCACAGGGAGAAGGAGAGAGAAAATCCTGAGCAGGCTCCATGCTCAGTGTGGAGTCCCACGTGGGGCCCCATGAGATCATGACCTTGGCTGAAATCAAGAGTCAGACACTTAACTGACTGACTGACACCCACACACCCCAAATTCATCATTTTAAATGTGAGTACATACACATAGGCTTATGAAATGGATCATGCTGAGTTACAATCTGCTCTTTTTTTGGAAGATTTTCTTTATTTATTTGAGAGAGAGAGAGAACATGAGCTGGGGGGAGGGGCAGAGAGAGAAGGAGAAGCAGACCCCTGCCGAGCAGGGAGCCTGATATGGGGCTTGATCCCAGGACCCTGAGATCATGATGTGGACTGAAGGCAGACACTGAACCAACTGAACCACCCAGGCGCCCTACAATCTGCTTTTTTAGCTTTCACTATCCTACATCTATATTTCCACGGCATGGATGTCCATGTACGACACTTTTCTCTATGTGAATTGGAGCACAGTAAACCAACATGTACCAAGCACTTACCATGTGCCAGCTTCTGTGTTAGATATTTTCCACACATGTCCTCATTTAATCCTGAAAACAAGAAAATGAATTTGGTATCAGGATTACCTCCATTCTCCAGCCGAGGAAGCTGAGGCTCGGAGAGGCTAAATGACTTGCCGAAAACATCACGCAGGTCCAGACCTGCTGACTCCTGAGCATGAGAGCTGACCTGCTCCTGGGCACTGCCTGCGGACTCAAAATACATCACAACATGACTTCTGGCCCCTACTCGTGGATGCTCAGATTTTTTTCCTGGCTTTTCACTCTTATCAGTAGTACATGATGTATATTCTTGTATAAAGATCTTTGCCAGTGGGGCGCCTGGGTGGCTCAGTGGGTTGGGCCGCTGCCTTCGGCTCAGGTCATGATCTCAGAGTCCTGGGATCGAGCCCCGCATCGGGCTCTCTGCTCTCTAGGGGAGCCTGCTTCCTCCTCTCTCTCTGCCTGCTTGTGATCTCTCTGTCAAATAAATAAATAAAATCTTAAAAAAAAAAAAAAAAAAAGATCTTTGCCAGCGTTGTGCTCCCTTTTGGGGAATCTTTTCCTTGAAGTGGATGGTCCAGTGTCTGGGGCTTTCGTTATGGAGCAAGAGAAACAGGACTCAGCCCCGTTGGAGGCTGGGCTGGAGGGAGAGGCAGGAAGCCCTCTAGCAGACAGGCCCTGCTAGAAAGCCAGGGTGGCTGACTAATCCACAGACTATGTGTGCTGCTTGAGTTTATCTGAGCACTGGTTTCCCGTGCTCCTCATGCTTACCCTAGAGCTCTCAGGAATTCAGTTTATTTCCATCCTGGTTTTGCTGACTTTGCTGAAGTCCCTGCCCACTGGATCAGCTGCAAGATACCGTCTCACACACACACACACACACACACACACACACACACACACACCTCTAGGAATCAGGCATGAGCAAGACACTTGTTGGGAAGAGGCCAAAGATCCTATGGCAAGTGACAACCCTGACTTACACGGAAGATCAATTCCCTGGAGAAAAAGCTGTTTGCCAGATTTACATAAATCATTTCTTCCCTGAACCGTGCTGGGTTCCTTTAACATTTTTGCAACAGCTATACTGGTTTTGAAAAAAAAAATGGCATCTTCATAGTTTTTTAACAATTCCTCAAATATATACAAACAAAAATTAAAGATATAAAAACCTTTTCAAATTCTCGTTTCAGACTGATGGTCTATAAAACAGCTTTTCAAGGGCTGGGCATCTTGTTAAAATACACATTCTGATTCGGGTGCCTTGGGCGGGGCCTGAGAGTCTACATTTCGGTCCTGCTCCCGGGTAAGGCCCGCGCTGCCCGTCCCCGGCCAGAGCCACAAGCCGGACGGAGCACAGCGCGTATTTGGTAAAACAGAATCTTCTGCCGTGGACCTGCCCCTCTCCGGTTCCTGCTCAAGACGTTCTAATGTCAGAGCTGCCAGGGATCTTAGAAACCGTTTGGTCAGAGCTTCTGCAGACATGGGAAAACTGAGTCCCTCCCAGGGCCAGGGAGCCGGAGCCAGAGTATGGCTGAGGACTCCAGGTTCCTTTGGTTGCCACAGAAGCCAGAGCTTCGTCAGTCTGAACTGTGGGACCAGGGAGGGCTCTGAGAATGGCTGAGGGGAGCTGTGGCTCCTGTAAGGGAAAGGCCACCAGGCAGAGTGCAGAGCCCATGCCAGGCACCATGTGGATCCTCTACATGCTTACACTCTCAGAAAACCCCCCTCGGCCCTACACGGTAGCACTGGCCATCCCATTTCACACAGGAAAACTGAAGCCTGGAGCACACAGCTGAAGAGAGAATACTTTTGCATCAAGCGAGTCCACCTTTTGTAGTGCCCTGGGTGATTTCCCTCTTTCTTCCATCTCCAAGGCTCACTGTGTCCTCCCAGCACTCTGCTCCCTTTCAGCTCTGAGCCAAGTGGTGTCAGTCAGGATGGGCTTCCAGGAAGAGGCACCTGGACAAGGTTTGACATTGTGGGAGGCCTAAGCCTATGACCTCTCTACTTAAGTTCTTTGCGTCCCGGGGAATCCGGTCCACAGTCCTCCCAGGGGCCTGGGAGTCCGTCAGCAAGCAGCCTGGAGCCGGGGCCTGCTCCTTCCCAAAAAGATGACCCACCACCCTGTTTGTCTAATGTGACCACTTTGGAAAAATTGTTTGTTCTCATGCTGCTAAAAACAGCTTCAAAGTGACTCCTGTCTAGACTGTGCCAGGGTTGATTATCGGATCCTCAACCTGATCCAAACCACAGGGGGCATAGTCATTTGCTTTAATGCAATTAAAGCAAAATATAATAATGTATCCAGGCCAGGGACAAGAACAAGACTCCCTGGAACGTGGGAGGAGAAACCAGCTCTGGATAATTTCTTCTCAGCTCCAAAGTAGCGAGTTTAGACTTTCCTGCCTCCATCTCCAAGGTAGCCTAGGGCTCTGGACAAGGGAGCTTTTCCTGCTGAGCGCCACCAAGTGAGGGTGGACTGGGAAGAGTGGGGCTTGGAGGAAGCAGTCTGGGGGTGGGATGTGGAGAGGATACCACAGAGCATAGTCCCGGAGGAGGGACGCCAGAGAAGAAGGAAGGAGAAGATGAGAAAAAGGATCACAGAGAGAAGAGGAAAGAGATCCAGCCAGCTCAGTAATTCCCAGACTCACAAACCCCCCGTCCCAGGGAGGCCAGGGTGCGCCTGCCAGGTCTTCCCAGAGGACAGACGTGAGGGAGGTTAATTGAGCTTCCCCAGGAAGGCACACAGAAAATGAATTTTCGGTGCTCAGAGAGCCACAGGAAACAGAAAGAGCAATCCTAAGGCCTTGACCTGGTGGCCAGACACGGCCTTGCTGGCTGCCGGGTTCTGTCCAACATCCCAGATTCTAGGGAGGAACAGGATGGATTGCTCACATCATTCCCCCGGCCTGCCCAGGACGTCGTTAGGGAATCGTGGGCACTGAGCCCATACACAGGGTCTGTGAGGAGCTCTGCACTCTGCCCACAGGGCTGCCCTGACTAAGTCCCCACAGCCTGCAGGCCTAAAACGGGAATTTATTTCCTCACAGTCCTGGGGCTGGAAAGTCCAGAACCAGGGTGTTGGCAGTGTTGGCTCCTTTGGAGGGCTGTGAGGGAAGATTGTGGTCCAGGCATCTCTTGTACGTGACCGTCTTTTCCTGGTCTCTTCATATCGCGTTCCCTCCATGCGTGTCTCTATCCAAATTTCCCCCTGGAGCAAGGACACCAGTTTTACGGGATGCTGTCATTTTCACATGATTACCCCTGTAAGGACACTGTCTCCAGATGTGGCCACCTTCTGAGATACCGGGGGTTAGGATTTCAGCATATGCATTTGGGGGAGCAGGCACACAGTTCTCCCACAACCGTGTCCACGGGGAGCTCCTCCTGCAGCACTGGCAGGGATAGGGGTGGGGGACAAGCTCTGCTGAAGCCCAGCTCACCCTAGCTCCACGACACTGGGAAACCTATCAACCTTCCCAGGCCACCTCCCCTTGCTCATCTGCGGTCATACTGCCCCCACGGTGGAGAGCAGAAGTGTGCTAACTCCCCGTGCCTTTCCTTTTCTGTTGATGTGAATTTTGCAGCAACAAGGCATCCTTGGAAACCCTGTGTGCCCTGCCTGGCCAAACTGAGGTTCCCTGAGAACAGAGAAGGGCTTTCACCCTAGAAAGTTTAGGTCTTAATATGTTTCTTACTCCTTCCTCCTGCTGCTGTTGTTGCCTGTTTTGATTCCCAGGACTATCACTATTTTGTTTATTACTGGCTACCACTTATTGAAGACTGAACTGTGCAGACCTATACTGAGAGTTTTAGAATCTTCTTCTCATTTTATCCTTATGATAACCCAAGATAGGATAGGATAACCCAGGACAGGAACTGTTGCTATCCCCATTTTGTTCATGAATACACTGAGGTTTTAAGAATCTGCGTAAGGCCCAGAGGACAGAGCTAGGAACCTACCGGCAAGCATCTCAGAAAGGCAGATCTCAGCTCTGCAGATGTGGGTCCCTAGAGTCTGGGAGAGAAAGGGATTTGAGAAGTGGTTGAGTCCAGTGGCTGTCCTGGGCCCTGTGCAGAGACCCCCTCTTGCATACCTTGAGTCCTCAGCTGAGGAGAAGTGGGTGGGGGGGGTCTTGCAAACCCCACCCCCAGGCCTACATCCTATGTCCCCTGCCAGCAACTGCCCAGCACAGAGCATCTCAACACATGCATCACAGATGAGAGATTGTATCTATCAACTGCAGCCATAAAAACAGCCACTTGTGTTGCCCTGTAACCATCTGCCAGGCTTGGGGCTTAGCTTTGGACCTTACAAACCACAAAATCTCTGGGTCTGAGCCCAGTGCCTGGCACGTAGTAGGTGCTCAATGACTATTTGTGGGATGAATGGCCCTTTGACCCCTAATGGGAGCGAGTTTGCACATAAATTTCAGCTCCAGGCACTTTGAAGCTCCCCCAGGGGACAGCTGCCTTTCTTGTTATCGAGGACCCTCCAGGCCCCACCCCTCCCCTACCCCTCCTGGCCCCCCGGGCCCATCCAGGCCAGGGACCTGGGGCCGCCAGAGCCAGGAGATAAGGGTGATGGATGGCCAGTCGCCTGGCTCCACTGAAGCCTGGGGTTTCCTGGGAGCAGGAGACAGTCTAGTGATTCCAAAGCCCCATGGAATTTGAATGGAGAGAGCTCGATGAGGGGGTGGGGGCAGTGTCCCAAGTGTCCCTATCTCTTCGGGAGATGGACCCGACAGTAGGTTTCGGCACCCCCCCGGCTGCCTTGATCTCCTTCCATGTCGACAAGGCTCCCTTTCAGCAAGTGCTGGACACTGGGACTCGGGAAACCGTCATTGGAGCTTCCAGGGGGAGGCTGGGGGATGGCGTCCCCAGCTCTCCCACTCTGTCCCCTCCCCTGGGACATTGGGCCCAGAATCTGGAGGTAAGGCAGGCTTGCTTCCCCCTTCGTGATCTGGGCTCTACCATTAACTGAGTCCTTGGCAAAACAAGAAATCACTTAACATTTTGTATACCTAAAGCTTACACAGTGTTATATGTCAAATATATCCAGTTAATTTAAAAGAGAAGGAAATCACAGTGCCTGGCCTTATGTTCCCTCATTGGTGAAAGAAGTCTCAGGGGAGGTGCTCCCTTCCAGCCAGGCTGAGATGGGGATTCTAAGTAACTGAGAAAGGGCGAGCTGGGGCCGAACACACTAGATTCCAGCTGAGGCGAGCTTGTCCTTGGATCCAGACAGTAACATTCATTGGTTTGTGTAATTTAAAATCTCTGTTCCCCAAACCAAGATGCTTCATTGCTTTAGGTAGATTCTAGAGTCTGAGCATGTTAGATTTTGAAGGACCCTGAGAAACTGAAACTTGTAACATTTCTTTTTGTCTTTTCTTTCTCTTTGGACTTAAGTATTTTAAACTTAAAAAAAAAAAAATATATATATATATATATATATATATATGTATTGTTTAACCACAAATAATACTTGAATATATCTTCCTTGGTCAAAAAAAAAAAAAAAAAATACAGGGGCACCTGGGTGGCTCAGTGGGTTGGGCCTCTGCCTTCGGCTCAGGTCATGATCTCAGGGTCCTGGCATCGAGCCCCGCATCGGGCTCTCTCCTCAGCGGGGAGCCTGCTTCCCCCTCTCCCTCTGCCTGCCTCTCTGCCTACTCGTGATCTCTATCAAATAAATAAATAAAATCTTCTTTAAAAATACAGATAAAGTTAAAGTACCCTCAGTGCAGGCTACCCTCATTTCTCTTTCCAGAAACAACACCATCATTTGGGGATGTACCCCCCCAACTCTTCCTCAGCACCTTTTCATCTACAGGCTCATCCACAGACAGACCGATGTAAGGGAGGGGGTTATATGAAAGGAATCAGCCCTCTCTGGTCTTGATCCCTTCTTCCACCACTCAGCCCTATGGCCTAGGGAGACCCATCCACACTGGGATGCAGGGATCTCTCTCATGTCCCCTAACTGGGATGCAGGTCATGGCCAGGTGGCTCTGCCTTCCAGGTAAGCTCCGAGAGGGTGGAGACTTGGTCAATTTTGTTCACAGATGATTCTGCATGTCTAGAGCAGTGCCCTGAAGTCATAATAACTATTCCATGAATGAGTAAAGAGATGACAAATGAGTGATCCCAGGCAGGTAACCCATCCCATACGGGTGGACATGTCCAATTGCTTCCAAATTTTCACCAGCACAAACTACTGCAGTGACATCCTTGAATGTGCTCCCTGTGTCCACTTTTTAAAAAAGATTTTATTTATTTATTTGAGAGAGCAAGAGAGGAGAGAGAGAGAGCACGAGCAGGGAGGAGAGGGAGACACAGATTCCCAGCTGAGCAGGGAGCCCGATATGGGACTCGATCCCAGGACCCCAGGATCATGACCTGAGCTGAAGGCAGAGGCCAAACCCACTGAGCCACCCAGGCGCCCCATTGAGGAATGGTAACTAGCAAGGGCTCCCTAAAGCCCCAAAGAACACAGTTTGAAATCCTCTGGTTAGGCCAAACACTTCATAGATGAGAACCCAGGGAACCCAGAGAGGGCAAACAAGTCACCCCAAAGTCACCTAACACATTAGGGATTGATTTGAATTTCTCTTCCTTCATTTGACTCTCTCAGTACTTACACTTTCTCGGACCCCCAACTCCAACTTGTGTACCTCGGGAGGGTGACTTTAAGGGCAGAAGGTCTGATTCACTCAGCATAGAAAAAGAACCCCCTCCAAAATCAGGAGGTTCTTGTGCTGGGGCTTTTGTCCCACTGTTGAGCCCTGGAACGATCTGGGCAAATTGCATGTCCTCCCTGAGACTCAGTTTCTCTAATCTGTAAAGTGACCAGAGATTCTTGCTTAACTCTTAAAGTCAAGATAACAAGAAAGAATTTGCAAAACAGAAAAGAGGCATAGGAATCTGAGAATCAGTTTGAAATGTAGAATTTTTTTAAAACAGATCTTAGGTTAAAAGATAAAGAATGTTTCTACTTTTATAAGAAGGAAAAAGAAAAATAAATACATATTAAAAAAATATATATATAGAGAGGGAGAGAATAAATTTGTACTAATACTGAAGAAGTGATAGCAGTTACCCAGCAAATGTAAATTGTCAGTGCTTTCCTGGGAGTTTAGAATTGCAGAGGAGAAAGTGGAAGCTAGGGGTGCCTGGGTGGCTCAGTGGGTTAAAGCCTCTGCCTTTGGCTCAGGTCATGATCTCAGAGTCCTGGGATCGAGCCCCACATCTGGCTCTCTGCTCAGCAGGGAGCCTGCTTCCTCCTCTCTCTCTGCCTGCCTCTCTGCCTACTTGTAATCTCTGTCTGTCAAATAAATAAAATCTTAAAAAAAAAAAATTAAAAAAAAAAAGTGGAAGCTATTAACATTTTCTTTCTACACCCAATTTTGTTTGATTTTGTAAGAGCTTACCAAAACAAAAGATGTATTTACCTATTAAATATGCAACTTCAAAAAAAATCAAAAGTGAAAAGATAACTATTACTGTAGGAAAAAAAAATCAAGGTAAAGGCCATAAATAACTCATTAGCAAAGAAAAAAATTCATTTACAAAGAAAAAATACCAATAGCTAAACAAGAAAAAAGGTTCACTCTTAGAGTGATCAAATAGATACAAATTAAAAGAACAATGAAATTCCTTTTTGTGTGTGTGCCTATCAAATTGTAAAAAGTGGTAAGAAATAAAGACCAAAAGGTTTGCTTTCTTGCCCTAGAGAGAGGGTAATCATAATGAGGATCAGCAGGAAAGAGAGGGGGACACCCGTACCCCTAATGGTGATGACAAGTCCGTCCTGTCCTGCTCCCCAGTGCTCTGATAGAGTCATCTCGAGGACAAGCAGAGATGACAGGCCAGAGTCCCTGCTTCCTTTGGCTTCCACCTCCTCCCCATCATGGAGACCCACTGTGGCGTCCGCTGGCCCTCCGCTGCACACCAGGGACACTCTATCCTCATCAGACCTAAATCCCCCTTCTTCTGATAAGAGTCCTGGATCCTGTGACAAGACCAGAAAAGATTGGAAAGGTGCCTGGTGCACGCAGACTGTTCCTTACTCCCTAAAGAATTTCTGGGTTCAGAAGAGAATGCCTGTTTGTGGGATCAAAGGTCATCTCTGTTAAGCCTCTGCCTCTAAGCACCTCTGCACCAAAGGCTTTATTTGGGTGGGCTTTTGTGGGAATACAATGCCATACTAGGAAAAACCATTAGCAATCATCTGGTGCAATGGCCCCATTTTATATAAGGGGAAGTGGAGGCATAAGAGGGCTTATGAGAAATTCAAATCATCCAAATGATTAGACAGAGCAACGTCTAGAACCAAGGTCTCTTGACTCCCATCCAGCTTCACCCTTGCCATGTCTTTTTTTCTGGACTGGATCTGTTCTTTGATCTCTATATATTAAAATCTATTATCTGCCTGGCTATGGCTAAAAATCTCACTTGTTCAGTCACAGAAGACATTATACATTCAAACATAGATTATACATTTAAAAGGAGAAAAAATACAGTTCTGATACAGGTATAATAAATAGCATTAATAATAAACTGTAAATATCAACAAGTAGTGAAATAAAATCATTCTAAAGAATAAAATGTTAAATAAAACAATAAAAAAAAATCCCCTAATTATATAACAATATACAGATGCAAAGCACAAGGAGTTGTTCATGTGCTCGGCACAATGCCCTTGTCTTTGTTTTACTCAGCAACCCCTCGACCAAAGATCTGCTCCCGGAGAGAAGGAAGAGGGGTAGAAGCAGCCCCAGGCAGTAATTCAATCTCTATCCAGAATTCATGTTGAGTACTAACTTACCAGCCTAAGAATGAGTCCTGGTGTTAAGTACGTTCTCTTTTTAAATTCTCAGGTAAAGACTTAAAAAATGGTGATTAAGAGAAGAACTAGGCAAACTTCTGTGGTAAATAGCCACATAGTAATGGCTCAGGTTTTCGAAGACATATCGTTGGTTTGCAACAGCTTTGCCCTTATAACCTCAAAAGCAGCCACAGGCAACACATACGTAAGTGAGTGGGACTGTGTTCTAATAAAACTTTATTTATAAAAACAGGCAGGGTGAGGGGCATTTGGCCCATGGGCTGCATTTTGCCAACCCCTAGTTAAGAGCATGGACTTGGGAGTTGGACTTGAATTGGAATCCTGACTCTGCCGCATCTTTATTTGTGAGAGCTTGAACAATAGGCATAATTATTTGAGCCTCATTTGTAACATGAGGCTAATAATTGCCCCGGTCATAGAACACCTGGTCAGTGGGACCCCACTTAAGGCATGTTGTGGGTGCTGAGTAAGGGGCTCAGTAAGCGGGCTTCCAGCCCACTGTGCTGGAAGAAGCCAGGCTTCCCATTCTGAAGCCACAGCCCCAACCAGCCATTTAACTTTAGACTGTGGCTGTCACTTAACAACAGCTCCAAAACTCTGTTTCCTCCCCTGTAAAGTGGGAAATGAAACTCATTGATCACCAGGACTTTTATCTACATCATCTTACCTCACTCTCAGAACAGCCCCTGTCATTGTTACTGTCCTGTCCCCATTTTACAGAAGAAGAAACTGAGTCGCAGAGAGTAAAGGGCCACTTTTAGGTAGTAAGTGGTAGAAATCAGATATTTAAGGTCATGATATTTCCTTCCATGAAACCACGTTGCCTCCTCAGAAAACGAGAAGAGGGCTTCAGAAAGCATTCCAATCCACACAACTCTGAACCCCTGTGTCACCCACCTGGCACCTGAAACTCCTCCCGATGTCCCCAGCTGGCCGCTGTTTCCACACCCTCAGAACAGGGGAACTCAGCTCCCCCCGAACCACCCATTTCCTCCTTGGTCAGCACTGACTGTGGTGAGGTCTCTGATTGAATGGACCTCAACCCCGGTCACTTCGGCCAAGAGACGGGATATTCTCATTGAGGAGCCCCAAGCCTTTATCCCCCTTTCTCTCCTGGATACTCAGCCAAGCCCTTCCTGACAGCTTCTATATCACCTTACTTCCCAGCCCTGTTCCTATAGTCCAGGGGGCACGGCATGGAGGCCCCTGGCCCTCCTGCTGTCCCACCGTGGGACTGCTTGCTATGTCTATACCCTTGGAAGACTGTGGCACCCAGAGTAGCGTTCCTGCCCAGCGGGCTGAGATGTCACGAAGGTGAGTCAGCTCATTCCCGTGATAGCATCTACACAGCCAGCCCGGGAGGCCAGTGCTTCATGCACAGAAGGGATGGATTTGGGACACAGAGGAGCCTCTTCTGTCTTTGCTGAGCCTTCCCCTGGGGCAGGGAGTAGGGGTAGGAGAAGAAAGATCCCCCTTTCCGGTAACAACTTTTGAGAAAGGGGGTATCAGTCTGACTCTTACAGAAATTGGGCCTTTAGTAACCCTCACGAATAGCCTGGGCCAGAAGAACTGGCTCGGAAGGGGGCAAGGCCATAGTGGGAACGAGCTTTGTGATTTCTGGGGCTGAGAGGATGAGGAAGCCCTCATGGTGCCAGTGTGATCATTCAGAAGACATCCATCCTTCTGACTGCCGGACAGGGCTGCTGAGCTGGATGGAGCCAGAATGCCTGGATTCGATTCTCAACCCTGTTGAAAAACTCCTGTGGCATTAGACTGATCATGTTTCCTCTCTGGGCCCTGGTTTCCCATGTGTGGTTGACTGCTTGGGGCTCCTTCAGCCTCTCCAAGAGTCGGCATGGAGAGTGGTGGGAGGTGAGAGCCCTCTGTGGGAATCCAGCTCTGTGTCTTCTGGCTGTTTGACTGTAGACAAGTTACTTCACCCCTGCACCTTGGTTTTCTCATCTATAAAATGGGATAATGACAAAGTGCTCCACGTGTCTGGCCCTACTCAGTGCCCCATAAATGGTGGTTGTGGTGGTCATCTAGGCCTCATCCCTCTCCATATCCTGAGATTCTACTAGGGGATATGGGAGAAATGGGGTGCCTGAAGGGGGTAGGGCTGTTAGTAAGATGCTGAATGACCTCCGAATCCCATGTCAAGGGACGCTGGGACTTTGGTCACCCCCATACCTACCCATGTCCTGCGTGTTCGTCCTTCCAGGCCTCTGGCTTCCCTGCTCCCTCCCAGGTCCAGAATGTCTTTTCTACTCCCATTCAGTCCTGCTCACCCTCCAGGGCTCTGCTTGACTGCTGTCTTCTTCCAGGATCTTCCACAGCCTCTTCCTCCTCTGACACCTTCCAGCTTCTCTTTGTAAAACCCGTGCTTGGCAACCTTCCATTTGGTGTTATCTGATGGGTGAGACGGAGCTTCAGGAAGGGCTAACTATCCATGAGACCCCGTACGTGGCACCCATGATACATTCAGGGGCCCACAGAAATGTCACTCTTTCTTTTAAAATCAAGATGAAAAAGCAAACCAAAAAATGAATATATAACAATGAATCCAAACTGAGTTATATTCATCTTGATACCTATGCGGTGGTCTTTTATTTATTTTTTTTAAATATTTTATTTATTTGACAGACAGAGATCACAAGTAGGCAGAGAGGCAGGCAGAGAGAGAGAGAAGAGGAAGCAGACTCCCCGCTAAGCAGAGAGCCCCATGTGGGGCTCGATTCCAGGACCTTGGGATCATGACCTGAGCCAAAGGCAGAGGCTTTAACCCACTGAGCCACCCAGGTGCCCCTATGCGGTGGTCTTTTAAAATAATTTTTGATGGAGCTTCTGCCATGAAAGGTGCACGGAGGCCAAAGTGCCCAAGGCCCACGAAAGCTGGAATGTGGCCCCGGGTGCGAGCTGTCCGGGCCTCGCTGCGCACCCGGGTCTGGTACAGGTCTCTGTCCGGCCTGGCTAGCCCGTGAGTTCTGGGAGTGGGGGATGGGGTCATCGCTGCTCACTACCCCGTCCTTGTGGCCTAGCACATGGTAGGTGCTTGAGAAAAGATGTGCGGCAGAGGGCTGGCCATCAGAATGTGTGTGTGTGTGTGTGTGTGTGTGTGTGTGTGTGTGTGCACATGCCTCTAACTCTCAAACAAGGGTCTTCCCTCTCTACCTTTGTTTCTGTCTGCAAAAGGCACCTGAGTGGAATCAACCCCAGGTGCTTAGAATCCCAGATTTATAGGAAGTCGGAGTTTAAAGGGAGAACTGATTCATTCCACAAACATTTCTTAAGCACCCATGGTGTACAAGCACGGTGCCCAGGGCGTTAGAGGATCCCACCAGCGGGTCTTACAGAGGGTCCTTAGGGACTTTCAGGGTCTAAGAAGATCCAAATATGTAAGTAAATGCACATGTAAAATATCCTTCCCGTAGAGACCTCTGACATCAGATTCCCAAAAGGCCAAGGTCTCCAAAATCTGAAGAACCACTACTGATTCAAGTCCATGCTCCAATAAGCTTTTCACAGTTAGGTCCATTGAGGCAAGGATATGACTTGTTCAAGGTCACACAACTAGTTAAGGGCAGAGGTAGGCCCCTTGAAACCCTGACATGTCTAGGAGAAGACCTCTTCATTCATTGGCAAGGGGTGGCTGGAGGAGGGCCAACAACGGAGCTGATTCTGGGTCTCCGGATTCCACTGATCCCCTCCTCTGAATCCCCAACCCCCAGCATGCATGCGCGCGCTCACACTCTCCCAGCTGTCTTTCACAACATCTCCCAGGCTCACCCATCGGAGGCCTGGTGTTGGGCCTGCCTCGAGTCAAACGCAGATAACCTCTCCCAGGGATGTATAAACATCCAGTGGGTGTCCGGGGCAAAAGAATGTGGAAATGGGTTCTTTTCTCCGTGAGCACTGGACATCTTCTGCCAGACTGTGTGGAAGTTACTGTGACCTCTCAGACCTAGGCCTGAGGCCCTTTGAGTCCCCATTTCTGTGGCCCAGATGTTCTCTCACTGTACAATGACATTTGCACCCTCAACAAAGAAGGTTTCTTAAGCGCTGGGATCCCACGCTTTCTGCACACGCCTTTGTCTGAGCCCCACACTTTTCGTGGCTTGCAGCCCACAAGCTAGGGGCTGCCAGCTGTGGGCTGGTCCTTCCTTCTGAAGGGTGTTAATGGTGGTACCTATGGGAGATTTTATGTGGAGACAAGTGGTTTGAATTTAGGGGAGGACACAGGGGAGCTAATTAGAAAGCCTCGTTGTGGTAAATAGTTATTTGTTTTATCCCACTTTTTAGGGAACTAAATCTTGGAAAAACACAACAGACCTTGAAATTAAGCAACCCCTCTTTTCCCTCAGCTACAATTTGTTTCCAGGTTAAAAAAAAAAAAAAAAAAAAAAAAAGGAGGAAGGAAAAGAAAAAGAAAGAAGGAAAAAAAGACCCCACCTCTCCAAAAATTTGATCAAAAGAATCAGGGGCACCTGGATGGTTCAGTGGGTTAAGCCTCTGCCTTTGGCTCAGTTCATGATCTCAGGGTCCTGGGATCGAGCCCCGCATCGGGCTCTCTGCTCAGCAGGGAGCCTGCTTCCCCCTCTCTCTCTCTGCCTGCCTCTCTGCCTACTTGTGATCTCTGCCTGTCAAATAAATAAATAAAATCTTAAAAAAAAAAAAAAAAAGAATCAAGCAGAAATGTGCTGAAGTTCTATCCAAACCTGGGGACCAGAAAATGTGGCAGGCGACCTTCCCTGCAACTCCAGGGGCTGTGGGCTTAGTCTCAGCTCCCAGGAGATGCAAGGGAAGCAGGTACAGAGATGGTGGGGAGAGCTTCCTAGAACCCTGCCTGCTGTCTGTCCAGCATTCCAAGCCAAGTGTTGCAAGCTGTTGCCAGTGTTTGGAAAGGGGGAAAAAATGAGTCCTACCCCGTCTTTGTTCAATTTTTCTGGTTGCTATTTGTCAATTCTACTTCATCTGGAAGTACAGAGATGATTTCTGGATGTGTTTGGAGTGACCTGGAATCCATTTTTTTGGAAATAGAAACTGTGTCATTGAATTACATGATACCCCTTGCATGGCCAGCATGCATGCGCCCGCACACATACACACATGGACATTCACACCCAGCTCTGCTCAAATGACACCCTGCCATCAGCCTTCTCCTTGGCCCTCCACCCAGACTCTCCTGTTTCCTCATGACAAGCAGAGAACTTGGAAGGTCTCGCTCTTCCAGAACTTCCTGTGCTCAACCTCAAACTGGATTTGGGCAAATGAAAATCTCCTCCAGCTGTCAAGAGAGAATTCAAAGGATCCCCTCACACTGATGACGAAGAGTAACAGAATCAAGTTTCTTAGAGTCAGAGACACCAATAGAACCTCTTTCCAGAACAGCTGTGAGAGGGGAGTGCCTGTCGGGTGGCCCAGCGCAGAGCACTCAGTCAGTATTCAACGAGACCCATGGTGGTGGGAAAGGAAGTGCTTGAGGCTGCCAGCCAATGCCCCTGCCCCAGAACAAATCTGAGACTGTAACATAGTGAGGGCTGTCATGCCTGGGTGCCTAATGACATGCCTTTGGGGGCCAACCAAGTGACTCCGTAGAAAATAGGACCATAGAGAATGAGAATGAAGGGATCATTTATTCAGTTATGGATTCAACTACTCCTTAGTAGTTATATTATTAATCTTATGGTTGGATCCTAAATCCTAAACTGGTATAGTCATTGAGCCCAAGTTGGATAATATCTCAGAAGTTCATCCTCCCGTCCCAAGCATCTCCTTAATGGATGGCCATTTGGCCTCTTGAATACTTCTGGCGATGGGCCTCCACGGTTGACACGGTGAGCAGTCAGAAAGCGCATTCTGGGGTTGGGCTGAAATCTGCCTTCCTGAGATGTACATCCATTGGTGACCCACTTCTGCCCTTCAGGACTTGTCAAGCCTGCTGTTCCTCTTTCCCTGTGGGCCTTTGAGTCAAGTGAAAACAGATCTCTTGGCCATCCCTACCCCACTGTGAAACCATAGGTCTCTTCAGGGCCAAAGTGGAAATTTCGGGAAAAGACAAGGAAACTCCATGTCATTGTGGTTCACATGAACTCCCAGGATGTGTGTGCATCTTGTGTTTTTATCTGGCAGACAGAGCCCAAGCTGACCCCAAATCCTCAGTCCATGAGCTCCAGTGGCATGTCTGGGCCCCTGTGGCATGTCCCCCAATGGATGTGAGAAGCCAGAGTCCTTTGAGGCCACATCCAGATGAGAAAATGCGCATTTCAAAGAAGGAAGAAGGAAAGAATCTAAATGGGAAAAGAAGAACTGGGTTCCCACACGGGCAAACTGTAACCTTAAGAAAGCCCCTCTCTTGGTCTCAGTTTCCCCATTTGTATAACAGACTGAAGGATCCCTGAAGGCTTTTCTGGAAGCAAAATTCGGACAAAGGAAAGAGCAGTGCTGTCTCTGGGTGGAAGCACCTGCAGCTGCCATCTTGCAGCTCCATGTGTCCGGATCTCTGCCCGCAGAGGGGACCTGCAGCTGAGCCTTCTGCCTGGCAGGGTTTTCCCTGTCCCTACTTTTCACAAGCCTGACGGCTCTCATCCTTCAGGCCTTTTCTTGAACTTCACCTTCCCTGAAGGCCTTTCCCAGTTACCTCCAAACAAGCCAATCTCCCCTGCACCCTTTCTCTCCTCCCAGCACTGGTCACGATCAAAGATGTTATTTCATTTTATTTGTCTGTTCCGTCAGTCTCCTGGTCCTGTGGGCTCCATAAGAACAGGAGCCGTGTCTGTGGTGTTTGCTGCTGCATCCCTGGCCCCCAGCACAGGGTCTGGCATGCAGGAGGGATTCAGTGCATGCTGAAGCAATGAATAGGGAAACAAATCAGTGAGTGAGTAAATGGGCCTGGTGGGCGGTGGGTGCCCTGTGGACCATGCCTCTGCTGTGAGCTGCCGCCTCATCTTCCTTCTTCCTCGGCCTCCCTTTTTCCCTTCCTTCCTTCCTTCCTCCTGCTCCTGCCCTTCCTTTGCCCACATCTGTCATTTTTATTCCAGCTTCAAAGTGTTTATTCTTGTTCTTCCTTCCCCTCCTCTCCACCTGTCCACCTCCCATCTGCCCTCGTGGCCAAGATGAGCCCTACTACCACACCACCACCTCCATGAAGCCCACCAAGATATGTGTAGCTCACAGGTGTCTGCACTCTCAGATGCCTAAACCCCTTATTGACCTGGTGCCCTGCCATTAACCACAGCTTCTAGACTTTCCTAGAAGTCTAGAAGAAAAGCATCTAGACTTTTCTAGAAGCCTTCCTGACCACAGCCCCTGGAAGAGACAGAGAAGGTGTGTGTAAAAACAAATCCACTACACCCGATACTCAGTGTTCCTAGACCCATCTTCCTTAACAGATAACTGGATCAAAGTCTTCAATCCTCTGTCTAAACACATTGAGCAAGTGAGCAGGTCCACGTCACCCTCCAGCCCAGATCATCTGGCTTCCTGCACTCTATGAATGCCAGCCCTAGAGGTTTACTGTTTTACTGTTTATGATGAAAATTTCAAACCAAGATGGCTTTCAAACCAAGACCGCTTTGTCATCTGGTGTTTTAGCCCCTCATGACCCACCGTTCTGTCCTCTGGGATGAGCTGGCATAGTTGTTTCTTAGACCTCAAGTTCAAAGCATTGAGTTAACCACTCTCACTCCTGTGTTCATGACATATAACCACCATTGCTCCTTGTTGCCGAGAGTTTACATATGTATTTTTTCTATTCCCTTTTAACCTCATTTCCCTCTCCCATCCTACACACACACACACACACACACACACACACACACAAAGGCAAGTGTTCTACAGGTTTCATACACACCTTTTTAAATGAAATGTGTATTGGTTTTCGTGAGTGTGTTTCTTGTGATTAAATATAGATAACATAACATTTACCATCTTTTTTAAAACTTTTATTTATTTATTTGAGAAACACAGAGAGAGAGAGAGAGAGAGAGCAAGAGAGTGAGAGTACAAGCATGAAGGAGGGCAGAGGGAGAGGGAGAAGCAGACTCTCCACTAAGCAGGGAACCCGACACAGGGCTCCATCCCAGGACCCTGGGATCATGACATGAGCCGAAGGCAGACGCCCAACCTACTGAGCCACCCAGGCACCCCTAATGTTTACCATCTTTAAGTGTATGATTCAGTGACATTAAATAGATTCACGTCGATGTGAACTATCACTTCCACCCATCTCCAGAACGTTTCCCTCACCCCAACAGAAACTCTGCTCATTGACTGCTAACTCCCCACATGCCCCTCCTCCAGCCCCTAGTAGCCACCACTCTGCTTTCTGTCTCTACGAGTCTGCCTATTCAAGATACCTCATCCAAGTGACATCATACAGCATCTATCCATTTGTGTCTGGTTTATCTCACTTAGGATAATGTTTTCAAGGTCCACAGCTATTGTACTGTGTATCAGAACTTCATCCCTCCCTACGAGTGAACCACACCCCACTGTACAGATGTACTACACGTCATTTATCCATTCACCTGCTGGTGGACACTTGCATTATGTCGGCCATTGCATAACGTGGCCAGAACATTCGTATCTGTTTTTCAGCCCCTGTTTGTGATTATTTTAGGTCTACATCTAGGAGTGGGGTTGCTGCTCATGGGGTGATTCTATGTTTAGCTTTCTGAGGAACTGCCAGTCTTCCACAGTGGCTGCGCCATTTTACGTTCCCACCAGCATGCACGAAAGTTACAATTTCTCCATCTCCTCACCAACACTTGTTATTTTGGGGGGTTATTTTATTGTGTTCTTTCATAATAGTGGGTATGAGGTGGAATCTCACTGTGGTTTTGATTTGCATTTCCCTAGTGATTAATGATGTTCAGCATCTTTTCAGAGGACTTGTTGGCTATTCGTCATCTTCATCAGAAAGGAGAATTGCCTGCATATGTACTTGCCCATTTCTTCTTTTTTTTGCTTACTTCTTAATTGAGTTGTTTGTGTCTCTGTGTGTTCTTAATTTGTAGGAGTCCTTACATATTCTGGATATTAATTCCTTATCAGCTATGTGATTTACAATTATTTTCTCCCATCCTATGGGTTTTCTTTCCATTCCCTTGATAGTGTCCTTTGATGCACGGAAGGTGTTCGTTTTGATGAAGTCCAATCTATCGTTCTTGTGTGTGGCCTGTACTTTTGGTGTAGTACTTAAGAAATCACTGCCCTATCCAAGGTCATAAAGATTTTCCCTTATATTTTCTTCTAAGAGTTTTGAGAGTTTGGCTGTTACCTTTGGGTGTTTGATCCATTTTGAGCTAATTTTTATATGTGGTATGAAGTCAGGGTCCAACTTCATTCTATTGCATGGGACTATCCAGTTTTCCCAGCAACATTTGCTGAAAAGACTGCCCAAGGGATGGTCTTGGTCCCCCTTGTCAAAAATCAGTTAACCATATATATGAGGATTTATTTCTGGAATCTGTATTCTATTCCTTTGGTTTATATGTCTATCTTTATGCCATAATTGTTTTGATTCCTGCGGCTTTGTCGTATGCTCAAAATTAGGAACTATGAGAACTCCAACTTTGATTTTTTTTTTTTTCAGATTGCTTTTGGCTATTTGGGGTCCTTTGAAATTAGATATGGATTTTAGGATGAACTTTTCTATTTCTACAAAAAATACTATGGAGATTTTGTTGGAGATCGCATCTGTATGTGTGTGTGGACGTGTATTTTTTTTTAAGATTTATTTATTTATTTATTTATTGGACAGAGATCACAAGTAGGCAGAGAGGCAGACGGGGGTGGGGGGGAGCAGGCTCCCTGCTGAGCAGAGAGCCTGATGCGGGGCTTGATCCCAGGACCCTGGGATCATGACCTGAGCTGAAGGCAGAGGCTTTAACCCACTGAGCTACCCAGGCGCCCCTGGATGTGTATTTTTAAGTTATATGATTATTACTGTTTCTTTGCTTTATCTCTTTCCACTCTATTTTCAAGATCCATCCATGCAGCTATGTGAATATTTGGTCTGTCCTATCTCCTTTCTGCCAAACCCTCATGATTACCCATCTGCAGCCCATGGAGGAACTCAGGTTCTTTCTAGTTCTGCTTGACCAAAGCCGCAACACACCCTTGGGCAGGCCCCCTCCGGGCGAGAATCTCTGTGATATATCCCCAGCGCCATTATCTGTGAAATAATTGTGATCTGTCGATATTTATGGGCCCCTCACTGGGTGCCGGCTGCTCGGTGAGCACTTTATATGCCTTCTCCTTCTTTTTTTTTTAAAAGACTTTATTTATTCATTTGACAGAGATCACAAGTAGGCAGAGAGGCAGGCAGAGAGAAGAGAGAGAGAGAGAAGCAGGCTCCCTGCTGAGCAGAGAGCCCGATGCGGGGCTCGATCCTAAGACCCTGGGATCATGACCTGAGCCAAAGGCAGAGGCTTTAACCTACTGAGCCACCCAGGTGCCCCTATGCCTTCTCTTATACTATCACTATAATAACAACTCCACAAAAATGTGCTAATATTGTCACTTTACATGGAGAGGGGGAACCATGGCTCAGAGAATCACACAGTTAGGAAGTCTTAGATGGAGCCAGGTTTTGAGTGCAAGGCAGCCTGGCTCCGGCACCTATAGGCCCCACCATTGCACTCCAGGGCCTTTGTCCCCATCACAGAACACCAGGGCCCAATTTATAATTCATTTAGCTTCCCCATGAGCTGACTGTATGCCAGCTGCTCTGTGAACACCTGGGCCTGAGGGGCCTGGAACCCAACTAGGAAAAGGGACCAACCCAACATCACCATCAGCAGCTGGGGGAGCAGAGTGAGGCCTGGAACTCGGTGACTTGACCCCTGCCCATTAGGGTACTCCAGACCAGAGGTCAGGAGAAGGGTCACAGTGCACACATCTCCCACAGTGAAGGCCCTTCTGGCAGCCCATAAATCCGGCTGGGCCCTGCTTATCCTGTTTACTGGATTAGCGGACTGGGCGTCTCTGTATAAATCATCCAGGGTGATTTACAGGGAGGCCCTGGAAGGTCTGAGGCCCTGACTGACGCGGGCCCCTGGGGAGGAGCAGATAAGCACCGCCTGAGCCCACGGGCCTGTCTGCCAGTCCCCATGAGAGCTGATGATGGGCACCCACTGCTCTACCACCGCCCCCCCCCCCGCCGGGGGAGGCCCTCTATGTCCATGCTTCAGTCTGCCCTTCTTCTTGCAGGCCCTTGGCAGGGTTTAAAGGTTCCAAAGGCAAAAATACTGGTACTTTTCTTGGGCAGTCTCAATCACAAGCGTAAAGTAAGAATGAGGAAGTACAACAGGCCAATTGTGAAAGAACCAAGAGCCAAACTGTGAGGGAACCGAGGTCGCCATCTTCTTTACATAAGACGAGCGGCTAACTTACATAGATTACATACCCTGTGCTGGGCACCAATTTACCTTCTTTTACTCCTTTTACTCCACAATAAGCCTATAAGTCCCCCTAAAACACAGACAGATTAATTGACTTGACCAGGGCCAAGGTCACAAAACTTGAGTGCCGGTAATGAAAATGTGATTCAAAATAGGTAGTCTGTGCCAGGGCCGTGAACTTTAATTCACCATTGCCCTCTCTGTTTATTCAGTGCCCCTGCTGGGACAGGGGTATAGACTAGCAGTAAGGGGAACAGCAGTAAGGGGACTAAGCAGTAAGGGGAGCAGCATTCAAGAGATGGGCTTCGCAGTTGGTCAGGCCAGGATTTAGGTCTCAGCTCTGCCACTTATTAGCTTGTGACATGGACAAATCACTTAACTCTCTGTGCCTCAGTTTCCTTATCTATGAAATGGGAATAATGATAGCACCTCCCTCATAGCATGGGCAGGTCCCCTTCAAGTATATTTTGAGTAATAAGGCAATGTTTTTAAAATATGCTTGGCAATAAATAAATAAATTAATTAAAATAAAATAAAATATGCTTGGCACAGTGCTAAGCACGCCGTTAACCATTCAATAAATGGTAGGCTATGGGGCGCCTGGGTGGCTCAGTGGGTTAAAGCCTCTGCCTTCGGTTCAGGTCATGATCCCAGGGTCCTGGGATGGAGCCCCACATTGGGCTCTCTGCTCGGTGGGGAGCCTGCTTCCTCCTCTCTCTCTGCCCGCTTCTCTGCCTACTTGTGATCTCTGTCAAATAAATAAATAAATAAATCTTTAAAAAAAAATAATGGTAGGCTAGTACTGTTGTTGTCTATGTTCACCCTGATCTTAAGGAGTTCATGAGCCAGTGGTGGAGAATTAAATTTACATAAGGAAGTCCAAAGAGGTTGGAGCACCATAGTGCTGGGTGAAGGTCCCAACCAGAAGGGGTAGTGAATTTAAAGAGGAAGGACCAGAAACCTCATGGAGAAGGTAGCGAGAACCTGAGCTGTGAAACCCGAGCAAATTTCCTAAAACCATGAAGGTGAGGAAACACAGAGATCTTCATTAGCAAAAGTACTCGGTGAGTGATGGAAAACATGCCATCAGCTGCTATCCCATGCACTAAATGTTTGCACCTGTCTCCCCTTTGGCTGTGATCTCCATATCAGTTGAGATGGTGTCTAATTCTTATCAAGTCTTCTCCATGCCTCCCAATGATGAATCACTAGAGGTTCTCAGTATATGATGGATGGTTGGGTCGATGGATGGATAGATGGATGAATGGATGGATGGATGGATGGATGGATGGATGGATGGATGGAGAGATGGACAGATAAATAAAATGGATGGACAGGGAATAGGGGGTGGATGGATGGATGAATGCATAGATGAGACTGTAGTTGAAGGTCAAGTGCAGGAATGCTGGCTGCCCCATGAGTTCCCACCTCAGTGCCTTGGTCCTTGGGATTCTGTCTGCCTGTTTTAGTCTCCAAGATATTCCCTTGGCTTAGCTCTCACTTCATTTAAGGCTCTGTTGGGTGTGGTGCATAAACAATGAATCTTAGAACACTGAAAAAAATAAAATTAAATTTAAAAAAATAAAAATTTAAAAATCATTTAAGGCTCTGGTCAAAGGCCACTTTCTCAGGAAAGTCTTTCCTGACCATGCAATCTAAAATAAAACCCTCTTTGACTTTTGCCCTCCTATATATATTTTTTAAATAAATATATATATATGTATACACACATACACACACACACACACACACACACACACACACACACACATATATATATATATATATATATTTTTTTTTTTTTTTTTTCTTTTTAAGTAGGATCCATGCCCAGAATGGAGCCCAACCCCAGGCCCAAACTCACGACCTTGACCCTGAGATCCAGACCTGAGCCAAACTCAAGAGGCAGATGCTTTACTGATTGAGCCATCCAGGCATCCCTCTCCTCTGCATATATATTTTAAAGATTTTATTTATTTATTTATTTATTTGACAGAGAGAGAAAACACAAGCAGGGGGAGTGAGAGGAGGGAAGCAGGCTTCCTGCATAGCAGGGAGCCCCATGTGGGGATCCATCCCAGGACCTGGGATCATGAATTGAGCCAAAGGCAACCGCTTAATGACTGAGCCACCCAGGTGCCCCCCGAACCCCACTCCTACATTTTTTTAAAAAATATTTTATTTATTTATTTGAGAGAGACAGCGAGAGAGAGCATGAGCGAGGAGAAGGTCAGAGGGAGAAGCAGACTCCTTGTGGAGCTGGGAGCCCAATGCGGGACTGGATCCCGGGACTCCAGGATCATGACCTGAGCTGAAGGCAGTCACTTAACCAGCTGAGCCAGCCAGGCGCCCCCACTCCTACATTTTTAATAGTGTTTCTCACTGTCGAGCATAATAGACATTGGTGTCTTGTTTGTTCTCTCCCATCAAGTGTAAGCCCCATGGTTGTAGATGTTTGCTTTGCTCACTCCTCTGCCAACGACCCCTACTACATGGCCTGGCACAGAGTTAGCCTCTTGGAAACATTTGTTGACCTAGTTGGAGGATCTAAGAAGCAGCGAGGAAGGAAGAGTGAGGTCCCATCTTGGAACGATCTGAACCTCTTTGCAAAAGTTGAAAAGTGCTCTGTAAATGATAATGCTGATATTTTCTCTCACTGGCTCCACCATGAGAGTGGAGTTCTCCCCATGAGTGTCTCACTCTCCTCTCTACTCTGAGATATCTGAGACATTGAGGGTTTGGGGCTAAGGTTGTAAACCCCACTTGGGTGGATGAGGAAACGGAGGCTCAGGAAAGCTAAGAGATTTCTTAGGGTCATACAGTTGCACAGCAGCAGAGCCAAGTGTTTTATCCTTCCCACCTCACATGTCTACTAGGTACCAGTCGTGTGGCCCATGGGACATTCTTTCTTAGGGCTGCAGTTCCCCTTACCCCAGGTCCACCCTGGGCAGGGCCAAGTGGTGTGGTCTCAGGGGGACTGAGTCACAAGCACAACAAGAAATACTTTTCTGGCCTCCCTCCATCCTGGTTGAGCCTGCTCAGCCCCGCATGGCTTCTGGGCAGCCAAGACAGGGAAGGATGCACTCTGGGCTGACTGGAATGTTCTCAGCACCTCAGCTGGGCTCTCTCAGCTGCCCACACATCCTGTTCCTCCTCTCCTGTTGACCCAGGTACCCACTGTGGATAGGCACGTCCCATTCATACCTTAACTAATACTCAAAATAACCCATGACCTATTGCCATCCCCATTGAATGAGGGATGGCACTGAGGTCTGGGGTGCGTACGTTGCTTGTTCAAGGCAACAAGGCTAACAGGCAAGGGATGTGACTTGAACTCTGAGCCTGTATCTCTCTGATTCAAGAGCCCATGCCCCTACCTTGCTCCTCCTGCACCCCATCCCTGGGCTCCCTCTCCTCAACTCTGCCCCTGCTGTTGCCCTTCCCCTCTCTTCAAGAGTCTCTTCTTCTTCCGTGTGCTACCATCTTGCTTTCAGCCACTCACCCCGACCTTTCTCCCCATCCCTCAGGGGTTCACCCCCCACATCCACAAACATTCTCAAGTCTTCCCCATCTTCCAAAAGGAGGCCCACCCCAGTTCTTTTTCTCCTTCAGGCTACCACTCCCTCGTTCTCCCTTATTTCACCCCCAAACTTTTGGGGGCAAAAATTATTTTATGTGTTCTTTCCATCCAGTAGTTCCCACAGATAACTTGATCATTGGACAGACTTGGATCGTAGTCCTCACTCTGCCACTGGGTTATGGTCTGACCTTGATCAAATCATAAGCCTCTCAGCCTCCTCATCTGTAAAATGGGGATATTGCTACACTTCCCTCCTGGGCTCTTTGCAATCACTAGATGAGATAAAGAATCTGAGTTACAATGTCATTACCTGCTGTCTCCCCAGACCTTGCATGGTCCTGGCATGTGGAGACAACATACAGTATCTGGTAAGCAATTGAAAGAGTTAACATCCTTCGTGTGGGGCCTTTCCTCCCCATCCCTCTTTCCAGCCTGGGCCTTCAGTGTCTGTGACAGCCATATCTTTTTATTGTGGTAAATACACATAACATAAAATTTACCATTTTAACCATTTTTAAGTGTACAGTGAAGTAACATTACATACGTTCATATTTCAGGACAAACCACTATTCATCTCCAGAACTTTTTCATATCAACCCAAACTGAACCTCTGGACCCATTAAATGCTAACTCCTCATTCCTCTCTCCCCTCAGCCCGTGGCAACCACCATTCAGCTTTCTATCTCTGTGAATATGACTCTTCTAAGTCCCTCCTATAGAAGGAGCCATGCAAATATTTGCCCTCTGTGGTGGATAATTTTATGTGTCAACTTGGCTAGTCTCTGGCATCCACTTGCGTGGTCAAACGCCAGCCTAGATGTTGCCAGAAAGGTATTTTTTCAGATGCGATTAACATTTAAGTCAGTAGACTTTGAATAAAGCAGATCGCTCTCCATAATGTGGGTGGGCCTCGTCCATCATTTGAAGACCTTAAGAGGAAAGATTGTGTTTTCCGGGATAAAAGGGAATTCTGCCTCCAGAGTGCAACAGAGAAATTCTGCTTATGTTTCTAGCCTTCATACTCAAGACTGCAACATTGACCTTCCCTGAGTTTCCAGGCTGCTGGCCTCCCTTACAGATTTCAGGCTTGCCAATCCCCACAATCACGTGAGCCAATTGCTAAAATCTCAATTTTGATCTTCCTCTCTCTCATTCTCAGACATATGTATCATATATATTTATGTATGTGTATATACATCCTATTAGTTCTGTTTCTCTGGAGAATCTTGGCTGATATATTGACCTGTTTTCCTCTATGTAAGCCTTATTTCTATCCTCTCATCAGCCCAAATATCACCTCCTCCTGGAAGCCTTCTGGAGCGTTCTCACACGGGACACTCTCCACGTTTAGGAGGCCACCTGCATGAATGAGTCCTGGGCAGGCAGCTGGACAGAGGCAATGTTCTCGGCTCCTCCATTGCTCCACCTTGCCCCAGGAGGCCTTGAGTTCACCAGCTGGAAGTTTCCAGGGCACGCCAAGGATTTCTGTCAGGCTTGGGATCTGACAACGGGACACCCAGGGCTGCTCTCTGGCTTCCCAGTGCCCCAGGGAGCCAGTGACAAGGATGAAGAGGATGGGGCTGACCCTGGGGACCCCAAGCCCCAGAGGCTCCACTACAAGGTGGTTGGGAACCCATTTTGGAGCAGAAGGTCTGCTTGCTTTTGACTCACCAGTCATTGTCACCTTGGGAAAGCCACTAATATCTCTCATGCCTTCTTTTCTTCCAGATTGAGAATAATCTCATCTCGGAGAGCACCTGGAGGATTAAATGAGGCAACACAAAGCACCCACACAGAGTAATCACTCCATACGGGAGGATAGGATTACTGTGGTTGATGCTATTTTTATTATGAACCAGGTGGCTTTGGGCAAATGGCATAACGTCTCTCCACCCCATTTCCCCAATCTCCAAAAATAACAATAAAAGCTTCACAGAGGGGCTCTGGGCATTCAATGAGATAAAACATGTAGCATGGGGGCACCTGGCTGGCTCAGTCTGGAGAGCATGTGACTCCTCTCCTCCCGGTTGGGAGTTCGAGCCCCATGTTGAGTGTAGCGATTACCTCAACAAATAAATTAATTAATTAAAATCAAAATAAAACATGCAGCCTGACCCTCCATAGGCAACAGCTATTACAGGTCAACAGCATTTCTATGATCATCATTATGATTTGCACCGCCCAGCAGAGGTAAGCCCCTTGATTCCTCCAGCTCTGGGGGATCTGAGCATCTGGGTGGAGAAGCCCGGCCTGGAGCCCCCTCCCCGCCCTCCGCCAACCTCGCCTGGTCCCCCTGCCCCTCAGGCCTCTTTGAAGTCCCCAGGGGCCTCCCCGGCCGTGATAAATGTCCCAGCCCTATAGGTTATGACTTGCTGCCAGATTTGACGTTAACCATCATGCCCTGGCTGGGTGTTTGAAGAAAGTGGCTAAATGCTGCTGGGGCTGATGGGGGAGATAGCCGCGGAGGCCCGTCTTTGAAAGCCGGCCGCCGGCGAGAGCAGGCGAGGAGGCCGGCTCCGCTGCCGCTGTTTAGTCTACCAATCACGGTGGTGACAAGGAGTCTGTGGGCCGCGGGGAGGGGCCGCCGGCGGCCCGGGGGCGGTTCCTCGGCTGGCTCGCTTTCCTTTGGGGGTGGGGGGCGGTGCGCGTGTGCCCTTTTCACACCTTTGCGGGAAGCAGAGACAAGGCTGCAGAGGAGAAAGCTGGAGCGGAAGCGCAGGGCCTGGCTTGCTGCTGCCTTGCCTGCCCTGGTTTCCCCTAAAGGGAAGCCCCTTTCATGATGAGGTTCCTATCCCGGTCTTCTAGCAGCGAGTCCTTGGGCAAGATCCTTGACTGCCCCCAGACTCAGTTTCCGCATCTGTAAAATGGGGGCGAATTAACAGCCCCTCTCTCATCGGGTCAAGGGGATGTGTGTGAAGCGTCTTGCCCTGAACCAGGCACAGCCAGGGCTCAGTAGAGGGAAGCTGACTTCCAGGTTGGTTGGGGAGCATTAAAAAAAAAGCCACATTTGCGTTTTGGCTCCCAGGGTGTCCCCAGACGCCTCATCCAACTTCCAGTTCACCGCACCCTTCTGCATTCATTCGTTCTTCAAACAGCTTGTCTCCAAGCCAGAGGAGCATCGTCATGAAAAACAACAGCTACCACTAGTGAGCACTTAGGACCTGCCAGGCGCTGTGCAGAGCACCGAACATGTCACCGCCGACCTGGGAGAAGAGCATTACTGTAACTGCGATACCGAGGCTCAGTGAGAAGCCACTGGCGTAGGGAGCGGCAAGAAAAGCCACCAGCCTGCTTGTGTCTTGGGTCATATGTGGCGCTGCAGATAGGATGCTGGAGGAGAGAGACATGGGTTCCTAAGCCACTCGATACCCAGAAACGTCCCTCATCTGTAAATTGGGAATAAGGACATCTGACTTCTAGGGTTGGTGGGACTTTGAGGTGAGATTCCAGTGACCAGGGCCTGGCGCTTAGCGAGGTCTTCATAAGTGGTAGCCAGTGTGATGTTTGAGGGCCTCCTCTGTACCAGCCTGGGTAGGAGCTGGAGACCCAAAGCTCATGGCTTCACAGCGCCTGCTCCACCAGGACAAGCCGGGTTACGCTGCAGCGACAAACAGCCCAGTAGTTAGTCAACAAAGGCCAAGCTCATACTCGTGCTGTGTGTCCAATGCAGGTGGGTGGGAGTCTCTGTTCACCCAGATGCTCGGGTACAGCAGCTCGTGGCTCCTCCACTACATGCACATTTCCAAGATCCCAGGCAAGGTGAAGAGAGTCCAGTGAGCCACATAGTGGCTCATAAAGCTTGGATCACCAACATTTTAGCAGCTACTGTAAATCACATGGTTAGGGCTAACCTCAAAGGGAAGTCTAACCTTATCGTGTGCTATGAAACGGGGGCGGGGGGGACAACCGCTTGAAAGTCCCATAATCCAGGAGGGGAGGCAAATAGGGACACAGCTACCCTGATGGAGTTATGTCCTCACTAAGCATCGTGTGAACGCAGAAGAGCAATTCTGTCAAGAGGTCCAGGGAACCTATGTGGCAGGGATGAGCAGCGGCCTGGTGCTTCGACCAGTGGATGGTTCTGTCGCTGGGGGCAAGGATCCAGGGCCAGCTTTCAGGAGCTGCCTGAAACAGTGCAAGATCTTGTGTGTAGGTGGGTTTGTACATTTTTCTGGGAAGAACTTCTTAACTTCCATCATTGAAGACCAAAGAGCAGCGGATGACGTCTGTGCCCTTCTCCTGACATCAGTCTTTCTATTACGGCGCAACTTCAAATGCAATGTTCAAACCAGCAGCTGCCCACAGCCTGGGAAGCTGTAAAGAATGCAGAGTCCCAGGACCAGTCCTGACCAACCCTCTGGGGGCGGGGCCGGGCAATCTGGGTTGTAACAAGTTCTCAGGTGTCCCTGAGACCCCCCGGAACTGGGGAATGAAGCTGTAAGTGAAGCATGGGGAGCGCTGCAGAGTGAACTCGACCACCTGTGGCCAGATAATGCTTTACAGTGTCCGGAGGGCAGCCGTGCACCCTACCTCGTGCCTCTAGCTCCACCAAAGGGCCAAGGATAGCGCACCAGGCTCCCCAGCTGGCACAGAGGAGGTGCCACTGAGAGAGAGAGAGAGGACAGTAAAAGCGAGCAGAGAAGGAAAGAATGGCCTAAAAATAGGCACTCTGGAATCAGACAGCCCTGGGTTGAAATCTCAGCCTGGCCAGTTAGCAGTGGTGTGTGGGGGGAGGGTATCTCCGACAGGATCCCTCCCCTCTCTGGACCCACCTTCTCCATCTGGCCCCCGGGGATGACGGTCTCAGCTCCCTCACAGGACTGTGCCCACAGCCCACTGCCCGGGCTCTCTAAAGGAACAGAAGAGAATAACAATTGTTTTACTAATTCCCGTGCTCACTCTCAATAACTCCCTTCCGGAGGTGAGCAGAAGGGAAAACCCGAGGTGGTTCCACTCTAAGTTCCAGAGACAAGAATCAAGGCCAGGCACAGCACATAGGCCTCCTACCCTCAGTGCACATGGGTTCACATGTGCACACACGCGCCCTCTTTGTCCTTGATAACCGATGCTGAAGCCCCATCTGACACAGGTAGGCAGAGCCCCAGGACTCAGGGTCAGTGGTCAAATCAGTGTTTCCCAGCCTCATCTGTGCTGAAGGAGAACCTAGCAAATGTGTTCAATATAGAAATCCCTGGCCCCACCCTTGGCGGTTCTGATTCTGCGGGTCTGTTTCAGGGCCCCAGAAACTGCATTTTAACTTGTTCTTGGGGATTCTGATCCTCAGCCAGGTCCTTGAGACCTGCTCTGAATTCCAGCTGTTTCAGAACATGTAGGTCTGGAACATCTGATAAGGAGATGGAGGTCTGACTCACACGGGACCCTGAATTCAGTCGTGATACTGCCCCCCCACACCATGAACCCTTTTCTCCCCAGGAAGCTACCTGCCCACCCATCTCCATGATGCCCTGTGCTACCCCTTCCCTTGTGGCTTGAAGCAGGGAAAAGGGGCAGCTGTATTTTTAGGCGACTTGGATGGGGGAAAGAGCACTGAACTGGGAGTCAGGAAACGCTTGCCCCACCACCTTCAGGCACTCAAAGCCTCCACTCCTGCATCCATATGTGGGGCTGACTCCCCTGACAGGAGGTCAGAGGTGGATGCTCACCAGGGCTCCACACTGCACAGCACCCCTCCCACAGCCTGCACCAAACTTGGTTTTCTCCTCTTGAAGTAAGGGCCCCATAAAATCCACCCTGGGCCCTGGCTGAGATAGTGGCTCCGAAAGTGCCAAATGAGGGACAGACCCAGCAGCGGCTCTCGCCCAGGAAACTCAGCACCTTAGAAAGGGGAGAGATAAGGCCTCCTCCGTTGCTGCTGGGGGAGCACCCCCTCCTCTGCTGCTTGGATTTCTCCACTCTCTCCCAGCCAGAGACCTGCCTGGGAGTTTATCAGCGGGGAGTGGCAGGGCCTGCTAATCAGAGGCTGCCCTGGGCCAGGGGATTAACTCTGCAGAGCAGAGCAGGCCCCGGGTCAGGGGCCCCGGCTACCAGCTGTGCCCCAAGGGTTCTCTGCTTGTGCTGGGGAGGAGGGGGGTTCTGGGACCCTCAGGGAGGAACCCACGGCAAGGCAACCAGCCACCGGACAGATTAAGGCTAAATGTTGCATTTCACTGTCCTGCTTAGGACCCTCCAGGGGGCTTCCTCTCTACATAGAATAAACCCCCAAACCATGCTGTGCCCACAAGGCCCTGCTGGCCTCTTGGCCCTCGCTGTGGGGTGCTCCAGCCACACCTGCCTTGCTTCCCTGCTGGACAGCTGCCCCCAGGTGGTTCTCACTCTAGGACTCTGGAACTGGCTCTTCCTGTGTCTGGGACCCCCTCTTCCCAGACCTTCAAAAGACTGTCCTCTGGGTGTCTTCTCAAATGGCACATCCCGAAGAGGGCTCCCCCAGTTGCCTTCCTGCGGGAGGCCCCGCCCACCCCACTGTCACACTATCATCGCTCTGGATTTGTTCTTTCTTTCTTTCCTTTTTTTTTTTTGTTTTTTTTGTTTTGTTTTGTTTTATTTATTTGAGAGAGAGATGGCATCATTGGGGAGGGGAGAGGCAGTGGGAGAGAGAGAAGCAGACTCTCTGCTGAACGTGAGACTTGATCCCAGGACCCTGAGATCATGACCTTAGCCGAAGTCAGACAGTTAACAGACTGAGCCACCCAGCTGCCCCTCTCTTTTATTTTTCGATCAGAGACTAAAATTCATACCTGTTTTATGCTTCTTGTCTGTCTCTGCCATGAGGAGGTGAGCTGAGATTCTCTCCCCGCTGTTAGAACAGTACGGGTACCTGTGGAGGCTCAGAGCAATTTACAGGATGAAGGGTATAGACTTGGCAAAACGTCCTGGGCTCTGGTCAGGGACCAGGGTTGGGGAGGTAAGGGGGCTATGCCAGGAGCCCTGCTCTGAGGAGTCCACATGCTTCCCATTGTGGGAGAGCAAACACCCTGGGTATATTTTTTTAATTTTCTTTTTAATTTTTTAATTCAAATTCAATCAGCCAACATATAGTAAGTACATCGTTAGTCTCAGATGTAGTGCTCAATAATTTATCAGTTGCTTAGCACACCCCGTGCTCATATCACGTGCCCTCCTTACTTAATGACCCTCAGACTGGGTGTATTTAAAAAGGCAGACAACAAATGCTGGTTTCAGGTGCAAGCCTGGGGTTGGGCCTGGAGGAGGTGGTCCCATCCCTGGCCACATGGTACGATGCCCAAGGAATTCGTTACAAAGATGGCTACCTGAACTTCCCCTCCAGGAGCAGGTAGGATGGGAGGGACTTTGGGGCCTCAGTAGTGAAAGAAGGCTTCCCAGAGGGGCTGTGTGGTGAACAGGGCCAGCAGGTACATCTGGGGTTGAGGAGGAGAGGGTCACAGGGAAGGCTGGACACCTTCCCTTGTCCCAAGGACAAGACCCCAGGGTGGAATATGGTATGTCTTGGGGAGGCCCTGAAGAAAGAAGCTGGGCAGAGTTCAGGCCCTCTGAGCTCCTCCCAGCCACCCCCCCTCCTGGGATATCCACCATCTACTGTCCCAGATGCAGCTCTGCCCGTGGGCTCACAATCAGCTGGCATCAGAGACCAGTTCACACCCTGCCTCCTACCCACACCCAACAAGACCTGGGCCAACTGTCAAGCCCTGCTTCCCTACCTGGTATGGTGAGGTGCTTCCTGCAGAGCATAGCTGACCCTCTGAACTGGGTTGCAGCCATGGTCCTGCCACAAATTTGAGTGGCCATAAGAAAGTTACTTAAGAATCTCTGAGTCTCAGTTTCCTTATCTGTAAAATGGGATAATAAGATAATGTGAGGGTTAAACAAGCTAATGCGTGAAGGGCCCCCAGACCAGCGTTGGGCGCGCAGAAGTATTGCCCGTCCCTACCCCAGAGTCCAAGATCTCTGGGCCTGCAGGGGGCTTCGGGGTGGCGGGGGGGGGGGGGGGGGGGGGGGGGGGGGGGGGGGGGGGCGGGGGGGGGGGAGGGCCGGCCAGCCCTGGCCTCTAGCGCCACCTACTGGCCCACTGGCAGAATGGAGGCCTCAGGAGCTGGGAGGACGAGTCTCAGAGCCGCCCGGACTCGCGCGGGACCGGGACGCGCCCCTCCGCCCAATCGGTCTCCCCTTCCTCATCGTCACGCGGTGGTGTCCTTCGGCCCTCAGGTCAGCTTGGTTTGGGGCTTTCGGGGAAACTTCAGGGGCGAGGGGGCGGGGAAGAATGCTTTCCTGGAGGGATTGGCTTCAGGCTAAGTGCGGAAGACGGGTCCCCAGGGCAGACGTGCACGTGCGGATGCTGCTCTGGAGGGTCACGCTCCTTGCGCCCGAGGACCAGCTGCTGAGGGGCGAATGGCCGCGGAATCCGGACGCATTCCGCTGGGGTTTACGACAGGTTCAAGGCTCGCTCCCTGCCCCCACTCGGAGCGCAAGGTCAGAGGCACAGCCGCTTGCCTCGCCGCCGCTGCACCCACTGGCAGGGAAGAACAGGTGCTCCAGACCCCCGGTTCCTCCATCACGCGCGCACCATCACCCAGACCCAGACCCACGGACCCATGAGGTTAATTTTGTTTTTTCCTGACTTGATTTAAGGTTTGTCCCCTCGACACTTCTCGAAGTGTCCACTTCTTCAGGGAGGGCAAGGTCCTCAACCATTTCGTCACCCTGTGTCCCTGGCACCGGGCCCCGGCATGGGGCTGACACCCAGCTAGCTCTGCACGGCTGTTTGGTGAGTTAGTAAACGGAACTACGCTCCTGGCACACACATCGCCTGCGTCCACACGCAGTCACAGAAGCAGATGAGCCCACGAACTGTCGAACTGTCGAGTGTGCGCGCGTGCGCTTATACATACACACGCACCCACGCTCTGGCGCCCGCGTGTGCACCCTGGGGGCGGGCGAGCCCATCTGGCTTCCATTCCAGCCTCATGGCGCCTCCCTCCTTTGCTTTTGGTAGGAAAGGTTCCACCCAGCCCGCTTGAGGCCATCAGAGGAGCGAGTCCGGCAGGGCCCCAGTGACCCACCTGCAGGCACAAAGATTTTAGCAATTTGCTGGCTGTAAATTTCTCCAAGGAATCCCATCCCCTACCCCTGCCCCACCTGCCTTCTCACTTGAGGGGGAGTATTTCCCCACCCTCTGCACGCCCCCAGGGTCACCTCCAACTAATTAGCCCAATTCTCGTGGGACCATTCACCTAGTCATCAAGGGCAACACACCACCATGGCCATTTAGACTGATAATGCTTGAGTCCCAACTCGGCTCTGACCAGGTGGGTGTCAAGTGGGCTTGAGCACTTGAACAAGTGACTTGACCTCTCTTGGCCTCAGGGACTTCCTCTGTGAAATGTGACTAATAACAGTACTTACTTCCCGTGGGAATAAGTGACAATGAAAAGAGATAATGCACAAGCCCCTGCCTCAAGCCTTTCACCTGTGAAATGCTCAGAAAATGGAAATAGATTTATTCTTATAGGGTCCTTGATATGACTAGTCTTAGGCTGCTGTGTAGACTTAAAATAGCAGAACTGGACATGCTCTTACAGAACCTCTACTGCAATCATTTCACTGGAGATAAAGAAGCCTGGACAGAGGGAGGTGGCTTGCTCAAAATCACACTGCCAGTCAGCGGTACAACCATGTCAAGAATTCTGTTCTCTCAGAGGGTTCTTAGACACCACACACACACACACACACACACACACACACAATCTATAAAAGAAAAAATTAATAAATTGGACTTTATTGAAATTAAGAACTTTGCACTTGGAAAGACATTATTTTTTTTTTTAAGATTTCATTTATTTGTCAGAGAGAGAGCACAAGCAGGGGAAGTGGCAGGCAGAGGGAGAAGCAGACCCCCCGCTGAGCAAGGAGCTAGATAGGGGACTTGATCCCAGGACCCCAGGATCAGGACCTGAGCTGACGTCAGATGCTTAACAGACTGAGCTACGCAGGTGTCCCTTGAAAGACATTATTTAGAAAATGAAAAAAACAAGCCACACAAAGGGAGATAATATTTATATTATACATCTGATCATATGTCTGATAAATCACAAGTATCTAACATGTATGTATAAAGAATTTGTAAAATCCGATACTAAGAAAACAACCCAATGTTAAAATGGGCAAAAGATTGGAAGAGACAATTCACCAAAGAAGATATATGAATGCTAAATAAGCTGGTGAAAAGATGCTCATCATTAGTCATTACGGAAATGCAAGTTAAAACTGTGATGAGATACTACTACACTCTCATTCGAATGGCTAAAATTGAAAAATAAAGCTGACAATACCTAGTGCTGGTGAGGGTATGGAGTGACTGGAATTCTCTTACATCACTGGTGGGGATGCAGAATGTGCAGCCACTTCAGAATATAGTTTCACGTTTTTTTATAAACACATACTTAACAACAAAACCCAACAATCCCATTTCTAAGTATTTAGCAAGGGGAGGTGAAAATTCAGGGGCACACAAAAATCTGTACATAAGTGTTTGTAAAGAGCTTTATTTATAATCACATAAACAATCCAAATGTCTTTCTACTGGTGAAGAGAGAAAAACTATAGCACAAGCTTACCCCCAGGAAATGCTGTTTCTGAAATTCCATTTGATTTGACCAGGGTCCCCTGGTGGGAAAAAAGTGTGCAAAACTTGAAAAATACTGTTTTAAATAGAATCACAGTGTATCGGGGCGCCTGGGTGGCTCAGTGGGTTAAAGCCTCTGCCTTCGGCTCAGGTCATGATCCCAGGCTCCTGGGATCAGGCCCCAAATCTGGCTCTCTGCTCGGCGGGGAGCCTGCTTCCCCCAGCCCCCTCTCTGCCTCTCTGCCTACTTGTGATCTCTGTCTGTCAAATAAATAAATAAAACCTTTAAAAAAAAATCACAGTGTAGGTCATAACATTATATGTGATTTATCTCCAAGACAATTCCTCATGGCTCTAGGAGAATCATCTGCAGAATTTGAAAAAACACAAATTTTAGGGTGATTGCTAGAATGGTACTCAGGAATCTTTGAGGGTTTTAACTTTTTTATTGTGATATATAACACATCCTGAAAATTGCACAAAAAGTAATTTTTATAGCTCAAGTAGTTCCCATAAAGTGAAAATACCAATGTGGTCAGCTTAGGTCAACAAATAGAACATTGTCTATCCCCCCCAAATCTTCTTCACTCCCTTATGGTTCACACCACCCTCCCTCTTCCCCCAGAGGTCACACTAAACACTCTGACTTCTAACACTAGTTATGCCTGGTTGGGGACTTCATGTGAGTGAAATAATAATGCATGAACTTTATCTGTGTTTGCTTCTTATTGAGCAACATGTTTTAAAGCTTTACTCTTGGGCGCCTGGGTGGCTCAGTGGGTTAAGCATCTGTCTTCGGCTCAGGTCATGATCCCAGGGTCCTGGGATCGAGCCCCACATCGAGCTCCCTGCTCAGTGGGAGTCTGCTTCTCCCTCTCCCACTCCCCCCGATGCTCTCTCTCAAATAAATCAAATCTTTAAAAATAAAGATTTATCCTTGCCAGCATATGAAACATTTTTATTTTCATTTCTATTTTTTAACTCTTTTTTAAGATTTTTTTTTTAAATTCATTTGACAGACAGAGACCACAAGTAGGCAGAGAGGCAGGCAGAGAGAGAGGAGGACGCAGGCTCCCCGCTGAGCAGAGACCCCCCCCCCCAATGTGGGGCTTGATCCCAGGACCCTGGGATCATGACCTGCACCGAAGGCAGAGGCCCCAACCCACTGAGCCACCCAGGTGCCCCTTTATTTTTAAATAATGTCTACATCCAACATGGGGCTCAGACTTACCACCCGGAGATCAAAGTCACATGCTGTAATGCCTGAGCCAGTCAGGCGCCCCTGAATGGAACATTTTAAGTCAGCTCTGCTGATTCTTAAGCTCATCTAGGTTTGAAAGTCTTCTCCAAGAAAGCTGAGACTCAGAGGGTGGAGGAAGTCACCCAAAGTCACACAGGCAGTCAATGAAAAACAAGATTGAGCTCTTCTGACCCACATCCTGAGCTTTTTGTGTGTCATCACATTTTAGTTGTTATTTATGGTTCCAGGAACAGAATTTTGGTTTATTAATCGCATTTAGGTGGCAAACAACATAATGGAATAAAACCATTCTTCCTAACCGAGACAACCTTCACAGGAAAACACCCAGTGCACTGAAAGAAAGCCCGGATGAAGAGCCCAGCTCTGCCACTTACGGGTGTGTGAGCGTGCGTAGGAGTCATGACCGCCCGGAGCCTCAATTTACCCAACTGTGAAAGAGAGAGAGAAATACCAAACCTACTTCATAAGATTGTCAAGAGGGCTGAGAGAAAGCATGGGGAGTGTCTCATCAAACGGCCTCAATAACTAAACGGCGCTTTCTAGTATTTTCATCCCCAGGGACTTGCACTGACCCGCCACTCAGGGGGACAGCAGCCGCTCAAACAAAACCATAGCAAATCCCCCTAGGGTATCAGGGGGACGGGGGACATCATGGTAGGAAGTTCAGTGTAGAGAGCATGATTAGGAAGGGCTCGCTGGGGATACAGTGGTCCAGAGACCCCATTCCGGCCACTAACTGCCTTGTAACCTTTGGCACGTTTCTTCCTCTCCCTGGACTCCAGTTTGCTCCTACTTAAAATGATGGCATTGACCTAAACGGTCCCTAGGTTTCAGAGTGGAGATCTCAAGTCAGTGTACCTCCCCACGTTCCCCCAGCTTCAGTGGTGCTCCTCCTGTCTCTCCCTGAGCAACGAACGTCCTACCTGCCCATGGCCTCTGCGCCTTACCAGAGTAAGAGACCCCACCAGGACACAGCGTAACCTAGAAAAATGCCCAGGTACCCCTACACCACTGGCCATGGGACTTCCTCGTGCCAGGGCTTCCTGTAACCTCTTCCTAGATCCCCTCATGGCCTCTAACCCCCAGGTTAAGAACCCCCAATCTCCATCCTAGCCTTGAGTTCCAGACCCTTTTCTCCCAGTGGTTCACAGGCTCTTAAAAAAAAAAAAAAAAAAACTATAGTTTATGGAAACCGAATTCACATACCCTGTTAACATGTATACTTTAGTGGTATTTAGTATATCTATCTGGAGAGCTGCACAACCGTCATCGCCACTAATTCCAGAACATTCTCATCGCCTTCGCAGTCACTCCCCATTTCCCCCCATACCTCCCAGCCCTGGGCAACCATTAATCCACTTTCTGTCTTTATGGATTTGCTTGTTCCAGACATTTCGTATAAATGGAACTGTACCGCATGTGACTTTTCGTGTCTGGCTTCTTTCCTTTATCATAATGTTTTCAAGGTTCATCCGTATGTAGCCTGTATTGGCACTTTCTTATTACTGCGGAATAATATTCCTCTGCAGGGCTGCCTATACCACGTAATATTTGTTCACTCATCCACTGATGGGCATTTGAGCTGCTGCCCCCTCCTGGCTGTTGTGAATAATGCAGCTGTGAACACGGGTTTACAAATAATCCGTTGGAGTCCGTGCTTTCCGTTGTTTGGCTCTCTACCCAGACATGGAATGGCTTTATCATATGGTAATTCTATGTTCGATTTTTTTGAGGAGCCACCAAACTGTTTTCCATGGAGGCTGCCCCATTTGCCATTCCCATGGGCACGAGAGGAGGGCTCCAGGTTCTCCATGTCCTCTCCAGTCCTCTTTTTTGATTACAGTCATCCTACTGTGCGGGACGTGACACCTCACTGTGATTTTGATTCCTGTCTTCTGGTGGTTAAATGATGGTGAGCATTTTCTATGGGTTTCCTGGCCATTTGCGTATTTCTTCTGGGGAAACGTCTCTGTTTTCCCCAGTACCACACTGCTTTTACTATAACTTTGTAGTAAATTTTAAAATCAGCAGGTGTGAGTCCTCCAACTTCGTACTTTTCAAGATGGTTTTGACTATTCTGGGTCCCTCGTGTTTCCATATGAATTTAGGATCAGCTTGTCCATTTCTGAAAAGGAGCCGGCTTTGATTCTGTAGGCAATGCATTGAATTTGCAGACAGTTTGGGGGAATATTTCCCATGAACATAAGATGTCTTTCTATTTGGGCCTTCCATTTCTTTCAGTGATATTTTATGCTTCTGTTAAATGTGCTCCCGGTGTTTTATTCTTTATGATGCCATTGTTAAGTGGAATTATTTTTCTTAATTTCCTTTGCCAGTGTGTAGAAATACAACTGAATTTTGCATATTAGAAAAAAAAAAAACTAGTGCATCTAAAGAGTCTTTCAGAATGCTGATTCCTGGACCCATCATAGAGTCTGTAGTGAGGTCTGGAAATCTGCATTTTTATTTTATTTTATTTTATTTTATTTTAAAGATTTTATTTATTTATTTGACAGAGAGAGAGATCACAAGTAGGCAGAGAGGCAGGCAGAGAGAAAGAGGGAGAAGCAGGCTCCCCGCTGAGCAGAGAGCCCGATGCAGGGCTTGATCCCAGGACCCTGGGAGCATGACCTGAGCTGAAAGCAGAGGCTTTAACCCACTGAGCCACCCAGACGCCCCAGGAAATTTGCATTTTTAATCCTCATCCCCGGTAATATGCTTCAGGAAGGGCTACATCATGTTCAATCTCCCGTCTGGGTTATTGCACATACTGTTCCCACTGCTTACGACACTTTTTGTCCAGGTTTCTATGGTGATGAGACCTTTCAGTCTTCAAAACTCAACTCAGTCTCCCCTCCTCAAGGAAGCAAGGGTCCCTCCCTTCCCTGATGACCACCTCCTCCTAACTGCATTGGGCACCCCCAGTACTCTGAGCTTCTCCCTCTCTCTTAGCGTATATAACACATCATGTCGACTGTCCTTTCTAAATTATAAACACATTTTCCTTGTAAATACTGAGAACACTGCAGGTAGACGCTAAGTCCTCTTGACAACCAGTCCCACTGTTTGGTGTGTGTTTTTTCCCCAGAAGTGTCTCGATGCATTAAGACTACAGTATTTTGGGGCGCCTGGGTGGCTCAGTGGGTTAAGCCTCTGCCTTCGGCTCAGGTCATGATCTCAGGGTCCTGGGATCGAGTCCCGCATCGGGCTCTCTGCTCGGCAGGGAGCATGCTTCCTCCTCTCTCTCTCTCTCTCTCTGCTTGCCTCTCTGCCTACTTGGGATCTCTCTCTCTCTGTCAAATGAATAAATAAAATCTTAAAAAAAAAAGACTACAGTATTTTGTTTTGCATAAGTGGTATCGTACTGTGTCTATTATTCCACAAATTGATTGTCCAGCAGTAGCATACCTAGGAGACACATCTGCAAGTCAGCAGCCACCAGTCCTGTTTGACTCCTGCACAGCACAGCAGAGGGTGGCCATACCCCACTGACTCCACACCTCCTTTTTCCTGTTTCCCCTTTACAACTGCCTTTTCACGTCTCCAGTTTCTCGTTCGATTGTCAGCTCTTTGAACAGAACCCACAGGCTCTGGGTCAGACCACCTGGGTTCAAACAGCAGTTCTGCCATTTGCCAGCCATGCAAACTTGGGCAAGCTCCCAGCTTGCCTTTCTCATCTGTAAGGTAGAAGCAACGGGGACTGACGCCTCCCAGGGCTGATCTGAGTCACAACACGGAAAGTACCTAGCACCAGCATCTGGTACACAGTAGGTGCTCAATAAATATTTGTTAGACATATCAACAGATGAAGGTGGGCAAACTGGAAGTCCCTTTGTATCCCCCAGAACATCATGCCCCTAAAGAATAAAGAGAAGTACCGTGGTTGCAGAGATTAGGAATGGCTGGCATTAGATTGCTTGTTTTCCGCAGCTGGGGGGCTCAAGAAGCTGGATTAAGAGGCAGCTGCTTGTGCTCGCAGATTTGTTCAGCAGGACTTGCCATGGGCTTTCATAGCACCTCTAGCGTAGTCATAGGGCCTTCCATAAGTCAGGGAGCCAGAGTTTGTCTAGTGGCAAAAGGTCCAGCCTTGGAATCAAATTCCAGACAGAACTGGCTTCGAGTTCTTGTTCTACCACTTGCTAGTTGCATTGACCTTGTGAAAGTCGCTTAATCTCCCTGGAACTCAGTTTCTTCAACTGTAGAATGGGAAAGTGGTGATGCTTATTTGGGAAGATGTTATGAGGATCACTATAAAGAGTTTGCCTTGGGGCACCTGGGTAGCTCAGTCATTAAGCCTTTGGTTCAGGTCCTGATCCCAGGGTGCTGAGATTGAGCCCCACATCGGGCTCCTTGCTCAGCGGGAGGTCTGCTTCTCCCTCTCCTTCACCCTCTCCTTCAGGTTGCCATTCCCCCTGCTTGTGCATGCGCTCTATCTCTCAGATAAATAAATAAAATCTTTAAAAAAAAAGTTTGCCTTGGTGCTTCATATATGATGATGCTCACTTTGTTGGTCCTCTGGATCTAGCTGTGCCTGAAGCTATGCGCCCCCGCCCCACAACATTTCAGTTAACTGAGCCAATAAATAATTAATTTTTGCTTGAGCCCATTACAGTTGGGTTTCTGTCTTTAACAGCCTGAAGAGTTTGATTAATTCACAGTGTGAACTTTGTTGTAAAGCTCCATATTTGGATGCACTATCCAACTCCCAGTGTCAAACTCCTTCTTATTTTCCCTTATTGAAGCCCCCACTGCACAGGGTTTGGGGAAGCAGCATTTATTCCCGCAAATCACGGTAAAGGCACAGTCTTTCATCCTGGCCGTGGGGGAGCATCTCACGAGCCTTTATCACAAGCATCCCCCCCAGTTCTTTCTGACTGAGGATGCAGTTTCTCTCTGTGCATCACCAGAGGCAGGGAGAAAAATAACTGGAGCCATCAGTACTTGGTTTAAAACCCAAATCTGCCGCTTGGTAGATGTGTGACCTTGGTTACTTGCTTCTCTGGTCTCCATGAGGTCAGCTACAATACAAGGAACATAAAGACAATAAACACTGTCTCGGGGGATTTTGACACCAAATATACAAAATGCTAACACAAAGCCTGACACATAGTAACTACAGAAAGGGCAACCACTGTTACTGTTAATAATAACAAAACATTTAGCGCAGTCCCTGGTAGAGAGAGCAGCCAGGCACTCAATAAATATTTCACTCAATATATATTTGTTGGAATGAGTTAAATTCAGATCAGTGTCATGAAGACTGGGGGAGGGAGGAAAGGAAACTGTGACATATTTTTAAGGAATTTTAAAAATATTTAAGAAAAATTCATAAATACGATGAGTAGACCTTGTTTGGACCTTCGTTTGTATAAAGCAACTGAATAAGGGGGAAATTTTAATTTTGGTGAGTGCAACAGCCACTTTTTGGTCACGTAAGAAACTGTGTCTGTTTTTTCAGATGCATACTGAGGAATCTAGAAGTGAAAGAGATTGGCTTTATAGCATTCCACACGAAAAGCATTAAAGGTGGAGAAGGATGGAGAGAGGAAGTACGCCAAGGGCAGAGAGTTGTTGAAGCTGGGTGATGGTACCTAGATGCCAACTGTACTCTCTGCGTTTGTATATGTTTAGAAATTTTCACAATGAAAAAGAAATGAGTTACCTTGACTGTAAGCCATCTGAGAGCGAGGTGGGCTATCCCCTTGTCCAGGAACTCAGGTCTCACAGCGTGAGCACTAAGACAGGCTTCGGGCAGGTTGAATGCTGTAAATTCTGTAACAGGGGATCCCAGGGCCCAGGTGTGCTCAGATATGCCCCTCTGGGGAGCCTGGGTTCCTGATGGGGACATTTCCCATTTGGGAGCCACACAGGCTGACAGAAGAACCCCAGAGACCTCCTACCCCACCCACACTCACACACACAAAACTGCCAGAGAAGTAGGGGGAGAACCAGGGCTCCTTTTGATGATACCCCTGATTAAATGAGGGCTGGTTTTGGTTAAACTTCCTAAGTAAGTTTCTGTTCAGGCTAGAACCCCGTTGTGAAGTTGTTGTTTCAGATGGCATCTCGAATTTGCGGTCCTGTCAGAAGCACCTGATGTCTGAGAAATTCACCCAGAGGTTCTTTCTGGGTCACTGGGGTCTCTGAACTTCTGCCAGAGAGCTCCTGGCTAGATTTTTTTTTTTTTTCAAGATTTTATTTATTTGTCAGAGAGAGAGAGCACGCAAACACAAGCAGAGGCAGTGGCAGACAGAGGGAGAAATAGGCTTCTTCCCGCTGAGCAAGGAGCCCAATGCGGGACTCGATCCCAGGACCCTGGGATCACGACACACGCTGAAGGCAGACGCTTAATTGACTAAGCCACCCAGGTGTCCCTCCTGGCTAGATCTTGAGGAGGAAACACGGCATTGGGTGAGGAGTCAGGACCCAAGCCCCAGGCCTGACTCTGCAAGCCTTCTCGTGAGCGACAAGATGAAGCACTCAGTGTAGGGATAGAGGAGTGCGTGGAGTCCCACAGACCAGGCACGGAACAGGTGCCAACCACTGGGAGCAAACTGATGTCCGGGCACCTCCACCCACTAGCTTAGGTGACCTTCAGCCACCTACCTTACCTGTGCGAGTCTCGGTTTCCTAGTTTATCAGATGGGGAGGCAGATCTCTCTGGGTCTGAGCCCATGTCACTTCCCTGACTTCCGGAAGGGGTTGCATTTGCTCTCTGTTCCTGCCCCTGGCTTCCCAGTTTGCATGGCTTGTTGATTTGCTTATTTCCTGTGTCCCTCCCCAAGCCCACTCCCCACTTGTAACCTGCAGGTGGTTGTGCTCTGTTTAATCTGCTGTCGCATTGCCAGCACCCAGCCCAGCACCCAGCTCAGTGACCGACCCCTGCATAAGTATATACTGGATGGATGCCTGAAAAGGGCTTGGCCCCTGGTCTGATACTCAGTAAGTGCTCAATAAATTAGAGCTATTCTTCTTATTAGCAGCAGTATTGCTATTATAATTCCTGGGCTTCAGTTTCTTCTCTGTAGCATGAAGAACTCATAGAGTACCTTTTGGGGAGAAGCCAGTGGGATGTCATTTTTTTCAGTGTGACACCTCCCCCAAGGTTCTGGGGGCTCACTCCCTCAGACTCTGCTGGACATTGAGGAAAGGCCTGGCTCCCAAGTCACCTCTGCCGCAAAGGACTCCATGTGCATCTCCTCTGTCTCGGCTTGTTTCTTCCTCTGGATGGTAAAGCAGACACTCTGGAAGGGTCCATCCAGCTGTGACTCACTCAGTAAGCTGTCTTGTCCCCACCCCAGAGACGGCCTTTCTTATAACTATAACCACTGTGTGCTGAGTAGGCTCCTTTTCTCCTTTATTCCTCAGGCCAGCACTTAAAGAAAGTCTAATATGACTGTATCAGACAGGTTATACCTTCTGGGGCCATGTGACCCAGGAGGGCAGAGCAGCTCCCAGCAAGAGGGAGAAGCTGAGTGGGAGCTGGGGACACATTGCGGGTCCTCCGTGCCCCCCCACACCCCAGCCCCTTCCCGTCTCTGGCTTCAGTGTGGAGAGTCGGCCGGCCGGCCGCCCAGCCCAACCCAGGCGCCTCTAGGGGAAAACAAATAAAAATAAAACAGTCATAACTTGGGCCCCAGCCTGTGCATAGACAACAGCTTTCGCCAATTAACATTCCTTGGAGGTTTGGGGAGGCCCCCCCTTCAGCAGCACCTCGTAAATGTCAGAAGGGGCTTGGGAGTGGTCAGGGTTTCTCCGTGGCCTGGCTGAGGGCAGCACCCCGGGCCAGGCCGGCCGAAGGAGCTTCTCCGGGAGCAGCCTCTCTGGCACAGCCTGCCAGGGGCTGAAAGCAAACCCGAGTGAACTCCCTGCCAGGAGTGCTAATCAGCATCCCAAGATCAGGGAGAGATTTATGGCGATAACCGGAGAACCCGCCTGCCTTGGGCCTGCAGTGTGTTAAGCTTTGCCCAGCCAGAAAGGGGGGAAAGGTACAAAGGCAGCCCCTCCCCGGCTTGGTTCCCATTCCCTTTCCACATTGACAAGAGATGATAAAATCTTGTCCAGTCTCCTCACATCACCCACTGCACCCATTTCACAGGTACAGAGAGTGAGGCCTAGAAACTGGACATGACTTGCTTCAGGTGTCCATAAGGCAGTATAAATGGCAGGGAACACAATATCATCTGTGCCCTCCTTCTCTTTACTCCGAATGTCTGGCCCTCACACCCTACCCTGTGGAGGGGATCCGCCAGCTCCTACTTCCTTCTCCCTCAGAGCTCAGCTTCCTTGAGGCCCCAGGCAGGATCTGGGCTTTCTGACCGCTTCTCCTGCCTCTCCAGATCTTTCTTTCAGAGCACATTTTGCACTGTGGACTGATGACTTTCCATCTCCTCCACTGGGCTTGGAGGTTCCAGGGCAGAGGCAGGGTCTGCTCTGCTCATGTTGCGTGCCCAGCAAGGGGTCTGTGGATGGGTAAATTCCTAAGGGGACAAATGCCCCATCTCTGCCTGAAGTCTCCCAGGTCCCTGGGGGGACAGAGCCTTTTCTAGGGCTTCTGTTTGCATTTTGAACAGGCAAGGATCCCAAACATGCTGGCACATCAGATCTCCTTGGGTTGCGTATGGCGATGCGGGTTCCACAGGCTCCACAGCCAGAAATCCTGAAGAAGGGGTGCTGGGAAGCTGCATTTTAGCAGGCATCTCACATGGTTCCCATGATCCCTCTTTGCCTTTCTTTGCCTTGCCTTCCTCGTTTGTGAATTGGGAGGAAAGAGAACAGACCCCAAAGGGCTACGGACAGGAGTTAAGTGGGATTTTATAAAGGGCTGCAAAGTCACACACAGACTACTGCGGATCCTATCCCATCTGTCACAGTCATCGTCATAGGTAGCTTGGGACGGGATCAAGGTGGCTTTGAATGCCAGGGTGAGGGATGTACATTTAGATTTAAAGTCAGAAAGGTGTGTTTACTCATTCATTTGTTCAACAAATGGTCGCTGTGTTATGACTGTGTTCCAGGCCCAGTGCTGGCACTGGGGATACAGATGCTGTCCCTGTTCTGAGATGTTGCCTGGCCAGACCAGGGGCCCCAGGGCCCACAGGGCCAGGCAGCTCATGTGGGTGGTGTCCAGGGCTGGGGGGGGGGGGAGGTGTTTGGCAGCAAACCAGCAGCCTGGGGACACCCCAGAGCCTCATCCCCCTCACCAGCCCCGAAGGAGCACCTGCTCTGGGCAGCCACCCCTCAACCCACCCCTAGGAAGTCAAGGTCAAGGGAAGCCAAGCTTGGAGATTCATGAAAGAAGGTGGGAATGTTCTCAAATGTTGGCCTCTAATCCAGAAAATCACTTTAAGCTGAGCACTGAGGCGCTGAGTGAGAATTCCTCGGGGAATTCCTATCAGCCCAGGGAGGGGTGGGGGCGCCCTCCCCAGAGGAGAAGCCTGATGCAGGCCCCTGGGTTTCCGCTCAGAACAGCAAGGCGGCAGGTTCTGGCCCACCTCCTCCTCCTTCCCTCCGGGAACAGATGCCCCCTGGGGCGAGGAGCCAGCTCAGACCCCTGCTCAGACCCTTACCAGGAGGAACACCGAGTCCAAGGAGCGACCAAAGTTGCTTCCAGAGATCATCACCCAGGTGAGCGGCAACACGGGCAGGCGTGTAAAATCTGAGGGGATCTCCCAGGGAGCCAGAGCCAGAGACCTAGATGGGGACCAGACCCAAGCAAGGTCCCACAGCAAGGAGATGTAAGGCTGGGCTGAGAACCAGCCTTCGGGGATCCCTGCCCAGGGCGATTGCCGCCGTCCTAGGACACCTCACCGATGGCGTGCTGCTGCTGCCTGTCCGGAGGTGGGGGAGTGGGGGGGGGGAGTGGCCGGGACTGGTCAGCCAGGCCCCGGGATCAGAGGGCAGACACGCTGGACAGGTGGAGGACAGAGGCGGAGTCCGATCTTATTTCGCACTCTCCCTCCCCCCACGGACACACCCGTACGCTCAGCACGGAGCTGGGCACGTGCCACAGGTGGAAATTAACTGCGTGCGGGCAAACTTGTTATCTCTGGCTAAGACTGGAAGCTCCCCCGTGCCTGGCAGGTGGCGTGCGGTATCTCCCCTCTCCCCGCACACCCACTCTGGGGAGCCTGGGAAGTGGGGGGATTTCTCGGAGCGGGTGTGTTGGAAGCGCCACGATCACCGTGACCTCAGCTGTTCTCGGCCAGGTGGCACCTGCGGGACAAGCTCGGAGCGCGCGGGGTTGAGCGGGGCGCGCTAACAAATGCCGCCACGAGGGGGCGACAAACCCCAAGACCTGAAGCTGGGGACCCGGGGGGTCAGGGTCCTCGAGATTGCACGCATTTGGGGCACTCGACCCGCTTCCCCGGACTTGGGCCGCGCCTCCGCTGACCCGTTCCTCCGGGGGAACGCCCCGCAAAGACTCGTAGCCCCGAATCCGAAGGAGGAGACGGCGCGCGTTTGAAAAGCTGGCACGGTGGGAGGAGAGGCTAGAAAATGCTGGAATACCGGGGAAGGCTGCGCTCAAGGCACCGGCGGACCCCTCTTCTGTGTTTCGTTGTCTCCCTCTAGCGGCAATCAAGGGAGCTTTAAAATCTTTGTAACCCGGAAGGTTCTTGTTTTCCTTTTCTCTCCCTCCCTTCCCCCCTTCCTTCCTTACCAGTGCTTTATGCTTGTGTTTGTTGTTTCTTTTTTTTCCTGTTAAATGGCCGTCCGTAAGAAAACGGAGTGGAAGACAACAAATGAAATAGTAAACTTTATCTGGTTCCCCGCCGAGTTCCAAGTCCCACTGTTAATCTACAAAACCAAGCTATGGAGAAATAGAAATACAGAATTCCGCGTCTGCATGTACATGTATATGAATAGAAATAGCTTGAAAAGTTTGGGAGAAGATCTGCAAAAATGAACGCCCAACGGGGTGGTTTCTGGGGAGGAAGGGACGGAGAGTTTGTTTTACCTGTGATGTGTGCATGGTTACGTGAGAAGGCACTTGGCGACATTAAAAATTAAGGTAGCTTTTCTAGCATACCGTTACACTTTTTGAAAAAAATTACAGTACTCGATATATAGTTAAGCAAAATGCTGGTTATGATGTAATACATATGGTACGATTCCGTATGTTTAAATATTGTGTGGGCATATGCAGGAAAAAGGCTGGAAAAATATAAGCAAAATGTTTACCAATCGTTATTTCTGAGTGGTAGGGTTAAGGCCATCTTTGTTATTTACTTAGTAATCTGTGTCAGTGCTATAGGTCTGTATTTTCATTTTTAATTGTTTATGATCTCGTGTTGTATGGGCATACCATAATTGATTTCACCAAATTCCCTTATTGATGGACATGTAAGCGGCTTCCAACATTCTCCTATTATAAACAATGCTGTGAGAGACAGCTTTCATTACATAAGGATAAATTCTGGAGGAACAGCCTCTGGGTGGGAGAGCATGGCCCCTTACATCTTGATATTATCAAATCTCTGTCCAGAAGATTTGACTCATTCTCAGGCACCCCGATATACACACGCACACAGCAGCGTAGAAAGGGTCTGCCTCCCTCTCCACACTTAACCCCCACCACTGGAAACTATCGTTCTATGTCTTTGCTAGACTGATAGATATAAAAGGTGATCTTGTTTTAATCTATGTTTCTTTCATGACCAAAGTGGTGAAAGGAGACTGGTTTTCCTGATGCTTTTTCTTTTCTTCATCTGTATTCCCGGAGCAGTACTCTCTTAATTATAGATGAAAAGCCCTTATACTCAGCCTTGCTATTTGAGAGAACTATCCCTTTCAGATCTAACAGTTTCATGAATTTCTTGATGGTCGTTCACTCTTCCATGTCATTCTAAAATAAGTGTATTAATCCTGCAGAAGACCTCAGTGGTGTTTTGATTGGATTCCTTTGCACTTCTAAACTGGGAAGAGCTGACATCTTTCACCGACGATGGTGATATATCTTGCCGTTTATCAGATTTTTTTGTTCTGTTTGGCATCCTTCCTTGAAGTTTTCTAATTGCCTTTATAAAGCTGACTCCGGGGTTCCCACCGTCAGCCACAGCACACACTCAGGGAAGCAGTAACAGCCGCCACCTAAGGAGCCGAAAGCAGGAGCCAGCTGCTAATCCTGTAGCGAACAGGTGCACCTGCCCGCGGGTTCGCAGGCGGTGGAGGGTTCCGCTGAAGACCCAGCTGCGGGCTCCGTCCACGCTCCATCCCGACACGCTTGGGCAGGTCTCTTGACCCAGTGAAGCTTCCGTGCCTTCGCAGGTAAAGCGGGTTTAATGACAGGGGCCACCATGTGCTGGCAGTTCAGGGAGGTGATGCCTATGGAAGTGTCAGTCAGCCCAGTGCCTTGCGTGCAGGAGGAAGGATTTTAAAATGCGGCCTTCCCACCGCTCAGCTGTGACACCAAGCCTGTCGGTGTCCAGCTCCAAGGCACAGGGCCTGTGTGTGTCTAACACCTTCTAGACCCTTGATAAACGGGACTGGAGTGAATAAAGGCAGGAAGGGAGACTGCATTCCAATGTGTACTTTCTCACTATTGACCACTAGGTGGCAGCAAAGACAGGCAGGCGAGCCTCCGGCACTGAAAACTGAGCTGAAAATTGACTCCTGAAAATACAATTGTTTGGCTGAAAGTTGATTCCTGCTTTACTTCCCTAAATATTTATGGACTGCTTGTTAAGTGCCCAAATGATTTACAATAATTAGTTAACTGATGCTCATCACAACCCTATGAGGTTTGTTATTACCTGCTTTAAAAGGGGGGAAACAGTCCAAGCTGTCCTTCCCCAAGTTCACACAGCTAGAAATGGCATGCATCAATCATTTGTTGTAACTCCTTCCAGAACTTTCCATGGTAATATACTTGAGGTGCCATATGCGTTCGTTAAGAAAGGGCAAGTAGCTTTAAGTCATGTATGTATGGTTTTCAGAGTTCCTGTTCATACATAGTCTTCAACTGGCTTCTTTCACCTGCGGTGAATTTTGGAAACATTTCCAAGGGTCTCCACGCCTTGGTATTACAAGTGGCTAATAACTGACTGTGGACAGTCACGTGAAATACTTCCAACATTGTTTTGCTTTTTCCTACCCCCTCCCCAAAAGCTTTCACAAACACGCATGAACAGATGACTCTGCAGGGGGAGGGGGGTTCTGTCCCGTGGATTCCCAGGAATGTGACCCTTGGGTTGTGGGTTGTGTGTGTGGTTGTGTGTTGGTAAAGATACTCGTCACACCCCTGGGTGCTGTGCTCATCGTCATTCTCACCCACGCTGAGGGCGGAGCCTGTCTCCTATGTACCCCCCAACCCCAGAGGTGGTCCGTGTTCACACTTTCTGCCAGTTTAATATAAAGAATTGTTGGTCAGTTTTTGAGCCTCCTCCTTCCTTGCTGGTGAATAGTAAGAGTCTGTGCAAGCAAGACTGTCCCAGGGGAAAGAGGAGAGAAGATGTCCCCTCCTGGGCAGAGACTGCAGGCTGAGGCCACACGCCCTGTGTGTGCACTGGGTACTGGTCTTTTAGGTTGCAGTGTGCAAAGCCCAGCACTGCACCCAGCCCAGAAGCCCTCTAGGTTGCCTTTGGGCTTCCGGTGACGTTAGCTGAGTAACATGTATGGTGACCCTGGCCAGGAGAGGGGACAATGGGCTCCAAGGAGAAGGTAGGATTTGGAGGCAGTGGGGGAGAACGTGGAAAGGGAGGAAAAGACTTCCAGGCCCCACCCTGTGACTTCAGGCTCAGAAGGGGGTGAGGGGGTGGGGGGGGACTCCTAGGCCTCCTTACAGTGCAGCGGGGGCTTCCAGAATGTGGAGCTGTCCCTAAAATTAGAGGGGTGAAGCCCCGCCCACTCATCTGGCAACACCCGAACTCAGCTCCCGCGCTCCACTCTGCACCCTATCTGGAAAGAGTTGTGATTGTCCCCATTGCACAGATGAAGCCGCTGAGGCTCCAGAAGGTGAAGGCACAGAGCAGCATCGGGGAAGGCGTGGGCGGTACCAAGCAGGCAGCGGCTCAGGGAAACAGAGCTAAGTGGTCTCCAGGGTGCACCTAAGCTCGCAGGGGAGGTGGAGCTCACCCCAGGCAGGGCCTGCAGGAGCAGACCTGGCAGAGCCTCTACCGGGGAGGGCAACCTGGGGGTCACTCTTCTCCCATCCCTCCCTGGGACACATGTTATCTGTGTCCCGGGCACACAGCTGCAGACTCTCACCAGCTGAGGCCCTCCCTGGCAGGCTGTGCCCAACCTTTGGACATGTAAACAAGCCTTGGCCTGGCCCAGGGTGGCCCGGCTGAGCGTCCTTGGGGCCTGCAGATGTGAGTATGCCCAGACACGCAGGTGCACATGCGCTCAGCGTCCCAAGGGTGCCTTGGAGCCGCCACACGTCCAATCAGAGTTGAAGCTGGGCGCCGAGGACATCATGTCTATTCTGCTGTCTGTCCATACACTGGGGACTATCGAGGATGGCTTCAGGGTCCAGGTCACTTCCTAAAAGAGGACCAAGCTGGAACCAAAGGATCCCAAGGGAACCTGAGGATCAGAGAGGGCATGAAGTGTGCCCAGGGCCATACAGCAGACAGAGCCAGGTCCATATAGCCCAAGTAGGTCACACCTTCTCTGGGTCTCAGCAGCCTTGTCTGCCCAGCAGGGAGACACCTACCAACCCCTCTGACTTCCCACCCCACCTTCCCGCTGCAGACCCTCACGCCGCTGGTCCTCACCACCAAGCCCGAAGGTCCTCTTATCTCCAGGGCCCTGGAGCCTGCTGATTTCTGGAACAGGGCCCTCCCTCCCTGGGGGGACCAGATGGATGGGCCCATCAGGGCTGCTCAGGCCTGATACGGGGCTCAGTGGGCCCTTGTCTTTATCAGTGGAACTTGGGGCTCTTGGCAGGCATGTGGCCCCATCTAGAAGAGGGAGCAGTGGGGGGAGGCTGCAGATGAGATATAGGACAGGGATGTTTTTCAGTAATTTTTTTTTTTTGATCTATACTGCTTTCTCTGATTAGGAAAGTAATTTGGGCAAGTTATAGTAAGTTCAACGTAATAGAAGTAGATAGTTTTGAAAGTGAAAGTGCTTATAAATCCACCTCCCAGACACAATGCCTGGGCCCAGATTGGGGTCATCTCTCCAGATTTTGTCCGCATGTAGACTAACATTGCCAATTATTTGCTAGATTAGAGTCACTCCATAGAGCTCAGTGTGGTGGCCCAGAGTGTGTCCCAGGTCCCAGAGGTGTGGTTCCTTGGCTTCATACCCAAGCATGTGACGTCGTCTCTTTGAACCTCAGTTTTCTCTTCTATAAAACTTCATATGGACATTGTCAAGGTTAAATAAAGTAATGCCTGTGAGGCCTTAGCCTGAGCCTGGCCCACACTGAGCTCTCCACAGCTGCCATTTACCCAGGGTGGTCCCATCATTTGCCTTTCTTTTTTCACTTAACAGTACAACGTGGACATCTCTCCATACTGATGCCTAAGTTGTAGCCTCTTTTTGACAAATCCAGAGCTTTTCTTGTGTGTGTGAATCATCATTTGTCTTAGGTTTTTTTTTTTTTTTTTTAATTCACTTATTCATGAGTGACAGAGTAAGGGGGGCACGGAGGGAGAAACAGAATCCCCACTGAGAAGGGAGCCTGAAGTGGGGCTCGATCCCAGGACCCTGGGATCATGACCTGAGTCAAAGGCAGACGCTTAACCCACTGAGTCACCCAGCTGCCCCATCATTTTTTTTTTTAAGATTTTATTTATTTATTTGACAGAGATCACAAGTAGGCAGAAAGGCAGGCAGAGAGAGAGGGAGGAAGCAGGCTCCCTGCCAAGCAGAGAGCCTGAAGCGGGGCTTGATCCCAGGACCCTGAGATCATGACCTGAGCCAAAGGCAGAGGCTTTAACCCACTGAGCCACCCAGGAGCTTCCATCCATCATTTCTTTTTTAAATCGATTTTATTATTGTATAATTTGCACATAGTACAATACACCCATTTTAAGAGTACTTTTCAGTGACTTTCAAAAATTACACAGTCATGTAACCACCAGCCATAGTCAAAATCTAGACTATTTCTGTCACTCCAAAAGTTCCTTCATGCTCCTTTGTAGTCAATCTTTTGCCCCCACATCCTGCCCCAGGCAACCCCTGAACTGTTTCCTGCCCTTATCGCTTAGATTTCTTTTTTCCAGAATTTCATTTCAGGGGATTCATCAGGAGGCACTCGCCAGGGCTTCTTCATCTCTCACAGTGTTCTTGAGATTTGACCCATGTTGCTGTGTGACCTAGAGGTGATTGCTTGTCATTGCTGGAAAGATTCTGTGGTGTGGTTGCTCCAGTTTGTGGGTCTGTGCACCTGCTGGAGAACATCCAGATCACTTCCAGTGTGGGGCCATTATTCCCAGGTGCTTAAAATCCCAACAAGGAAAGGACATTGAGATGGCTTCTCGATGTTTACTGTTACTTTATAAATGATACAATAATAAATAGCCATGCACGTTTTCATGGTCATTATTGCCAGGGGAATGTCATGACACTAACGGTACAATAGATCTCTCTTAAATGGACCCTTCTCCACCCCCACCCCCATTCCAGCTGGGGCCACAGAGACCCAGACCTGCCAAACAGTGTGCCAAAACCACTCTGTGAATCAGTTTCCATGCAGAAAACAGAACACAACTCCTCATTCACCCGTCTCTTCCTGGGGCTTTGAACAAAGCAGGGCCACGATGGCAGTGGTAATGTGCTCCCAGAGGTAGCTACTGGCATCCAATGCTAGGGAGTGTTCTTTGTGTGGATTAACTTGCTTTAGTCCACACAGTATGCCAATAAAGGGTAAAATTGTGATTTCCATTCTATAGTTAAGAAAGCTGAGGCACAGAGAGGTTAAGCCTCTTGCCTGAGGTCACACAGCCTGGAAATGGCAGGACTGAGACTGGCACCAGACAGTCAAGCTCCAGAGCTCGTGAGTCCCTGCTGAGCAAGGAGGACAGCGTGGCACGGTGGACACAGCCTGAGTCAGACGCCAGCTGGCCTGGGCCTTTTGTCCCCACTTGCTGTGTGATGTAGGCCGTCCGGTCGCCTCTCTGGGACTCAAGTTCTTCACTTACCAGCAGGGAGAAGGAACGGTTTGGCAAGATAGTTCTCAGATCGTCCAACACTGTGGTTTAGACTATGTTCTAGAGCTGGGATGAGGAGAGAAGCAGGGAGCTGGAGTCTTCACACCTGGAAGGGCGGCAGGAGAAGAGGTGGTCTGGTGGCTCTTCTGGGCCCAAAATTGGAAGCCTGTGGCCTTGAGCAGGGGATCCGGCCTCTGTGCCCAGGAGCGCGTGAGGCTGGCCCTCCCCTCACGCTGCATCAGGCCAGTCTGTGCCCTCTCCAGCTTCAGCAAAACCATGTCCACGGCCCTGTTCCCAAATCTATACCAACTCAAAGATGTGTAATATATTTATATTATATGTATGGAACACTGTTACAATTTGCATGAATTAACATTGAATCCTCCCCATGACTGCATGACGTAAATATCATATTATGACATTTTACAGGAGTATCTGAGGCTCAGAGGAGTTGAGTACTTTGCCCCTGGTCACACAGCATGTAAGGGCACAGCCAGGATGTGTGTCCAGGTGCTTTCCCAAGCTCATTATCTTAGCTACCACGCTACGTCTCCCCAGAACCTCTGCTCCTTCCTGATCCATTCCTCCTACGACATCTGTCCATCAGCTAGGGGCTGCAGTACAGTGTTGCTGTTAGGAACTCACTTTCCCAGAGTCGATGATCTTGGGTTCAGATCTTGATACCACTGCTCACTGGCTGTGTGTCTTGGAGCAAGCCTCGGAACCTCTCTGAGCCTCATTTTGCTCATCTACAAAATGGAAATAACAACAGGATGTCCTCCAACGGTGTAGTGAAAATTAAATCAATAGTGTAGACCAGTGTTTCTAAAGCATGGTCCCTGGGGACTCCTGAGTTCCCCGAGACCCTTTCAGGGGATCCATGAAAGGGGTCGAAATTATTTGCACTATCAGACCAAGGTGTTATTTGCTTTTTTACTCTCATTCTTTCATGAGTGTACAGGGGGTTTTCCAAGAGGCTATGTGTCATATCTCACAACAGACTAAATAGAGAAGCAGGTATGCGAACCCAGCTGTCTTCTTTTAAGCCAGGCGATAAAGAGATTTGGAAAAATGTAAAACAATGCTACTCTTTGCAATCTTTTTTTGTTTGTTTGTTCTCAAAAATATTATTTTTCATAAAATAGATTCTTTATCAGCACCACGCTCTAACCAACTGAGCTAACCTGCCAGCTTAAAATAGATTCTTTAGGGGCGCCTGGGTGGCTCAGTGGGTTGGGCCGCTGCCTTTGGCTCAGGTCATGATCTCAGGGTCCTGGGATCGAGCCCCGCGTCGGGCTCTCTGCTCAGCGGGGAGCCTGCTTCCCTTCCTCTCTCTCTGCCTGCCTCTCTGCCTACTTGTGATCTCTCTCTGTCAAATAAATAAATAAATAATCTTAAATAAAATAAAATAAAATAGATTCTTTATATTAGAATGTTTATTGTTATTTTTACATTAATTAGTACTTATTAGATATCTTAGTTTTAATTTTTAATACAATAAATGTTGGTGGATATAATGACCACAAAAAGAAGATCCTTGGGGCCATTGATAATTTTTAAGGGGACAAAGGGGTTCTGAGACCAAAAAAGTTTTAGAACGACTCTGGGAGTGCAAGGCACTGGCTACATTTGTGGAGGGAGATGCCCTTGACCTTGGGCTTGCTAATACTCATCCTCTTTTTCACCAGGGCTCTGTCTGCCCTATCTGCCTGCCCTGCTGGAGGTCATTGCTAAATCGCAGGGGATTGAACACTGGCCAAGAGACACATGTCAGACCTTGGCCCTGGTTCCACTGTGGCTGATTGCTGTGTGACCCTGGACTAGACCCTGGGATGCTCTTGGCTTTCCGCTTCCTCACCTGAAGGACAGGCATGGTCAGTCATGCAGACTTCTCGGGCACCTTGAACTGCTAACACGTGGAGAAAGTGTGAACAATAAATCCTAAATCTGCCAGCCTCGAGGTTGGAGCTTGAGAACACCAGTAGGAATGCAGCCGTTTGCCCCCAGCCTCGGAGGTGACATTTGCCATGGCCGGGTCATGAGACAGGGCGCCAGCATGAGAAAACTCCACAGTGGGGTCTCCTGGTCCGGGTTTCTGGCCTCTGCAAACTCTTTGTGGTGCAGGACCCGCAGCCTCACGGATCCTCAGCGACGGCATCTGTGAATGGGAAGATTGAATCCAGGCTTGCCAATGTTCTAGCGGGAACTTGGGAAGCCCCAGTCATGCACCCCTCCTTTATCTTGTCACCTGGAAGGCGGCAGGTTGCAGAGGAGAAAACACTGAACAGAGGGAAGGGCTGGATTGGAAGCTGCACAGCCTTATCTGGCTCTGCCAGAGGCCCGGGTGACCTCAGGCAAGTCTGTGTCCTCATTGAGCCTTAGCTCACAGGAATTTAACATGGGCACAGCCTGGTGGGACAGAGTTGGCCTCTACCTGCCTTGCAAACCGATGGCTGGTTGGGAATTCAGCAGACACCCCGTTCTCAGGGTCTCATGTCCCAGATTGAGATGCCATCCCTAAACTTCCTTGTCTTTTTCCAGAGGGCCAGTCTGCTCCTGAGTTTCTCAACACAACTTTATGCAGCACTCACTGTCACCAAGCCACAGAGCAGGTTGGAGCCCAGATACTTTCAGTTCTTTGTATTCCAGTCTGCTTAATCGGGACTCCAGAAACATTCACTTGGGTCCCAGGGCTGTGCTAGAAATAAGAGAGGAGTGAATTGTGGTCTTTGTCTTATAATGAGCCTGGGACCTTACTATGAGATGCGTTTGTTCATTCATTTGTTCATTCATTCATTCAACAAATACATACTGAGCACCTACTCTGAGCCAGGTCCTATGGTATGAGCAAAACAGACATGGGCCCTGCCCTCATGGAAATTATAGTTTAGTAGAGGAAGCAGACATTAAACAAATAAACACACAAATACAAGTATTATCATACATTCTGATGACTTACCTGAATGGCGTGAGATGGAATAATAGGGAAGATTTTTTAGTGGGCATTTTGAGCAGCTGTTAGTAACACCTTAAAGACAGTTACATGAGCACATAAGAGTCTGAAGGTAGTGACTGCTGGTATTAGTTCAGCAATTCAGCAACAGAAGTTTCTGTTGTACCTCATGTTCCCAAGATGGCTGCTGGAGAATCAGCCTTCATGTTTGTATTCCAGACAGAAAGCTCGAAGGATGGGAGATCAAAAGAGTACACCTTGGTTCTCTATCCCCCTTTTAAGGAATCTTCACAAAAATCCACACAACCTCTACTTATATCTCACTGGCCAGAACCTAGTCACATATCCACACCTGGCTGGAAAGGAGGCTGGGAAATGAAGAGATGAGCTGGGCATCCTTCACAAGATAAGAATTCTGTAAGCAGAATGAAAGGGAGAAAGAATATTGAGTAGGTGTATTTGTTTCCTGATGCCACTGTAACAAATCACTATGGTCTGGGTGGCCTGAAACAACAGACATTTATCCATTCACAGTCCGGGATGCCAGAATCCAAAGTCAGTATCACTGGGCGGAAACCAAGGGGTTCACAGTGCTGCACGGCCTCTGGAGGTTCTACAGGAGAATCCACTCCTTGCCTCTTCCAGCTTCCAGGGCCTCAGGCGTTCCTTGGTTTGTGGCCACGTGACTGCAGTGTTCAAGGCCAACATTTTCACATCTCTCACTGCTTCATCTTTGTGCCCCCTTCTCCTCCATACACGTGTCCAGTCTGTCCCTGCGTCTCTTACAAGGATAGGTGTGATTGAATTTAGCCCCACTCGCCCCCCCATCCCCACCCCCTGCCAGATAGTTCAGGATAATTCCCCTATCTCCAGTCCTTAACTTAATCACATCTGCAAATGTTACCCTTTTTCTAAACAAGGTAACACAGGTCCCAGGGATTAGGGCCTGATAGTTTTTTCGGTTATTGGGCTTTTTTTTTTTTTAAGATTTATTTATTTATTCCAGAGAGAGCAAGAGAGCCAGGGAGAAGGCAAGGGAGAGGGAGAGAGAACCTCAAGCAAACTCCACATTGACTGCAAGGCCCAAGGGGGGCTTGATCTCAGAACCCTGAGGTCATGACCTGAGCCAAAACTAAGAATTGGGTGCTTAACCGACTGTGCCACCCAGGCACCCCTAGGGCCTGATAGCTTTGGGGGCCATTTACTAGCCTTTTACAGTAGGGAGCACCAGTTTCTTTTCCCTGCGACTTCATTTAAACCAAGGTGTCTCCAAAGAAGAGATACTGCACCTGAGTTGGAAAGGATGCATGGGAGGTCGCCTGGGGAGGGGTGGGGAAGAGAGTCCCAGAACAGCATGTGTGAAGGCCTGAGGTGACAGAGAGCTGGCCATGTGGCCAGTGGAACTGGCAAGGGTAGAGGACGGTAGAGAAAGAGGAACTACAGTCCAAAAGCCCGGAAGCCATGGTGGGGCTCTTTGTGTTATTCTATTTTTATCCTTTTTTTCAGTTATTGGTTTTGGTCTTTGTTTTGGAGGGTTTGTTTTTGGTTTTTTGTTTTTTTTTTGTTTTTTGTTTTTTGTTTTAGTAGTCTCTACACCCAATGTGAGGCTCAAACTTACAACCCTGAGATCAAGGGTCATATGCTCCTCCAACTGAGCCAGCCAGGTGCCCCTGTTCTACTTTTAAGATCGCTTAGGCAGCCATTTGGAGACTGAGGCTGCTGCTATAGTCTGGGGTGGGGACTGATGGCAGCTTGGTTGGAGCCGTGACTGGGGGCTGGGAGCAGTGGTCAGGGGTTGGTGACAGATTGAATGGGGTGGACGTGCCCCCTCAATGCTGGGACATAGGATTCAAGGCTCTCTCAAAAAAATGGAAAAACCCAGCACCCTGTAATTCCATAGTTCAAGGACACTTGGACTTCATTTTCCATTTGCGGAAACTGCATCCCAGAGGGGGAACTATACTGGCCCACACCACCGTGAAAGCCGAGCAGAATAGGGACATACATATCTAATGATCCAAATAGAAAGAGGCCAGAGTGGGCCCATAGAGTCCTGAGGGGCTTCCTGGAGGAGGCAGAAGTTGGTAGGATGGATAGAGAAAGAGAAGGGGCTTTCACTAAACAGAAGAGGTTGGGGCACAAAATATGTTTAGCCTTATAATAGCACTTATTTTTTCCAGGTTTCCGATCTAATCTTCTCCTTCTAGCTTGGGAGTGCTCTGGGGATGTGTCTGAATTTATTTACCAAACCCAAGAGTCATGGGTGTGTAGGGCCGGTTAGTGTGAAGGTCACAGTGGAGAGCAGATGACCTTGGACAACCCGTTTCCTTTCTAGCCTCAGTTGCTCCATCTATGAAATGGGGTTATAACAGTGCCTACAAGATAAAATTGTTGTGAGGATTCAATGTAGAGAATTAAATCTAGGGGTGGATTTAGTGAGAAGCTTAAACCTTTCAGAGGCCCTCACTTGCCCTAATTCTTCCCCTGCGAGGGGCCCTCGAAATGCATTCACACAGTGATTTAGAGGGTGAGGGGCCAAAAACCTAAGCCCAAATACAAGAAGGGTGTGTCAGGCAGTTAACTAATAAAAGTGTTATTTTATTTATCTGGATTTTGTCATGTTTATGGAATGTGTTATTTGCTGTGCTTTCTTTTCACACGCTATTTAGAATTCTGTATTTAGAATTTTGCAATTTGCACTCCTTTTCCTGAGGAAGGCTCTGATGGTTGCATGAGCTACAGGCCTCCATACACCTGCACCCATAGGCCCAGATGAATGTGCTGTGCTCATCTGCTCCCCGATGGATGGAAGGGCACGTTGCTAGCAGCCTCGCCTGGTCCCCAGTCAGTGCCCTGAGCAAACAGCAGGCACTTACCGCCTTTTTTCTTGCTACTTGAAAACTCTCTCCCCAGGACCGAAGTCTCTGAGGGTGGGGATCTGTCCCTCTTGACCCCGACCAGACCCCCAGCACTCACGCAGCACCTGGCATGGAGCGGGCCTGCAGTCCTGAGGACAGAAATGGCTGAACACAGAGGAATGATGGGTGCTGTGACCTGGTCTTCGGGAGACAGGTGCTGGAGACCAAACCTGAAGGCAGGACAGTGCATGAGCAGGCTGGCCTGGAGCTCTCCCAGGGGCTCCATGGGGTGGTAGGGGCCGACCCTAGACCAGTGGCCCAGGGCGGCGGGGGCGGGGGGGGCGATTCAGAGGGAGGACAGCACAAGGCCTTGGCTGATGAGAACAAGTTCAAGACCCATTGCTAAGCCACAAGAACACCTCTCAGAGAAGACCTCTCTACTCAGGCCACCACACCCCTGAGTGCACCTCACTGGAACCTGCCCTTTTGTCCCCTGACCTTGGACTGAACTTCAAACTCAGGGCAGGCTACCCACTGGTTCTCAGGGCATAAGGTGGGCAGAGAGCAAACTACCTGGAAGTAAAGTGGGAACTGCCATATATACTTAACCTCTCTGGAGGTTGGCTTCCAGGTGTGTAAATTCAGATATGTAAATGTCACCTTTCTGAACCTCAACTTCCACATCTGTGAATGGGCCAATAAGAGTTTCCATTTCTGAGGCTTATGGTGAGGATTAAGTAAGATAAGCCCTGTAGAGCATTTAGTACAAGGCTTGGCATGTAGGAAGACTCAACAAATACCATTTATCATCTATTCATTATTTCCAAATATCTGTTTGTGGAAGTTTTCTTTGATTCAAGGTGAAATAAGAAAAATTAATATGCCAGAAAGCCTAATTAATATTAACATCTCCATTTTCTTCTGTTTATTTTTTCCTACATTTCCATTAATGTACTACTTTAACAATAAGAAAAAAGGAACAGAATTCATATATAAATTAGAAATACACTATATATGTTTAATAAGTACTATGAAGAAACAGCTGAAATGTTAATGGTAATTACCCTTCTGGGTGCTGAGAATAAGGGTGGGTAATTTTTATTCTGTTTGTGATAAATTTCCCAAATGTTTTGCAATGAGTATGTGTTTCTTTCACTAAACAGTATGTGTTTATTCTTGGAAAACAGGAATAAAATTTTATTCAATTCTCTATTCTGTGCTTGTGTCCTTCTAATTTCATGTTAAAATGTTCTTTCTTTTTCTGAAATCATGATCAGAATAGATAATTCATTTTTTAAATTTTTTCCCTCCCCTCTCCCAATAATTCATCTTTTTAAAAAGATTTTATTTATTTATCTGAGAGAGAGAGAGCTCATGAGCAGCAGCGGGGAGAGGGGGTTAGAGGGAGAAGCAGACTCCCTGCTGAGCAGGGAGCCTGATGCAGGTCTCCATCCCAGGACCCTGGGATCATGACCTGAGCTAAAGGCAGATGCTTAACTGACTGAGCCACCCAGGCATCCCCGATAATTCATTTTTTAAAAACCCATTCTGGGCAAAATTTAAAACAGACATCCCTGTTGCCGATTTTTTTTTTCCCTGAAATTTCATTTGTCTGTGTAACCTATTATCTGGTAACCACCCACATTCTAGATGAACAACCTTATTTTAGAGATGGAGAAAGTGAGGCCTAGAAAGACCGAGGAAGCTTTTTTCCTAAAAACACAAAAAATACAAACAATAAGATCACAAACCTCCAAGTCCTTCTACTCAGAATTGACAACTGGTAGGAAGTAGTGATAAATGCTTAATCCTGTGTTTTTACTTTTTAATTACAAACAGAGTCAAAGCCCCATTGGCCTCCATCTCTGTCCCTTCCCTCCTCCCCACTCCCCTGTGGGGCTCCCACCATCCTCTATCAAATGCAAATAGCAGTATGTGTAGTATTGTTTAGTGTATGTATTTTGAAATTACATAAATGGTACAAAACTATACCTGTCATTCTGTCACTTGCTTTTTTTCTCCCTCTCAACATTGTATTTTCCAGGTACATCTGCATATAAACTCTGAATCATTTCTCCTTAGTATTTAGTGTTTTGGCTGGTACAGCCATTCTCCTTTGAGGTACACTGAAGTTGTTTCCAGATGACTTTTCCCAGGTCACACGGGAATCAAATGCCCTTTCTACTGCCCAGTGGCCCAGGCACATACTCACTCTGGGGGAGATACAGTTCAGAATTCAGAGCTCCATCACAGTCACCCATGGTCACAGGTGGGATCCGATTGTCTCCCTGGATCCACACTCCTCTGTTCTCCTTATATCCTGGAGCCCCAGAAATTTAGGGCAACTGGGCTTCACAGTATGGTCAAGAGGGGCATGAGAGGCTAAGGTCTTTCCTCAGGGTCAGGATGCTGACAGATGCCCAGGCACTTCTGGCCTGGACTTAATGGTTCCAAAACGTGCTTAGGACTCTCAGACTGTCAGACTGTCTCTAAATGGTCAGCAGACGACAAGGCCTGTGGGGGGCATCAGTGTTGTTCAGATCTCCCCACTTGGAGCGCATGGAAGAAAACAACCTCTCTTCCCCTCTTAAGCATACCTTAAATGTGATTTGCTTTGTCCAAAAAAAAAAAAGTGACAGGAAGTAACAAGTCACTTCCGGGTGAGGCTTGAAGAGCCAGTGGGCCATTGACTACATTCTTGCTTGCCTCCTGGAATGGCAACTGGTCAGGTTGGTGGCTGACCACGCAACAGAACCTGTCACAGCCTCACAATGAATGTTTTAAGCCCCTGTCTTGGGTTGTTTGTCACAGCAACATAACCTGGATTATCGTGTCTGTTACGGGGCCATGTCTGCTGTGTCCAGGCTGCCGGGGGCCTGGTGATAAGCTACCAAGACCCGTCCTTTCAAACCGATGCCTCTTTCAAGTCCAGTGCCACTCATGAACCTGCCGCAGAGCAAAGACAACTACTCCTCAGGGGCGCTATTGGAATAAAGAACTTTAGGACTGAGAAAGCGGGGAATTATCCATCCTTAAAAGGCACTCTGAGTTAGACAAGAGCCTAAAAGTGTCATTGTCTAGCTGAGTTTCCCTTGGCTGTGGAGGATTAAGTGAGGTGCAGCCACATCAGGGACTTAGGACAGCCCCTGGCACGTGATGAGTTCTGGGCTCCCAAGATGCTCACTGACACCTCATAGTGGATAGGAAAAACTTGGAAGCTAAGTGTACAACAGTAGGGGAAACGGTGAGCTAATTATGGCATGTCCATATATATAGCTGTCCCTTACTTTTGGAAAGTTTGTGTTACGCCACTTGCTTTTACAAAAGACCTACATCAGGGGCACCTGGGTGGCTCAGTCGTTAAGCGGCTGCATTCAGCTCAAGGTCCTTGGATCGAACCCCACATCGGGCTCCCTGCTCAGCAGGGAGCCTGTTTCTCCCTCGCCCACTCTCCCTACTTGTGTTCCATCTCTCACTGTGTCTCTCTCTGTCAAATAAATAAATAAAATCTTAAAAAAAAAAAAAAGACCTAATCAGCACCTTATGTGAGTACTTTGTCTGAGACCCCAAGCCAGAGCCCATGCAGCTAAATCACTCCCGAATTCCTAATCCACAGGAACTGCGAGATAATAAATATTTGTTTTAGGTACATTGAGGTGGTTTCCAGATGACTTTTCCCAGGTCATACAGGAATCAAATGCCCTTTCTACTGCCATAGTACTTGTCTACACTTTAGGGTTATTTGCTACATAACAATAAGTAACTAATACAACTACACAATCACAGTACAAGAAAAAACAACGCCTTGAATATCTTTAAAAGAAAGCAAGACAATTATCACATGACTCTCTTTGTCCCCTTTGGCCAAGTGTTGGAAGAACTAACACTTGTGCACAGAACCACCTGGCCACGTTCTCACAGCTCCTGATACGCACACTGTCTCTCTGGCATCAACTCTAAAATGGGCCGCCCATCTGTTCCTGTGACTTAATGCCTTCCTTACCTTTCCTACAACCCAGTTCAAACAAAAGCACCAGAACAATATATACCCTGGCTCAGAATACAAATAAAGTTTATGCACTAATAAAACTTGGCAACACCTCTTAGAGGTCATGAGACCACGGCCCACTGTGCTAGGGATTTCATCAAAAGGTGAAAAAGGGCAACTTCATCCCTTTATTTTTTTTTTATCTTTTTTTCTTAAGAGAGGAGAGCGCAAGTGGCAGAGGGAGAGAATCTTAAGTAGGCTCCCCACCCAACATGGCGCCCAACATGGGGCTCGATCCCATGACCTTGAGATCATGACTTGACCTGAAATCAAGAGTCAGATGCCCAACCGACTGAGCCACCCAGACGCCCTGATCCCTTTTAAGCCAAACCCCTCCTCTGCCCAGGGACCTCCACCGCCATCGCCTTCTCCATGTCTCCCACATTTCTGCTGCCCACCCCAGCTGGAGAGGAGCCCCACTTCCTATGGGGAAATCTGCTTTCAGCGGAGAAGATCAGGGTGATTAGGCTTTGCAGGGACAATACTTGGGTTCAGATTCCTCTTAAGCTCCGTCACCCTGAGTAAGTCACTTAGCATCATCACATCTGAGCTTCCTCTTCGCTGCTGTGAGACTAATAATAGCTCTTTCCTCACAGAGCTGTTGAAGGGATCAAAGGAGGAAAAAAAAATTGTCCAGGGCTGAGCCCAGGGCCTGGCAATTAACAAGTGCTCACGTGCCTTTCCTTGTTCCTAAAGAATAATGGCAATAGTGGGAGCCGCTGTTTATTAGGGGCTCCCTGCATACCTTGCATCCTTTACACATACTACCTCATCTAGTCCTGCCAGACCTGCCTCTCAGTATCCCCACTTTAGAAGCAAGGAAGCTGAGGCATGGGGAGGTGAAATGCTTGCCCAAGATCACCCAGACTCAGGCGATGAGATGCCAGAACCCCACCTTTTTTTTTTAAGATTTTATTTATTTCAGAATCCCCACCTTGAACCACTTTGCAGCCTCCCAAGAGGAAATGGAACAAGGCCTTGCAAACACAGGCACGCTGCCCAGGTTGCGGGAGAATGGAAGGAGCAGAGGGAGAGCCAGGGCAGCAAAGGAACACACCGTTGGGAGAAGAGAGCTTCGGGGGCGGTGGAGATGGCAGTGGTGTGGAGGTCCTCTGCGACCGTGGCCCGCTCTGTCTTGTCTGTAGCAGGAGCCTGAGGCCTCTGGCTCCTGTGACAGAGCTACAGCTCTCTCCTCCACCTGCCACCCAGGCCCGCCCAGCAGCATGAACACCCTGCCCAGGCCTGGACACGCCGTCGGCCCTGCACATGGCTCCACTTTGCCCTTCCTGAGCACCTGCTCTGGCTGTGAGGCAGCTCTTGCTCATTAAAATCAGGCCTTGCTGGTGGGGAAAGTCAAGCTGTTTTATTTGCAAAAACAGAACAGCATAATTATGACAGCGTCAAAGGGGACCAGCTTTGGCTCAACACTTTAGCATTGTATTCTCACCGAACCAGGAAAGCAAACTCACAGAACCAGCAGCGTCCACCAGTGTCTCTGGGCCAGAGAGAGCTGGCTGGCTTGGGGCCCTCTTTCTCCACGTTCTGACCCCCGGGAACCCCTGTGACTCGCAGGATAACAGTAAAAGCTGTGGAGTGCAAAGTGTTCTGTGGCTGGAGTTCAGAGAGGTTGAGTTGCTGAGCAAGGTGGCCCAGCTGCTCAACCCTCTGTTTGTGGCACAGGTGAGGGGCTACCTGCATGAAAGCGATGATCCCTGTGGAAGAAGAGGGGGCAGCTGAAGCCACAGGACCAGGTGGAGAAGGTACAGCCCCTCAAGAAACATTTAGCCAGGGAGGCAGGACAGGTCTAGCACAATGATTCTCAATCAGGGGGTGATTCTGTCCCCAGGGGGCATTTGGACTTGTCTGGAGACATTTTGGTTGTCACAACCAGGGAAGGAGGTGTGACTGGCATCCAGTATAGAGACCACGGAGGCTGGTGACTATCCTACGGTGCCCACGGCAGCCCCACGTCACTGAATTCTCTGGCCTCCCACGTTAATAGTGCTGAGATTGCAAGCCCGTGGACTAGCCATTGAGAAAGCACGCCAGCCTCTGGAGTCGGAGGCACCCTTCCTAGCTATGGAAACAGCAGCAGGCACTTGACCAACTCAGTTTCCCCTATGAAACGGGGGATACTAGATTTCTGCCTCCCAAAGTTGAACCAATGCCAGTTCGCTGCTTTCGTGGGGCTTCACACAGCCAGTGAGCCCCCACGTTGCTATTGTTCATTAGCAAGGTCATGAGCTCTTCAGAGGACCACTGCCCCTCGCTGACAAGATGAACCGACCTGGGAGGAGGCCTGGAGACAAAGAGACTGCCCTGAGAGGGCCCTGGAAGCCAGAGGAGGCTACAAAGGCTGGTGCTGGCATTCGAGGTCTTGCTTTAGCCTACCTTGCTCCCCCAGCCTCCCACTGCTCTGAATGGCCCCTGGGCCAGTACAACAGGGGCTTTTTCTTCCTTCCACAGTTCCCACCCCCCCTACACACACCAAGGGCCTCTTCCTCCAGGAGGCACCCAACCCTTAAGAATCACATGGCCCTAAAAAAAACAAGGAAATCCTATCAGTTACCACAATGGGGATGGATCTTGTAGGCCTTATGCTAAGCAAAATCAGTCTGAGGAACAGAAGTACTGTATAATCTCATTTAAATGTGGAATCTAAAAACAAGTGATAAAAAAGATCAGAGGTGTGGTTGCCGGAGGGAGAAAGGAAGGGAAAATGGAGGAGGCGGTCAGACAACACAAACATCCAGCGAGGAGGTAAGTAAGCACCAGAGAGGTCCTGCACAACGTGAGGACTATAGCTAACACCCTCAGTGATACGTCGGAAGGTTAAGAGTAGATCCTAAGCGTTCTCATCACAAGGAGAAATTCTCTCTTCCTTTTTTTCTTCTTTTCCTTTATTGTACCTTGTATCTATGAGAAGATAGATGTTAGCTGAGCCTGCTGTGGTATCGCTTCACGATATACGTAAATCAGACCATCAGACCATCACGTTGTACACCTGACACTTAGACAATGATGTATGTTATGTTTCAATAAAACTGGAAAGGATCACATGCCCCTAATCTCAGACTGAATCAGGAGAATGACTACAGAGAGGCATCAAGACACGTACGCAACTGTATCCATTCAGACTCTGAAAAATGAATGTGTTCTCACTTATACACACAGACACACACATGCCACCTTAAGACACACTCCAGCCTAGGTCACAGACTCACAGATGTATTCTCCTATGGACACACACACCTGCATAACACAATCTCACCAAGACACATGCAGTCCCCCATACACACACACACACACAACATCAGCACATAAAAGCAATACATACCCAAGGACATGTAGTCACATACACAAACGTACAAATTCATGTGCAGATATATATTTACATTCAAACTTAGGGATGCCCGTATATCTCATATGTACACACGTTTAACCTTGAGGCACATAAACACCTGTGCATATCCACGGAGATACATTCTAGGCACACAGACTCATACGCAGCTATCAATATGCTTACATGTATAAGCACGCATATGCATATATCATTCAAGACACACACACACACACACACACACTCCTATACATCCTCCCAAACACACAAGAACACACGTTCATATAAAAAGGCATTTAAAAATAACTGTGCCCTCATATACACGCATACATGTTCCCACTGCACATTTCATTCATTCATAGATTCATTTATATTATCAAAAATTTGTTAAGGAAACTTCCTTGGAGCACCCTCCAAATTCAACTTTGTGTTACAGCTATTTGTGTAAGCCCCCCAAAATGAGCCAGTAGATTATTTCTCCCTTTAAACTTGCACTTGTAGGGTAGGAAGTGTGGGCTATCTCTCGCCTGCAAGCACCCCCGCCCGCCCCCCAACCCCCGTCGCAGAGCTCAGGCTCCTTCATCTCGGTCTCTAACTGCCCAAGACCCAAGGCCCCCACCGGGAGGTGCTCCATAAAAGTCCACGGCTAAAGGTGCATTCCCTCTCGCCAGTCCATCAACGGCAAGGGCGGGCCTGTAGGTGTGGCTAGGAAGCGCGCGTCCACACGCGCATTCGGGAGTGGGGCTCCACTGCCGGGAGCGTACGAACCTCCCTTCTCCGTCTCAGCCGCGCCCCTCCGCTATTCCCCACCCATTTCCCCAGCAACCAGCCAGCCCGACGTCCGTAGGGCTGCTGGAGCAGGGGGGCGGGGCTTCGGCCTCCCCCTCCCCCCGCTCAGCCCCTCCCCTCCTCCCTCCTCCCTCCCCGAGCTCCTCCCCTCCCCTCCCCCCAGGCCCCTCCTCTCCGCCCTCCCTCCCTTCTCCACCTCCCTCTCCTCCTCTCTCCTCCCTCCGTGGCCGCTTCTCGTCCCCTCCCTTTCCCGTCTTTCCTCCCTCCTCTCTCCCCTCCCCGCCCTCGCCCCTCCCCCGCCGCGCCCGGACCGCCAGAGGCTGAGTCATCGCTGCGGCGCTGCGGGGACGGCGGGCTAGCAGGTAGGGGGGGTGCGAAGAAAGCGACGTGCGCCTGTCGCCGCCACCACGGATGGGGCCGAGTCCCTGCGCACGGCCCTTGGCGTGAGAGGCCTGGGAGGGGGCACCGATGGGCGCCGGCGCCGTGGCAGGGAGGGGCGGGCGGTCCCGGAGGGCGCGGATTCCGCCGCCCTTGCAGCAGCGGCTGTGCGGCATTCTGAAAGAGCTTCACGTAGGATGGAGTCATAAGCTTACACCATTAGGATGGCATCCAGGCCGGGCAGCGCGAGCGGGCGGCCCACGGGCACATCTCCCCTGCACCTGATCTGCGTTTGACCCACAGAGTGTAGTTTAAGTTGAAGCAGATGCCCGTATTTAAACACCGTGTGATATTCCGTAGGGGGAACACCAGATTCCCAACCCTTGAGAAATTAGAATTACAAGGCAACACCGGTCCCCTATTTCCCAGTACAACAATAGCCTAAGGCTGAGTGAGGCCGCCTTTTTTAGTCAAGGTAATGCATCCTCTCGTTCGCCACAGTCCCCACGACGCCTTCCTATTTCACCGAGGCCCCTAAACTTCCTTGGGGCTACGGGCCAAGCCCTGGATCTAGTGATTCCTGCCCTGTCCATCCTACCCATTTCTCAGACGCCAATGAGGAAGTGGAGTTGGGAGTTTCCCAGGGTCACAGAACATGTGGCCTTAACGGGGAAAGAGAACCCAGCCTTTTCTCACCCACTCATCTTTTTCCCGCAAACCATCTTGCCTCCTTTGGTACGCGGACTGAGAAAGGGAATTGTCTGTCTTGCCAAACGTGGGTCCCAGAACATGATCTGGGGGGTCAGTGCACCCCAAATGGAAGATGATTTGGAGCAGTAATTAACCAGGAGAAGGGTCAAATCGCTTCACATTTATTCCTGGATGAGTGCAGATCATACTAAGAAATTGAGCGGAAGCAGAGTGTTTCAGCGGCCCCTCCCTGGAGTTGATGGAACATTCTTGGTCTTTCTTTTGGAGTCAACAGAAGGCAAAACTGAGGCGGTGGATGGATGGAGCAGTTGGCAATTCCGGCAAATTTGGTTAGAATAAGCTGTTTTCAAGTCACTGGAGTCCTGCCTGTGAGACTCGAGACTGTTGTGTAAGGGTTGCAAAAGCAGTCATTGCTTGGATTAGTTTCGGTGTTCTTAGCCTGTGATGTGTACATGAGTCGGGTAAAATGCAGATTTGAGGTCAGTAGGACGGGGATGGTACGTGAAAGTCTCCATTTCTGACAAGGTTCCAAGTGATACCAATACCTCAGGCCCCCAGACCCCACTCTGAGTGACAAGGTGCCATACTCCCTGTGCCTTCTAGTTTATTCCTGAGGGTCGTTCTACCTGGCAACCAAAGGAGGGGCTCAGAATCCCAGAGATCTGGGCGTGGGTCCCCACCCACCCCTTAGTAGCCAGGTGATATTGGGCAGCCCGCTTATCATCTATGTGCCTCAATTTTCTCATCTGTTTGATTGGAATCAAAGGATACTTCCTTAGGAGGATAGGAGAGGAAGAATGGGCTAGACGTGTGTCCCCAGCACAGTGTGTGGCTCGTGGTAGGTGCTCTGCAAAGGTAGTTTTTGTTAACCGTGCACTCTCTAGGCCTGCCCAGAAGCAGTGACCCCCAACAGCAACCTGGTCAGGGAGGGGGATAGAGAAGATACTTCAGGATAAGAATCAAACCCCCTAATAATGGCTTTCCAGGCTTTGCATGGGATGGTCACTACCCGGCCCACCCTTTGCTGCTCTTCCCCTCTCTGTCCACGCTGCAGCCGTGCTACCCATGTATTCGGCCCTTCAGCCATGGTACTTTCTGTCCTCAGAGGCCTGGTATGTGCTGTTGTTCCCATACTTCGACCTGCCTGTATATCCCTATATCACTTCCTCAGAGATGCCCACCTTGATCCCCAGAGTCTCTGAAATAAGGATTTAGGGAATATATTCTGGTAGAAAGGAAAAGCGGGCACTTCTCTTGAGGCTGTGTCTATATAGAGAAGTCACCATTTTAATTTCGATTCTACATTTATTTAGAGCAGCTTTTAGGGGGAGTTGGGGGGTGGTCAGAGAAACTAAACACTGCCCCTGCATTTCTGCAAAGTAGAAAAGGGCACAGCTTGGGCAAGCAAGCGGGATCTGGACTTCAGCTTTCGTCTGCCCTCTCAGCTGGTTACCTTTGTGCAGTATACGGACTGTGCAACCTTATGTGGCAGCCTGGAGTGCTAACGCTTCACCCAGGCTGCCTCGCCCAGGCTGCCTCATGACCTGCTTAATCCTCCTGCCTAGATTAAGCTCCTTTTACAAACTTTCTTAACTCCATAAAAAATGAATCACCAAAAACAAACAAAAACGCATCACAATTGGAATTAGGTATCTTGGGAATAATTTTTTTTAAGCTCTGTCCCCTGCAGTAGACTCTACATTCCATCAAGGCAAAATCTATCTGTCTTGTTCTACACCGCAGTCTTCGTTTGATGCCTGCAACAGAGCAGGTGCTTCTTAAATATTTGTCAAATATTCCAGGAGCTCGTTGTCTACCAGGGGAGATCGGACTCATTGAAATCAGCTGTGGCATGAGATGGGCAGGCACAGAGCCTGGTGTGGCCCCAAGGAGGGAGAGGTCACTTCTAGCCAGGGTCATCCAGGGATGCTCACGGAAGATGTGGTGTCCCAACTGGGTCTGACAGAATAGGTAGAGTTCGTCAGACCCACATGAGTGGGAGGGTGTTCTTGGCAGTGGAAATAGCAAAAGCAAAGGTACAGAGGGAGAAAAGTTCAGTGTGTTCCTATGAGAAGTCACAAATTACGATCAGCCGACTGGCCAAATGTGTTTGGTGAATTAGCTGCCAGTATTTAAAAAAAAAAAAAAAATCAGGAGATTTCTCATAAAGATCCAGATTTCCGGATTTTCTTTAAAAGAAATTGGAAGATACCACCAAAGGACCATTGCCTGGCCCTGAGAAGTGACAGGTCCTGTTGGCTAGGGGACCATTTGATCAACTCATGGGAAATGCTCCGGAAGCTGGTTCAGATGGTAGGGGCACTGGCCAGAATAAGGAAGTTGGCAGATGCCCACCCTGAAGGAAGTAAGGAGTCACTGAAGGATTAAGAGCTGTAAACCTTTACTGTAAATCACGGTAAAGCTGGGGGGGACTCCGAGAAGGTCCTCGGGGCCTGTAAAGAACACACGAAGAAGCATAATAACCCAGAGTGGAGGAGAACCCATGCCCCAGCGGGGTTTTTGTTTGAACTGGTAAATAACAGGCCTCCTCAGCTCACCAAGTAAGCTGGTAACTGCAGGGACCTGGGGGTCATCTCCAGCTCCCCGGGGCACAGCCCGCAGCTGCCATGGCCAGGCTAGGCCTGACTTCAGAAGCAGAAACTCTGGGCCGAGGAGGCTGGTGAAGTTCTGGAAGACGAAGGAGTGGGGAGCTCTGCATGGGGCTTTCAAAGAAAATAAAACAAGGACTGACCCACGGCTGGGGGACAGGTGCTTGCTAAAGGGAGAATTGTCATCCTAAAGAGCTCTGCTGCTCACGGACAGGTGACCTCTAACTTGTTTCAGCTTAGCCTTGACTATTTTCAAGCACATTATTTTTCTTTAAAAATCACTGTCGTCGTCTTCTGTTTATAAAAATAGTATACTTGTTAGAAAGAGGGAAATAGAGTAAAATCAAGATGAAGACAATAGTTATCAGTAACCCTACTACCCAGAGGTAACCTAACATGTTCGTGGGTTTCCTTACCATTATTTATTTTTGTTTTCAGTGTATTTACACTTTTTAAAAATGTAGTAGGGGTCGCACTTCGTATACACTGGATCGCCCTTTTCTGATGAACGTTATACCATCAATGTGTTACCATGAGAATATATTTATGCGTCTTTGTGTAAAATCCTTAAATAAGAAATTCACAATAGGGAAGTAAGCCTTATATATTGGCATCACTTTTCCTGGTTATTAAATATGCTTTGAAAAAACACTTTGTATGTTTGTTTCCTTCCATTCTCAAAGTAGTCGGGAATCTGCTCAAAACAGATAGAAGAAGGATTGTTATCCCCATTTGACAGAGAATACTGAATCACAAAGATGAAGTGATTTACCCAAATAGGTGGGGGGAGGCAGTGCCTAAACGACAACCCCCAGGCCTTCTGAGTCTAAGTTAGTGCCGTGGGAAAAGGGGTCCACAGGATGCTCTTCCCACCCCAGTCTTAGTACAGCTGTGCTTTAAATACTGGAAATCAAGGAAACCTTTAAACTGAGTGCAGTTAATCTGGGTGGACGTCGTAGAGGAGGCAGGTTCTATTCTGGATCTAGAAGGTTTGTCCAATACGTAAGTAAATTAGTGGCAGGTACCCATGCTTCCTGAGTCCCAGATTAATCACAATAACCAGCCTTTATCATGTGGCAAGTGCCTTACTAGGCCCTTAAATGCTACTTATGTTATTTAATTCTCATACCGAACCCTACGAAGCACTGTTATTTTCACCAAGTTAAAAATGAAAAAACAGAAGCACAGAGGGGACGTGAGCAGCTCAAGGTTGCACAGCTGGTGAGTGAGGACAGAGATTTAAAACAGGCAGCATGGCCCCAGAGCAGTTCCTGTCACTCCATCTGTGTGCCCTCCATGCCTAGGCTGAAGGATGGATGGCAAGGGAGCAGGGAGTCTGCACCCCCAGCTGGGGATGGGGCCTCGGGACAGGGGATGGCCCCCTGTCTGAAGGGCTGTGCGACAAAAACCAACCAGGAGGACGCCCCGTCCCTCAGAGAGGATTCCCAAAATGGGAAAATATAAATTAAAAAATGAAGTATTCCCCAGAGTATGGGGTAACCTGGTGGCTAATCCAAAGTGGTTATGTCTTGGTCCCTCCTTGATTCTGAAATAGACTCCATCCTGAAAGAGTAGCAGACTTGGAATTAAGAGACACAGTGCCGCTAGTCCTGTCTCTGCTGAGACATGACCGTGTGACCGTGGGCCAGTCGCTTCCCCTCTCTGGCTCTCAGAGGTTAAGGCTGGGGCTGCAGCAGGTCTTTGCCACTCACCACGTCTCACTGGGATACGGCCCACAGGTTGCTGATGTCTGGGATGAGGCTGGGATAAAGCAGCCTGCAGGGCTCTGGGGAGTCCAGAGTGTGGGGCTAACCTGGTGTCTGCCCACCTTCCTGGGAAGGCTGCAGGTGTCTCACAGAACCCACCCCTAAATCCTTTCTCTCTCCCAGGCCTCCTGATGCCCGGGAAAGTAAGAATCAGCACATAGGCCTGGGAGACATCTCCCTCCATCTCTGTTCGCCAGGTCCTGAAGGGATACCTGGCTTGCCCCTGAGAGCTCACCCCAGCAGCTCTCCACTCATTCTTCACAGGGCTGAGTTCCCAAGGTGCATGTTCCCAGATACAGCCCTGCCACCCAGACCAGGAAACCTGCACTTGCCACTGGAATAACGTTCAAACTCAGGATGACTGAGAAGACCTGTTTCCACCTGTCCCCAGCCTGTCCCCAACTCTGTTGCCCCTGTCACCGTAACACTGGAGCTTAGTGCTTCTTAAAGGCAGAGGCTCAGGAGTCAGGCAACTGGATTCAAATCCTGAGTCTGCCTGTTTCTAGCTATGTAACCTTAGACAAGTCACCATGTATCACTCAACCTTGACTCCACACCCTTAAAATGGGAAAATGGAGGTGGTGGCACCCACCCCATAGGACTGTGTGAAGAATTAAATGAGTCACTTAGCATAGTTCCTGGAACGCAGTAAACTCACCTTAGGTGTTTAGTGTCCTTATAACTATTCTCAGCCACATTCGGCTACCACCTCCTACTTCCTAAAGCCGGTCATTCTCTTCCCCAACACTGTGCCTCCATGTATGCCTGGAGAACCTTTCCTCTTCCTTTGTCTCCATCCAGTAGCCTCCTACAGACTCTATAAAGCCCTATTCAAATGTCACTGGGAAGACTTAACCACCCTTCCCAGTTCCTTTCTCCTCTATGTGTCTGTTACCTCCTTAACCCAGGGACCACACAGCATGGCCAGTGATGGGACAGCCAGCATTCCCTGCCTTCTGATTAGGATGCAATAGAATCCACAGCTCCACCTGTTTTGGCTCTTGCCAAAGATGTTGAGCCTAAATCTAATCAGGTCTTTAAAGCTAGCTTCAGTTTGCAGGAATTTCAGGGGCAGAGGAACATAGTGAATAACACCCAGAAAAGCAGCCAGACACATCCAGAACATGGGACAGTTTATAAGACAATGGTTGGGATCTCTCTTAAAAGTCAATGTCATGAGAACAAAACAAAAGCAAAAGCAATGGGAGAGGAGATTCTGGATTTAAAGAGATCTAAGAAAGATGTGACTCTTGATTATATCTTTGTTCATTTTTTTCCCTTAAGTTATTGAGACCATGTATTCAGACAATGGGGTAAATCTGTGAACTGGGCACCAGATGATGTAAGGAAATGATTGTTAGTTTGTGAGTTGAGGTGAGTATATTGTGGTTATGGAGAAGATTTTTTTTTTTTTTTTAAATGCACGCTGAAGTGTTTAGGGCTCAAGTGCCAGAATATTTGTAATTAACTTTCAGATGTTTTAGCCACAAATTTAACATAGAGTGAGATGAAGTAAATACGGTGAAATATTCACAGTTGTTGAATCTGTGTGATCAACATGTAGATATTCAGTTTACAGTCCTATCTACTTTTTTGTATGTTTCCGCATTTCCATAATGAAAAGAGTCTTCACTGAGATTGGTTTCAGGTGTACAACCAACAATTTGGTTTATGCATATATTGCAAAATGATCGCCACAATAAGTCTAGTTACCATCCATCACCCCACAGTTACAGGTTTTTTTTCTTGTCATGAGAACTTTTAACTCTCTTAGTAACTTTCAAGCGTACAGTACTATTAACTGTATGGTATAGCCCTACATACTGTATGGTATAGCCCTAGGACTTATTTATTTTATAAAAAAAAATTTTTAGGGGCGCCTGGGTGGCTCAGTGGGTTAAGCCGCTGCCTTCGGCTCGGGTCATGATCCCAGGTCCTGGGTTCGAGCCCCACATCGGGCTTTCTGCTCGGCAGGGAGCCTGCTTCCTCCTCTCTGCCTGTCTCTCTGCCTACTTGTGATTTCTCTCTGTCAAATAAATAAATAAAATCTTTAAAAAAAAAAAAAAAGGTTTTTTAAATGCTCCTTCTGGGCTCCCATGGCGAAGTTTTGGACCTTCATTATTTATTTTATTTTATTTTATTTTATTTTATTAGAGAGAGCACAAGCAGGGGGAGTGTCAGGCAGAGGAAGGGGGAGAAGCAGACTCCCCGCTGAGCAGAGAGCCTGATGTGGGGCTCCATCCCAAGGCCCTGGGATCATGACCCGAGCGGAAGGCAGTCAGTCACCCAACCAACTGAGCTACCCAGGTGCCCTTTGGACCTTCATTAAAACATGAATCACAATATACGGAGGTGACGTATACCAGTGAGTCTTGCCATTCAGATTACAGATTATGAACTCCTGGGGGTAGGATCCAGATCAACTGTGTTTCTCTCAGGGTACCAAATTTATATACTAAATACCCATTAAACATTTGTCGAATGAATGAAGACAGTATGTTTGCTATAGTGCATGATTCATCAGTAAACTTAGGAATTTCCAGAATGAAAAATGATGATGGCAAACTTCTATCAAGCACTATGTACCAAGTTTGGTGTTAAACCCCTAATTTTGTTTGTTGTGGATTTTTTTGCATTAATTTTGGTTTCTAAAATATTGCATTTGCATGTTATTTATCTAGGTTACTAAGTTTGGGGGGGTCCCTTATTTAGTGCCGGAGGCACCCTGATATGGGCCCCGATAAAACAAGTGTTTTGGCACGTGGCTGAGTAATGGCCCATTGCTCTCTGGGAATCCTTCCAGATCCTGTCAGTTTGTCTGACAGAATTGAGGCTTGTTTGGCCTCACTGTAACATTGCTCTTGTCATCTGACCTGAAGAGAGGTTTGGAATCTGCAGTGCATATTTATTTTGCTGCCCCAGCAACATTCTCCCTTCTTTGGCAACAGCAACTCTGGGCTGCTTGCGGATCCTCCCCTCCATGTCTGCAGAGTGGACTCAGGCCGGTAGCCCGAGGTGCGCATAGGACTCAATTCTGCCAATCAGAGCCTTGCAAATCCTGGTCACAGTGATTGCTTTGGAGAGGGCATGTGACTCAGTTCTGGGAGGTTGACCTGAATTGGGGTGGGGAGACCTTTTCTCATTTCTGTGGATCTGAGGTAGGATGGAAGCCACCTTGGAAGCTTGAACCTCTCTTGAGACTGGAGCTCACACAGAAGACGGTATAGGGGGATGGAGTCAGGGAGGAGACGTCCTGAAAGTGTTTGAGCTCCTGGATCCAGTTGTGCACAAAGCCGCTCTGCTGTCTGGGCTTAAGGGATGTGTGGGCCAGCTTTGTCTAAGTCAGTTTGAGTCGTGTTTCTGTCCCTTAGATGATTCACTCCCTCTTGCCTGTGGTCTGTCAACGCTGGCCCCAGGAGATGCTGTGGGGAAGCCTGGCACCTAGCGCCAAACTAACGCCCTGAAGGGCTCCTTCCAAGGTGCCTTTCATCCCTAGGCAGCCTTGGAGGGCAGATGATTGAGAGCAACCACAGTAACTCCACAGAGCCTTCCTGAGCACTGGGGCACTGTCAGGTCCTATAGTAAATATTTACACATCGATTTACTCCTTGTGTCCTGTAACAGATTCCATGAACTCCGGGCTGAAATCATCCATCTGCTCCCAGGCCAACTGTCCCAAATCACCAACTAGAGGCAAAGAGAAGGCCCCAGTTAACCACCAGACAAGCCTGCTTCCCACTCCATTTTGTCTCTTTTGTAAATGGGTAGACTTTCTAGGAGGCAGGCTCTTTCTAAGAGCAGCTGAGCCTTGGTGCTAGCAAACCCCTCCACTGCTCCCCACCCCACTTTCCCATAATACTCTTCGCTCTTTGAAGTGAAGGGCCTAAGGGCAGCTTCCTTTGGCCTGGTAGTGTGCTCAGCACCTAGAGCAGTATATGTTTTCAAGATTGGCATGTGAGTTGACCCAGTGGCCATGGCCATCTTTGCCATCTGTGTTCATTTGTTCGTTCAACAAACATTGAGTATGAGATACATGCCAAGGACCAGGAATACAATCATGAACGATACCAGGGGCAATCTCTGCCCCTAGGTTGCCGACAGTCTTGTCAAGGAGGCACGTATTAAATAAATAATTGCACATGCAATTATTTAATTACAAGCATGATAAGCAGTGAGAGGGAACAGTTCGGGTTGTTAGGATTGTTATGATCGAGTGCTCATTGTGGCACTGTGTTTGATGCTGAGTGCTGGGCAGAGTAGAGAACCAGGTCCAGCCCCTGCTCACAAGATCACTGTGCACAAGACCCACACCATCGGACAGGTTGTGTCCCCAGCCTGCCGCCTGTGAGCAGCTGCAAGGTGACAGCTTTGACATCCGCTCAAAATGACAACTTCACTCCTGCTTCCACAGAGCCAAATATATTTAACCGGTTCCCTTCACCTCACATTGGTCTGACTGTGTCTTTCTGTGACCCTCAGTGGTTTTCACTCTGTAGGGTTGGGGAAATTGGGACCAATGGTCACTGAGCCAACCAAGAATGTTTTGTTGGGCTCTGTGAAAATGGGGTCTTGGGTGAGAAATACACATGGTTTCCCTGAGAGGAGAAGGCATCAGGAAAGGGAAGGAACTGGGTATCGAAACTCCCTCTGCTCTGTGGCTCCGGCAAGCTGGGGACAGGAGCTCAGCTTTGAGGGCAGGCTTTTGTGATATTTCTGGCTGCCTGGCCCCAAGAGTGCAGACCAGAATGTGGTGCCCAGCTCACCACAGGGAACTTTCTGGATGGCTTTATTATTCAGAGCATGTGATGCTTTGGCTCTGGCAGCCCGAGGCAGTCAGGGAATCTGCAGAGCTGGGGGAATGGGGTTCTCAGCAGTAGACGTGAGCACTTGTGTGCGTGCATCCAGACCCAGCGGGTCTAGCCTGGTCATTTTTAGAGCCAGCTTCCCTGCAGGATAAAATAGTTAGAATCACTTGGCCCCCGGGGCCGTGATCCAGGCCTGAAACATAACAGCATGGGGAGAGATGGAAAGGAAGGAGTGGCCTCTGACCATGTCCCCCACTGGACTGAAGCACTCTGAGGGAAGGAAATGCAGTTGATTCTTTTCTGTGTCTCCCGAGCCTGACACCCTGGCATAGATGTCTTTCATCGTCAGCAGCGTAGCTCCTATATATTGAGGGCGTACCGTGTGCTAGGCATTAGTTCATCCTGACAACAACCCCATGACATTTGTTCTTTTTTTTTTTTTTTTAAGATTTTGTTTACTTATTAGATAGAGAGAAAGTGTTTGAGCAGGGGGAGAAGTAGAGGGGGTTGTGAGGGAGGAGTAAGGATCTCAAGTAGACTCTGCGCTGAGTGCAGAGCCTGACATGGGGCTCGATCTCACAACCCTGAGATCATGACCTGAGCCGAAACCAAGAGTTGGACGGTTAACCGACTGTACCACACAGGCTCCCCCATGACATAGGTTCTATTATTATCCTCATTTTACAAGGAACTGGATTTCAGGATGGTGGAGCAGAACCCACACAGATCTAACCACTTGAGAGCAACATAGAATGTAGCATTTCGTCCTTTTGCCAGTGTCTTTCCTTCTATCAATAATAGTAAAAGTAAATAACCTACCCACTGAGGTCTGACTCCTTTACAGTCATGGGGTTAAGTGCTTTATGTATATCATTTCATTTAATCTTCACTTTGACCTATGAAGTAAGTATTTCTATACTTCTGAGAAAAGAGAATAACTTGGCCAAGGTCCCAGCTAGTAAGTTACAGAGCTGGGATTCCGCTGAAAAATGTATGTCTCCAAGATCTGATTCTGCGGAGCATCAGAGACCTCTTTCAATTCCTGGTTCCTCCACAAACCAACCGTGTGCCTTGGCAAGTCATTTAACTTCTCTGGGCCTCATTTTCCCCATCTGTAAAATGGGTAGGTTGGGCTCAATGATATGTCAGGGTCAGCCCCCCTCTAGCTCTTATATCTAGACTTTAAAACCCTTGAGGGACATCACCTCTGTATTCCCAGCACTCAGAAAAGGGCCTGCCCAGGAGTTGGTACCAAGTCAACGTGTTGAGCCAAGTGTATACCGACGGGGCCCTGGCTCCTGTGTCCACATAGACTTGCCATTTCCAATCCCTACATGTCATATCTTCCCCCTACCTCTCGTGGTCCAAAGATGTCAGAAATTATCCATTTGGGTTGTTTTCCATTTTTGCTATTTTAAAAATGCTTCTGTATGTCTCTTAATGGACTAAAGTTTCTCTTGAGTATAGATCCGGATGGGTCAAAAATTGTAGGAATTTACATTCCCACCCTCTGTGAGAGCTCCCTTCCCTGTATCCTTTCCAAACTTCGAGTTTGTCAGATTTAAAAAATTTTGTCAATTGGTTAAGTGTGAAATGTTATAAATATATTTTAACTTTTCATAGCAGAAATTTTTAAGTATTTACAAAATATCAGAGAGAGTAGGGAACAAATTTCTATGTACCTGTCACCCACCATCCAACCCCTTTCGAATTTTGTTTCCTTTAGATTTCACCACCCATTCTTTTCAACCAAATCTGAGTTATCACTCCATTTCATCTCTAAATGTTTTAACAAATAGCTCTAAAAGATAAGGACTCCCCCTTTTAAACATAACCACGGTGTATCATCAAATATCTCCAAATGTTAACAAGAATTCCTCCATATTATTAAATATTCAGGTCAGTGTCCACATGTATCCAATTATCCCATATTTTTAAAAAATAATTGCTTGAATTAAGAGTCAAATAAGGTCCATACAATGTGATTGGCTAGTATTTCTTAAGTTTCTTTTACTCTAGAGGTACTCTTCTCTCTCAAGATATGTATTTAAAGATTTTATTTATTTATTTGACAGACGGAGATCACAACTAGGCAGAGAGGCAGGCAGAGAGAGAGGAGGAAGCAGGCTCCCTGCTGAGCAGAGAGCCCGATGCAATGGGGGCTTGATCCCAGGATCCTGAGATCATGACCTGAGCCGAAGGCAGAGGCTTTAACCCACTGAGCCACCCAGGTGCCCCTCAAGACATCTTTAATACCTTGACATTCATTTGTTAAAGAAATCAGGTTGATTTTCCCCGTTAGACTTTCCCCCAGTTTGGCTTTTGAGTATTGTGTCCCGATGGTGTTATTTCATGTGTTTCTCGTCCCTGTATTTCCTGTCAACTGGTAGTGGGGTTCAGAACAAGGGTTGGCAAACTATAGTCCATGGGCCAAATCTAGCATCTACCCTTTTTTAGAAACAGGATTTTGTTGTAACAAACTGCCCATTTGTTTGGCTATTGTCCACAGCTGCCTTTTGTGCTCCAACAGCAAAGTCGTTGCCACAGAGACCAGACATAGCCTGTAACGTTTTAAACTACCTGGCCCATTGAAGACAAAGTTGGCCAGTACCTACCTACTCCAAAGGCTTGATCAGACTCCTGCTTGATTCTTGGGGCCCGAGTTCTTCCTAGGAGGTGGCGGTTAATTCCACCAAGAGGCCCATTAAGTCTGGTTGTTTCTTTCTTTGGAGGATTATCAGCTAGATCAACTAATTCGTAAGGAGTTGCAAAATGCTGATATTCCGAGTTAATCCTTCTTCATTCCTATTTCATTTAATTCATTGGAATGCTTACATAAAAAGCACTTTCCTCTGGTCTACTCTTTGGTTGCCTGAGGCACAGTTCTTACAGGAAGGAACAGAATAAGTGCTTAATTGTCTCCCTTTATTTACCAGGTTTCAAAATATAATGAGTTGATTTCCTCATCCCTTCCAGAGATGATCAGTGAGGTTTTTTGCTTATTTTTAAAATATCATTATGAACTCACGGATTGAAATATATTCCATGTTTTCTACTCGTTGCAATTATTTTCTTTACCGATGCTGAAGTTGTCTGGACTTTGGCAAATGGGAGTCTCTTCTGATTGTCTCCTGAGTGCCTTTGCTGTGACTCCAGTTTCCTTGATTTGTGGCATCAAGAGTTGATGTATGTGTTGTACATTTTCTGCCCCAAAGTTGGAATCACCTTTTTTTTTTTTTCCTTTTGAGGAGCCTGGGTTCCTTTACAGAACATCGTATTTAGAGACCATAGTCTGGGCACTGAAGGTGCTCACTCAAATGTTGGTTGTTGTTTCTACCCCCTGACAGCAATAGGCATGGCTAGGGAACATGGTGCTTGTTTTCAGATCGGCAACATCAAAAATTCACACTGGGACTTCTGATTTAAATCCAGGATTGTAAAATTTTGACTTCACCCCTTTTGTCTTTCATTTGTCTCTCCTTTCTCTCACACCAAAAGGCCTGGTTCTCAACACTACCAACATGAAACCCACTTGTTTTAGCCCACACTACCCAACCAACAGTTTCAGAATAACAACCATAACAACTCCAGTGTTCCCACCACAAACATGATGGCTGAAAACAGGCAGCCCTTTTTAAAAATCAGAGTAAGGGGCGCCTGGGTGGCTCAGTGGGTTGAAGCCTCTGCCTTCGGCTTGGGTTGTGACCTCAGGGTCCTCGGATTGAGCCCTGCATCAGGCTCTCTGCTTGGCGAGGAGCCTGCTTCCCTTCCTCTCTCTCTGCCTGCCTCTCTGCCTGCTTGTGATCTCTGTCAAATAAATAAATAAAATCTTAAAAAAAATAAAAATAAAAATCAGAGTAAAAAATTCTGAAAACAAAAGTGGAAAGGCATTGAACGGGAAGGGGCTGTGCCAGCCCTGTGTCACCATATGGCAGTTTGCGTTGCTGCTGCGATTTTTAGTCCCATATTGTTGGTCAGGATTTGATTCCTCAATGTGGGAAACTTCTGAAATCATAGCCCTTGCCCTTTGGGAGCTTACATGTGTCTACAGAGTGGAAGAAACATGGAGTAAAAGCAGTGTAGGCTCATGGAATGATTGTTTTATTGGTGACTCAAATGTGCTGATGAACTCCTCCACACTTCAGTTTCCCTCCGTAATGAATGAGGATAAAGAAAGGAAGGAGAAATGGGCAAGAGGGGATCTTGGGCAAGCCATTGCTCTGAATCATTTCCTTATCTATTAAAAAGGGAGTGCAGGGATTGGACTATGCTCTAGCCACAGCAGCTTTCATTGTAGTCTCCAAATACACCTGCCTCGGGGCCTTTGCACTTGCAGTTCCCAAAGCCTGGAACACTCTTGCTCCAGCTCTTTTAATAACTGGTTCCTTGTTATTATTCAAGTCTCAGCTTCAATATCTCCTCCTCAGAGAGTGCCTCACTGACTACATACTCTAAAATAGCCTCCCTGTTACTTTATCATATCAACCTATTTTATTTCTTCATGGTACTTTTACCTATCTAGCCTGTTTACTTGTTTATGTCTGTCTTTCTTCTCTCTATAGTGCAAACTCAATAAGGTTCTTGATTTTCCCGTTCACTGATGTAGCCCTAGGACTTAAAACAGGTGTGGCACTAATAGTCACTGAAGAACCATGCCTGCAGAATGAGGGGATGCCTGCTGTATGAATGGATGAGCTAGATCATCTCCTGAGTCCTTTCAAGCTCTAAGTCTCTGAGACACTCAATAAATTGAGTAGAGACCTACATACAACCATGACTGTACCATCTTACAGATGTGGAAACTGAGGCAGTGACTGGCTTGCCAGAGGCCTCACTGAGAGGGAGGTGGTGTGGTCCAGGAGCAGTGTATGGAAAGTCAAAAGCACTCACGTTTGGGTCCTCACACCCTCCTACTAGGTCCCCCTTCCTTCCAAGAGCTGCGTGAGCTGGACAAGCCATTTCATATCTCCAAGGACAGTTCCTCCGTCGACCGAGAAGACATACAGGTAACTCTGGTCTAGGGTTACTGTGAGCTGGTAAAGCTTCGGGAACTGAATGGCACTAGGCACTTTGCAGGATGTTTGCCCTTTCTTTACGGAATCCCGAGGGTCCTGCGGTTGGGGGGCGGGGATAAGAAGGAAGCCCAGGAAGGAAGGGCTATCTGTGGAGGACGGGAGAGCCAGCTCGTTGTGACTGTTTTCTCACCTGAGTCCCCAGCCTTCCCCTAGCCTTGCTTCTCTCACTTGCTCAGGTAAAGAGGTAGGGGGAGCCTTGCTCAGCCAATGAACTGCAGTCATGCTCTTAAAGGCACCCAGCCACTGGCAGGAAAACCAGCCATGCCACCTGGAGAGCTCCCCGGTGGGGGGCCAGAGGCAGCTGTGCCAGCTAGGTGTAATTAAGCCCTCCGTGGCTACGCCGTGACCCCAGGGCCTGGTCATCTGGTGGTGTCCTAGTGGGTGCTGTCTTCAGAGAGGCCACCTTCGCCTTTGCCCAGAGCTGGCCTTCCAGGAGGCTCCCTTGCCTAGCTGCCCTGGCAGACAACCAGGGAGGAAAGACAGCGTGGCCTTGGCAACTGCCGGCCAGGAAGGAGCCCACAGGTGTGAGGGAGAAGCCACTTCCCTGTCGTGACCCCCTGCAGCAACCCTGGTGAGTCCGGACAATCTGGGTTTCTTGAGCCTCAGCCCAGCAGGGTCTTGGGGGGAAGATGTGTCTCCCGAGGGGCAGAAACCTTGGGTGCTGGTTCGGGCCCTGCTGTGTGACCTTGAGCAAATCACTCTAGCTTTCTGAGCCTCATGTTCTCCATCTGGGAGAATGAGGAGCTCAAATTTCCATGTCAGCTTTCTCCTTTTCTTATTTTCCCCTGTCACACCCCCTGTTTTGAAAGATTTTTGTGGGCCAAGCTGTACCTGTTACATAATGTCATTAATTGGGACCCTATACTAGCCGATCTGTTTTCTGGGCAGCAGGAACGCGCTGCGGTGATACTGCTGAGCTGATGTAAGTTAAACCAAAAGCAAAGAAATGTGGTGTTTTAGGCTGCCTGTGCGAGCTTATCTAGAGTCAATATTTGCTTTTCATTTGGCCTTTTGAAATACGAGAAATAGGGCAATTTTCAGGGAATGGGGAACCTAGGTGGAGCCTCTAGATCTGGCTTACATGGTTTATGAGGGAACCAGGAAGAAATACTGCCTTCATACCCCAGCCCAGCTTTGGTCTCTACAACACGTGGGATGTGTTCTTGAAAGAGGGATCCTGTGGCCTGAAAATTTCCTATATGGGGCTGGACTACTCGTAGGAGACCCCACAGTGGGTTCTTCCCCCCTCTGCCTGCGGATGGACAACCCTGGATGGGAGAGCTGAGGTGTCTCTCAGTCCTCTGCTAGGGGTTGGCCAGTGGGGTGATGGAAACAGGTAGGTGTGAGCACAGTATCTGGAGTCCAGGAGCATAAGGTGGACCCAGCTTGTACTGGGAATCAGGACACAGGGCTAATCTGCATTGGCTGGCTTTGTAACCTCAGGCAAGTTGCCTAACCTCTTTGAACCTCAGTTTTCCCAGCTGTAAAATGGGGATTGTAATCTTGGCAATGCTTGCCTACCAGGATTATTCTTAGGGCCAAATAAAATAGTGTATTTCATGGAAGCTCAGAGACCACAGATTTTTAAGTGCTTCCCAAACTCAAAGGTTGAAAACAAAAAACCCCACAGGCATGCATTTTAGAATTGACAAAATAGAGTAATGGAAGTTTTATAAAATGTGACCTCCACGATAAAGAAGTATTCCAATTATGATGGGATTGTGGTTGCTTGTTAAGTTCTTTTGCTTTTTTACAATATCATTTATTGGGGCTTTTTTTTAAATACAGACTCATATAAACACAAAACAGGGGGAAACAGCTCAACTGAGTCATGGTATTTTCTAATGACTCCTGGAACTGAACCCCAGGCCGGAAACGTGGCCTTAATGCATGAGGTGGTGTGATATGTGGTTGGAACATGCACTTTGGAGTCCATCTTGAGTTCAAATACAGACTTTAAGACCTACCGGTAACCTTGGGTATAAGTCACTTTTCTCTGCCTCGATGTCTTCTAGATTCTGATATGAGGTGTGAGTGGAGGAATATCAAGAGTGTTGCTGGCTAAGTGGTAGCGATGTTGTTGTTAAGCTGAGGTTCAGCTTAGGACAAGGACTCAGAACACACACATACTTGATCCATTAGAGAGTCCCAGATCGGGAGGGCTCCTGATCCTTGGAGTGGATTGGATAAACTGACTCAGAGGAAGACATTCGTGTCTGTCTCCCCATCTGTGAAGTAGAGCCCCTCATAGTCGGGCCATCATCTGGGGGTGGCAGGAGACTCCTGGAGACACTGGATGAGCGGGTCTTTGGAACCAGCCCATTCCCCTGAGTCCTGAGGGCTGTTGTTGCTTCTTGTTTCGGGGGCCCGGACTAGGTTCCAAGGCCCTTCTATTGAGTCATTTGAGCTTCTTTGCCCTGTCCCTTCTCCCACAGCTCCCTGCTGAGCAAATTGGTCTCAGAGAATGCTGGCTCAAGGGTCAGGATGGTACCTCCCTTCCCAGTGAGCCTGCAGGAGAATGAGAGGAGTGAGAGCTAGAATAGAAGTTTCCCAGGAACAGGAAAGGCAGCCCCTCTTGCCCAGGGTCTGAGCAGATAGTGTGTGAGAGCCTGTACGTGCATGTGTACTGGTGCACATGAGCTAACAAAATTCAAGTTGAAAAATTCCAATGCTGTGAAGAACCCCAACAGGTCACGTTCGCCAACCCTCTGTATAGGCCTCTCTTCTAAACAACACTAGAGGGTTGTGGCTGCACTCCAGGGAAGCCTCCTAAACATCTTTCCTTGGTAACCACACTTGGCATCTCCAAATCCTCCCGAGGGTGTGTACAGGGTATGTGTGAGCAGCTTTGAGGGCCTTGCGTGTCTACGTTAGAGTTCCTTGGGCACTGAGCTCTGAGACCTTGCAGAAATAAGCTTGAGGTGGATGGGCTGTGGGGTTCATCCGATCACTGTGAAGCCTAGAGGCACTTTGGTGGAGGAGCTACATTTCTTGAGCACCTACTATGATCGAATGATTGGGCTAATTGTTTACAATTCATCACCTCCCTTAATCCATACTCTAGTCCATTCTAGCATTCCCATTTTACAGATGAAAGCTGCGGGGCTCAGAGAGGCTACAGATCTTGAGTAAGACTGCTCAGCTAACAAAATGCCAGAATCGTGACTCAGGTCTTTGTACCGCTGAATCCAGAGCCTGGGCTCTCACCTGCTCTCCCAGAAGTTGCAAATCAGGCCAAATTCTAAAGTCCCCAGATCCAATCTGTTTGGTCTACCCAGTGTTTTGTTTTGTTTTAACCTCTTAAAATTTAGACACCAACATTTGAGAATGGAGTTGTTTAATTAAAAAAAAAAAAATCTCGATTCTGACTTCTCTTTAAAATCAGGAGAATGGGGCCCTCTAGGTCCACACCCTCCCATGCCAACCATCAACTTAAACTGATAATCAGCGGCTGCCTCGCAACAGAACATGTGACCTCTAATTTGCCACAGTTCCCATCACTCCCTACTATCTACCCACCACACTCTCTCTGCAGAGACCTGGGCCCTGGTCCTAGCGCTTGAACTGGCTGTGACCTTAAGTAAGTTATAACACTTGTCTGGGCTTTAGCTGTAACCTAGGCTAGTGAACACTCGGAAATGACTTTCTAACTGGCTTTTTGTGCCGTTTGGGAGAGAAACCACGTATCTACAGCACAGCCACTCTTGACCACCTGGCTGTGCGTGATGTCAGGCCCTGTAAATGACACTAGGAGTGGTGGGTGTTATTCACTCTTTGTCATCATCATTCTGCTGTACTACGTGTCTGTTGCTTCTTGTGACAGGAGACATCTGGGGACAGGTAGGGCCTAGCGGCACTGGTCCTGGCGTGATGCCCATTCCCAACACTGCTCAGAGTTTGACTTCCATGTGCCTCTGTTCATCTGTTTTGGGAAGCCTGATTGAGATTTCAACATCTGAGTGTCCTCTTCTGACCCCATTTTTGCTCTAGAGTGTACAAGAGAAAATCTATAGCCCAGCTAAGAATGTTCTCTTTCCTGTCTCTCTCTCTCTCTCTCTCTCTCTCTCTCTCTCACACACACACACACACACACACACACACACACACACATGTGTCTGAGTGAGAAATAGCCATGCTTGAGAGGTCTGCACTTCTAGCTACTGTCTTACTTGAGTTCCTGGAATCAGATTTTAGACGCATGGACGGACTAGTCCAGATGGAAATGTGTAGATGATCTGGTCCAGCAATACCAGATATGATTCATTTGCTAATTCCAATCAACTGGTAGAGTGTTGAGACGGCTTCTGAAGCTTCCTGTGAACATGGAATGATCATGTGCTGAGATCTGTCAGCAATGTCTACTGTGGGCATGGCAAGGGCTTGTAACCGTACTTAGGAAGGCAATTACACCGCCCCGAAAACTGCCTGGGCGAGGGAGGTGACTTGCCCAAAGTCACTCAGCAAGGCAAGGAAGGGTCCCATGGGTCCCATCTGGAAACAGGTCTCTCTTCACCTTGAGGCCACTGTTGCTTCTGCTATATTAGCTCAGAGAAGACAATTGACACTGGGCAGGGAAATGAGAAAAAGGATTCGAACCCACGAGTCCTGGCTCCCCCGGAAGTCTGGCTGGGGTCAGGGCTGAGGAATTCAGTTCTGTCCCACTAGAGTGAGCCCTGCCATCCTGGCCCGTTGGCTTCTGCTCCACTTCTTGGAGTCCCTTTGCTCCTGCCCCACTTTCCTGTCTCATTTTCCTCGGGCTCAGAGTGTGCACGTTGGAGCCTGGGGCCTCCAGGGACCCTGGGTCCTTCATGCCCTCTTTTGGCAGAGCCTTCAACAGCTCCCAGCCCCCTCCATTCTGGAAGAGAAGTCCTAGAACAGGGGCTCATAACCTACTGATGCCTCGGACTCCTCTGGCAGTCTGTGAAGCCGGAAGGACCCCTTTCCAGACCATTTTTAAATGCACAAAAGAGCATATATAGGCATCAAGAAAAATTTTAATTGTATGCATAATAATATGTACTTCTTTATTAATAACTTTAAAATGAGATTTGGCAGCCGATATAATAACTACTGTCATTTTCGAGTAATGAGCATAAATGATGTTTTGAAAGATCTATGACAACTATAATGTGATACAAAAATATCTGATTTCTCTTAGTGACAGAGTCACAGGAATGGTCTCTATCAGTGCGGTCACTGCTGACATTTATAATGGAACAAAGTATTTAACTTGAGTTAGAGGTCAGTGAAATAAAGATGGAAAGTTTTCCTTCCAAGTTTGGAGAATTCTATTTGTGGATCCAGGTGGAGAATCCCTCACTCTAGGGTGCTGAAGTAGGAGGCCTCCAGTCCATGGTTCACAAACTGGGGGCCGTGGAACCCTGGGGATTCTGATAGTGTCACGGAGGCTGCCAGATGGTGGGGGCAGTCAGGACAACCAGCCAACCAAATAGCCACCTCTGCCTCAGCCTGAGAAGGTTCTTTTTTATTTGAGTTCAGTTTAGTGATCCGTAAGATTCCTTCATTTAAAAAAAAAGGGGGGGGGGTTCACCTGTTTATGTCTGAATGTCAAGAACCTTCATTTGGCTCCACCCACCTCTTCATATGATAAAGAGCAAAGCCTGAGCAGGGTGTGAAGGTGCTGGAAGAGCGCTGACCTTTAGCAGCAGGCTTGGGGCTGTGGAGTGCAGGGGAGGCAGTGGGAAGCAGCTGGGCAAGGGCAAATTTCCCACCACCTCTGCCTGCCAGTCAGTTCAGGGAAGCCATTTTTGTGGCCAAGCATGGGGCCAAGAGTCAGGAGACCTGAATTTGAGGTTCTAATTGTGCCCCTACCTTACATTTCTCATTTGCAAAACAGACAAGTGTTGGGAGGGCCAAATGAGAAAACATTTCCTTAAGAAAACATCATAAAGGGCTATTGAAGGGATTTTAATGTGTCTGTCTCTAAGCCTGAGACTCTTTTCTCTACTCTTCCTTAAGGTCTTGTTCCCCATACTGACAGAGCAGATCGTGCCTGTGACTCATGGCAGTGTAGCATGTAACATGTAACTGGCATGTAACATGTAACACATAACTGACATGTAACATGTAACTGACGCGGCACAGTCAGATTTGTGGTTGAACCACAGATCAGGAGTCACCCAGTCTGCCAGCTGACCTCCTCAGTTCCTCCCCTTCGCTGGCCCTACTGCCATGTCATGGTCTCTGGCCTGCATTCTCAGACAGCCCCCCATCTCTCTTTCTCTTTCTCTCTCTCTCTGCCCCCACTTCCATGGAGCCCAAGCACTTAGTAACTGTGTCCATGACCTTCTTCTGCTTCAAGGCCCTTGGTGTCTCCTCCCCGCAGACCAGGCCAACTCCAGCCTCCAGAGAGTCATAGCCCAGGTTCTTCGGGATCTACCTCCAGCCTCCCCCAATTCCCCCGGCACCCCTCCTTCCTCTTGCTGGCAGGCTGTTATGCTCCTGCCGCTGGAGTCTTCTCTGCCTTTTCCATCTGATTCTCCCAAGCCCTGGGAGCTGTGGGAAGAAGAGAAGGTCCAGGAAACTAGAGTGTTTCTCTCCCAGAGGCTGATCGGGAGGGCAGGAGGAAGCTGAACATGCACAGGGCTCAGGGGAGTTCTGTTGATGGGGGCCGGGGACAGGTGTGGCTCTGCCCTCTGTCAGGACCAGGCAGGGGTTAATTTCAGAGACCAGCCAGTAACGTGCTGGGAGAGCTGCAAGCACCTGCACAGTCGGAGAGAGTCTACTATTTGCTACACTTATCTGAACCAGAGGCAGGAACCAGGTTACCAGGAAAAGAATACTGCTGAGTGATGGGGAATTCACAGAATACCTGACTCGTAGAATGTCAGAGCCAAAAGGGACCAGGTAGGTCTTTAGTCCAATTCTTTTCTGCTTTCAGATGGAAGAGTAAGGCCCAGAAAAGGGTAATGGCTTGCCCGAAGTCACATGACTTTGAGGCAGAGCCAGGACTGGAGCTGACATCTGATTTTCTTCCCAATCTCCATGTTCTGGGCTCTGGCCTCTGGACTCCTACCAGAAGAATGAGTAACTGATCCAGGACTGATTTACCAACAGTGGGTTAATGTGTCACTTTTGGGCACTGCAGTGTTGGCTCTTATGTGGGGCTGTCAACTTCTTAGTGCAGAGGGCCCCAGACAGGTTATAAGTATGCTGAAATATAGAGCCCTCAGGTCTCGAGTGGCCAGGTGGAGCCTAGGGCAGCCAAAGCCCCCAAATCTGATGAGACAGTCACCTGCAGGCCTCTAATAGCCTCATTAGCATAGCCTAGGTGGTATCCAAATGTTATCATGTACTGCAATAGGGAAAGTTGGGAAATAATGCCTTAACCCTAGAGTAGGAGAAATTTTAGGGGTGCTGTGGGCAAAGGTGGGGAAAGGGAGGATCTGAAGACATAGGTTCTATCGTGGCAGTACAGAGTGGAGTAAAGCATGGTTTCTTCCCCTTTAAAAATATAACATAAATGTTAGATGAGCAAGGGTTCTATATTTCCAATAATTCTGTAATTCCAGTAATTACGAATAATTCTGTATTTCCAATAGCTTATTGAAGACCAGCCCTTACTCTGAGAATTGTTAAATGAGCTGAACAAAATAAGTGTGTGTGTTTGTGTGTGTGTGTGTGTGTGCATGTGTGTGTGTGTATATTAGCATTAGAGAGCTACCAAAGCAACAAGGACCTGAGGGTTCAAGATTCCAGAGAGAGAAATGCAGAGAGGTATAGTCCATATTCAGGGGCCACTTTGCCCTTCAAGGCATACGCTGTTTCTCAAGAGATGACTAAGAAGCTAAGCAGAAGCTGAACATCTGAAGGCATTGTAAAACTAAGATATAAAAAGTGGATTTCAGTGTCCACCAAGTAGGAGTGTCCCTAGTAAACACCCAAGCTTTCAAATGGAACCCCTGAAGGATTCTACCCTAGGATAAGAGACAAATCAGAAATAGACCAACGCCACAAAACTGGAGACAAGCATAGAATCAATTCAGTCCCTGACAGGACTTCTAAAACTCTTGCTTGCCAAAAAGTAAAAATTTCTCTGAAGGAAGATAAAATTTTCCTATAATTTTTTTCACATATAATATCTAGCATTCAATAAAAAAATTTTTTTAAAAATCTTAGTAGGCAAACCACATGGCCAAAAACCAGAAGAAAAAATAGACAATAGAAATAGGTCCACAGAAGATCCAGATACTGGCATTATAAGATATGGACTGTTTTTTTTAAAGATGTGAACTTTAAAATGTGATTTATGTAATCAAGAAATTAACTGACAGGATGGAGAATTTCATCAGAGAACTGGAATCTACCAAGGAAGAGTCAAATAAAATTTGATCAAGTGAAAATTCTAAGCCTGAAATACAACAACTGAAATTAAGAAGTCACTAGATGGATATAACAGTACAGTATCTTAAGCATAGCTGAAGATCAAATTAGTGAACTGAAAGATAGGTCAGTAGAAAGTACCCAGACTACAGCACATATAATAAAGAAGAGAGTCATATGGAACATGGTGAAAATGTCTAATTATGTATAATTGAAGTCCCAAGGGAGAGTGGGAACAAATCAGGTACAGGGATAGAAAAAAAGGAAAAGGAGGGAAGGGAGAAGAGAAGGGAAGAGAGACTCAGAGAAATGAAGTGATACTGGAGGCAACATTTTATGATAGTAATTTTCCAAACCTGATGAAAGACATCAAGCCACAGATTTAAGAATCACTTTAAACCACACACAGAATAAAAAAAGAGAAAACTAAACTAGGGCCTATTATGGTATAACTGCTGAAAACCAAAGATAAGGGGAAATCTTGAAGGCAGCAATAATGAAACTGACAGGTTCTCACCAGAAATAATAAAAGCCAGAAGGCAATGGAACAGCATCTTCAAAAGTGGTGAATGAGAACAGATACTGTGTGAGCATAGGTTAATGGTTCTCAAGTTTTATTATGGGTATGAATCACCTGGGCTGGAGTGGGAGGAGAGGAGGCGTGTTAAAATTTTAGACTCCCAAATCCTACCCCAGATGTTTGGATTTAGCAGTTCTAGAGCAGAGTCAAGGAATAGACGTTCAAAGAGTGTTCTGCTGTCTCTGATGCTGTTGGACTGTGGTAGACTGATTGCAATGATAGCTGCCACATTCCCACCATTCCTGTGCCCATGCCCATTTGCAATGTGACTTTGCCATTTTTCTAATCAAGAGATAGGATTTATTTTTCCTCCTTTTAAATCTGGGCTTTCTCTATGGCTTATTTTGACTGATAGATATCAGTTAACCTGATGTTATGGGACATATGAGCCTTGGCCTCAAGAGGCCTTACATTTTCAGCATTCACCTTTTGGGACACAGCTGCCATGTTTAAAAAAAAAAAAATCAAGACTGTCCTGCTGGAGACATTTGGAGAAAGAGGCACAGTCAATAGCCAGACAGATAAGTGAGGCGTGGGTCCAACCAGGAGAGAGAAACCATGTAGTACGTCAAACAGGAAAAGTTTAAAGAATTGTTCATTGTAAAGGAGGTTGAAGTAACAAGGGACTGACTAACAAGAAGTAAAGAGAATTCTAAAGAATTCAAGAACAGCAAATACAAGGGGCAGCTAGTATCTCTAGGGGTACGTAGAACACCCAAAGAAGAGCTTCCCCTGCCACCCCCAGGGCTGAGATCCAGCTCTTATCACAGAGGATGTGGCTGTGGCCTCTAAATGGCAGAGAGGTCCCCGTGGTACCATGCCAGGCGATCCCCTGGAAGTTGCTGGAATTGTGTCCTCTCATGTTCCAGGAAAGCCATTCATAGGGAAATGTCTCTCCAGAGACTTTGCTACAAAATCACTGAAGAGAGATTCCTAGGGAAGCTGTTGGCTGCCAGATGCTGCTGGCCCCTGTGCTCTGCCAGAGCCTGATGCTGGAGAAGCCACACATTGCAGGAGCTAGGCATGGGGACCCACACACACCCCAGGAGGCTGGTGAGATGGCACATGAAAACCAGGAGGCAAAACGTTTTCTTACTTAAATGTCTCCCCAGCTCCCTCTACCGATAAGAGGGAGGCATCCTGCCAGCTACCAAAGAAAACAAATTTAGAAAGGGCCCAGATTAATTTTCCTGGAGCAGGAAAAAAGGGTAAACATCACAGGCTGTCTTGAGCTAGCTAGCCCCAGTCTAGCTGACTACTGTCGTTTGAGTGACCTTAGAGGAGACAGCACTGTCTGGCTAAGCCCAGCCCATACTGTCAACTTAAAGAATTCTGAGCAAATAAATGTTATTGTTTTTAAGCCCTAAGTTTTAGGGTCTTCTGTTTATGGCAAAATGTTGTAATACCAATGTTGCAAGCAAGTTGGACTGCTTCTTGCAATCTTGCACTCTTGCAACTTTGTGCTGTTTACTCTGCCTGAAGTGATATCCTTGGCCTTCTTTACCTGATGGATGTATTTACCTGGGCTTGCTCTAATTAATTGATGTTTTAATTGACTTGTAGAACATATGTAGGAAAGCACATAGCCAGAAATGTACAGCTTGATACATTTCACCAAATGCTTATATGGTCTTACCTAAAGTCAGATACCTACCCCCCACGGTCCCTTCCAGTCACTAGCCATGCCCCCAAATGTAAACAGTGTCCTGACATCTGTTTTTAATTTATATTCAATTAGGCAACTTATAGTACATCATTAGTTTCAGATGCAGTGTCCAATTATGTATTAGTTGCGTGTAACACCCAGGGCTCGTCACATTGGGTTGCTCTGACATCTTATCATCGGACATCTGATGTCTTAACCACATCATGGTTACTTTTGCCTGGTTTTGCACTTTATATCACCAGATTGTAAGGTATGTTCTTTTTTGTGCCTGGCTTCTTTTGCTCAATGTTATATTTGTGAGATGCATCCGTGTTGCTAGGTGTAGCTATCGTTTATTTTCAACATTGTATACTTTTCGATTTGGGAAGTATAGCACAATTTATATATCTATGCTATTGATGGATATTCAGGTTGTTTCCAGTTTGGGTCTGTTTTGAAAAGTGCTGCTTCTTTTGGTGAACATAGGTATGTACACGTTTGGTTATTCTTAGAATTAACATTGGTTATTCTTAGAATTAACGGGTTATGCCTTTGGGTGAACATAGGTATGTACACGTTTGGTTATTCTTAGAATTAACATTGGTTATTCTTAGAATTAATGGGTTATGGAGCACTCTCATAGTATATTAAAAGTTTAAAATCAAGGAGTACCAGGGTGGCTCAGTCAGTTAAGCATCTGACTCATGATCTCAGCTCACGTCTTAATCTCAGGGTTGTGGGTTCAAGCTCCATATTGGGCTCCATGCTCCACTAAAACAACAACAACAACAACAACAACAAAAACAAAACTTTATAAAAATCAAAATGTGAAATGACACACATAGATTAACAACCATGAGAAAGGAGGGGGAAAAACCCAAATATCTATGCGTGGAGTAAAAAGATACTAGAAGAGAAAAATAAAACAAAATGTTGACATACCTTATGGATAAAGGAACTAGGAGTGATTTTACCTCTCAATAGTCTGTCTTTTCAAATAATTGTGAAATGACCATATATTACTTTTATAGTCGAAGAACGATTTAGTCCATTTGATCTCCAAAGTCTTACTCAGATGCCATCTCCTTCCAAGTAACCTCACCATGGCCAGATCACTGTAGCCGGCCAATGTCTTACTTCATTTTTGTAGTCTGGAGCAAAAACACCTTGCACCTAGAGAAGGTGCTCTCAAAATATCTGACCCTTTGCCTACAGTCATAGAAATTTCAGCAACAGCTCACATTTCTCAATAGAGCACCCAGCTTTCCAGTTACGAGAGGCAAGGATATGAATCCAGACAACTGTCTCCATTTTCAACTTGAAAACACCCAACACACAAAGATTTAAAGGGATAGGTTGCCTGCCTTGGCAAATCACTGGTAGGGGCATTCTAAACAGCTCAGCCAGAAAAGAGGAATCTAGTGCAAAACATATGATCTACCAAGTATATTCTGAACAGAGCAAAAAAGCAAGGGTGGAGATTAAGAAAAAAGCAAAAGTTTGGAAACGGGGGCACCTGAGTGGCTCAGTTGGTTAAGCATCTGCCTTTGACTCAGGTCATGATCCCAGAGTCCTGGGATTGAGCCCCACGTCAGGCTTCCTGCTCTGTGGGAGCCTGCTTCCCCTTCTCCCTGTCACTTCCCCTGCTTGTACACTCTGTGTGTGAAAGAAATAAATATTAAAAAAAAAAAAAATTTGGAAACCTCAGCTTTATATTACCAGTGGTATAACTTTGAGCAAGTTAATTTACCTCTCTGAACTCCAGTCCCCTCTCTGTCACATGGGAGGGATGGGAATGGACCAATTTCCAGGAGGGCAAATAGGATTTGACTCTGATTAGGTGGTGGTAGCTGCTGAGAGTGCTATGTTGAGAAAGATTCTGAGATTAAGTCTAGGCTTAGTGAGAAAGAGTGCTGTGATTGATTAATTTCCATCATGAGCAGGAATCTGAAGTTGATTTTATGTTTATTACATATTTATTTGTCTTTTTAAAATAAACTGCTTATCAAGATCCTTTCCAGCCTTAAGTTCAACTCTCCCGAGTTTAGATCTATTTATGTGTCTAGTGGTATCATATTCATCCCACAGGGAATTCTCCTAATTACAAAGGCAAAGGAATTTTTGTTATCTTCTAAAACTCTAAAACTATAGACTTTGGGGTGCCTGGATGGCTCAGTCAGTTAAACATCTGACTGTTGATTTTGGCTCAGGTCATGATCTCAGGATAGTGAGATTAAGCCCCATGTCAGGGTGGAGCTGGTTTAAGATGCTTTCTCTCCCCAGGGTACCTGGGTGGCTCAGTGGGTTAAGCTTCTACCTTCAGCTCAGGTCATGATCTCAGGGTCCTGAGATCAAGTCCCGCATTGGGCTCTCTGCTCAGCGGGAAGCCTGCTTCCCCCCGCCCTTTGTCTGTCTCTCTGCCTACTTGTGATCTTTCTCTCTGTTAAATAAATAAATAAAATCTTAAAAAAAAAAGACTCTCCCTCTCCTTTCCCCCTCCCTTCCCACACACTCTCTGTCTAAAAAAAATTAAAATGAATAAAAAATAAAACTATAAATTTTGTCTCCAACAATGTATATGATATATATTTAAACAACCTGACTCTCAGAGATCCTTAGAGATGAAAATGTTTGAATATAAAGTGTTAATTACATAATCATAATCATTCTTTTGAAATCATATTATTATAGTTACCATCTTTGACAGCCTTTCTTTCCTGTCTGCCCATTGCCTTCCCCTCAGGTTGAAGTTGGTCCTGGGAGGTGGGTGTGTGTCCTGCCTGGTTGTAGTGGGTAGTGGAGTTAATATCTACACGAATAAGCTGAGTGTCCAGGATACAGTCCCACAATCCCAAACCACTCAGAGTCCCTAGGATTGACTCATTCATTTGCTGTTTGTGGACCTATCCGGAATGTAATGTGGCTTGGGATTTCTGGAGAGAGATTGACCTTTGCCTTATCTGAGAAACAAACATCCTACGACCACCAGGAGAGTGGTGGGAGAGCTGACTGAACATTGTAAGTAACACATAAATTGTATGTTCATGGCTGCTGAAGGGACCCGTGCACAGGGTGACAGGTGAGTACATCATGTGTGTCTAGCAGAATAGCCAGGCTATCAGAAACACAGGCTTTGGGATCAGACTGCTGTGAGTTTCAGCACAGCCTTGATGTTTGTAAATGAGTTTGTACCAGCTACTTAACCTCTGTTTCCTCCTCTGCAGAATGGGTTTATAGTGGTACCTACTTTGAAGGGTGATTGTCTGAGATAATTCGTGAGAAGCCCAAGTGTTGAGCACAGAATAAGTTTGCCCTACATAGGAAATATTACTATTGCTATTGTTTTCTTAAAATTATTAGCAGTGATTTCTAATTATATACACAATAAAACCTCAGGAATGTGAGTTTGGCTTATGAAAATTTTGTGGACGTAAAGACAAGGGCCAGAATGGGATAAAATTTTTGCTGTTGTTTCAGTAAGGAACAAAGTGCTTCCCTAAAAAAAGTTAGGAAAGGGGCGCCTGGGTGGCTCAGTTGGTTGAGTCACTGCCTTCAGCTCAGGTCATGATCCTGGAGTTCTGAGATGGAGTCCCATGTCGGGCTCCCTGCTCCGCGGAGAGTCTGCTTCTCCCTCTGACCCTTCCCCATCTCATGGTCTCTCTCTCTCATTCTGTCTCTCTCTCAAATAAATAAATAAATAAATAATTTTAAAAAATTATTTATTTATTTATTTTTTTTGACAGACAGATCACAAGTAGGCAGAGAGGCAGGCAGAGAGAGACAGGAGGAGGAGGCAGGCTCCCTGCTGAGCAGAGAGCCCGATGCGGGACTCGATCCCAGGACCCTGAGATCATGACCTGAGCCGAAGGCAGAGGTTTTAACCACTAAGCCACCCAGGCGCCCCAATAAAAATATTTTTTTAAAAAAAGTTAGAAAATACAGATGGTAAAAAGAACAAAATCAGTACTCAGAAGTAGCCATTGTTAATCATTTGGTGTACATTTGAATGATAATGATGAATATGTATTAGAATGAAAAGGGACATTTGACAAAAATAGGATCATACTGAACAGGCTGTTTTATAACCAGCAGTTTTTCAGTGAGTAAAGGGAGGTCTACAGGCAAATGTATTGGTTTCTTGTTTATTTGTTGTAATAAAAGACGTGTGACATAAAATTTACCATTTTAAAGTGTGTGTTGCAGTAGTGTTATGTATATTTATGTTGTTGTAAAACAGATCTCCAGAGCTTTCCCATCTTGCAAATATGAAACCCTATATCCATGAAACAGCTCCTCCTCCCCGTTTCCCCAGTCCCTGGAACCCACCATTCTACTTTCTATTTCTATGAATTTGACTGCTCTATTATTTTTTCTGGTTTGTTTTTTTTTTTTTTTCCAGTGTAAGTTCTGTGCCCAACATGGAGTCAAGAGTCTCATGCTCCACTGACTGAGCCAGCCAGGCGCCCCTGAATTTGACTGTGTTAAATACCTCATATAAGTGGAATCATACCTATCTGTTGTTTTGTGACTGGCTTACATTCAGTAGAGGATCCTCAAGGTTCATCCATGTGGCAGAATTTCCTTCCTTTCTTAGGCTGAATAATATTCTTTTTATAAGTAAACACATTTGTGTGTCCATTCATCCATTGCTAGACACATGGATTGTTTTCACCTCGTGGCCATTTTGAATATGGCTGCTATGGACATGGGTGTACAAATATCTCTTCGAGTCCCTGCTTTCATTCCTTTGGATAAATACCCAGACGTGGGATTTCTAGGTCATATAGGAACTCCATTTTTAGTTTTGTTTTTAAAGATTTTATTTATTTACTTGTCAGGGAGAGAGAGAGAGAAAAAAAAAAAAAACTAGTGGGGGGAGGGGCAGGCAGAGGGAGAAACAGGCTCCCCACTGAGGAGAGAACCCTATCCCAGGACTCTGTGATCATGACCTGAGCCAAAGGCAGACACTTAACCGACTGAGCCACCCAAGCATCCCATCTGTTTTTAATTTTTTGAGAAAGCTACATACTGGTTTACATAGTAATCACACCATTTTGCATTCCCACCAGCAGGGCACCAGGGCTCCAATTTTTCCACATCCTCACCAACACTTGTCCATCCATCCTTCCTTTCTTCTTTGATAATAGCCTTCCAAAGGGGTATGAGGTGAACAAATGTATCATTTTAATACAGCCCTAGGAAAAATGTTTCAAGTCCTCAAAAGAGCAAACCTTTTTGACACTGAGCAGCCTGGAATCTTCCTTTATATACATAAACAACTAACAAACTGTTCTGAAGCATATCAGATCTAATCTCATTAAACACACTCTACTTTGTGGATTAACCTCCTCCATCTCCATCCCTCCACATTTTGGGGTGTTTACTTGTTAAAAGATAGTTACTCATTGTGCAATAGTGCAGCAGGTCAACCTAGGCAACTTGCTTTCTCCTCAAAAACCAGGCTACCTCCAAAGCCTCTCTTTGATGTCCTCCAGCTGTTTTTATCTCCTTCTCCTCTGCTGGTTCCCACCACAGCCCTCCCTTCTTGAATGAGAGGTTCTCCATCGTGTCAGCTTTTTCCAGCCCTCCTCCAACCTCTTACCCTCAGCCCTGCCCCTCAGAAGTTCCGAAATTCTCCTGACTTAACTCACATGCTGGGTCCCAGGAACCCTCAGATCCTCGTCCCCAGCTTCAGGCCCTCTGTTAACTTGCTCCAGCATCTGCTCAGGAAGGAGGGGGGGGGGTGTGTGGGGTGTGTGTGTGTGTGTGTGTGTGTGTGTGTTGCAGTACCAAAAGCTACCATTCCCTTAGCAGTCTTGGTTCGCACTTGTGCCTTTCACCACACCACATAGCCTCCTTTTGTAGAGATACATTCTTTCTCTCACAGCCTGCCCCCTGCGTGGCAGCAGGCATCCAATGTGGACCTTCTGAAGCAGCAGCAGGCTGTTACAATGCTTGCAGAAACTTGCAGAAACACCAGCTGAGAGACCCTGCTGGCCTCAGCGTGTTCCCTTCAGAAGGGCTTAATTTTGCCTTAACGCTGGCCTTAGACACTGACTCCCTCATGAAATAGAACTCTGCCACACCATTTTATCACTTTAAAAAACTGAGTTAAATTTAACCCCAGTACTGTTCAGGTTTTAAGTGTTACAGTTCGATGAGAGTTTTGGGTTGTGTTTTTTTGTTTTTGTTTTTTAAGATTTTATTTCTGAGTAATCCCTACAACCAAAGCAGGTCCTCAACCCAGAGCTCCAAGATTAGGAGTCACACATTCTACCTACCATGCCAGCTAAGCACCCCCAGTTCAATGAGTTTTGACAAATGTGAACCCCCACAAATTACAGGATTTTGATACACAATCAGCTAATTTAGAGAAATCACAAGATTCCATAGAACTGTTGGAAAGAGTATGGGGTTTGGAGTCAGGAGACCTGGTTACCTGGTCAAGCCTCTGCCGTAAACAAGCTGTGTGACTTCGGGTGAGTGCCTTCCCCTCTCTGAGCCTCTGTCTCTGATTTGTACAGTAAGACACATTCTGGGGGCCTCTTCCCGCTGTAGCCCCACATGACATGACAGGTGTTGACCAGAAGTCACCCCAGGCTTCCTGAAATTATGCAGAGCTCCTGTGTCCTGCCTACATTTACAAAGTGAGTGCACCCAACCTAGATCCTTCCAATCAGATTCCCAAATAAGAGAAAGGTAAGAAATAATAATTATGACAATAAACAAAGATGTCAGAAATCAGTCAAACCAAGCCCTGTGTCCTGTAGGAATGTACCAAATGCTTATAAATAAATCCTTCTCAAATTTCTTTGCTCCAGTGCATTAATGAAAGAAGATTCTGGAGGGATTAGCTTCAAATTCACAGCAAGTATCAAACACACATTGTTTGCCAAATAGGTTGTGTTTAGCTATTTTGCTGTGTGGGAGCTAATGGGCCTGGCTAAAAGAGGACAGGACTCTCCAACAAAATAAGACAAATCCCTCACATCCATGGACCATTTTTGCACTTTCCAAAGCTTCTTGTTTATTTCTCATTTGATCTACATCAGCTTTATGACAGGAAGCAGGACAGGGATTGTTCTCTTTCCTTTCTTCAGGTGAAGTCCCGAAGCCTGGAATGGTAAAGTCAATTCTCATAGTCCCAAGCGAGCCCACCGCTCTGGATTCCCAGCCCGGTATCTTTGGGCTGGCCCCCGCTGTCTCTTTTTGCAAACAAATCCACCAGCCCCAAGAACAGAGTCGAAGGAGATCGAAAAACGATAACAAGGAGAACACTCCTAGGTAGCAGTGAACAGAAATAGACCTTTATTGCGTTTGCACTGAGTATTAATGCTTATAGTTTTCCCAACAGCCCAACAAGGGTTCTCCGTATTTTGCAGAAGACGAATGGAGGCACAGAGACGGTTCATGGCTTGCCCAAGCTCACACAGCAAGTAGTTCCAGAGCTGGGATTCTGCCCAAGCCAGTTAGAGCCCAGACTGTTTGCCTCTACACTCCACTGCCTCGTGTTCCATCCCGCTGCTGAAAGGGCTTCCTAAATCTTCACTGGTCAGATGAGTGGCCCTGAGAGTCAGTGAGTCCCCTCTTTCCAAGCACTTCAAGGGGAATTCAGGTGACCATGCTCACTACTGAGCAAGGGTTAGAGGGCAGTTACGTTTAAGGCAGATGGCCAGGCCAAGCGTCCCGGAGGGTCCTTTCTAACCAGAGATTACAGGATTTGTTGAACACGCCCAAAGAGTCCAGTCTTTCCTATGGGGACAGTGACAAGTCTTCTTGGCCTTTGAACTTCCAGACTGAACATCCTCTCCCAGGTGGCTGTGCAGGGATCATGCTGGAAATCTTATAGCATGGTTCCCAGCCCAGGGACAGGGGAGGAGGGACAGCAGAACACAAAATTACAGGGTGTCTGCCACCTGATTAAATCAGCACACTGTGTGCAGTGCTGTGGCAACAGAACATACCAGGCTCTCTCCTGGGCCTGGAGCCCAGGTATTAGTCACAGAGCCACAGTCCAAGCTGCTGAGGTGCTCAGCAGCACCTCATTCAAACACCACTTTTTACACGTGGGGAGACAGAGGCCCAGAGAGGGGAAGTCACTTGCCAGAGGCCACACAGCATTCATTCAACCAAATATTAAGTGCCTACTGTGTGAAGCACTCTACTTGGGACTGGGAATGAAGGGTGAACAAAATAGCCACAAGCTCTAGGCCCACGGAGTTTATACATTATTGGAGAAAAGGGCAAAAGAAGATAAGCCCATAAAGTCAGAGATTGTGATCTGTGGTATGGAGAACACGGAGTACTTCAGCCAAGGCAATCAAGGGAGGTCTCTCTGAGAAGGGGGTCAGCATAAGCTGAGGCTGGAAGGACGGGAAGATTATGTGTGGCCTTTGTGTGTGTGTGTGTGCTGGGGGCCATGTGTTCTGGGCTGTGGGAACTGGGCCCTAGAGCCCCCAGACTGGGAAGAACTCCGTGTGATTGAGAAGTTGGCACAGGGCAAGGGCAGGGAACAGGAGCAGAGATAGGGAGTCAGAGGTGGATGGAGTCGGGAGCACATGGGGTCTTGCGGGCTAAGGTGACAGGTCTGGAGTTCTTTCCTGTTGTGATACAGAGTCGCAGGAGGGTCTTTTTTTTTTTTTAAGATTTTATTTATTTATTTGACAGACAGAGATCACAAGTAGGCAGAGAGGCAGACAGAGAGAGAGGAGGGAAGCAGGCTCCCTGCCGAGCAAAGAGCCCAATTCAGAGCTTGATCCCAGGACCCTGAGATCATGACCTGAGCTGAAGGCAGAGGCTTTAACCCACTGAGCCACCCAGGTGCCCCTGGAGGGTCTTTTGCAGAAGAGTGGCAGGCATGCCCCAACATTTCCTGCTTTTCTTGGTTGAGGGGCCCCCATCACCCTGGAGGCTTGCAGAAAACACATCGGGCAGTGCTACTCATACAAAATGAGCCTGGCTATTCCTCGTCTTTATCTGGTGATCTCTGTGCACTTTAGCCATGTTAAGTAATTAGGCCACTCGCATCATTTGAGGTTTTCTCTTCGTACCATGTGTTGCAAATCTAGAACTCAAGTGCTGGGGGACCTTGTGGGAATTGGAAAACCTCTCTGATCCAGTGATGGTTGCTGGGACATGTAATCAGGCAGCTTCATCAGCTTGCCGTGGGCTTTTCCCACCTCATTCCTGTGACCAGCACTCATCCTCTTTGTCAGAGAGGTATGAAATGTGAGAAACCGGGGCACCAGGCGGCTCAGTCAGTTAAGCATCTGCCTTTGGCTTGGTCATGATCTCAGGGGCCTGGGATTCAGCCCCATGTAAGGCTCCCTGCTCAGAGGGGAGTCTGCTTCTCCCTCTGACTCTGCCGCTCTCCCTGCTATTCTCTCTCTTTCTTCAGATAAATAAATAAAATCTTTTTAAAAAAATTTTTATTTGACAGAGATCACAAGTACGCAGAGAGGCAGGTGGAGAGAGAGGGGTAAGCAGGCCCCCCGCCGAGCAGAGAGCCCAATGCGGGGCTCAATCCCAGGACCCTGAGATCATGACCTGAGCAGAAGGCAGAGGCTTTAACCCACTGAGCCACCCAGTCGCCCCAAATAAATAAAATCTTAAAAAAAAAATGTTAGAAACTGCTATCAAGACTGCTAGAATACGAAGAAACTTCCACGGCATTCAGACTTTTTTTTTTTTTTTTTAATGGAAAACTAAAGTACAGAGAAGAAAAGAGACTTTTCTAGGTTCCATAGAACCTAGAAGTAGCAACGGAGCCAGAGCTGAGAGGCAGACCTCTTCCTATACCTCTTTGTCTGATACCACCCCAGCAGAAAGGGAGTCAGTGTTTCTCAAAGGGGGCTCCACAAATACCCAGCTCAGATTTGCTCTGTATTACACGAGTTTGAGGAATGCGCTCTTTCTGAGAGATTCACCATGAATGGTAAAAGCCCCGATCTATCCCACAGCAAAACATTTATTTAACATTGCTTTTTTTTTTTTTTAAGATTTTATTTATTTATTTGACAGAGAGAGAGAGACAGCGAGAGAGGGAACATAAGCAGGGGGAGCGGCAGAGGGAGAGGGAGAAGCAGGCTTTCCGATGAGCAGGGAGCCTAATGCAGGGCTTGCTCCCAGGACCCTGGAATCATCACGAGCTGAAAGCAGACACCCAACGACTAAGCCACCCAGCGCCCCATTATTTAACATTGCTTAAACCCAGTGTCTTCCCAAATGGTGTGGTGACAGATTCCATCCCAGTGGACTATCTATTTACATTCTGGAGAATTTACCTTGGGAAGTGCCACCCTAAACAACAAGAAGGGAAACGCCCTGTCTGTAGACCCTGCCATTATCCTTACTATTCTTGGTATTATCACTGAGGGCAGGGGCCCTAGTTCAGACTTCGGCTCGTGTGATCACATCTCTCTCCAGGTATCTTGCACGGTGCTGAGTACTCAGGGATGAGGACACAGATCAATTAATCAACAAACACAGACAATGTGTATTGACTCTGGACCTCCTAAGTCACATGGCCTCATATGAAATAAGAGGCAGCTTATTTCTTTTCTTTTCTCCACTAAGGGAAAAGCCTGGGGAAGTGCTGGGGAGGAAACTCATCATCCCTGAAGGTCACCAAATGCTAAAGTAATCTTTCCTACCTCTACCCTCCCTTCCATTCTGGACAAAGCCCACTCCCTAATTTTAAGTTGTAACCCACATACAGCCACCTGCAAGAAGGCTTCCCTGACTACCTCTTCCCTGTCCCTCCAGCCTGTGCCCCTCTTTGCCTCATCTTTAGTCTCCACAACTTGTCTATACCATGTGTTTAGTGATTGGTACCGTAAGAGCCTGTGCAAGGATCTAAATATGGGTCGTTCGCTGCTTGGCTGGGAGTAACAAACACCAGAGGAAGGGTTAGGCCTGACGCTCACTAGTGTGTACTAGGCCCATCAAATCACAGTTAAATTCAATTAAAAAAAAAATACTGTGTGGGCCAAACTAAACATGCCTGCGGGCTGAAATTGGTCAGAAGGCTGACAGCTTCCGACACCTAAAATATGATCTGGAGAGGGAAGGCATTGCATTTGGAATATCTAGCAGTCCTGGAGCTACCGTCAACTAGCATCAGGGTTCCACATAAACGCCTCATCTTTCTGAGAGTTGGTTTCCTCATCTACAGATCAGGGTACCACTTGTTCTGTGTTTTGTGTGTGGGATTCGAAGAGTGTTTCTCTTGATTCTGTGCCAATGATAATAATAGCAAACATTCATTCAGTGTGTACTATTTGTCAGGCACTGTTCTAAGTACTTTGCATGTATTTACTAACTTAATCCTCACAATTACCCTAAAGGTCAGTGCTGTTATCATCTCCATTTTACAGATGAGAAAACCCACACAGAGGCCAGGGAACTTTCTCAAAGGCATAATGAATTTTCTCAGGCAAGTATTTTCCTTTCACCATTTTATAGATAGGGACAGTAAAACTCAGAGAAGGAAAGGAATTTGCCTAACATCACACAGCTAGGAAGTAGGCAAACCTGAATCTGAACCTAACTCTTTTGACCTCAAACCCTTTACCCCTTTTTTTCCCCCCGTGCTATAGGTAAAGGACAGGCAAGTGGTCTGTGACAAGAACACTGCTAGCATATGGAGTTTTGTTCCCTGGGACAGAGAACATGTCTTGTCCTTTATTGTTTCCACTCTAGTCCCTAGGTCAGGGCCCTTCTGTTCTGGGAGCTCAGTAGTTGTGACTGATTACAGTCATGTTGCCAGGAAAATTGCCTCCTGCCTTCATTTTAGTTGCTAATTTCCACCTCTCTCCATGAACTTGGATATTTGCAGACCCTGGAATGATTGCACATGGTTGTCTGAGTTTGTCTGATTGGGGGGGGTGCATTTCAAAGTGTGCTGTGTCTCCTGTGGGGTTGTGGAAGGGTCTGGAATGGGAGGGGTATGACCTGGGTTCTCACCTTGAGTCTGTTGCCCCAGCATCCTGAAGCAATTAACCGAACTTCTGGGAGCCTCGGTTCTTCAGCTGCCAACTGGGGACAGTCACACCTGTCCTTCTCCATGAAAGCCCTTTGGGAAATGCAGTGTAGCACAAACAGAAGGCAGGCAGCTGTGAAGTAAGGCAAACCATAGGCGCTCAATAGATGACACAAGTTACTGAGGGTAGGGAATTTGCAGTGCTCATAGTACATAGACAGTGATCATAGTACAGTGTTAAGGTGGGGAAACAAAAAAATAAAGCTGCTGGATGTGCAATATGATCTCAGTTATTTAAAGTATCTAAAATATATCTAAAATATCTAAAATATGCATAGGAAAAAAGACTAGAAGAAAATATACCAACATGTTGTCAATGATTGCCCTTGGACTGTGGGCTTATATGCGGGTTTTGCTTTGCTAGACTTAACATACTTTCTGTTTGTTAAAGTTAACACATTTTATTTTCATATTTTATCATTTAAAAGTACATATGTAATTTAGTTATATATAATTAATATATTTATTATATATAATATATACTAAGTATCTATAAAATTTAGCACTTGGCCCTTGACAGAGTCACTCTAGCTACCAAAACATTGATGTGATCAGGAGTGAGTCTGTAGTCATTAATTCATTTTTTTTTTGTCCAGAAAATACACTGAGGGCCAGCTGTGCAGAAGGCACCACTGGTGAGTGCCGTAAGGGACACTAAGAAGAATGGGGTGCAATCTTTACCTTCAAGAAACCTTGTAATCTAGATGGAGAATAAGCCATACTCATAAGTAACCATGATTGAGGGCAGAAAGAAAGTAAAAAATACCATGTGCTTTAGGGAAATTGCCACTAGGAACTAAGAGTGGGGAGATATCTATTCTACTTGTGGAAACTAAATAAGATTTTGTGAAGCAGTTGGCATTTTGTGCTGAGCCTTGAAGGACAAGTAGAATTCTGGACAAATGGAGATGGAATGACATTACTGGCAATAATACATGTAATGAAAGGTAATGTTTACTTAGCACATACTATGTGCAGGCATTGTGCTATTAAATTATACACATTTTCTCCTTTAAAGGTCACTGAAGCTCTATGAGATAAGTAGTTTATTATCATCTCCAATTTACAGATGGGGAAACTGAGGCTTAGAGAGAAGTTAAATATTTGCTCGAAGTTACCAGATAGTTGAGCTGGGATTTGCACTCAGGACCTCGCTCTCAACAGGAACAACACAGTGAGGGGAATTCCATGACTTGAAGTGGGAAAGCATGGGGCCCGCAGGGTGAGACCAGGAGCTTCCCGAAGGCAGGAAACCTGCGTATCTTGCTCACTTGTCCAGCTCCAGGGCCTGGGCAGTGCCTGGCACATCATGGATACTTAAACATTTGTCAAAGGAAAGCTACAGTGAGTTGTCCCTGCTGCTGGAATATAAGGTGTGGTAGAGGTGGCAGGACAGGGTGGGGTGTGAGCAGGGAGATTTTTAGCAGAGGCAGGGCTCATCAAAGTCCAGGAAAGAGTCAGAGAACTGGCTCAGGCAGTGTGGTAGGCTGCCCTGCAGTGGGGAGAAGTTAGAGGGCAAGCTCATCATGAGACCATTTGAGAAGTGCAGCCATGCCAGGGAGGGGAGCAGGGCTGGGGAAAGAGGATAGTATCGAAGAGAAGGAGGCTGGGATGAGGCCAGTATGAGCCTGGTCTCTAACTCAAAATGGTGACTATGTTAGAAGTTAAATTCTCTGTCCGACCACCTTCATTACAAACCCATTCTCCTCTTTTCCTAACCCCCTGGGGAGGCTGGGCTGCCTCTGAGCCTACTTCCTCATCTGTAAAATGGGGATAATCCTACTTACACAAAAGTGTTGCTCTGGGGGTTAACCAGGTCTTATGGAAACAATCAGTATTCCCCCGTCCTCACCCCACTGAGCTATTGCTGTTTGTACTAACTTCACAAGAAGAAGTCTAGGCTGAGCCTCCTCCCACGAACTGAAATAAATTTCTTGGCATGTGCCAAAGAACCCAAGAGTTTTCAGAGTTTGGAATAGCACTCCGTTGCTGGCACCATTCGTATTGGCCCAGGCCCCTCCCTTGCTGACCCCACCCACTACTCCGTGTCTGCCTAGAGGCCTCCTGCCCAGGAGCCCCTGATATCAGAAGATAAGTTATGAGCCCAAGTTCTTCCAGAAACACAAGTTCCTTTGGAAAATCAAACTGAAAGAGGAGTAAAACTGTATACCTACGTGTATTAAAATTTTTCTTGCTAATACAGATGAGTGGAGGAACCTCCACACTACCTTCTCCCTCTGTTCCCCACAAAAGAGTGAAGCTTCGTGGAAACTGTACCTTTCATATCCATAAGCCATATAGATAGGGATTACGCTTCCCATTTTGTGGATGGAGAAATGGAAGCCCAGGAAGACAGAGAGGCTGTCCAAAGTCATTGGGCAAAGCCAGAGACGGGTTAGGTCTCCCAGCTCTCTGGGGTCCCTCCGTCCCTGGGGTGGCTTCCTTTGTCTCTCTTCAGGAAGTTGTCAGCACTGAGGGCAAACAAAGCACATAATGAAATACAAATAAATATTTGGACCCACCCAACAATTTTTATTTTTTAAGTTTGATTTTCTAACGCTTTGTCTCTATTTTCAAGCACTGGTGTGTTGAAACCACACAAGTTAGTTTGATCCCTGTCACTTTCTGCCCAAAGCAAATCTTGTCTTACCTCTTTTTTAGCCTAGGGTCACATATTGCTTAATTGCTTGCCCCTCTCCCTGTCATTGGAGTTTGCCTTTTGGGGAGACAAGATTCAACATTTTTAGCATCTTTCCCAGGACAATATATTTGATGGTTTCTGTATAATTACTTGTGGGTTTCACAATGGGAGGAAGAGAGAGGCAGGCCTTACAGTGTGGTGTGAGTTAGAACAAGGCCTGGGAAGTTACACTGCCCTGAAACATGTCACTCTGATATTTAGCTGCAGGCACCCACCTTACTTTCCTTTTTTAAAAGATCTATTCATCTGGGGAGCCTGGGTGGCTCAGTCGGCCAAGCGGCTGCCTTTGGCTCTGGTCAGGATCCCAGGATCCTGGGATCGAGCCCTTCTACCTCTCCTCCCTGCTTGTGCTCTCTCTCACTGTCACTGTCTCTCTCTCTCAAATAAATAAGTTAAAATCTTTTTAAAAAGATGTATTTATTTATTTGAGAGAGAGAGAGAGAGCATGAGTGGGAGGGGGAGAAGGAGAAGAGAGAATCTCAAGCCGACTCCACGCTGAGTGGGAGCCTGACATGGGGCTCAGTCTCACCATCCTGAGATCATGACCCTGAGATCCTTACCTGAGGCAAAAGCAAAGGTTGGACACTTAGTCAACTGCCCCACCCAGGCACCCCAACGCACCATGCTTTCTTTTCTGAACTTCAGTGACCTTTTGTGATTGAAGAGTACAGCCACAGGGCCTCATCATGCCAGGCACACAGTAGGGACTCAATGGATAATTTGTGGCAAGAATTAATATGTATCTCATTGGGTTATTGTGTGAATTAACTGAAATAATGAATGTCAAGGATTTCTCATAGTACCTAGGATAGAGTAGGTACTCAATAAAAGCAGCTACTCTTAACTGGTTTTAGTCATTATTAATATTTAAAACTGAATATTAAATGTCACAGGGAATCAGGAATTTTAAAGACCTGAACTTGAATCCCAATTCCATCATTTTATATTAAAAAAACTACTGGATTTAGGGTCATGAAATTCAGCTGTGAGACCTAGCTCTGCCCTGAACTAGCTGTGTGACCTTGGTTAAGTAACTTCACTTCTCTGAGCCTCACTGCCCTCATCTGCAAAATGAGGAAATTGAATAATCATTAAGACTCCTTTTTCCAGCTCTAACAGCCTCAGTTTAAAATGTAGTCTTTTCTTTTACTGTCTCTGGCCCCAGTTTGCCTGTCTATAAAATGGCATGCTGATATTTAAGAGCCTCTTTCTGGGACAGAGCAGGCCCAGGGTGTGCAGATCCCAGTGCCCCTCTAGTCTCCAAACAGCCATCTTGAAGGTGCTTGTTCAGCTCAGACTGAGTGCTGGGTGGTGTGAACAGGTTACTCATCCAGAGTCTGGATTCCCTTACAAGTTGTATGGGGGCAACTCTACTTTCTACCTCCAATTACAGGAATATAGAACAGAATGACCAACAGTGACCATAATTCCCCCTTATTAACAAATAAGGCCTAGTGTGAATTACCTCTTTAGGAAATACTTATCAGTAAATATGATAAAAACAATAGTGCATTTGAGTGGCAAGGTGAAATAATTTACCTTCTGATTAAGGGCATATATAATGCAATTATGAAGAATCCTGCTTAAATTTATTGATATTCCTGTAATCATTACAGGAAGAGGTACCATTTCTTAGTACCTCTTTTGAAGCACTGGCCTCAGTCTCTATAATTTACACAGCACTTTGACTAACATTGTCTCACTTGACTCCTTACAAAAGATGGGAAGGTAGAAGCAAGTCAGGCATAATTTACCCCATTTCTCTGCCAGGAAAGTGTACCCAGGAAAGAGTGGAATACTGACCATGGTGCAGAGGCTGAGTTGCAAGTTAGGGAAGAGCTGGGACTAGACATCAGATTGCCTGGCTGTCCCCAACAGCTCCTCTCCCCAGTAGTCATGGTTACAGTCACCCTACAACCAGCCTTATCCCCTGGGGCAGTTCCAAGAGGCTATTCAATAAGCCTTCTCCCATACCCAGACCATCGTGTGCTCTAATTCTTGCCATGGAGATGGCCAACATCCCAGGCTGTTATATCTTGAGCAGGTGGGATCACAGCCCTTCAGAGAGGCCAGGAATTCTCAAACGGAAGTGTAGGACCGGCTGATCTGTAAGCACCCAAGGGGGCTTCTTAGACACGCATGTTTCTAAGTCCATCCTATACATACTTAATCCTTAAAACATTTGGAATCTGCATTCAGAGTTTTCCCTCATCATCCAAACTGAAGTAGCTGGTCGAGTCCAAGCTACCACTGTAGTAATTATTGTCTTCATAGATACTAGACAAGCGCTTGTTTACCAGTTTCTTTCTCCACCTTAGAGTGTAAATTTCATAACGATGGAGACCTTGTTAGCCTGACTGATTGCCGAACCCCGTTTTCTAGAACTCTGCAGGTCCCCACAGTACAAGGTTAGTAAGTATTTACTGAATGTGCACCCAAGTTTGAAATCACTGTCCTACACCACTGGTTCCTTTTACAGAAGAGAAACTGAGGCCCACTGAGGAGACCACTGCTGCAGAGTTAGTAAGGTGCAGGGCCAGCGCCTGGATAAAATCTCAGATCTCTGAGTCCCAATTGGGCATAGGTTTAACTCCGCCCAAAGCAATTATTTAGAAAAACCGAAATGCAGTTGAAAGAAAAAAACATTTCCTGCCTATAAACACTCGGCTTAGGGGGCTTGGCCGGGCTGGGGGCCGTTGGTAATTCGTTCCCACTTTGTAGGCACCCTTGTCCCCAAGGGTTAAGGGCCTGCCTTCGGGCCCGGCGTCGAACCCAACTCAGGGCAGTGTCCCAGCCAGAGGCCGCGGGGAGGAGCCGAGCACGGCCCACGGAGGTGAGGGCGGCTCGCCCAAGGTCACCCAGGCGGCGACCAGAGGGGCCAGGCTCATGGGGCGCCAGGGAGCCGGCAGTATCGATACGTGTTCGAGGTGGATGGGCACCCCTCTTCTTCACCCTGCAAATCAAGGGTGACATTAATGGCTCCTTCTCCCGAATTTGGCGCACCCAACCTAAACAGCGAGACCAGGCCCGGTCGGCCGCGTGGCCCGTTCCCATGTGCTCCACCTGCGGACGCCCTGACGCGCTGGCCCTTTAAGACACCTCCCCCTCTTCACCCACCCATCTCTCCTGCCCCCCCCCATTGCCCTCCCTTCCGAATTGCATCAGGCACGTGCTCGCCCCCGTCCGGTCAGAGCACCCCTCACCCCCAAGTCCGGGAGGTGCTCCGAGGAATTGGAGGCGAGGGGCGGGGCGAGGGGCGGGGCCGCGAGGTTGTGTGTGCGCGCGCGCTCCCGCCGGCTTCGCCCGCCCGCCTGTGGCCAAGGTCCGGCCTCGGCGGGCGCGTTCCCGCTGCGCCGTCCCCTCCCCTCGCCCGCCGCGTCGCGAGGCGCGCGCCCGCCCGCCGCCTGCCGCGGATCGCGTGGTCGCCTCGGCTCGCCGCGCCTCTCCCCCGTCCGTCCATATTGCTGCAGCCCCCGAGCCGGGAAGCCCGGGCCGCCCCGGCGGCGGGGGGGGAGGGAGGGACGGGACGAGAAGCCTGCCAGGCTCGGGGTGGGGGCGCCTTGCGAGGAACGGGCGGGGGGGGGGACGCGCGCCGAGGAGGCCTGGACCGCAGAGTGGGGGGCCTTCCTACCCCCCCCGCCCCGCCAGCGGGCCTCGGATCTACGGCTGCTGCATCCGACCGCGAGGGGGGCCGCGCCTAGCGTGAACCCCGACCCTTCTCCGCAGGGACTGGGGCCCAGCGCCCCGGAGGAAGGCGTCGCGGGTGCCCTGAAAGCCAAGTTCGAGGCGGGGGAGGCAGCCTCGGGCGCGCCCGGCTTCTCCGGGGGGGCGGGCGCGCAGATGGCCACTCAGGTGGAGCCGCTGCTGCCGGGGGGCGCCCCCCTCTTGCAGGCCGAAGAGCACGGGGGTCTGGTGAGGAAGAAGCCGCCGCCGCCGCAGCCCGAGGGCAAGGGCGAACCCGGGGCGAACGACGTCGGAGGGGGGGAGCCGGACGGCGGCGCCCGGAGACCTCGGCCGCCCTGCGCCAAGCCACACAAGGAGGGCACCGGGCAGCTGGAGCGCGAGAGCCCGCGGCCGCCGCAGCCGCCGGGCGCCGAGGGCCTGGCGATCAGCGACGGGGAGGAGGGCGGCGGCGGTGAGCCGGGCGCTGGCGGAGGAGCGGCTGGAGCCGCGGGCGCCGGGCGTCGTGACTTCGTGGAGGCCCCTCCGCCCAAGGTGAACCCGTGGACTAAGAACGCGCTGCCGCCGGTCCTGGCCACGGTGAACGGACAGTCCCCTCCAGGTGGGTCTCTCTGCTTGCTCTCTTGGATCCGGGGACCTCTTCCGGGCACTTGGGCGTCCCCTCCCCCAGCGGCCTTCAGAGCCCGGGGGTCCGCCACTGGTCGTGGTGACTCGGGATTTTTTTTTTTTTTTTTTTTTTTTTAAATTGCCTTCTGGCTCGTTTGGGTCGCGGTTCCCTCTCACACACTCGGGAAGCCGCCCCTACCGGAGGGCCCAGCCCCCGGGAGCCCATGGCCACCGCCTGGGCCTCAGCGGTTAGTGGGCAACGGCGTGGTCCGGGCCTACCTCGCCGGGAGAGGGTGGGCGCTGGTTTCGGTGAAAAGGGCTCGCTCTCCCTCCCGCGTGCTGGTGTCGAAGACGGTTTCTAGCTTAACCCTTTCTCGGGAAACCCCTCTTCCCACCCCGCCCCACGTTCCCCGTTTTGGTAGCGTTACGATCGTCCCCATGTTGTAAATGTTTAATGAGCATATGTCACGGGCAGCGAAGCGCGCGGTGATGAGTTCATACCGACCACACGGATTCGGGCTTTAAAAGTTAACAAGTTTTGTTCTCTGGTAGATGATACTAGGTGGTGGAATCGCCATTGGCGACGGGTTGAGGGGTCGGTTACGGGGAGAACGATGAGAAGAGGAAACCCAACGTGTCATTGAATTCGGTGGTTTCCCTTCCCGATCCCGGGGACCTTCCGCCTCGAGAGGGAGCCGGATGGCGAGTGTGCGGGGATCCAGTTAGGGGTTGGCGGAAAATGTGAGGCGAGGAAGGGGGCATGCGGCAACAGGAGGGGCGTGTGGCGGCGGGGGAGGGAGTGGCCGGGCTGGGCGGGCGGGTGACAGTTGGGCGCCATGCGCCGCGCCGCCGGCCCGCGGGCTGCTCGCGGCCGCTGGGCCTGTACGTTCGGCCCCCACCGCCGCCCTCGGGGTGGGAGGCGGGTGCGGGCCGGCGGCGCGGCGCGGCCCGGAGTGTGCGTGTGCGCGAGTGTGAGTGCGCGGCCCCCCTTCCCGGCATTCCTCCGCAGCCGGGACAACGTGGTGCCTCCCCGCGCGGGGAGCGACATGTGACCGCCGGCCGGCGCTCCTCGCGCCCTCCCTCTCCCTGCTCGGATTTTCGGTCCTGTGGACCCCGTCCCTTGGGAGATCCCGGCGGAGCCGTGTCAGCTTGGGGGGAAAGGCGGTGAAGAATATGGAGGCTCGTCTCGGCCTCCCTTCGCCGAGACGAGATCGTCGGTTGGGTGGGGGGCGCGCCCTGCTGCCTCCCTTTGCCGGCGCGTGGAGGCTCAACGGCTCTGTTTTGGGTCCTTTTGAAGTGGACCAGTATCAAAACCCGCTTGCAACTAGAGTGTTGGGCCTGTGGCCATAGCCCTAGTGCTTTTCAAAATTCCCCTTCTGTAGTCGCTGGTTGAGACTGACTAGTTTAAACCATCAAAATGGGGAAAGTTGAAGAGGGAGCTTATTAATGCTTTTACATTCGAGGGATTAGGGTCACTCATAGTCTTAGGGAAACTAGAACAGCCAATTCGGAAAATATCATGTTGCAATTTTTATTACTTTTAAGGTTGCTTCATTTGGAGGAGGGGACATTTGGGGTTTACTAATAATACCTCAAACCGTGTTCTCTTCCTTCTGCCCTCTCCCCCTTCCCCCCCTTTCCCTTCCAGAACTCTATTATGCAAAGGGCAGTGCTGAAACCTCCATTTTCTTGCATATTCCTCCTGATCCACCCACAGAGGGAGGGAATGTAACTTTAAGACACTCTTTAGTTCCCCCCCCCCCTTTAAACTCAAAGGGGTATAATCATCCCTAGGAGAGAGCACTCCTCAGAAGTTTAAATGGGGCTACTCACCCTGGCTGCTGCTGCTTAGCTAATGGTGAACCTGCCTTGTGGGTTTTAAATCAGCCATGACATCAGGTGGTATTGGGTGCCTGAGCTGGCGTTTTGTGCAAGTGCAGGGGCCCTTGATAGGGTGCGTCACTGGGGTTATTGATCGTGGGAAGAAGACAGCTTGGCTGGCATCTCGCCTTCCCTGAGTGGAGAAGCCAGCTTGGTTTAAGTGCCCAAAGCAAAATTCTGAGTCGTAGTTTTGCTCTGTTCTTGTTTTTCTGGAATCTTAAGGCAACGAAGTGTCTTGTCTGCTGGTTGGTTTTTGAACCTTAGGACTAGTTTTTGACAGACTGATTCTGAATTGATCCAGTAGCTTCTCTGTGTAAGTCTGTTTTAGGGCTTGGTTGCTTTTTGAGGGAGAATTCTGATTGAATCATCTGTCTAGTAAGGTTAGATGGAGGCTCTTTTTTTGGAGAGTGCATGGACTGCTAAGGCCGTTTTTTCAGCCCTGATTTTATTTGGAGCTTGGACAAGTTTAAATGTGACACCAGTGGAGTGGCGGTGTGGTCTTGGGAATTTTTGTGTTCTGTGATGCATATGTTTTTGGGAGTCTGCAGAAATGAGTGCCTCATAAGCAAGCTAAAAGCTTTCCAGAGCTTGCTGCAAATGCCTATTTTTAGCCCTCCTTTTGGCTCCGATGCTAGTATTTTAGTGCTTTAAGGGACACATGCAGTAACTAGTAATAAAAGATGTTTTTCAGTATCCCCCCCCCCCCATTCTTGTGGGGTTCTCTCTTCTGGTTTAAGTATCCACATTTTAGATTTGTAGTTTTCATTTTAAGTCAGGATTTGCATTTTGGCCTTTTGTATATCCCTCCCCTAGACTATTTTGAAGACCTTTAAATTTTTTTTCTTATTCTAGCCACAACTCTTAGGAGTATGAAAGAAGCAGGATGGGAAATGATCCACAGCAAAGGTTCTGGGGTTAAAACTGCATTGGCTCAAGTGCCAGCTCTACCACTTGCTGGCTGTGCCTCCTTGGGCAAGGTACTTAACCATTCTGTGTCTCAGCTTCTTGGTTTGTATAAAAAGGATTAAATTATGGTTTATCTGTTTCTTAGGGTTGTGAGCATTGACTGTGGGGATAGCCCAATGCCTTAGCATGTGGTAGCTGTTCTACCATTTCTGGGAGACTGGGGCTTTCCAAGGACTTTTTCTGGGTCTTCTTTTTCTCCACCTGGAAGAGGAGGGGGGTGGAGAATGCAGTACTTTCCTTTTCTGGTATTGTGTCAGTACTCAAATATATGGGATCCATCTCCTTGAAAATGGAGTTTCGCTTATCCATAGACAGGAAAGGCATATTGTCTATAATTTTAAAGGTTGCTGACCCAAGGAATTGGCTATTTTTGCTTTGGAATGTGGTATGATGAATGTTTTAAAAATAAATTCCAATTTGTTTATTTGCGTTTTGTAAAAACTACCTTTGGTAGAGTGCACATACGCTCTCAAGGCTGTGGGGAAAGACCATAACTGAACTAAGTTTGCTGTGGCTAGCGCACGTGCGGTGGGTTGAGACCTGAGAGTGTATCATCACCACAAGCTTCTGCCCTCCCCAGCAGGGGGAATCAGTGGATTGGTCGTGTAGGACTTCTAACTTCATGTAACAAAATTAAGCAGTGGTATAGTGTTCTTTACTCTTATTTTTTTAAAGATTTTTAAAATTTATTTGTTGGGGGTGGGGCACAAGCAGGGGGAGCAGCAGGTAGAGGCAGAAGCAGGATCCCCTCGTTGAGCAGGAAGCCCGACATGGTGCTTGATCCCAGGACCTTGGGATCATGACCTGAGCCAAAGGCAGATACCTAACTGACTGAGCCACACAGGCACCACAGTGTTCTGGACTTTAAAGGGGAATCCAGCCAAATACTCTGACATGAGTATTTGTGTTCTGGGCATCACTTTTTTGTGTGTTCGTTTGAAGTGTCGCTAACTGATGGCACAAAGTAAAGAAGAGGCAAAGTCTCAGCTAACCCAGAGCAACCCTAGGAATCCTCCACCACAGGGAACTGGCCCCAAATAAATCTCTACTCTCTTTCTCTACTTTTCTTCTTAGGTTTAGGCCCTTTTTCAGGCTCCTCCTAGTCACTAGGGAGGGGTATCTGTGTGGATCTGGGGTATCAATTTTCAGTATAGCTTTTAGAGCTTCGTCAGACCCTTGCCTTTTCCTTTTCCCACCATGAGAACTGGACTATGGAAGCAACAGCTCTGCCTTGGAATCCTACAGTCTACAGTTTTTAGTCCCAGCTTCGCTTCTTTTGCTGCTGTTGCTGCTTTTTTAAAAAATTGAGGTATAATTGACTATTAGTTGCAGATCAGCAACATAATGTTTCAATATTTGTATATATTGAGTTTTGATTCTAACTTGCTGTGCAATCTTGGGTGAATTACTCAGCCTCTCTGAGCCACCATTTTCTCATCCCCAAAATGAGAATAATGATAGTTACTACTTCTAAAGTTTGTGAGAATTGAAGAAGATAATGTTTATAAAGCCCTTAGCATAGTGCCAGGCACAGACCATCTGATAGGTGCTACTTATCCAATAATTGCTATTTTAAAATTTTTATAATAAATGATGACCATTATGAAGCATGGTCATTTCACTTCTGATTCTGTTATTGAATAGCATTGTGGATACCAGCACGCCCTGGGCTTCCTCTGCCTCTGTTTCTTTATCTCAGAATGAGGGAATCCAATTAGGTCTAAATGTCTTTAAAGTATTTTTCCTATCAAAAGTTTTTCAGTAGGGCACCTGGGTGGCTCAGTGGGTTAGGCCTCTGCCTTCAGCTCAGGTCATGATCTCAGGGTCCTGGGATGGAGCCCCACATCAGGCTGTCTGCTCCGCGGGGAGCTTGCTTCAACCTCTCTCTCTGCCTGCCTCTCTGCTTACTTGTGATTTCTCTCTCTCTGTTAAATAAATAAAAGCCTTTAAAAAAACAGAATAATTAAAAAAAAAAAGTTTTTCAATAACCCCCCCACACACACACACAAGAAAGAAACCAAAACAGAAGTTTTAATATGTGTTTATTTCTGTTTGCTGTAGCAGTTAAGAACTCAGTTTGAATACAAGTTCTGTGAGGGCTGGAGAGACTCTTCTGGCTTTAGGAACCTAGACGGATCACTTGGGGTGCATATCAGATACTGTGGAGCAAGCAGACAGTATATGCCTTGCAGTGTCGTGATAGAAAGTACCCAGCACTGCCTGTGAACATTTCCCCCCACCAAAGAAGAATTGAACCCAAACCTAATAGAGCCCTAGATCTGTGGACATGGAGGAACAAGTTAATGGACCTTGGGGTAGCAGTCCAGTTTCCAAATGTGAGAAATTCTGCAGGACAGGTTATCGATAAATGACATTTTTTTAAAAAGAGTTGAGACATCAGTCGGATGCATTGTGTGGATCCTGATTTGAACCAGTTTCAAGAAGACATTTTGGTGGGCGCCTGGGTGGCTCAGTGGGTTAAAGCCTCTGCCTTCGGCTCAGGTCATGATCTCAGGGTCCTGGGATCGAGGCCCGCATCGGGCTCTCTGCTCAGCGGGGAGCCTGCTTCCTCCTCTCTCTGCCTACTTGTGATCTCTCTCTCTCTCTCTCTCTCTCTCAAATAAATAAATAAAATCTTAAAAAAAAAAGTTTAAAAAAAAAAAAGACATTTTGGTGACAATGGAGGAAATCTGATCCCTTTAGATTATGATAAAGGAATTGCTTGTCAGGCGTGATGAGCCCCCTGTTTATATGGCACACCCTCAGCTAAGAACTGCTAGGTTAGCCTCCATAAATGAGGCTTTAAAGCTGTTTTTCTGCATTTCAGATTACTTTTTCCTCTTCTAAAGAAAGCACACAGTTAGGACCCTCTGAAAGGGAGGTGGGAGGAGGCTGACTGTCCCTGAAACTTCAGGGTAGGGTATTTGAGTTTTCTACTTCCCTGGGGAAATGAGTGCCTGCTAGGAAGGGAGAGTTATACCCATTCAGGCTGGGGGGGGTACGGGGTGGTCTCTGCAGTCTGAAACCCTGAACCTCCTGAGGGGTGGAGTGTCTTGGCTGACCCACCCCCGGTCTGCAGTGGGACCAAGGCTAGAGTAAGCATTTTAGAGCTGTTACTCAGCACTCGGGTTCCCTCCCAGAGGGAGGCGGGGAGAGAGAGGAGGAGTGGGTCTGAAACCACAAAAACCTCTTTAAAATGGAGAGCTTGGCAGATGGGAGTGCCACTGTTTGCAAAATCCAAGACAAGCTCACAAAGGGGGTAATTAGGGTGCTGGGGCCTCGAGAGGGCTCACAGGTCCTTCAGTCTGGGCTCACAAACATCCCTGGCTGGTCCAGAGTTACCTGGTGGAGTGGTCAGGAGAGAGGATGGCCTTACCTTGCTGGGGGTTCATGAAAGGGAGTAAGTTTTGATATCTGGCTGATGAAAGCATAGGGAACAGCTGAGTGAGGGAGCAGAAGGATAGGTAGTGATAGGATTTAAATCAGAACATGGGCAGAGTACCTCCTCTGCCCTCACTTGGTGACTTAGCCTACCTAATCTCTGTTTTTCTTAGTCTCAGAATGGGACTAATCCCTGTGCTGATATTGGAGGATCAAATTAATTTGAGTATGGGGTAGCCCCATTCATTAGTTAAAATGTCCCACACAGGTGTAAGTGGTTTATGTTCCAGAAGATGCATTCCAAAGCCAGATATATGTAGTTTCAGTTATCCCTTCTGGGCGGTTATTCATAACTTTCCTAAGTGAGGATGGATAATCAGGAGTTAGCTTAATTTTCAAGTAGCGCTATTTGCGGAAGTCACCAGGGCCATTTGGCCAACTTCTTATGGCAGATAGCCTAGGGGTGTCTCCCTTAGGGATTTTCTGAGAATCACAGGGACAGTGTTGACTTGGCATCTTTCTTTTGGCTGCACCTTGGACTGGCAAAGCCATAGGTGTGGGGTATGAGGAGTGTAGGCCTTTGTTGATGAATTTTGTAAAGCCTGCCACATAGATCGGTCCTGTGTAGTGAGGGGCTTCCCCATCTCAGTATGAGGTACTCTTAGCAAATCCAGCTGACCCCTTCCATCAGAGGCCTTGTTTAGAGGGCCCTTTGTTTTTTGTTTGTTTGCTTTTTGGCTTATTGTTGTTTTAAGATCTTATTTATTTGAGAGAGTGCAAGCGGCGGTGGGTGGGGGTTGTAGCAGAGGGAGAAGGAGTAACGGGCTCCTCGCTTAGCAGGGAGCCCAGCGCAGAGCACGATCCCAAGGATCCTGGGATCATCACCTGAGCCGAAGGCAGACACTTGTAATAATAATCCTCCCTACTTTTGATAACCACCTTACCTAACTCCAGACATCCATTCCAGTAACTCGAGGCAGCCTTTTTTCTCTGCCTTAAAGTGAACTTGCAGGAAGCTTCTCAGAGAAGCAGAGTCCCACCGTGGCCAGGAGCCATCTGCATAAATGGTCCACCTGGGCTCTGTATGGTTTTCGCTCTCCTTTTCACATACCGCAGCTTACTTAAGTTCCTGCTGATCCCAAGATAAGTCATGGTGATACCGTAGTTACCGCTTACTGGATACTTGATGTGTTCTAGCCCATGTAGTACCCTGCTTCACAGATGAGGAAAGTGAGACTCAAATTAGTAAGCAACTACCCTTCTAATTGTGTGGACTAAGAGTCTTGGGTCATCCTTGCTGAAGCAGCCTCCCACCTGGCCTCCTGTCACTCTTCCGTCAAGATCCTCTCATGGCTTCTCATTGTGGAATAAAGCCCCAAGTCCTTGGAGTATTCTCTAATCTACCCTTGATATGGCTCCCCACACCACCCATTCATATCCCCCCCCCCCACCAAGCTCTGACCTTCTCTTTTACCCCTTTTCCCACCCAGCAGCGTTGGTCTTTGCATTTCCTAGATTATGTTGTGTTCTCTCTGCTTCAGGGGTCCAGTTCTGGAATGCTCTTTACCCAGATAGCCATATGGTTCACACAGTCACTTTATTGAGGTTTCTGTTCAGATAATTAGTGAACGAGTGGATAAATCTCATACTTTGACAGCATCACATAGCACATTTTGAGTTTGGCATAGAAAATGCCACGGTGAATAACAAAAATCTGCGTTGGGAAGGAGCACATGCACTCACAATCCAGTATAAAAGGTGCTGTTTAAGAAAGGGATGGGATTCTCTGGGAGTGTGGGTAGCAGGGGTACCCACTCAAATCTAGGTCAGAGAATTTCTGGAGGAAGCAATGGCTGAACCCCTTGAAATGGGAAGGATGGGTAGGAGTTATTTGAGAAAAAGCCTGGAAAGAGAGCTCATGTTTGGTGAAGCAAAGGCCCTAGTGTTCAGGGAATTAAGTAAATTCCTTGTGGCGTAGTGTAGATGACTTAGATAAACTGTGATTTTTTAACTGAAGGCAGAGGGAAGCCATTAAAGATTTTAAATGGGAGAGTGGCGTGGTCAGATTTTTTTCTTTTGAAAGATTATTTTGGCCATGTGAGAACCTCTTAAGAGTAGATGGTTTGGGGTTTCCTGTCTGATCCTTTGGGGCAAGCTTCCCAGATTACAAAAGGGAGCAGATTTCCAAGTCATTGCTGAAGTGTTGGGCAATTATCAGCTGTCATCCTTTAGGCATAGGGAGCGGCTCCAGTTTATGGGATTTCTCTGACCTTTCAGAAGGCCACATTAGCTGGAATGCAGCTCAGTTGCCGGAAGAAGCAGTTTCTGATGGACTAGCCTCAGCTGAGTACACGCTGGAGCTTGGAGCCATCAGCCTGCTTCACCCTGATGCAGCAGCACAGGCACGAAGAAGAGGAAGCCCTGGAAGTAGTAGCAGGGGACGAGCTGGCTGGTGGGCTGGTGTGGCGACTCCTACCTCCACCAGGGAGGCACCCCGGTGGCAGAACTTGCTAGGTTCGGCGGGCTGCCTCTTGTCAACCATTCTGCAGCTTGGCTCTGTAGGCTTTTCCACAGATAGCCGTGTGCACAAGGTTCCCTTCCATCAGAGCCGCCTCGCCTCAGCTTACTTCAGCTGGTTTGACTCTTGGGGTGGGGGTGTGGTGGGTCTGCATTGGCCCATGGATAGACTGCTATCAGGTGTCGCTGAGAACGTGGGACTCTCATCAGGCTCACCCAGCCCAATGCCCATTTGGCAGCTCAGCTCTGTCCTGACTGCTGTGCTCTTTCCCTACCTTTTTTTTTTTTTTTTTAATATTTATTTATTTTAGAGAGAATAGCAGAGGGGCAGAGAGAGAGAGAGTCTTAAGTGCAGTCCATGCTGAGTGCGGAGCCACCGTGGGGTTCGATCCCACAGCCCTGAGATCACGACCTGGGCCAAAACCAGAAATGAACACTCAGCTCAACCAACTGCGCCACCCAGGCACTGCTCCCTTCTTTTTGAGCGGAAAGAGTATATAGCGCTGGAAGGGACCCCAGAGGTCACTGAATCTAAACCCCTTGTTTACAGGTTATGTGCTTCAGGCCTAGAAAGGAAATGGGGAGTTGCTCAGGGTCACAGTTGAAAGGAACGCCAAGACTTGAACCCAGTCTTCTTGGCTCCCACCCCAGTTCTGTTTTCACTCCACCTCTGGAGGAAGAGGTAGATAGGGTGTTTGATCAGGAACTTGGGAGTCAGTCGAGCATAGTTTGGGGTCATGCCAGCCGCTTAGCAACCGAGTGCCTTTGGACAGGTTGGTAACGTCTAGGCTTCAGTAAATGTGATGTGTTCTATCTAGGGTACTCACACGCTGGAGTCCCTGTTGCAAATGAGGGGGATGAACATGAGAGCTCAGCCGGAACTCTCAATAAGAAGTGAGAGTTTGAGAGTGTCAAGGGCTTGGTTTTGACCCGTGTCTTCATGTGCTGACAGAGGTCGGGTGCCAAAGCCAGCCTTTCTGTCTCTTCCTAGATCCTCTGCATCTCAATCCCTTCTGTTCAGTCCTGAGGAAGGCAGCTCATGCCTCTTGGAGCCAGCTCTTCAGACCCTGTCCTGGCTGCCAGGCAGCTGGAGAGCAGAGGGGGACTTAAGGAGTCACTGGAGGCTATAATCCTGCAGCAGGAAGCCCACATTGTGGTGCTTAGGAGGCACTAGTAGTTGTGTCAGTGAGAAATGGACTCCGGTGCTACTCCATCTTTGATGTCTTTCTGCAGCTTTGGGTTGGTTTGGGGGGAGTGGAGGTCTCTGCTTTTCCTGTTCTGTGTATATGTATTAACAGCAGCCTGAGAAAGAGATACCTATTATGTGTATAGAACAGCCTGGTTTGGGTTTTGCCCCACGTGGAGCTGAATGTAGGGGTCAAGTTTAGACGTGGTAAGAGCAAGGTTCTTGGGTGTGGGCAGCCAGATGCTGCCGATAGGGAATGTGGGAGGGAGACAGGAAATCAGGAACACAGAGAGCAGCTCACGGGGATGCTTGCACCTTTCTGTGAGGAGGGAATGGTTGAAGGAACTAGGATTATTTTGTCCAAAGAATCAAAGCTTGGGGTGGGTGGAAATGCTGGCTGTTCTGAATTACAGTATTTGAATAGAACTGCTTCCTGTGTCCCTATTGGGTAAAGCTCTGAAAGCAGATGGGGGGGTTAGAAGGTCAAGAAGTAACTTTCAGCAGTGTCCCCAGATGCATTCAGCTGTTTATGAGGTGTACTGAATTTCTTGATGTGGTGGTAATACTTAAACAGGTTGGTTGGTGATGTGCTCCAGGGGCCTGCAGCTGCAGATTTGCAAAAGTAGTTGCCCAGATTTGTTCATTTAGAAAATTTTGAGTACTTGTAGGTGCCAGTCCCTGAAATTCAGGGATAGACAATTTAGGGGCTGTCATGATGGGGCTTACAATCTGAAAGGGAGAAGTCCTGAAATAGTATTCCTCATCTTACATCCTGAGGCCCATTCCAGCTGACAGGTTTTTTGCGGTTTTTTTGTTGTTGTTTTTGTTGTTGTTGTTGTTATTCATCTATTTTAGAGCGAGAACACGCGTGGGAGTGGGGGAAGAGCAGAGGGACAGGGACAAGCTGACTCCACACTGAGCATGAAGCCTGACATGGGGCCTGGTCCCGTGACCCCAACATCATGACCTGAGCGGAAATCGAGAGTCAGGCGCCCAACCGAGTCACCCAAGTGCTCCCCTCCCTTTTTTAAAGTTTGAACCTACTGATGGGTTTTGATTGGCCTTCAGTTTAAAAACAGTTTAAAGCATGGGGAGGGTATGTGCTATGGTGAGTGCTGTGAAGTGTGTAAACCTGGCGATTCACAGACCTGAACCCCTAGGGCCAATAATACATTATATGTTTATAAAAAAAAACAAAAAAAAAAATTTAAAAAAACCACAATTTAGAGTAATCACCTATATTTTAAAATCTGAAAACCCAGAACTTTGCAGCTTATTTTTAAGAGGGCAGACTCGAGGGACGCCTGGGTGGCTCAGTTGGTTAAGCAGCTGCCTTCGGCTCAGGTCATGATCCCAGCGTCCTGGGATCGAGTCCCACATCGGGCTCCTTGCTCATCAGGGAGCCTGCTTCTCCCTCTGCCTCTGCCTGCCATTCTGTCTGCCTGTGCTCGCTCTCTTTCCTTCTCTCTCTCTGACAAATAAATAAATAAAATCTTTAAAAAAAAAAAAAAAAAAGAGGGCAGACTCGATATGTAGAAAAACCCCTAATAAACCAGCAAAACTCATTGAATTTTGTACTTTGAATGGATAAATAGCATGGTATGTGAATGATATCAGTAAAGCTGTTAGAGAAAAAAATGATTAGAGCTGGCCACACTGAATCTGTGTTCTTGAGGACTTGGTTTTTGACCCATGCTGATGAGTGCTATCGAGTGGCAGTACCCGCCCCACTTTAGACTGGGACACCAGTGTGCGTCACCTGGGCCCAGACTTCGCGTGTTTGATCATACAAAGCAGAGACTGGCAGCAGTCTGTCCATCCTGCAAGCTGAGAGCATCCTCATGGGAGGAGTTTGAGAGAGGAGGGGAGGGAAGACTTTAAGGCCTATGGCAGGAATTGGGAGTCTCTAGGGGGACTCCTTACCCACAGGGAGACCTGACAGCACTGGGCATTGTGGCCCGAGACCCCAGGACCGTGATAGAAATATATCTGGGAGCGAAGGGATGGGAAAACTGGCTTGTGTTAGGTCCCATTGAGCCTTTGCTCCCCTCCTCTTTGAAATGGGTGTGGCATCTTTATCTTTGGTCTCTGTCTCTCAGGCCCCTTCTGTTTCCAACACTAGGTATGAGGGTGGTTGAGGCAGGTGTCACTAGCTCTCAGCTGAAAAGGAGGAAGATCCTGACTAGGTCCTGTGTCATTGGAGCATTGAATTCTCTCTGGGGGAAGAAACACTGGAGAGAAGCTTCCCCAAGGCAGTCCTGCTCCTCACATCGTTGTTGGTGTAAGCCCTGTAGTAGGGGTAGGATGGAGAACTCTGAGCAGGAAACTGGAGACCAGGCTTCTAGTCCCAGCTGTTTGGTGCACTTGCTAAGACACTTTGGGCAATTTACTGAGCCTGTTTGGGTTTCCTTTTCCTCTCTGTAAATGAAAATGGTTATGCCAGAAAATCTTTCAAGGTCCTTTCCTGCTGGGGTTAAGTTTGATACATCAAATTGGAGGTGAAGACTACATTAGATTGAGAAAGATTCCATGTAGGGGGAATTGCTTTCCCCCACCCAACTGGCCTGGTTTTAGGGTTACACTTGAGAGCTTGCCCAAGGCTTTGGGATTCTTCTACCTAGGCATGAGCTATTCTGGCTTAGGCTTCTGGAAAATGCTGGGCTAAAATGAGCTGCCGCAGAAGGTTATGAGTACCCGTCGCAGTGTATAAACTGTGGTGGCCCGTCTCTTGACAGAAGTGTTGTTGAGAAGATTCTGCCATCCTGTACCTGGCTGTGCTGGGTTGTTGCTGAGACCACCCCCTGCTTCTGGCTCTGAGATTTAGAACCTGTGTCTTGTGGAAGCCAGGGTCAAAGTGTCAGCCAGCTCAGTGGAAGGGAAGCTGGCCCATCTCAAGAGACCCACAGGCTAATCAAGAGGAGCACCAGGGCTTGAGCCTACCCTTTTGTGTGAAAGGAACTAACTTGGCTACCAGCAAAGTGAAAATCATTTCATTTAACATACTTGAGTAACCTACTGAGTGTTAGACCATGGGAGTACTGATGGGAACAAGACAGAGGAGGGGGCTGCCTTCATAGTTTACCTTCTAGTGGGGAGACACAGTGAAACAACAAGGTAATTCTTGCTAACTCTTGCTGCCTAACCAATCACCCCAAACTTAGTAACATAAAAAAAAACAACTATTTGTTCACTGATTGGTGTGTGGGTGTGGATTAGGACAGGCTTCAGCCAGGTGAGTCTTTCTCTATGGCAGTGATGGATGTAGCTTATGTTCAGTCTGGAGGGCTTCACTAACATTTTTGGTACCTTGGCAGGGGTGGCTGGAAGGCTGAGTTCTGCTGGAACTTGAGTGCCCTCAGGTGCCCTCTCCAGCCTGGTGGTTTCAGAGTGGTAGGACTTACTGTGCAGTGTTTTAGTGCTCCCTGATGGAGCTTTTCAAGAGACGAGAACTAGATGCTGTCAGTATTCTAAGGTCTGGGCCTGAGCACTAGCACATCATCACTTTCACCACGGTGTGATGATAAGAGGCCACAGACCCTGCTGAGATGAAGGGGAGGGGTCATGGGCCCTGCCTTTCAGTGGGAGGAAGGCCAGCTTGCAGCCATCTTTAATACTACATGGTGGCTGCCAGTCATGGTTAAGTGCTGTGAAAGAAAGTAAGGCAGTGTCCTAGAGAGGTGGGGATGTGTGGCTGGGGACAGCTTCAAACACTGTGTCCAGGAAGACCTCCAAGGATGAGCCAAGGTGAGACTGATAAGGAGCATGGTGGTGAGCATTCTTGCCTGGAGGAACAACAAGTACTAGGCAAGGAATAGATCAAGAGGCTGTGAGGATGAGAGGTGAGGGCCGAGGGCCCCCAAAACTCAGAAGCGAGAGGCCCTGGGAGGCCAGCCTGGGGAGTTTGGATTCTGCTCTGAAGGCATTGAGAGAGTTAGTGTGGTAAGATTTCTGCTTGAGGGTTACTTTGTCCTTTGTAGAATGGACTGATGTGGGGGGCAGGGAGAGCCCTTGGAGCCCTATTGTACAAGTAATAGCTAGGGAAGAGATGGAAAGGAGTGGACGATGGCATGGTGACTGGGCCTGGTTTTTTTTTACCTTACAGTTTTCCTTTGAGACTAGGCCACTTAAAGAGTAAGTTTTCTGGTTGCTGTTTCTTACTTCCTCTTGTTTGTCCAGAAGCCAAGTCGTTGTTGTATGGTGCCCATTAACAAGAAGAGGATGGTCTGAGGCAGGCAGCTGTTTTACCTGGGTTCCTGGTCTCTTGGCCCCAGGGCCAGAAGAGTATTGGGGTTTCCCTGCCAGGTGGCTTCCCTTGGCCTTTCAGACTCCATGTCCCAGGGTGGAGGTGGAGGGAGAGTGTGGGTAAATAGCATGGAGGCCTGGGGCTGGGGCTTATTCCCCATCCCCCAGGCCTCACCATCCCAGCCCCAGCTCCTGGTGCCCCCATGCTATTTACCCACACTCTCCGTCCACCTCTACCCTGGGACCTGGAGCCTGAGATAGGCCAAGGGAAGCCACCTAGCCGGGAAACACCAATACTCTTCTGGCCCTGGGGCTTTCTAATTCCAGGTAAGATCTTCAGGGTGGGGTCAGAACAAGCTGAAATCTGTGGATCCAAGTTCTCTTTATAGCCTTGCTCTCTTGATTCTCCTGGCTGGACCTTCATTTCTCGCAACTTATAAGAAGGGATTGGGTGTGTGCTTATGAACACATTGCTCGTCTATCACTAATGTGCCTTTATCATGTCCCTGGGCATAGCCAGGTGTCCTAGAATCTGCCTCATGGGTAGCTTGCCTTGAGGACACGTGTCCCAAGGGGCCAGGGCAGACTGCCCCAGACCGTCCACTTCTGACATGATTATCAAACTGAGCCACCACACCATCTCATTCATTATCTAGGTTCATTTTCACAAAACCCCTGTGGGATCTGGCTACAATCTTCTAATTCTCATTTTATGGATGAGAAAATAGCGTTCAGAGAGGTTCAGTAATTTGCTTAAGTGTACGTAGCGTGTTTTGTTTTTTTTTTTAAGATTTTATTTATTTATTTGACAGAGACCACAAGTGGGCAGAGAGGCAGGCAGAGAGAGAGAGGAGGAAGCAGGCTCCCCGTTGAGCAGAGAGCCTGCTGGGCTCGATCCCAGGACCCTGGGATCATGACCTGAGCTGAAGGCAGAGGCTTTAACCCACTGAGTCACCCAGGCGCCCTGTACGCAGCATTTATTGAGGAGCTGGGATTGCAGCTCCTGGCATGCTGACTCGAGAGTTGGTGCAGTACTTGCCATCTAGCTGTGCATCCTTCCAGACCACAGACGTATACGTACCCTACCTGGAATCCTTTCTGGAAGAGAGAGGACCCATACAAATCTTTAGGCAGCAGGAATCTACAGGACCCTCGTGCCGCAGCCTGGATTTCCTAGTTCTGTTCCCTGACCACCTTTAGTGGGCATGAGCTAGGTCCCGGAACTTCTGATCTTCTCTTTCTTCCCCCAGAGATGTTCCTCTTCAGCTCTGTCTGGCCACGTGCATCCCTCTGGAAAGGGCCGTGCTGACCTTGTGGTTTCTCAGGAGTGGCCTCGGGGCCAGTCGTGGCGGGGGGGGGGGGGTGGCACAGAGAGGCTCTCTGGCTCTTCTCAGAGGAAAATACTGTTAGGTATTGGGCCTTTTAACTTCTTTTCAAAGGGGAAGTCTTTTCAACTTATTTAAGCAACACCAATTGATTGTAGAAAAATGTCCACCAACCACCATCAATACTACTAAGCAACCACATCCTTTTAGACTAGTGTTGCCTAATAGAAATACAACACAAGCTATGTATGTAATTTAAATTTTTTAGTAGCCATAGTTTTAAAAAAGTAAAGATAGGTGAAATCAATTAAAATGATGTAACCCAAGATAATCAAAAGAGTATCATTTCAACATAAAATCAACATCAGAATTGTTAGTGAAATATATTCTTTGTACTAAGTCTTCGAAATTGGTGTGTCTTTTACCTTAAAACATGTCTTGGTTTGGACTACTCATATTACAAGTGCTCAGCATCCACATGTGGCTAGTGACCGTTGGACAGCACATTTCTATACTTTTTTTTTGTTGCCTGTGAGTATATATGTGTGTGTGTGTGTATCTCTGCTTTTAAAAAAAGTATGATCATAATATCTCATGACCTGTGTCCCATCTCCCCTCCTAACACTTAGAAACATAAGCTTTAAAGGGCACTTATCTGCTTGTAATCCTCAGAGCAACTCTTGGTAAGGAAGGTAGTAGCATTTTCTTGATAAGGGTTAAGGAGCTGGCCGGTTCTGTGTTACCGCACACACAGCCCAGCTCTGCTGCCCCTGAAGCTCCCCCCTGCTCCACTGCCCCCCTGCAGGCACCTGGAGTGGACCCAAGCCCACTGAGCCCAGTCCAGAATTCACATACACCACGTGCACATGCCCACACACAATGCACTGTGCTGAATGAAGCAGGCCGCTTACAGGGGAGGCTGCTGACCAAGGCTGCCGAACAGGGGTGCAAGGTTTAAAACCCAAGCATGCAGATGCCCAGGTTAGTGCTCTTTCCATCACACTTAATCGGCCCTCCAAGAGCTTACTGCTTGGTTTGCAACTAGCCAGAGCACAGAAGGAAAATCAGTGCGGTGGGGCGGGGGCAGAGGCTTTCACTTAGGTTTGTTCTGGGGTTTCCCCAAGCCCCATAGTACATGCCCCATGGAGAAGAGACGAGCTAGGTCATAGTGGGTGCAGAAAGAGACATGGTTTGACCTGGAAGGGGTTCAGACTTAGAAATCTCTATAAAGAACTTTTTGGGGGCGCCTGGGTGGCTCAGTGGGTTAAGCTGCTGCCTTCGGCTCAGGTCATGATCTCAGAGTCCTGGGATCGAGCCCCGCATGGGGCTCTCTGCTCAGCAGGGAGCCTACTTCCTCCTCTCTCTCTGCCTGCCTCTCTGCCTGCTTGTGATCTCTCTGTCAAATAAATAAATAAAATCTTAAAAAAAAAAAAAAAAAAACTTTTTGTAAAAACCCCCCCCCCCCCCAGTGCTATTGCAGGGATGTGTGTGCTTCACACCAGGCCCCTTCTGCGGCAGGTACCTCATTCTGTAGCAGCTCTGAGATTTGTAGGAGCCTGATTTCAATCCCTGCCCCCCATACACACAAAATTGTGCTTCAGTTTTTCAGACTGTAAGATGGGGTTCCTTTCTAAGTAGATCACATGCTGCTCGCTACCCCTGCCCCTTTGTAGGATAGCTGGGGACAAGCAGCAGACCTTGGATTAGCCCTCAGGTAAAGGGAACTGGATTACTGATGATTGAGGTTTGGAAGACTGGGTAGATAGATCCAGGGAATCCGGCCTTCTCCCCCATTACCATGGCACCCGGGAACGCTGAGCCCAGTCTGCACAGGCTGGGTGCAGCCTGCTCCAGCGGATGAGGAGGTGACTTGTTCTGCACGCTTTTGGGAGCTCTGTTGCCCTAAGGTGTAGGATACGGTCTGGGGGGCACCTGCCGAAGCCAAGGATTTGAAGCCAGGATCCATCAGTTCATCTAGGGTCTAGTCTTACTCAGCAACTCTTACTCAACTCTTGGATTGTAAGAGTTGGTACTGCCTTTGGGATTGCCCTTAAGGTTTTAGAAGACTGCACGTAACATTTCTTTTTTTTTTCCTTTTTTTTTTCTTAAGATTTTATTTATTTATTTGACAGAGATCACAAGTAGGCAGAGAGGCAGGCAGAGAGAGAGGAAGGGAAGCAGGCTCCCTGCTGAGCAGAGAGCCCAACACGGGGCTCGATCCCAGGACCCCGGGATCATGACCTGAGCTGAAGGCAGAGGCTTTAACCCACTGAGCCACCCAGGTGCCCCTGCACGTAACATTTCTTTATCCGTATCTCATAAGTGCCTTTCAGGGGGGTGGTAGTTGGCCCCCTCTTAAGGAGAAATTCCTTTTCCATAGTCTTATGATGATTAAGGGACCTGCCCAGGGTCAGAGTTAAAAGCTTGTAAGGCCAGTCTGTTCTTTTTTTCCCCCTTTAAATCAACAACTAATAAAAGATAAGTATCCGTCTTCCTATTAAGTAAGATATTGCAAGGGCGGCACTTAGCACAGAGTTCATACTAAGGGCTCAATAGTAGCTCCAGAAACACTTTTTTAAAAAAGATACTGGACTCCACCCATCTTTCCAGGAGCAGTGAGCACAGCAGTTTGTCCGCTGAGCTGGAGGCCCTCCTGCCAGGCCTGGGGCAGGAGCTCGAGGGCAGCCGCCGCCTGGGAATGCTAGACCGCTGGCTGGGAGTGGAGAGGCTGCTCAGGGTCCCCATTTGCTGCTGGGCTTGCGTTGCTCTAGAATGTTCTCTGCCATTTCTCTGCCATTCTAGGCTTTCTTTGCCCCACCCCCTGATTTGCGTCATCCTGCCACTACTCTTCGGAGGCGGCAGCACTTTGAAGATCCTCAAGGAAGGCCAGAATCCAAAGGGACTTTGGAAGCCATCAGGTTACTTCTCATTTTATAGAAAACTGAGGCCGTCTCTTGGCCAGAGTCTCCCACATGGCACTAAGGGAATCATGATGCCTGTGCTTGGTCTCTTTTCATTCTGCTTTGTTCTTTCAAGGAAGGAAAAATGGGAGCCCCCTTTGCATGGCAGGAGCTGCAGGAGCATAGATGAGAAGAGGACTAGGTCCGGCAGCACCAGCCCCCAAGACTGACCTGCGTGCTGTCATTCCTGCTCCTCCAGGCAATGAGCCTTCGGCTCTCTTCCCTCCCACCACATGGGCCAGCCGTTGACACACCCTGAGCCCTCAGAAGGCCAGGAGGTGTTGTCCAGAAATGCTCTACATTTCCTGGAAGCAGGTCCACCCTTGTACTCTGCCCTGCCGGTGAGCTCTTTAAGATAGAGCCCAGCACATGGTTCCGGGAAGACTGGAGGCAAGCTTCCAGGACTAAGTACCTAATAGGAGGCTCACTTCAGAAACTGAGCAGGGTGGGTGTGGAAATATTTGTCAGTGGCCTTTCTACAGAAGATTGATTCTGCAGCAACTTTTATTGAATTCATAGAGGCATTCCTTTATGAAAAATAAACTGAAGTTGTACAGGCATGCTTTGTAATGGGACAAACCAGGGATGAAGTCTGCTCGGATACACAGACATGCTCTAAAGTTCCAAGATAGAGGCGCCTGGGTGGCTCAGTGGGTTAAGCCACTGCCTTCAGCTCAGGTCATGATCTCAGAGTCCTGGGATCGAGCCCCGCATCGGGCTCTCTACTCAGCAGGGAGCCTGCTTCCTCCTCTCTCTGCCTGCCTCTCCACCTGCTTGTGATCTCTCTCTCTCTCTCTCTCTCTCTCTCTGTCAAATAAATAAAATCTTAAAAAAAAAAAAAAAGAGTTCCAAGATAGTAGCTAACAAGTGTTTGGTGCTTACTGTGTGCTAGGCGTTTTTCTGAGCACTTCACAAATAGCTCAGTTAGTCCTTATAGTCCCATTAGGTTAGAAACTGTTCCCATTTACAGAAACCAGAGTCACCAAAGGGGAACAGGTGTTGGAGCCCAGGCACTTAACCATTGCACCACGCTGATGCTGGGGGGAGGTAGGCAGTTTTCCTGACTCCTAGCCCAGTGCTCTTCCCATAGAGGCACCCGTCCCATAATTCTCACTTGTGTTTCTGCATTTTGTTCTTCCTGGGACTTGCCTTAATGCCTCCAGAAGAGCCCAAGCCTAAGGGTTTTTGTAGATCTTTTCTGAGGTAGGGACATAGCAGTTTTTGGAGGGAAAGAGCATTGACCCCACGGCGCCCATGTCTGCTCCCAGCATCAGCTACTAGCTTCATGGGCTGGACCCTTGGCAGTGTTACCTAATTTCTGTATCCACAGTCGGTAGTATGTGTTACCTTGTTGTTGAGAAGAGCATTTTTCAGTCACTGCAAACGGGATGCCCACAGCAGATGTTGAGCCCATTTAACTGCATCCCACGCAGTGGAGGTGAAGCAGTCACATGTGGAGGTTAAGATTAAAGCCCTTGTATGAAGTGAACCCTCAAAGGACAGGGATTGTCTTACTCACCACTGCTTCCCCAGTGCCTGGCACACAGGCCCCTCCATAGCCCAGTTATCAGTGGTCAGGTGTCATGGTAGGGTGGTGGGAACTCAGGACAGGGACCTCAAAAAACAAGTTGATATTCTTAGCACAAGTCAGGGAGCTCTTTTTCTCATTTCTTGTTTTGTGATATGGGGAGAACCACATCTGCCCTTCCTCAGACTGTTTGAGACTTCGACACAGTGATGGGTGAGGAAGTGTCTTACAAGCTCATTAGTCTTGGCCAGCAGGGGGAAGGAGAGTTTGCCTGAATGGGTGGTGGTGTATGCTTTGTTCAGCTTTCTTCTGTGCCCCAGAGCGGGGCCTGTACCAAGTCCCTGTTTTTTCCACCTCCCTTTCCCTTCTCCTGCCTGCCCATTTTCCTGTTAAGTGTTCCCATTTTCTTCCATCCTTTCCTTTCTGATCTGCTGGAGGCGGCAAAATCCTCCTGGGCTTGGTGCTGGCTGGAGCTCAGGCCTTTGGGTTGCAGGTGGCCTTAGAGCATTGCCTTTCAATAAACAGTGCTTTGATTCCTGACGTTGCTTTGCCCTTCTTCCCTTACACTGCGTGATGGCATCCCCACCTGGTGGCAGGTAAGCAGGCTAATAGGCTCAGAGAAGCAGATTCTGGCGCTGGTGGCCTCAGTCCCTTGTTCAGCCTGCACACATGAGCTGGAGCCCTTTGGGGACTTGAGGAACCTAATGTTTGTCTCCTGCACTGCCAGAAGAGCCCTCGGGTAGCCTGGGATTTCGTATCCTTAGGGTCAGGTGTCTTCTCACTGTGACCTTGGCTAGCCATTTAGCCTCTGAAACCGGGATTGAGTTCCACCGTTGTGAGGATCAGGAGACATGATGCACAGAAAACCTGCAGCAGGAAGCTTGTGTGGTGAAAGCTTAGTAAGTGGCAGCCGTTACTATGTAGCAGACCCAGACGTTGGGGCCATTGGATGAGCAAGGAACAGGCTTAGCCTAAGAGAGGGGAGATTATTTGGCTGTGAAGGAGGGGGGCAGGCAAACAGTTCCCTTAAAGAGCCTTCATTCTTCTCCTTCTGGCACAGCCATAGTTTGGAGCTCGTTGTGAAACTGAACCCCAAGCCCAGCCCAGACTGATCCTTTGTGACCTCACGTCTGTCAAGACATTGAGCCCGTGGCTTCTTGGCCTGATGAGTCTTGGTTCCTAATGCTAAAGATTGAACTCATGGGTAAATGGAGGGGTTGTGCTCCTTGTGCATCCCTCTTGTGGCTGCTGTTTGTGTGTGTAATGAACTCATGCTATGTCCTGCTCTTGTGAGCCTGTTAATTCCTGTCTGCAGACGGGAGACCCTGGTCCGAGGGTCGGAGACCGGGGTTCCTTCCCAGCACTCTCGTTCCCAGGCAGCTCGGTTCTCAAACATTAACTGGCACCCGTATTGCATAGGAAGCTTGCTAAAACTGTAGATGCCCAAGCTCTGTCTTCCTCAAACTGATTCCTAGAGCTCGAGGGAATCCAGGAATGTGCATTTAAACCAAGTCTTCCCTCTCCACCAAGTGGTATTGCAAGCCTGCTAGCTCCCTGGTCCCAGTTTCCACAGCTGTGACGTGAGGGCTTTTCATACAGGCTTCTCTGGCTGAGCAGAAGGTAAAGGGGGAGGGGGCTTGGGTTACACATCCATCAGAACAGCTCTGCCAAGTCAGAGTATGTGACTCTTGATCTCAGGGTTGTGAGTTCAAGCCCCACATTGGATGTTAGAGAGATTACTTAAAATATTTTTAGAAAAATTATTAAACATACTTTTTAAAAAAACATAAATGTAGAAGTATTAAATGTTTTAATTTTAATCTAAATATGTTAAATTTAATGATGAATAAGTAGATGTAATATTAATTTTAATTAATATAAAATAGGGGCACCTAGGTGGCTCAGTTAAGTGTTTGCCTTTGGTCTAGCTCATGATCCCAAAGTTCTCGAGTTGAACCCTGCTTCAGGAGTCTGTTTCTCCCTCTCTCTCTACTCCTACCCCTGCTTCTTCTCTCTCTCACTCCTCAAATAAATAAAATCTTTAAAAAAAATAATATAAAATATAAAAATGAGACTGATGTACCCACTACCAGTTTAAGAAGTGCAGCCATGATTTTAAAATGTTAGATGCGGTGTTGTAGTTCTGGGTAACCCCTATGAGAATTTAACAATTGAAACTCTTTGGGTTCAATAAAATAACTCCTAAATGTGTCCAGAGAAGACCTACCTTAGAATTAGCTAGTACAATAAACAAAATCTTTAAAAAGGGAGGGGGCGCCTGGGTGGCTCAGTCTGTTAAGTGTCTGCCTTTGGCTCAGGTCATGATCCCAAGGGTCCTGGGATTGAGTCCTACTCCGGGCTCCCTGCTCAGCGGGGGGGCCTGCTTTTCCCTCCACCTCTGCCTGCCCCTCCCTGTGCTTATGCTAGCTCTCTCTCAGATAAATAAAATCTTTTAAAAAATGAAATCCTAGAGCTGATATCCTTTGTAGCAGTGGTTTTGATGGTAGCTTGTTCCCCTGGGAAGCTAGCTTCATCTAAAGTTGTAGTTAGGGTGATCAGTGAATGTAGGAATAAAAGTCAAAGGATGTTAGGCTTGGAAGGACTGCAGATAACAGGATCCCGTCCATCCTAACCATAGGCCTCTGAATGGAGGGACTGAAGACCCCCAGATAGGAATTCACCTGAAGCTCACACAGCAAGGGCTCTAGCACCTGCATTGGTGCTGGCCTCCCATCCCTTGACTCCCAGCCCAGGGCTTTGCTCACCACCCCCACTGTCCTGGAACATGGGGCAGTGGACCTTCTTTCCTGGTGTTTCCTTCCCCTGGTGGCCAGATTTAGCAAGTAAAACTAAGTAAAAATACAAGTCTCCCAATTAAATTTGAATTTCAGATAAATGGTGCATGATTTTTTAGTATAAAGTGTCCCAGATATTGTATAGGACATACTTATTCTGAGAGATTACTTGCTGATCATCTGAAATTCAAATTTAATTAGGTACGTCCTGAGATTTTTTTTTTAATCTGGCAATCATAATCCATCTCACTCATTTTTTAGGCACCAGACAGAAGATTTATCTCAAAGAGAGAAAAAAAAATACCATGCATTGTGTGTTTAATGAGGACCTCATTTAAGCTGCTAAATGTGTGAGCTAGCAGCTGTCATAAACCTCACAGTTAGAGATCCTGTCTGGCTCTGGGATCTCCCATATATATTGCCTTTTTGCCTCCATCTCAGACCTGCTTGTTTGGCCCTCATTCCTGTGTGGTGTGGTTAATGCCTGTTGAGTTACAAGTGCATGAAAGGTTAGTCCGATCTGGCCGTGCCCCCGGCCTTGTGGGTTCTCTTTCTTGATGCCAACTGATGGCTAGAACAGCTTTGGGTGGACCCAGCCTAGTACGTTGGTGATGCTGTGGGGTTTGGGTAGAGCGCAGACACCTTCTTCATTTGCTGAAGGGGAAGGGGCCTGCCATTGGCTCGAGGGCATCTGAGCAGTGGTGGGAAGTCTGCCTGTGATGCAGCCCCCTCTCCTCACCCATGGCTTCCCAGGGCTCTGCTCTTTCCCAGCGGGGGTGGAGCACGTGGCACTGAAGGGGCCCCCTGGCCCGAAATCCTCAAAAGAGACAGATCAGCTGCTTTTGGGAAGCAGGGGCTGACCGGCTGACCTGGGTTGGGATAACTAGTTCCTACCCAAGAACTCCAGCTTGCCATCCGCTTCCAGGATTCCCGGCAGGTCTCTTCCACTGCCATGGAGTTGCACTTTGCCAGGTAGACCCAGCCTGTACGGCTGGAGCTGTTAAGGCTCGGTGATATCAGAGAGCAGGAAACTGAGGACTGGCGGGGGTGCTTTGCCCTACCTTGCCACACGGATAAGGGATCAGTCTTGCCTGCCTGCATCCTGTCTTGCAGAGGGAGCCCTGGGGAGGTGTGAAGAAAAAAGTTGGAGGTAGAAATGACCTCTGCCTCCTAGATCCGCTTCAACAAGAGCACTCCTCCTCTGTCATGTGTTCCAGTTCCATGTGAGAACTTGTTTTCTGAAAAACAGGGGCAATTTCTCTAACGCTTGGGTTCCTAAGCCTGCCCTCCAGCCCCCACGCATGCCCTGCCCCCTTCCCATGAGTGGGTGTCTGGTGCATAGAGCATAGTCTGTTTCGGCAGGAAACTGGCTTCCCTACCAGCTGGGAGAGCTCTGGACTTGGGGGCAGGAGCTGGGTATTCAGCGGCAGCTCCACAACAATTCACTGGCCACGGTGGGCACAGCCTGGCCCCTCCTGGGCTCACTTTTCCTGTCTGTACAAGGAGATGCCTTCTCAAGTCCCTTTTGCCCTTGGCTGGGTATCAGAGCCTCTCGGTTCCAATAAAAGTGATAATCGAAGTAATTGGGACGGGGGAGGCTGAGAAGCCTCTTGAAGCAGAGAATTAGGTTAAGACAATAAAATGAAGGGCGCCTGGGTGGCTCAGTTGCATAAGCATCTGCCTTCAGTTCAGGTCATGATCCCAGGATTCTGGGATTGAGCCCCACTTTGGGCTCCCTGCTTAGCTGGGAGTCTTCTTCTCCCTCTCCCTCTGCCTTTCCCCTGCTAGTGCACAAGCTCACTCTCTCTTCTCTCAAGATCTTTCTAAAAAATGAATTTGTATTACCTGAGATGGTGGGTGAGTACTAGGGAATGGGAAAATCAACTTTCAGGTTAGTAGCCTCCCACATCAGGATGGTGGAGTCAGGCAGGCAGCAGAGCATCACTTGTGCCTCAGAACCTTCCCGAGAGGGGTGGCTCCTGAAATCCAGGGCTTAGGAGAGCATGCGGGAGCCCAGAAGTGGAATTTGGCTTGTAGACGATTTTTTTTTTTTAAGGTGAACTGTTTAGCAGTATTTATAAAGCAGGAAATTCTACTTTATTTTTCTGCTTTTCTGGGAAAACTCAGAAGCCCTGGCAACACCAGGTCGTTGGAGGGGAGAGCTTGCCTGCTTCTGAGCAGGTGCTGCTGCTGCCCCCTTAGCTGGTACATGTGCCTCCCGGCTTGCCAAGGCTGCCAGCCCGCCTTGGGATTTCTGCTACGGCCTGAGGCCTGGAGGCTGAACATCTGGGAGGTTCGTGTGCTGTGTGGTTTTTTGCTGCATACCCTCTCTTGTCCTCTCTTTTCCACAAACTGGTTTGGGTTAAAGCTCACCGATTCCAAGTCTGAGAACAGAACAGAGGTCTAGACTCCACAGGGGTTGCCGGTGCTGGACCGTACCGCTGTGCTATCCAGTCGTGATGCAGAGGGGTCACTCACCTTTCCTCCCAGAAGAGAACGCTTTGGGAGTTCTTTGAGAAGCACCCATACTTAGGTAAATTCCTTCATTGAGTCAAATGTTGACTGTGGGCCTGCCATGTATGTGCTGCAGTCTGGGGTTACACAGGCCTTCAGGCAAGGTAGAAAAATCCCTAGCCCATGTGGTTGGTGGTCACTGTCCACAAAAGGTGTGTCACAGGCTGACAAAGCCCAGGGGGTCAGTCTGTATGAGGATTTCTCTCCCACTCTGGAACCTGGTAGCCTGCTGAGCTTGGACAAGTCATTTAGCCCCTCAGCCTTAGTGTCCTCATCTGTGATCTGGGAATCATCCAAACCCTACCTCCTGAGTGGTTGTGAAAAACAAATGAGCTGCTGTATGTAAAGACCTTTGGCATCTGAAGGGCGCCTTGGTGGTTCAGTTGGTTAAGTGTCTGCCTTTGGCTCAGGTCATGATCCCAGGGTCCTGGGATTGAGCCCCACATCGAGCTCACTGCTCAGCAGGGAGCCCACTCCTCCCTGTCTGCCTGCCCCCCTCTCTCTCTGTCAAGTAAATGAATACAATCTTAGAAAAAACAAGAGAGAGGGGAACTTTGGCACCTTGCAAGGACGTAATACAGCCTCAGTAAGTGATGAGTGGGGTTGAGATATAGTTGCAGTCATTTCTGGGGGTGGCTCTGAAGACCCCAAGTTACAGACTGAATTAGAATTTTCTCCAGAGTTCCTAGTTTACATTGGGCACTCACAGGGAAGACTTCCTTGGAAGAAATCTGAAATTAATGCTGAGGTCTGTGAGTAATGTCATCCATAATATATACTAGGCCATTTTGCTTTCTGAGCAACTGGAATAGTAGTGTCTTTTTGAGGCAGCTTAGTAAAGTCAACACCTACAAAGCAACTTAGACTAGCACCCAGTCAACAGGAGTTGTTACTACAGCTCTTCGAACCTAGAACCAAATGTGCTCTTCAGCAAGGCCGGGTTAGGGTGCTGACGCTCGGTGCTTGTGTGTCGCAGCTGTGATGTTTATTAGTTAGTTTGTGGGTGGGACTTCAGGGGCTAGCACCAGCCTTAGGGGCAAGGTCCATGTCTGGTCAGGGAGATTGGGGGCGCCAGGCTGCCTGGTCACCACAGGCTAAAGATAGTCCATTGGGGATGGGCCTGGGCCAGGCCAGGCAGCTCCATGTGACTGGAGCCCAGTGGCCCTGCCCCTCCTCCCAGGCCAAGGGGCACAGACTGTGGCCGGCAGCTTCCTTTGAGCCAAGCCTCAGGATGGTCTGATATTCTGAAGGCTCCCCACACCCCAAACCTCCACACAGGGATGCCCTCCAGCCCCTTTCTCCGTTTCATCCACAGGTATGGTGGAGTCAGGATGGGAGGGGTGGGCAGAGAGAGGTCTCTGAGGAGTGGTGGCAATGGCAGCAGCAGGAACTGGTGAGCAGGGGGGAGGAAGTTAGCTCAGCATCTTTTTTACTCTGGAAGGTTTCTGCCTAAGAGCTGTTAGGGTCAGTGGAGACGGGATGAGAGGCTTATGGTCAACAAACTCCTCCGTGACCCTAGCCCAATCTCTGGGGTGGGTGATAGCTGAGAATATACCAGGTTTTCAGACTCTGCCCCTGGGCTGGCATAGGAGGGATGAGCACAGGTGGGCGATGTCACCCAGACTCTTCGTGCCTCACCTTCTTCTTAGCTGCTTTTGCTGCCTTCTGCATTCATGGTCCCAGGCTGCAGCTTATGCAGATAGTGGTGGCCTTCCCCATATTGGGAGGCTAGAGGTGGGGGTAGAATCCATGTTAGCTGGAAACCCCCAACCACCAGAACCTCATTACATTGGGGCAGAGGCAGGAGTGGAAGAACTGGGAGTTGGGCCTGGAAGCAGTGCCTCTTTCCGCACCAGGGCTGCTGAGGTGCCAGAAGTAGGGACTTCAGCTGGGTGCGTGGTGGCATTTTTCCCTTGCCTGTCTCTGTGTAGGGAGAGGGGGATTGTCAGATTGTTGGCGTCCCGTCATGGGATTGTGACTTGCCCTGCTCTATGACCTTAGGTTTTCCTGCAGTGAGCCTTGGTTTTCCCCAGTGTGTAGAATGATAACCCCACATCCCTGCTACTGAGGGCCTGCCCTGTGGGCCACAGTGAGCAGGGAACTTGGACTGTCCTCCTAGTGGTTGAGAGCACAGGTTTTAGTGTCACACTGCTTGGCATCAAATCCTGTCGTCCTGCTTGGTGCTTGTGATCTTGGGCAAATCTTTCTGCCCTGTGCCTTGGTTTTCTCATTTGTAAAATGAGACCAATTAGAGAAAATAGCTCAGTGTTCCAGCAATGCATGGCATCTAGTAAGGGCTTACTGCATTTCATAAGCACTTGTTACTATTCTGACCACAGCTGATTGCTAGCATCTCTTCTGCTTGCATGAGAAATCTCAGTGGTCAAGGGCTTGCCTTCTCTCCCTTCATACCTCTAGACCTCATGTTACTACCTTTCCATTCATTTGAGGAAGGTGAGGCTTGGGCAGGATGGGAGGTAGTGCCCGCTCCCCGGCAAGGTTATACAAGTGCCAGAGTCTGGATTAGGATCCAGCCCTGATTGCAGGTAATCGGGTGCCTCAGAGTCAAGGCATGGCTGGGTGTGGGGTTTTTCTGGAAGCCAGCAGTGCCTAGGTTTCTTGTTTTTCTGCCTGGGGAGAGCTCTGACTAAAGGTGGGAGGGTGAGACTGTAGCCTTGGGAATTAGCACTTGGAAAGCAAAGCCTCTTTTCTTCGGTATAAAATCATGGAGGAGATGGGTTTGTGAACTCATTCATTCAACAGATGTTGCCAGGCCCTGAGTTAGACACTGGGATTACTGATTATGTGGTACTCAAGGAGCCACGTAATCAGGGGGTGAGGGCTAGAGTGCTGGGAGAGCATGGAGCAGAGGCACTTGAGTGGGGGTCTGGGAGGGCTCCCCAGGGAGAGTGACCTAATGGCCAGATGAAGGTCCACAGGTGGATGAGTATGAACTCGGGTAATGCAGCCCCTTCTTTAACCTAATAAATTCCCCTGTTCCCCCAGGTAGAAGTTCTTTCCAGTCAGGGTAAACACCCTTTTCAGATGCCAATCTTCAGGCAGTGGTACCAGCCCCAACATAAACATTAGGTCTTGTCCGTTCTGCTGGCACTGAGGCTGAACTCTCTGGCCACCCACTCAGGCCTGCAGCGTCTCTACCATCCGGCCCCGCCTGGTCTCACCTTTTACCCACGTTTGTCCCCCAGTTTCATTTCTAGCTTCTCCCTCTTACCAGTTCTTTTGTCCATGACCTGATGAGTTCGACTCACCCTTGTGCCTTCTCCCTGAAAGCTTCTAGTCTCTCACTGGGAGACCAGTCTTTGCTCTTGAGGTCTCCTGGATCTGGCCCCTCTGGGTTGCTTTTACTGCAAAGGGTCAGTAGCATTAGGATTTTTCTAGAACAAGACAGTATAGAAAATGTGTGTGTTTGTTTATTTTATCTGGCTTTATACCAGGTGTTTATGGGTTTGGTCCCGTTGTAGGCTGAGAGATACTCCTGGGGGCCAGGCTCTCTTCCTTCCATGCTATGTAAAAAATTGAGGCTGGTGGGGAGGGGACCCAGAAAGGGATTTGTAATTGAAGTCAGAACTCCAAGCCTTCCCTGTGCTCTTCCTTCCTCTGGCGTGGCAGGGGCTTATGCCAAAGCCTCCCCCGGGGACCTTTGGTGAATTTCCCCCTCTTTTCTTTCCTCTTTCCTGGGGAAACCTGCCCTGGAGCCCAGCCTGTCTATGCAGGGCGGTTCCGGAAGAAGGGCCAGGCTGGAGTTGGCGGGAGCGGGGCAGGCACTTGTAATCTGAATCAGGGAATTGAGCTGGTTGATCCTGAGGAGTTTTTCTCCACACATTCTGATTCTTTTCATGTTGAGAGACTGTTTTTTCCTTTTTAATGATGAGGATGAAGATTACTTGGAAGTAGTAAACTTTGTGTGTGAATCTGAATTGAAGTATTTTGCTTTGCTGTGTGCTGGGCCCTCTGCTGCTCTGTTCAGGGAACCGTCACGGCTGTGCTGTGAGATAATCAGGACTTCAGTCTTAGAGATGAGGAAACTCACGTTCAGAGGGGTTCTCCGGGGGCAGAGAATGTGTAGTAGATAATAAATCCGTGTGGTTACGATGGCCTGTCTGCTCTCCTCGACTGTGTTTGGATGAAGGGTCGGCAGTTGAGGCTGAGAGAGCAAATCTCGGCGTGTTACGCAGTCAGCCGCTCCACTTTGCAGGGGAGCTGCCCTCTGCCCTCCCCCCGCTCAGCACCCACCTCTGCCCACCTCGTTCCCTGCTATCCCACATTAGCCGTGGTGGTTTAGCTCCCCTGCTGCCTGCCGCTCTCAGTAACCTGAATGAAAATGGTGAGTTGGCCATGCGGATCCAGGTTCACAAAGTCTCCTGGTGTTCCACCCCGACGACCACAACCAGACGTAGAGGAGAGGTTCTGGTGGGCTTCATTTAAGACCCAAATGCAGGTGTATATTTAGGAAGCCCCTTCACCCCCTGGAACTAGAATCATTACCGACTTCTTAGCTGAGGATGGTCCTGTGGGATAGGAAGTGGCTTTTCTCCTTTTCCAGCTACCTGGTAGCTCCTGACTTGCCTTTATCAAGGAGGATGGGCCTCAAGCAGGGCCTGCCTCACCACACTTGTACCTCCAGTATCTGAGAACCTATCTCTGTCTTCAGTAACTCAGTTTATCAAGATGGCACCAGGAAGGAGTTTTGAACCTACCGGTGGACACCTGGGGTTCATGGCAAGCCCAAAGAGCACTTGAACAAAGAGAGTTGGGACTTCTGGCTCTCATCCTGGCTGTTCCTAGGGAGGCACCTTCAGGGCTCGGTTCCCTATCTGCACACAGAAGGGATTAGAACCATGGTCTTTTTTGCTGCTCTAACCTTCTATGACTGTTTTCTTGTGCAGGTGCAGGGTGGTGAGTTTAGTGTTTCCTGAGCTGGGCTTGGGTCAGTGGCAGCTGGCCCAAGTGTCAGAACGCAGAGGCGGAAGGAGGGGGCTTATTCCCTGTTTTGGCTGGGATGATACTGGACGTGGGGACTGGCACCTGTACAAAAGATTGGTTTTCATTGGGAGCCATTTCAGATGCCAAGCCCTGTATATATTGTGGAGCTGAAGAGTGTGTTGGTTGGTTGCCTGGTGAGGGAGGATGCTGGGGGGTGGGGAGGATGGGGACCCGGAAAGGAATGTGTTTTCTGATTTCTGATTTCTGATTTTCTGATTTCTGAAGTCAGAAAGCCTAGTCTTTTTTTCTGGTCTCCCACAGGGCCTGACAGCAGTGCATTCAAGCCTTCCCGGCTTCTCCTAGGCCCCCACAGGATTTTAACAGATCTAGGAATTTTACATAACAGCAGAAGTAGTTCTCTCTCCCTAGTGCACTCTTATGTCTCTAGGAGACTTTGTTTTTCCTTAGAGTAGAGGGAGACTAAAGTTCTAGCTGTGAGCAGAACAAGAGCAGGGCACTATGGGTCTTGGGGGCAGCAGGGGGCTAGCTAGGCATGAGGCTTTTTCAATAAACTGCACATAGGACTCCTTGAAGAATATTCCTGTGTATGTCCAGATCAGCCATATTTTCTCAAGTCATCTTGGAGTTGGTGAGGGAATAGGGATTCACTGTGGTCTTGTAGTGGCAAGATGGCTCTCCCATTAATTGAAGCCCCAACTTTCAGTACATTACATGTCCCTTTGTGATCTTGGTGGGTGAAATGTCAGGCAGGGTGATCACAGGATAGGACTCCTCCCAATTTTAAGGGTTTTTATTAGAAGAAACCGTGACCTGAAGAACTTTTCCTCACCTTTTCAAGGAAAGTCTCCAGGAACACCTTGCTCTCTGAGCCTGATTCTCTTTTCCTGCTCCTTGTTAATGAACTTAAAGTTGCAGGCCCTTGGCCTGCTCTTGTCCTGATAGCATGCAGGGAGTGTTTTGGGGGCTGGAGCATGGGTTCTTGGAGAAGTGATTACGGCCATAACTCAGGTGTAGTCAAGGGAGATGATACTGTACCAGCTGCTTCTGCTGGGTTCTGGCTTCAAGCAGCAGCCCAGTTGGGGAACTGGGTGGTGGTAAGCTTCTCGGGGCCACCCAGGATTGGCAAGAAAGTTGGTGCATAGTAGCTCCCTGGTTCTACAAGCTTCATCCTCTTGGGACTGAGAGATTTTCTGGGTTTCCCCTGTCCGGCACTGAGGATGGAAGAGGCTGTGGGCTGGGTTCCACAGCTCCAGCTCTCTGAAGGTCTGTCGGGTATCTTGAGGGACAGTGGCTCCGGTAGGGTTTGAAAGTCGAGAATACTGTGGCCTCACAATAGTCACGGGCTCTTTCTACTCATTAAGAGAACATGGGTCTGTTCAAAGGGTAAAAAATTCCTTTGAGGCCAACTAGGGAGATTTCTTTGCTCAGGGACTGGGGGCAGCTCTTGCCTTGGCATGGTTGGCCAACAGTGGAGTCAAGGTGATTGGAGAGAAGTGGGTGAGCAGAGCCCCAGGATGTACCTTTTCCCATGGCTCTCTGGGGGTGGCAAGATTCAGAAACCCTTGTTCTTCAGAAGTGTGTTTGGAAAATAAGCGTAGGTGTAGAAGGGACCAGACCTTTTAGAGTTACTTCCTTTAAATTTTTTTTTTCTTTTTATAAAAAGCCCATGTCTTTGTTGAAATGACCAGAAAATTCCAAACAGAATTAAATCACTGTTAACATACTACTTTACTCCTGCTAATATTTGGTTATATGGCCTTCTGGATACTCCTACTGGTGTGTATGTGCATATACATGGGGCTTTTTAAAAATAGTTGAAAGAACTTGAGCGAGCAGGGGGAAGGGCAGAGGGAGAGGGAGAGAGAATCTCAAGGAGACTTCGCTGAGAGTGTGAGGCTCACAACTCTGAGATAGATCATGACCAGAGCTGAAACCAAGAATTGGTGCTCAGCTTACTGAGCCACTCAGGTGCCCCTAAATATACATGTTTTTTATTTGTTTTATAAAAATAGGATTGCAGGGGTGCCTAGGTGGCTCACTTGTTCAGTGTCTGCCTTCGGCTCAGGTAATGGTCCCAGGGTCCTGGGATCAAGACCCACATTGGACTCTGCTCAGTGGGGAGCCTGCTTCTCACTCTCCCACTCCCCCTGCTTGTGTTCCCTCTCTCGCTGTCTCTCTGTCAAACAAATAAATAAAATCTTTAAAAAGTAAATAATATTGCAACTCTTCTCATTTATTGCGTTTATCTTTTCATATCCTTTATCTCTGGCAGAGAGCATTTTCTTTTTTAATGACGGCTCTAAAAATTGTTGAACTAATTTCTTTAGCCATTTTTCTGCTGTTGGACATGAAAGGTTTTCAGTTTTTTAAAGTTAGACATAGCACTTCTGTTATGTACTACAGGTTTTTACGTTAACTCTAAACACGCATCTAATTTGTATGATTAGGATAAATTCCTAAAGGCGGGACCACTGAGTCAAGTGGGTCTCACTTTTGCTTTGGGAATTTGGAGAGCAGTCTTTCCTGAGTGGCTAACCCTTCTGTTGACTGCAGTCATTGAGGACTGAGCTGGCCTGGGTAAGGGGATGGGGAAGCTTAGAAGAGAGAGCCCTGGACTTGTTTGCCAGCTCAGGGTTTTTATCTTGCCTTCCCGGTGATCACTAGCTTGGGCCTGCTCACACACAGGCTTCCACAGTATTAGAGCCCGAGAAGGCCTTTCAGATCCTTCCTTTTTGGAATCTGCTGGGATTAGGGAGCCTTCCGCTATAGAGCCGGCTCTGGCATGGCCTCAGTCATGGACTTTTACCCTCCCCAGGACTCAGGGCCCTCTTTATGGGAGGGTGCAGAGCCGGGAGGGCCTTTCTGCTTCAGTGTTGAGTTCCTGGGCTGTTGGCCGCTGTTTGTGTCCATGATCTCACTTTCTGTGATTGCTTCCGAGAGGCTGGTACAGTTGTTGCTGTGTCCTTCCCCTCTTCACCACGTCTTCCTCCTTTGGAAACCTGCAGGTTCTTTGATGGTGTAGGGATGGTAAAAAGGGTGAGGAGCTAGTGGTGGCCCCCCTCCATGGGTTTTGCATAACCACCTCTCCCTTCTTGTTCCCACAGAACATTCTGCTCCAGCCAAAGTGGTGAGGGCGGCAGTTCCTAAACAGCGCAAAGGCAGCAAGGTAAGGAGACCTAAGCAACCGAAGGGGACTTTCTTGAAGAAAGAGGGGTGGCCTCTTCTGAGCTTCCGGATCTTCTGGATCTTCTCAGTAGTGGCGGAGCCCCTCTGGGCCTCCAGTGTGGATGGTTGTAGTGGACAGACTGATTATGGCTTCTGATCTCTTGGGGGAATGGTATGTGGGGTGAGGGGCTGAATGGCAGAGACAAGGCCACCCCAGGGCCCTCATAGAATGTGTCTTGCAGGTTGGTGACTTTGGAGATGCAATCAACTGGCCCACACCTGGAGAGATAGCCCACAAGAGTGTACAGGTACGTCTGTGGGGAAGAATGGGCAGGTTTGAATGCTCTGGACATACACATTTGGTTTCTTAAGTTGTCAGAGCCTTGGATCTTACCTTACTCGGTTTTTTAGGAGGAGTGGTTGGTATAATACGGCAGCGCTGAAATAGCTAAGGATCATCATCATTTGAGCCCTTGCTGTATGTCAGGAACTGCCAAGTGCTGCTTACCATTGCACCTGTCCCTCACGGTGACTTAGAGACAGGTCCTTTAGCAATTCCTGTTTTACAGATGAGGCCACTGAAGATAATAACTGTGAGCCCTTGGGAGAGGCTCATAACCAGCCCTTGATGGTCAGGTGGGGATTGGAAGTCAAGTGTGTTACGTTGTTCCAGAGCTTGTGTTTTCCATCAGCCGTACTTGGGTTGCTAGTGAGTGAAGCAGGAGACTGGCCATTAGGCCAAGTACCCACCTCTAGAACATACGTCTTAGGGAAGCTTTTGTAGCACACTCTAGTCCCAGCAGAGGAGGAACTCCAGATCAGTCCTGTCTTTCTGGTGTTTTTGTGCTGGGCTGATGGCCTAGATTCCTCACTAGCTGTGACTTCTGGCCTTCATGCCACAGACAGGGTTGCTGTGGACAAGCTGAGGGCCAGCAGCTCTTCCATGCCACAGACTGCCAGGACAGTATGGTCTTGTGGGGAGTAAATATATAGCCCCTGTGTCCTGAGGGTTGTTTCTCAAGACTCAAGGAAGATGGAGAGACAGATTGTCTCCCACCTGCTGCCTGCCTGACCACGCTTCCCAGTGGAAGCCTCTCAGGCATAAAAACGGGACCTAAGAATACATCTAGTTCAGCTCGTCACATGCTTCAGTTCCTAGTTCCTGCCCTGTCTCTCTAGTAGCAGGGGTTCCCTCCTCTCCCATCCCAGGAGGCTCTCAGGTACACCTCATCTCCCTATTACTCTGCTTCCCGCTGCAGCCACAGTCCCACAAGTCCCAGCCTGCCCGGAAGCTGCCACCCAGAAAAGACATGAAGGAACAGGAGAAAGGAGAGGGAAGCGATAGTAAGGAGAGCCCGAAAACCAAATCAGATGAATCTGGGGAGGAGAAGAATGGGGACGAGGACTGCCAGCGAGGGGGCCAGAAGAAGAAAGGTGAGTGACTTGGCGGCAGGGCTTGGGAGAAGTGGCAGGCAGAACTGTGAAGCATCAGAACTTGGGGCTGCCAGATGGGTTTCCGGAGCCCTGAGAACTCCTTGGGAGGCTGACTGACGTAGCCCTCTGGGCCCGCAGTCTTCATTTCTGCCTTCCGTCTGTCAGTTCCTTGTGTTACTTAACAAGCATTGGTAGGCCCTGTTCTCAACAGTTGGGCTCCTAGCAGTGCACAGAACAGATGAGGTCCCCGCCTCAGAATAATCAGTGTATTTCGCTGTATTGCTGTCCCATGTAAGATTTTGTTTAAAGGCAAGAGTTCCCATTTCCTTGGCTAAGGTGTTCAGGGTTAGGGGTTGGCTTCTCTAACAGAGATTCAAAGTAACAGTGTTTTAAACAAGATAGAAGGTTCTTTCTCTCACCTGACAGCTGGGTGTAAGTAGGCCAGCTCTAGAATGGCGACCATTTCATCTCGTTTTCCTTTCCTCTTGCTGTGGTGTGTTGGCTCTTCTCGTCCAGGGTGGCTCACTCTTTGCTTCGCATTTCAACTAGCAGGAGTGGAAAAGGGGGAGAGTAGCTCCCTTTGAAGGACTCAGCCTGGAATTGCCTACTTTAACGTAGCTCTTGTAGACAGGATTTTGGCACATGTCTAAAGGGATCCTGGAAGTGCAGTCTCGATTTTAGGCCCCCATGTGTCTGGCCTCAGAAGGGGGTTCTCCGACCATGGAGAAATAGATATTAGGAGTCAGCCAGGACTGACTGTCACCCTGAGGTCCATGGCTTCCTTATTGTAGAGCTAAAAATGAGGTCCAGTGTGGGAGGAGGAATTTGCCCAAGGTCATCAGATTGGAATCAGACCTTTTGCTCCAGACAGAGGAGTAACAGAGGTAGAGATGGCTAGAAGGGACCTCTCCTTCAAGACTTCCTCATGTCCCCATGCTGTCCTCCAGGGAACAAACACAAGTGGGTTCCGTTGCAAATAGACATGAAGCCTGAAGTGCCCAGAGAAAAACTGGTCTCGCGCCCTGCTCGCCCACCAGAGCCGCGGCACACAGCTGCCAACCGAGGGGAGATCAAAGGTATGTACCGCCCACTGTGGAGCGCCTGGACACAGGGGTCACCCTCCGGCGTGACCCAGTGCCCCTCTCCCCATAGGGTCTGAGCCTGCCACCTACGTGCCCGTACCCATGGCCCCCCCAACCCCAGCCTGGCAACCAGAGACCAAACCGGAGCCTGCCTGGCACGACCAGGACGAGACATCGAGTGTGAAGAGTGATGGGGCTGGTGGGGCGCGGGCTTCCTTCCGTGGCCGTGGACGGGGGCGTGGTCGCGGCCGGGGACGCGGCCGGGGTGGCACTCGAAGTACGTGAGGCCCCTTTGGGCTCCGGGATGTCCGAGGGAGTGTGGCGGGGGCGGTGGGCAGGGATCTCCCCTCCCTTATGGCACCCATTTGCCCCGTAGCCCATTTTGACTACCAATTTGGCTACCGAAAGTTTGACGGTGCAGAGGGGCCTCGCACCCCCAAGTACATGAACAACATCACCTACTACTTTGACAATGTCAGCAGCACTGAGCTTTACAGTGTGGACCAGGAGCTGCTCAAAGACTACATCAAGCGGCAGATGTGAGTGGACGGGAGCCTTCTTCCTGAAGAGGTGTAGGGTGTCGGGACCTGTCAGAGGGTGGCTGGTGGGCAGAGCAGCGATGCACAGGTCCTCCTGGTGCTCTGCTAGCCCCAGAGGCTGCCCCTGGCTGGAACTGGGAGAGAGAGAACTGCTGCTTATCCTTTAAAAGCTGATTTTTCATAAAGGTAATATTTATTGCAAAAGTAATACCATATCTGCCCTAAGAAAATTAGAAATACCACCAGCGAAAAGTAGAGGGAATGTCCGGTGTCTACCCGCTCAGCAGCTCTCTTTGTTTTGGCGGCATGGTCAGTTGCTGGCAGACACGTGCAGGGTTCCCCCTGTTGGCGGGGTGCAGTGTTAAGTGCTTTACAGGATTATCTTATTTAGTCCTGCACTAGTCCTGTGGGCTAGGTCTTACCTCCGTTTCGGAGATGAGCAGACAGACCCTGGAACTTGCCCAGAGTCTCACAGCTGGTAAACAACAAGGCACAGATTTTATCCATTTCTGTCTGATGGCAAAACCCTAGCTCCTAGCCACTCCCATATATTGTCCCTTGGTCCAGTGGGGAAGCCATACAAGGAAGTAGATCATTTCAGAAGAGTGTGACAGTATTTTGGGAGAAGAGAAGGTGACTGGTAACAGTGGAACTGGGTTGTAAAGGCGGATGAGGGGTTTGCCAGGTGTACAGCGAGGCTGAAGGGCTGGGGGAATGGGTCTGACCCAAGGTTAGGGAGCCACAACAGGATAACATTTCTTTTCAGCCTGTAATACTGTACATACGTATGATAGGGTCAGGGTCGGTCAGAGGCTATGTGAGGTGGCCGGGGCGTACAGGATGAGAAAGGCAGTCTCCTAAGTGACGCAGCAACCCTCCATCTTCTCCCCTCCACCTAGCGAATACTACTTCAGCGTGGACAATTTAGAGCGAGACTTCTTCCTGCGACGGAAAATGGATGCTGACGGTTTCCTTCCCATCACCCTTATTGCTTCCTTCCACCGAGTGCAGGCCCTTACCACTGACATTTCACTCATCTTTGCGGTAGGTCTCCCTCCCTGGGGCTGGGGTGCAGGGGAAGGAAAGGTCCTTACTTACGGAGCTGGAGTGTGGGCCCCCGCAGAGAACCCTGTCATCTGATGATCTCTGCTAAAGTTTCAAGGCTTGGCTGGCCTCTCTGCCTCCCTCCTTCTCTCCTCTCTCTCCCTCTTACTATGGAAAATTGCAGACATTTACAGAAGTAGACAGAATGGTATGATGAACCCATCGCCCAGCCTCAGCAATTGTCAACTCATGGCCTGTCTTACTCCATCTATCCCCCATCTGTTTCCTCTTCCAAATTACTTTGCAGAAAATCTCAGGTAACCTGACATTTCATCCATGTTTCAGTACTTATCTCTAAAAGATAAATACCTGGTTAAAACAAACAAACAAACGTGGTCAGCGTATCATTATCACATATAAAGATATTAACAGTTCCTTAATATGTCCAAACCGTCCATTGCAATTCACCCTATTTGGAGGAAAAAAAAATTTTGTACTCGATGAGAATCGGGATCCAAATAAGACCAATGTGTTGTCTTACTAAGTGTCCTCTTCCCTTGTCTTTTTCTTTGCAACTCATTATTTGGATAAAACTGGGTTGTGTATCTTGTCTAATTTCTCACAGGACACAGTGGTGGCATCTGACGTGTTCCATCTGTATTCCAAATTTTGTATAAACTGCTGATGCAGAGGCCTTATCAGATTCAGGTTTGGGGGGTTTTCCTCCCCTTTTTGTCAAGACTCCTTTATAGATAATGATATGTTCTCTCGGTGGCACAGAGCATTTCATTTGTTCCCTTGTGAGGCAAGCTGCTGTCCATCACTGCCTGCTACTTCAGTAGGGACTGTGGAGTGGTGAAATTCTAATTCTATCGCTCTGTCTTCATTTGTTAGCCGGAATACCTTTTTAAGGGGGGACTTTGCCTCATCGGCTATTCAGTTACCAAGAGGTATGGTTTGTACAGAAAGGGCGGATAAAAGCCTGATCTTTCCCTTTGTTAACCAGTTGTCAGAATTATGAGTTGATCCCTAATAACTTTCAAGGGCTTGGGTTGGTTTGGTTGGTTTTTGTTTTGCTTTAGTGTCTTTTAGTAGCATCCCAGACCTGCGGATTCAGCCTTACGGCAGTCTCAGCCTGTTGCAGCTCCTGTGCTGAACCCAGTTGTCCCTCTGCGGCTAGCGGAGCCTCGCTTGATCTCGTACACTTCCTGCCTCAGATCTGGAACAGGCCGTTTTTTCAAGGCGCTCTAAGTCCTCTCTTTTGGGGAAATGGTGTTTATGTACCACACAGTCTGAGTTATAGGGATGTTTGTTGCTGCTTTGATTGGTCATTGTTTCTAGAGCTTTTTTTTTTTTTTTTTTAATACATCAGGAAATTATACTGATATTTTCTATTAAAGTTCAGGATTACACAGTCTTTACTTAATACCAATGGTCTTTTTTTTGTTTTTTTTTAAGATTTTATTTATTTGAGAGAGAGACAGTGAGAGAGAGCATGAGTGAGGAGAAGGCAAGAGGGAGAAGCAGACTCCCCATGGAGCTGGGAGCCCAATGCGGGACTCGATCCTGGGATTCTGGGATCATGACCTGAGCTGAAGGCAGTCGCTTAACCGACTGAGCCACCCAGGCGCCCAATACCAATGATCTTTTATGTCTAATACTCCTTTCTCCTAGACCCCAAGTCCTCATTGCTGTTGACCTCAACGTAATTACTCATTTGTTTTATTCGATAGTTTATATACCTTATTCTCATAATAATACCTCTACTACTACTAAAAATGTGGGGGGGGGGTTGCTACTTTATACCTCAAATGACTGTATTCTCAAATACTTGGAATAATCTTTGTGTAGTTTTGTCTCTAGTTTGACATACATTTGTTTTGTTAGTTTCATCTTGCTCTCAAGTTTTAGGGATTGCTTTTTCCCCTCTAATTTCTAATTTGTTTTGCATTTAGGTAAAACATTTACATGGTTCTAAAGTCAACATGGTATCCTCCTAGAAGTCCGATTTAAAATTCTCTCACTTCTGCCTTCCTTTTATTCCCCATAGGCAACTTGTTTTGAATCCTTCCATTAAAAAAAATTAGCAAATGCCACTCGGTGTATTTGTATCCTTCCCCTGTGTTAGTTAGATGGCACCATGTAATGCATGCGTTTCTTCACCTGTTCTTTTGCTTTCACTTAATACATTTGGGAGCTGACTGCATGGTAGTACATAAGAGAAGGATGTTTGTCGTTCCTGCTTAGAGCTGCGTATATATCTTGCCGTATTTTTGCCAGTGTATCTTTGATGTAGATTTCTAGAAGTGAGAAGGCTGCACTGTGGGGCAAATTGCTGGGTTCCCTTTCCTCAGGGACACGCGCCAGCAGTATAGCAGAGCGCCTCTAGCTGTGGCCTCACCAACAGAGCGTGTTGTCCTGTGTCGCACTGTGGAAATGTCTGCCTTCCACTGCAAAGATTCTTAAAGACAACTCTCCTCCCTTCTCCACTCTGACCCTTTTTCCTAGAGATGAACACCCATAGGTGTTTACCTGTGAATCCTAGAAGAATGTGTATGTAGTTTGTTTGTATTTATTTAAAAATTCAAACACCAGTGGCATCTTAGACACACTGACCTAGGCCTGCTTTTTTATGGCTCTTTCCCCCTCAGCACATGCGAAGCTATTTTTTAATGTCTGAGTCGTATAGCACTGAATGGGTGTGTCATCGTTTATTTTAAGTTGTTGGTGTGTGGCAAGTTGGGTAGTTTCTAGTGTTTTCCATATTACAGACGATGTTGTGAATGGTTTTTTATCTGTATCTTTACACATAATGTAATCTGTCTATGGCCCTATTTCTCTGGGGGTAGATTGCTAGATATTGAATGGCAAGGTCACAGGGCAGGTGTGTTTTTCATGTTGGTCCTTTCTTATAAGTTTGAACATCTCGTAATCCGATGCCAGTTGTGGAAGATGGTGCCAGTTTTCTTATACCCCCCTCAGCACCAGACTCTTAACTGAGCTCGTGGGGCCCAGTCATCCATCTGCCAGCCGCCCAGACCTCATTCTGTCCGAGTCATTCCTCTGTATCATCTCCTTCCTTCTCCCCCACAGGCCCTAAAGGACAGCAAGGTGGTGGAGATCGTTGATGAGAAAGTCCGCAGGAGGGAGGAGCCAGAGAAATGGCCTCTTCCTGGTCCCCCAATAGTGGATTATTCCCAGACTGATTTCTCCCAGCTTCTCAACTGCCCCGAGTTTGTACCCCGTCAGCATTACCAGAAGGAGACAGGTAGGTACTGCTGGCCTGTGGGCGCCTTCCTGTTGTCCTTGTCCTTGTCCTTCAGCCAGCACTCCTCCTCAGAGCTGGTGTCAGGAGGAGGACTAGAAGGTTGAGGACCTCACCTTTCCACCCTTTAGAGTCAGCGCCTGGTTCTCCCCGGGCCGTCACCCCAGTGCCAACCAAAACAGAGGAGGTCAGCAACCTAAAGACGCTGCCCAAGGGCCTGTCTGCCAGCCTGCCTGACCTGGATTCTGAGAACTGGATCGAAGTAAAGAAGAGGCCGCGGCCGTCCCCAGCACGGCCCAAGGTGGGTGGGGCTGGGCCTCAGAGGGGCTAAGCCCACAGGCTGGCTGGCTCTTGGCTGTGACACGAGCTGAGGTCAGCAGTGACTGTGGGAAAGCCGCTGGGCTCGTGTCCCCTTCCAGTGAGGATCACCTCTCAGGATCGCCCCCGCTGTGTGAGTTCCTTAGTGCCATTCTTCACAGGAGGAACTCATATGGCCCCTGGCAGCAGTGTCCCTGGTTTCTTGGTGTTTGGCTCTTTGTTTTGTCCCGTTGAAATCACTGGGGCTGCTGTAGTGCCCGAGCGTGTCCTCGCTGTCCCCTGTATAAGCCACTCAGACTCTGAAGAGCGAAGGGAAAGAGCAGACACACAGCCTGGATGTAGAATTAGTCTAGACATGAACACAGGTTTCCTATCACTGATGGCTGTTGACCTTGGGAAGCTTGTTGTTTAGTATCTCAAGTCTTCAGTGTTCCCATCTTCAGAGGAAAGAAAGAAGGGCTTAGACTGCTCTAGAAATTGTAAAGCAATATGCCAGTAGTACACATTGAGTCCACTCTGAGAAGTGTTTCCATTTCAAACTAAAACTAGTGCCCCCTTTCCAGGAGCAAATGTGTGCTCCATCTGCCCCACTCCCCACCTTCTCTTGGGAGATCTCTTTGGTTTAGGGCTTGTGAGGAGGCCTCACAGATGACCTTGGACTTTGGGTCTCTGAAATGCTGTGTCCCCTTTTCCATTGTGCCACTGAGACTGCCTCCCTCTTGTTCATACCCCGACTTCCCTCTCTGTTCTGTCTGTGATCCTTCACACAGTGTCAGGGATCAGGCCAGAGTCATGAGGAGAACATTGGAGAGGGACCTTAAGAGTTCCAGGCCTATAGGCTGTTAAGGTTTGGAAAGGCAGGCAGGCTTAGCCCCCATTCCACAATTAGAGCCCTATTGTTCCCACCGGGCCTATCCTGAAGCTTAAGAGAGAGTAGGTTTGGAGTTTATATGGGAAGTTTTTTGCATAGGAGGGAATTGACCTTTTGGATAGAAATTGTGAGGTAGACAAATGCTTCTGCCCTGAGATCTCAGATAAATTCATCCTAGCAACACTCTGAAATACTTCTTTTTGCCAGAAGCAGCCTATTTTCTCTTGCCTCTAGAACATGCTGTCCTTTCTGTACACTCTTTGTTCCTGCCTTCATCTGGCTTACTTATGTTCCTCCTTCTTCTGTCATTACATCTCCCAGGAACCCTTCCCTGACTGTCCTCACTCCCACCTCTAGCTGGTTAAGTGCCAATCCCTGTGTAGTTCCACAAATTCTGTTTTTACTCTTGACCAATACCACACTGTATTTGGCTGGCTGGTGGTTTGACTTTTCTCCCGCCAAACTGTGAGCTGCCTTAAGTTCAAGGATTGTGTCTTCTAGGGCCTGGTATCAGTGGGTTCTTGTTAACTCATCAAAGAGTTGAGCATCTGGGGTAGTTAGGCGTCTGCCTTCAGCTCAGGTCATGATCCCAGGGTCCTGGGATTGAGCCCTTCATCGGGCCCTTTGCTCAGTGGGGAACCTGCTTCTCCCTCACCCACTCCCCCTGCTTGTGTTCCCTCTCTCCCTGTCTCTCTCTCATTCTGTGTCAAATGGAAAAAAAAAAAAAAAAGAGTTGAGCATCTGCTCTTGCTAAGTCCCTGTCTAGGTACTAAGGATATGATGGAAAGCAAGGCAGCCGTGGTCCCTGTCTGATGAAGCTCTCCTTTTCTTGGAGAGATTTTGGATAGATGGAATGGATGGATCAACCTGTAGAATCGTGTGCCCACTCCCAGGCTAGGTAAATGAGAACACAGGTGGCTGTAGGGCCTTGTCCCCTCACCGTTTGAGAATGACTGTGATGTCAGCTGGGAAAGAGGAAGCCTAGAGTCGTAGGGGACAGGCTGCAAGGCTGGCAGCTGTGGCTTGCTGGCATTGCCAGGGCCTCTCTCTCGGCGACAGCTACAGAGGCTAGTCCAAGACCCCCTGGTAATCTCACCCCGCACTCTTCATCTTTCCCATTTTAGAAGTCCGAGGAGCCCAGGTTCCTCCACCCGACCTCTCTGCCTCAGCAGCTGCCCTCTCAGCAGCTCATGTCCAAGGAGCAGGAGGAGCAAGAGGAGCTCGATTTCCTGTTTGACGAGGAGATGGAGCAAATGGATGGGCGGAAGAACACCTTCACCGCCTGGTCTGATGAGGACTCTGACTATGAGATTGATGACCGGGATGTGAACAAGATCCTCATTGTCACCCAGACGCCGCCTTACATGCGTCGGCACCCTGGGGGGGACCGCACAGGCAACCATACCTCGCGTGCCAAGATGAGTGCGGAGCTGGCCAAGGTCATTAACGATGGGCTCTTCTACTACGAGCAGGACCTGTGGACCGAGAAGTTTGAGCCTGAGTATTCCCAGATCAAGGTGAGGCTTGGACACAGCAGTGGGGGTGGAGCCTGGGGTGTCTGTAATCTGCGGGAGAGAGGCAGGCTGATTCGCTGTGTGCCCTTGGGGAAGAGTCTCAGTATCCTTGTGTATGAAGAGAGGTTGGTAATTGACACTTTGCTGGGGCATGGAGTGAGGAGAGATGGAGAGACACTTTGTAAGCTGTGTCACTGTGAGAGGCGATCACTGTGCTGCCTCAGCATCCATGTTTAATGTCCTGACAGCCACACGTGTGGGGAAGAGAAGAACAGACTGGATTGTTACTTCTCTTCTTAAAAATTTAGGCCTATATAAAAGTTTTCAGGAGCCTGTTTTGAGTATGGAAATTAGAGAAAAGACAGGTTTAAAAAAAAAAAAATCACTGCTGACTGGAAACAGTCAAAACTTGCAGGTTTGTCCAGAGTAGCTGTGAGGTGAGCCTGTGCGATAGTAAGCAGCAGGGAGTTTGGTGGAGGTGAGGAGACAGTGGCAAGAGGAGAGTCAGCGGCCTGTGGGGAGCTCCTCATCTAGCCTTGCTGCAAAGAGGGCTGGGCCAGCACTCAGCCCTTCTGGGTCAGCACGCTGGTGTCCAGGTAACTGGGGCTAGGGAATGGTGTGGGGCAGCTGAGAGCCTGGGGACCAGAATTCCAGGTATGTGGATGTGGGAGCTGCCCCCTGCAACTTCCTGCACGTCTTGATTCCTAAACAGGCTGGGGCAGTCTTCTTACTAACACCAACACCCCACCCATTTTGTATCCTCCACAGCAAGAAGTCGAGAACTTCAAGAAAGTCAACATGATCAGCCGGGAGCAGTTTGATACACTAACCCCAGAGCCCCCCGTGGATCCCAACCAGGAGGTCCCTCCTGGGCCACCCCGCTTCCAACAAGGTGAGAGAGGGGTACCACCTGGCCTAGGTGGGAGAGTACAGCCCTCTGACGGGGGGGCTTCCCAGATGCAGTCAGTCACAGGCCCGCCCCTGCTCACTGGCCCACTCTCTCTCTCTGCAGTCCCCACCGACGCCCTGGCCAACAAACTGTTTGGTGCTCCTGAGCCCTCCACCATCGCCCGTTCTCTACCAACCACTGTCCCAGAGTCGCCAAACTACCGCAATGCCAGGACCCCCCGCACTCCCCGGACACCACAGCTTAAAGACTCAAGTCAGACATCACGGTTTTACCCAGTAGTGAAAGAAGGACGGACGCTAGATGCCAAGGTGAGGGGCTCCTGCTGCGTGGCTAAGAGTCTTGGGCTCACTTTACCGCATTCCAGTGCTTTGCTGCGTTCCCTTGCCTGAGCCAAGAGACTGCCAAATCCCAGACCTGCTCTGTGTTTTTAGGATGGTGGGCCGCCTCGGGATCGAGTGGCCACATCTGAGGAAGGCACTGGGTGTGAGAGTGGTGGCCCCATGTCGCCATGATAAGGCCCAAGGAGGATTGACCAGCTGTGGCTCCTTGGGCTCCCAAACCTCAGTTTCCTCACCTGTGGGATAGACGTGACCAGTCTCTGGCTCAGAGCTGTGGACCTCATGTGTGAGAGACTAGATAACAGAAATTCTTTGTAAATTGTGAAGAACTCACACACATGAAGGAATCTTAGTCCTATAAATGCTTGGTGTTTCTCAGAGTTCTGTGAGTTAATAACGTATTCTGGACTGACCTTTGCAGATGCCTCGAAAAAGGAAGACAAGACACAGCTCAAACCCACCCCTGGAGAGTCACGTGGGCTGGGTGATGGATTCCCGAGAGCACAGGCCCCGGACGGCATCCATCAGGTGCTGGCGCAGTGGAGAGGAGAGATGAGGCTGACGGCAGGGTGGGCGGGAAAGCCAGGCAGTATATGGGACCAAGAAGAAGGAACCTCTTTGGTCTGTAAATTAAAGAAGGGGCCCTTACCTAAATCTAAAAATCTGAAGAAGTCTAGAGAAGTAAATCTAGGGCCTGGGAAGATTTTCCCAAAGAAGTGGTGTCACAGCCCCTCGGACCAGAGGCTCTTAGAGAGTATCTGTGAATTGATTTTTGGAGGCAAATACCTGCTGCCTGCCTCAGGATAGCCAGGTCATTAAAGAAAAATACAGATTCCTGGGCCCCACTTTAGACCTACTGACTCAGCTTCTTGGGGATAGGGTTCAGGTCCCCCCCCACCCCACCCCCAGGAAAATTGCCCCAGTTTTCCCTGTTCAAGAGCAACATTTGGGAGCCACTGACCTGTGCACTCTACTCTCTGCACAGATGGCACAGACTGGGAATAGGTGTGGTTTTAAAGAAAAATACAGATGGATTACCCCATAATAGTTCATCAAACAAACTTAAATGTGAACTTGGGATAAATAAATGCTTATAAGCTCAGGTTTGGGCATTGTGCCGATCTGGGATGTAAAACAGTCCATGACCCCAGGACAAGTCTCCCAGTTTCTGTGAGCCTCAGTGGCTACTTTGTAAAAGCCATCAAAGGTCTACTTGAAGAGTGATCGGGCCGAAGGATGTTGGTTGGCCTACCATAGTACTTAGGTCTCTTTGTTGCCCTTTGAGAGGCTAGATCTTGGCTGATGGACCAGAAGAGCCCCTCCTTACCTGATGGCCAGCTGCTCCAGGGAACCTGGTGACACTGTCTCTCTCCTGGCCTCTAGCTCCAGCCCCTCAGAAGGGACACCTGCAGTTGGCAGCTATGGCTGTACCCCACAGTCTCTGCCCAAGTTCCAGCACCCTTCCCATGAGCTGCTCAAGGAAAATGGCTTCACACAACACGTCTACCACAAGTATCGTAGGCGCTGCCTTAATGGTAAGAAGCGCAGGGGCAGAGGGGCCTAGCCTCGGGGGCCAGAGTATAAGGGCTGGTGGAGCAGGTGATTCTGCTTTCTTCTGACCTTAGAGCAAGAAGGATTGGAGTTAGACTCAGGCCACGTAGTTTTGGAATACAGGAAGCTAAAAGAATCTGATACTTAGAACATTTCTGTTCCTTGATCTTCCTCTATTGATAATAAAAAGGTATCAAAAGTTTACCTATTTCTGGCATGGCTGTTAAGTCAGCTGTTGTCCACTGTGGCCCACTGTTGATCATAAAAGGGTGTGCATGGGGCGGCATAGATTCTCTAGAACAGGGGCGGCTTAGCCGTGGCCTGTAGACCGAATCCAGCTAGCTGCCTATTTTTGTATGGCCCTTGAGCTTAGAACAGTTTTTACATTTTTAAGGGGTTGAAGGAAAAAAGAGGAACCTATGACTGAGACCACATGAAGCCTATAAAGCTTAAAATATTTACTCTGGTCTTTTATAGAAAAAAGTTTGCTGACCCCTGCTTTTAGAAGATGGTGTAAGGAGAGACTGTCTAGATACTCCCATGTGTTTCCTTTTATCACACAGTGAGACGTCTTTTAACTGTAGATTGTCGGTTTGGCTGTGAAGATGCTCAGAAGCAGTCTCAGCACTCCCACGGAGTCGTTACTTTAATTCCCCCTCACGCCCCTTCTCAGCAGCACATGGCTGCTGAGTGCTTCACTCATCTGCCTTACTCCCCTGTGTATTTGGGTGTGGTGACTGCTTTTTTGGGATAGAATTCACATACTCCACAGTCGACCCATTTAAAGTGCGTGGTGTCGTGCAGTGGCTTTTAGTATATTCCAGCATTGTGTGTCTGTCCCCGGCATCGATGTTGGAACATTTTTCATTAGCACCGCAGAAGAGACCTGTGCGCCTTACCAGTCACTTCCCACCTCCACCCCTGCAGCTCCTCCCAGGCCTGCACAACCCGCAGTCTTAAGGATTTGCCTGTTCTAGACTTTTCCTGTAAATAGAATCATCTCATCAGCGGTCCTTTGTGGCTGGCCTCTTGCCCGAGCGTGCTGTTCTCACACTCGATCTCTGTGGTAGCATGGTACCAGTACTGCACTCCTGTCCGAGGCCGGCTAGCACTTCAGTAGAGGGACATGTAATGTCATATCTGTCTCTCCGTCACCAATGGGCCTTTGGGTTTCCACTTTATGTCTGTGCTGAATAATGCCACCATGAACATGTCCATATTTCTGTGGGCGTAGGTTTTCATGTGCAGAGTCATGTGATAACTCTGTTGTTTAACTTTCGGAGGAGTTGTGAGACTTTTTCCCAAAGAGGGGCCGCCATTTGTTGTTCCTGACAGCCTGAGCTTCTGATGGCTTTGAGTCCTCCCAGCACTTATTGTCTGTCTTTCTGGTAATGGCCATCCTAGTAGGTGTGAGGTGATAAGTAATACCTCCTGGGGGTTTATATTTGCGCCCCCCCCCCCCATAGCTGTTCGTGCTGAACATTTTTTTCATGGGCTTATTGGCCGTTTGTATGTCTTTGGAGAAATGTCCATTCAGATCCTTTGCCTACTTTTTAACTAGATTATTTGTCTTTATTATTAAATTATAAGAGTTCTTTATATATTGTAGGTACAAGTCCCTTATCAGATTCATGATTTGCAAATACTGTTTTCCACTTTGTGGCTGTTTTTTTTTTCACTTTGTTGATGGTATCCTTTGAAGCACAGAGGTTTTTATTTTATTTTTTTTTTTTTTTTTTTTAAGGAAATTTTTTCTTTTTTTTTTTTTTTTTTTTTTAGTATTTTTTTTTAAGATTTTATTTATTTGTCAGAACAAGAGAGCATGAGCACAAGCAGGGAAGGGAGTGGCAGGCAGAGGGAGAAGCAGGCTCAGGGAGCTGGATGCAGGACTCGATCCCACAACCCTGGGACGAAGACCTGAGCTGAAGGCAGATTCTTGATTGAGCCACTCAGGCGCCTGTGGTTTTTTTTAATGATACTAAATTTATGTTCTCTTTTGTTGTTTGTTCTATGGTGTGTGTTTTTAATGTTACTCTTCTGTAATTGTTAATATCTAGGATTCCTGAAATAATAATTGGTAATGAATAATTAATATGTTAGATTACCAAATTATTTCTTGATGCTTTTCCTTATTCAACTACGCTTGAGAGCAGTCGTATTTGAGGTGAAAAGCTAGACTGCAGTGACTTGGTTTAGAAACCGATGCCACCTGCTTCTGCGTGCCCAGCAGCAGGGCCTGACACAGGATCATGTTCAGTAACTCTCTTCACCAGAAGGACAGGGATGAGCCAGGGAATTGGCGGGGGAGGGGGTATAGGAGAAAGGACCAAGTCCTTGAGCCCAAGAACGTTTGTCCCCTGAATCACAGGCAGTGTGGCCCTGACATGTCTTTCCTCCTCCCTCCCCCATCAGAGCGGAAACGCTTGGGCATTGGCCAGTCTCAGGAGATGAACACTCTCTTCCGCTTCTGGTCCTTCTTCCTCCGAGATCACTTCAACAAGAAGATGTATGAGGAGTTCAAGCAGCTGGCTCTGGAGGATGCCAAAGAAGGCTACAGGTGAGCGGCATGTGGGGTGTGGGGTGGGGGCTGGCTGGTGCTTGGGGGAGGGTGGTGAGGGAACCCTGGTGGGTCTGCTTCCAGAACTGTAACCAAAAATCTCTGGTGTGTATCCCAAATATACTTTATAAAAAGATGATAATTTTTGAATGAGTAATAATGTTGACATGGTTCAGATGCAGAGAGGTCAAAGATTATATCATGAGCGGTCTCCTCAGCCACACCCTACCTCCAGTTCCTTTCCCCACAGACAGTGAACATGGTCAGAAGCCTGTGGGCTTTCCTAAAAATATTTCACTTGAGTAAGCAAGGATATCCCCGTAGTCTCCGGCCAGGTCCGTTGTTTACCCAGAGATTAGTCTCTATTAGATACTATTTTGCAGTTTATTTTTTTGCACTTTTTTAAATAATTTTTTTTAAAAGATTTTATTTACTTATTTGTCAGAGATAGCACAAGCAGCATGAGTGTTTGGCAGAGGGAGAAGCAGGCCCCCCACTGAACAGGGAGTCTAATGCAGGACTTGATACCAGGACCCTGAGATCGTTACCTGAGCCGAAGGCAGGCACTTAACCAAATGCGCCACTCAGGCATTCCTAATACTGTATTTTAGAGATCATTCCATGTCCATATATAAATAACTTTCTTGTTCCTTTTTATAGCCAGTATAGGCTTACGCTGTATGGATGTATCCCAGCTTATTTAACCAGTCTCCTGTTAATAGATACTTCGGTTGTTTTCAGTATTTTGCTATTAAGAAACAAATACCTGGAGCACCTGTGTGGCTCAGTCAGGGGTCTGCCTTCGTCTTGGGTTGTGATCGCAAGGTCCTGGGATCTATCCCCAGGTCGGGCTTCCTGCTCCGTGGAGAGCCTGCTTCTCCCTCTCCCTCTGCCTGTCGCTCCCCCTGCTTCCATGCTCGCTCTCTCTGTCAAGAAGATAAAATCTTAAAAACAAAACCAAATACCTTTTAAAGATACTTTTCTTCCCCCCAAATAAAAGATTCTCTCTGTAAGCAATTTGAAAAGTACAGAATTTTTTTTTTTTTAATATTTTATTTATTATTTGACAGAGACACAGTGAGAGAGGGAACACAAGCAGGGAGAGTAGGAGAGGGAGAAGCAGGCTTCCAGCTGAGCAGGGAGCCCGATGCGGGGCTGGATCCCAGGTCTCTGGGATCATGACCTGAGCCAAAGGCTGATACTTAACGACTGAGCCACCCAGGCGCCCCTCAGAAATGTTTAAGAAGCTGTGGGGAGAGAAACCCTTCAATCCAGAGATTACCAGTGTTAATGTCCTGCCATATTTAATGCATTTAGATCATCACATGAATGCCTGTTGGTATCTTTTTTTTTTTTTTTAAAGATTTTATTTATTTATTTGACAGATCATAAGTAGACAGAGAGGCAGGCAGAGAGGAGGAAGCAGGCTCCCTGATGAGCAGAGAGCCCGATGCAGGGCTCGATCCCAGGACCCTGAGATCATGACCTGAGCCAAAGGCAGAGGCTTTAACCCATGAGCCACCCAGGCGCCCCTGTTGGTATCTTTATTTATTTATTTTTAAGATTTTAACTTATCTGACAGTGAGAGACGGAGCACAGGCAGGGGGAGCAGCAGAGGGAGGGGGAGAAGCAGGTCCCCTGCTGAGCAGAGAGCCTAGTGCAGGGCTCGATCCCAGGACCCTGGCATCAGGACCCGAGCTGAAGGCAGACACTTAACAGCTGAGCCACCCAGGCCCCCCTCCTGTTTATGTCTTATCATTTATAAGCATTGCGTTTTTCCATGTCGTTAAAATATTTAACTTTCTTGTCTTTTTTTTTTTTTTTTTTTAATATTTTATTTATTTATTTGACATAGAGAAGCAAGAGCGAACACAGGCAGAGTGGCAGGTAGAGGCAGAGGGAGAAGCAGGCTCCCTGCCAAGCAAGGAGCCCGATGTGGGACTCGATCCCAGGACGCTGGGATCATGACCTGAGCCGAAGGCAGCCGCTTAACCAACTGAGCCACCCAGGCGTCCCACTTTCTTGTCTTCTTACAGAAATTCTTACATGCTTTTTGTTGAAAGTTCAGAAAATACAGATAATTTGAAAATCCCAACTCCCAGAGATAACCAGTGTTAATATATTTAAGTATGTGCCCTATCCAGGGGGTGCCTGGATAGCTCAGTGGATTAAGCCTCTGCCTTTGGCTCACGTCATGATCTCAGGGTCCTGGGATCAAGCCCTGCATCGGGCTCTCTGCACTGCAGGGAGCCTGCTTCCCTCTCTGTATCTGCCTGCCTCTCTCCCTACTTGTGATCTCTCTCTCTGTCAAATAAATAAAATCTTTAAAAAAAAAAAAAAGTATGTGCCCTTCCAGATTTTGCATACCTATGTAGATGTGAAAATTACATATTTGTAATTATCACGTAACATTTTGAAACATGTTTTTTCCACTTGATAATCTATCATAAGCATCTCAGTATCCCTTGGTATAGATTTAAGTTATAATTTTTTTGAAAGATTTATTTATTTGAGTGAGAGTGAGCGAGTTAGCACTGAATGTAAGCACACGTGGTGGTGAGGGGCAGAGGGAGAGAGAGAGAGACTCCCAATCAGACTCTGTGCTAAGCATGGAACCCAACACGGGGCTCGATCTCACAACCCTAAGATCACTATCTGAGCTGAAATCAAAAGTCAGACGTTCAAATGACTGCACCATATGGGTACCCCAGGTTATAATTCCTAACAATTTATATTCTGTTGTACAGATTTACCATGATTTTTCTTAACTGCTTTTCTAAGACATTTAAATTTTAATAATGTTATGAATAGTTTTATATATCTATAAAATATAAAAATGTATTTTTGGTCATTTCCCTGGCATATTGTTCGTAGAAGTAAAATTTTTATTTTTTTAAAAGATTTTATTTATTTGCGTGAGAGAGAGAGCAAGCACAAGGGCGGGAGTGTGCAGAGAGGGAGAAGCAGGCTTCCCACTGAGCGGGGAGCTCGACACAGGACTCAGTTCCAGGACCCCGAGATCACAGCCTGAGCCAAAGGCAGACGCTTAACCAACTGAGCCACCCAGGTGCCCCAGAAGTAAAGTTTCTGAAGTCAGATAAGCAAACCTACTAACTAACATGACCACATGACTTTGTAGAGCTTATCCCAAGGGCTGACAGACTTTTTCTGTAAAGGGACAGATGAGAAATATTTCAGGCTTTGCCAGACATTGGAGGGGGAGCTGTCTGTCACAAGTACTCGGCTCTGCTCCTCTGGCACAAAGAAGCCAGTGACATTTCATGAACAAATGAGTGTGGGCAGGGGACCGTTGTTCATTTGTCTGGAGTTTGCTGACCCCTGGCAAACCATAAACTGCTAGACCCCACTTAGACTAGCATTAAATATTAGTCTTCTTGAAGATTAGTTAGCATTTTCTTGAAAATCCATATGCTTAAATGGTTTCCTACTTCATTTGTGATGCAGGTACATTTCCCTGTTTTACAAATACAGAAACCGTGTCCCAATTTTACTGGCTTGTGTTCTACAGATATGGTTTGGAGTGCCTTTTTCGATACTACAGTTATGGCCTGGAAAAGAAGTTCCGGCTGGATATCTTCAAGGATTTTCAGGAGGAAACGGTGAAGGACTATGAAGCTGGTGAGAGCTGGAGTTGGAGCTCTGCAAGGCCTGGTCATTCAGGCCTTCTTTCCCTTCTCCCTCCCTGGGTCAACCCAGGTCACATCCCACCTCCTGGTTCCTGAGCCTCTTTATTCTCAACTCCTCACCAGCCTGGCTTCTCTTTGACTCTGCCTCTTCTTTTCTGTAGGCCAACTCTATGGACTGGAGAAGTTCTGGGCCTTCTTGAAATATTCCAAAGCCAAAAATTTGGACATTGACCCCAAACTTCAAGAATACCTCGGCAAATTCCGACGTCTGGAGGACTTCCGAGTGGATGTAAGTGAAAGTCTCTCCTTTTTCTCACCCCTGTCCTGGAAAGAAAACTGGACCAGAGATCAGGATACCTGGGTTCTTGTCCCAGCTGTGCCACTGGCTTAGGGACTCTTACCCCCACTGGGTCCTTGGTGTCTTCACTTATAAAATAGAGGGTGAGAAGTGGACTCCGACTCCTAATTGTAGGGGTTTTTATGGTTGCTCCTCCCTCCCTCCCATGTTCTAGTAGCTAAATATCCTAATGCCCTCTCCCTTTTATCTTCTACCCCTCCTTACTGGTGAGCCCTAGTCAGCCATAACTAGTTGACTGGGGTGAGTACTCAAGTAAATGTTGTTTTTTCTGGAAGACGCCAGTTCCAGCCCTAGAAGTGTATAAATTCTGTTTAATACCCCCACCACCGCAGCCATGCTCCGGTCTTCTCAGAGCAGTGACTCAGTGGTGACATCCAGTGGTGGTTCAGAGTTATTGCTGCTAGGCATATCCAGGGAAGCACTAGAGTGATGGATGTCTCTGCCTTACATGTGCTTCAGGGACTCCAGAAATGAAACTTTTTTTTTCACAGAGTTTGTAATATATTAGAGGTATGCTAATCATCTTACTCCCTTTGGAGCCTTTTAGCAAAATGATAAATATAAGTAAGTAACAATAGTACTCCTCAAATGTATTAAAAAATTGCCATTGATTGAGTGATTACCATGTGTCAGGCACTGTGCTGGGCACTTTATATTGATCTCCTTTAACCTTTATAATGTGGTGAAGGGGGCAGGGTTTGCTGTTACTGTTGCTGAACCACTGGGTAAATGGGAGCCCATGACCACCCAGTGAGATGGTGGCAGTGCTGCTCAGCCCTCCCAGTATAAGAGGAATCTGTTGTCTTCCATCCTTGAGCACCTCCTCGTTTGGGGGCTAGAGGGAGGCACATGTGCAGAGAAGCCTTGTAGTAAGAAAATCTGTGGAGGTGGGACAAGAAGAAGGGCTGAGCTTTGACACCCGGAAATGGACATGTCGTCGAGGTCACCTTTGGTAGCCATGAGTCCAGACTGGATCATGGTCTGACTCTTAGGTCCGTGTCCTCTTTTTTTTTTTTTTTTTTTTTTTAAGATTTTATTTATTTATTTGACAGACAGAGATCACAAGTAGGCAGAGAGGCAGGCGGGGGCGGGTGGGGGAGCTGAGCAGAGAGCCCGATGTGGGGCTCCATCCCAGGACCCTGGGATCATGACCTGAGCTGAAGGCAGAGGCTTTAACCCACTGAGCCATCCAGGCGCCCCAGGTCAGTGTTCTCTTTAGAGCTTGGTAGGAGATGAGGCAATCCCCAGGAGTATCTGGGCCTTCTGAGCTGAGACGTCCCAGAGTATGCAGGCCACATTCCACGCGTCGTCATCCGAGCAGCAATCCCTTCTCAGAAGGGGAGCAGAAACTTGTGTAGGTGAAGGCCTGGGCTTCAGAAGTAGATGGGTCTAGTCCACATTTTGTCTTTACCGGTTACAAGCTATGGGACCCTGGGCAAATTATTTTTTTTTGTGCTTTACTTTGGGGATGATCATGTCTCCATCAAAGGGTAGTGTAGACCCCATGAGTGAATGTGCAGAAAACAGCATGGGGCTTGGCATCTTGGCACAGAGATGTGCTTCGTAAAACAGGTAGTTGGTTTTTAAGGTTACACCTGTTATCTACATTTGGAGGTAAGAAGGTAAGTCTCTAGAGAGGCCTGGCAAGGAAGGGCATCTGGATCGTGGCTGCTAATCACTATGATCCCCTCCTCTGTTACAGCCCCCCATGGGTGAGGAGGGCAACCACAAGCGACACCCAGTGGCGGCAGGAGGTGGCAGCGGTGAGGGCAGGAAGCGATGCTCCTCCCAGTCTTCCAGCAGGCCCGCCACCATGATCAGCCAACCCCCTACACCACCCACTGGCCAGCCCGTCCGGGAAGATGCCAAATGGACGAGCCAGCACTCGGACACACAGACTTTGGGAAAGTGAAAAGCCCATTAGCCCTGGGGTTTGGGGGGTTGGGGATGGGGTGGGCAAGAGTCCATGGGGGTGCCCAGTCCCAGGAGAGGGGACAGAGAAGGGACAGGCCTCGAGTCATTAGAATGGGCCTTCGTGCTGAGTAGCAACGTGTACACCATTTGGGCTATCAGAGGTACCCCTGGGCAGGAGCCTCCACATACCCTCTTCCCCCTCCTCTCTCCATGACTCTTCTTCACATCCTAGCTTCTTCTAAGGGGGGGGAGGGAAAGGGGGGAGATTTTTTTTTATATATATATATATATATATATCAAGTTTTAAATTATTGATAGTTCGTCTGGATTACCAAAATCACTCTGTAGCCCTGCCCGCGGCTGGTAGGCCGCCACCCTGGTTCCCAGCCACAGCCTCCTGCTCCCCCTCAAGCCAACTATGCAGCCCACAAGAAGGCCCTGTGGGCCCCATTGCCCAGCACTGTCCCATGGAAGGCTCTGGCAGCGTCCCTGGGCCCCACAAGCATCAGCCCCCTGATCATCTGGGGCTTGTCATCACCATGTTCTCCCCCTGCTGTCCCCACCATGCCCTTCTGCCATCTTCTGGGAGAAGGAAACCAAAGGATCTAGAAGTGGGGGCAGGGGAAGGTTTCATCCTCTCCCCACCCCCCTCTCCCCATACCCCTTACTCCCCAGCCCAGAGAGACGCTGCTCATACCAGAAAAGACTATTGAAAGATGATTTATTTTATTTTTCTCTGACCTTTCCATCCTTGGAAAAATGGAAAAAAAAAAAAAAAAAAAAAGACAAAATCGACCACAAAAGACCAAAAAAATAAATCAGAAAACCCCCACCTAATCCACAGAAAGTGATGTCTTTCCCCTACCCTTGGATTTTGTTTTTTGTTTTGTTTTGTTCTTGGAAATAATATTTTTTTAAAAGTTGCCTTATTGTGGAGCGGGAATCTGAAATACCCAAATGCCTGTTTTCCTCGGTGGAGTCAACTCGAAGAGCTCACACCTTCTCTGGATGTGCCTGGGCTGGATTGGCTAGAATCTTCCTCTGGACTGAGTTGCATGTACAGTGCCTCCTGCCTGTAGGCAAGAGAGTTGGGGGCGGCTCACGTAGAGCCGTCCCTGAAATACCCCTGCTGTTGCATCGTTTGAAGCTGGCGTCCTGTGTCCGTACACTGCTGCCACTGTCGTGCCCTTGCTCTGCTTGCTGTTGCTTCATGACAGGCCCCGTCCTGCCGTGACACCCTTCATCCTACCCTGGGAACCCCAAGGCCAGGTTGGCTTCAAACTGTTGAAGAAGAGCATTGGCCTGGATCTGGGACACACTTGGCCTCAGCTTGACCGTCTCCCCCCACCTCCAAGGGGAAAGGTGAACGCCTGGCAGCCGAGGCTGGGGAATGTGTTGCCCGGAAAGCTCTGAGACCTCAAGGAGGCTTTGTCTCCTAACAGGAGGAGAAGGATGCCATTCTCCTCCCTTGGGTCTGGTGGGGTCTCCCCATCTTGCATCCCCCCTCTGCAAGCCATCTCTGCCCACCCTCCAATTGACCCTACCTGGGAATGAGGGATGAGGAGGATTTGAGGGCTGGGGGGAATCCTGCCAGTTGGAGAAGCCCCGCGGCAGGAAGGTATATGTGGACATAGAGTATACCTGACTTCTCTTCTCTAGCCACTGACTGCTGGGGTCGGGCTGAGCGACAATGGCATGGTTGGAGTCCACTGGCACCCAAAACTAGGGAGGGTGACGAAGGACTGACCCACACAGATTGAGCTGTGTGTCGGGTTCGGGCGTGACAACATGTTCCCCCGTAGTGGGGACCGAGCAGCACAGAGAAGTTGATGGTAGTGTTGCTCCATTGCTGACACTTCCTTGGCCCTCTTTTTAACTGTTTCTTCTGTTGGGCCCAAAGATCAGGAGCAGGAGACAGTATTCCAGACTGGCAAGGGCTTGCCCTCTGTTACGGGCACCTCACCGCTTTCGGCCTGTACCCTTCCCCATCTCTGCGCTCCCAGTGGTTAGTATGTGGGAAGCCCACCTCAGTTCCTGTGACCTGGTTTGTCTCGAAAGTCAAGGATGAGTGTCTGGTCTTTGCTCTGTAAGTGGGATCTGAGGCCTTCCCCTGCTGTTTGGTGCCTGCCCTGCGTTGTATCAGATGCTGGACTCCTGCATCCCTTCTTCCCTTTTTACCCCCTTTCTTTGGGTTGCTCAGCCCTGTACTGTATCCAGCACCATAGAACCTCAGTGTTTGTCCTCTCCTGGGTTTGGGGGCGCGAGGAAGCCTTGGGGGTGTGCGGAAAGGCTTTTCTTACCTAGAGTTTACTCCCAGGCCAGGGGGCTGCCATCCCCTCCCTGATTCTCCCACAGACACCCCAGAGAGAGGAAGCCCCTTTGGGGTGGGGAGGTGAGGACTTCATCTCATCACAGGCTGAGGATGGGGGGAGGGGTTTTTTCTCTTTCTTTTTTTGTAACATGTTAGGAGTTAATGTTGCAAAGAGTAGTTTACATCTTCACTTTCTGAAGACACTTGAATTTAGGACCGACGTATCTGTGACAGGCATGCCAGGAGCGGCCGGAGCCATCAGGGGCTTGCCGCTTCACACCCACCACCCTCCCGTGGGGGTCCCAAGACCTGAGACACGAAGCAGCCTGCCCAAACCCTTCCACTCATCCTGTACCCCTCCACGAGTGGTCCATGCCAGTATGACCTCTGGGCATCAAACATCACAAGATCTGAGTGCCTCAGCCCTGCTAAGGGGCAGGGTTCTCTTGCCCTCTTCTGAACCTGGCGGCAGACTCACTCCCAGTAGAGTGGCTGCCTGGCCCTGCCCCAGCCTGGACCCCTGGGGCTCAGGCCTAGGTGCTGAGCCCCCATGTCAAAGTTGTTACGTTTTTGTTTTGTTCCATTGTAGCTCATTTTTCCCCCTTTCCTGATGATTGATTTTACAAAAGAAAGTAAGCTGCTCAGCAGGCCCTAGAAGTGGGGAGCAGGGGCAAGGAAGACGACTAGACAAGGGGCAAGGGCGGGTGGGCGTGGGTTTTGTTTTTGTTTTTGCCAAAAAGCCTGAGTACAGCGGTGTGGATGATCTGGTGCCCTTGTGAGTGGGACCCAAAGTCTGTCCTATGTGGAAGGGCCCCTGGATTTGCCCCCGCCCCTGCCCTCTCCTTCAGCCATGTCGATGGCAGAGGCAGAGAAGGTCAGAACTTCTAGCCCGTTTCTCACTGGCGAGGAAAACTTGTCATCTGGCTTTGCGGAGAAGGTTCCACCTTACGCTCATAGTACATTATCTTTACCATGTGCTAGGATATCACATTTAAAAGGACAAAAAAAAAAAATGTAAAATACTTGAATGAGCTTGTATTATAACATTAATATTATTGAGAGCATCTGCTTTCCAGGCTGAAGTGATTCATTCATTATTCTAGTCCTGCTTTAGTCCTTTGTAATTTGTGGTAATTATGCTTTTCTTTTTAATACAAAAAAAATGTATAAAAATAAAAACTTGAAAAGGCAAAACACTGGCTGGTCTCCCATCTGGGGTACAGCTCTTGAGGGATGGAGCCTCAGATCCAGGGAGTCCTGCAGTCGGAATGTGCGCATGAGAGCTTTTGCAGGGCTCTGCTGTTGGGCTTGTGAGGAGTCTGCCTAGGGAGCAGACTCCCGGAGCTGCTGCTGAATGGTTCCAGGAGGAGTCCTCAGTGGTTTTTGAGGGCTCCTGCCAGCCTTGAGTTCACGGTCACCTTGGGTCTCAGGTGAGACGTGGCAGCGGTAGTCGGTGTCACAGAATGGGGAGCTGCCGGGCAGCAGCTCTGGGGGTTCTGCCCCCTTTCACGGCTCCCGGGATTTCTGTCCTCTGGCTGTGGCTTGGCATCTTGTAAGGAGACAGCCAGGAAGGTTGCTGGGATGCCTCATGGACAGCCAGCACCACCCCTCACTGAAGACTTCCCCTGCTAGGTTGTAGAGGACTAACGGGTCAGTGCTCTGGCCTTAGGGAAATCCAGGCCAGCCAGTGAGCCCTGAGGGTTGAAGCTGGAATGATGACTATACCCCACCCCACCCATGACCGGCTCCTGGGCTGTCGGTGGCTTTTCCCTGACCCGTGAGGCCGGGCACTGGCAGAAGAAACGTTTGGAATGCCAGTCTGGCCTAGATGTAGAATTAAAAAACTGGAAGTGAGGCATGGCCTTCCCTACTCATTAATCTGACCACTCTCTCATGCTTAGCACTGGAGCATCCAAGCAGAAGTGGTTTTCCAAAGAATTCCACCATTATTTCCGTGGGCAGGTGCTTTAGGACCACTGCTTGCCTCTGTGGGCTGAAGAAGAGTCGAGAAGGTGGCAACCGGGGCTTCTGTAGGTGGATCTGGGGACAGGCAGATACCCTACTTCCACAGCCTGGTAAGGATGCTCAGAGTGGCCACTGATGGTTATTGCACGGCTGTGGCTCCCAGATGTCATGTGGTTAGGAGTGTCCGGACTAGTCAGAGAAAACATGGAAGCCCCTACTGGAATTAAGAGATCATTTTATTTTCCATGCCTTCCACTTTCACCCTCACAAGGTCTGTTGGGAATTTGGTGACGTCTCCCTTTTCGTAAGCCTCACTTGTTCAGCCAACCTCAGGGCCATTCTGTTTGGTGAAGAAGAGCACGGGCCCAGGCCCCTCTGTCAGAGCCCAGCCGCCTGGCTGCCAAAAGGTATGAGAGACTGTCAGCCTCTTGACCCTCTACAGTACCTCAAAGTCTAAAGCCCTCACGGGAAAAAAGGCATCCATTCTTCTCCTCCACATTCCTCATTCCCTACCCTGTTAAGTATACTGAAGATGGGCTGTTTCCTAAGTGTTTACTTGTAAGAATAGGTTGTGCGTGCGGGCTAGCAGCTGCGGCAGTTCAGACCATGGGTGCACCAGAAGCTAGACTTAAGCTCAGGGCATGGGTGTTCTGGGGATGGGGCCAGGCCCACCAAGGCCAGACTAGGGGATGGGGCGGGTGGGGTTTTGAAGGCCAGGGAGGACACTGGTAAGTGCCCAGTTGGTACACTGGGCAGGTCTGGAGTTGTAGCGCTGATAGGAAGGAAGGAGTCTTAGATTTGCCTGGAGACTTGGCCCTATCCAGTATTAATTAAGGTGGTTAATAAAACAACGGATGGTTTTCTTGACAGCTGAAAGTCCAAATAACAAGGATTTAGTAACTGAGAATGGTGGTCTTCAGATTGTCCTTGGGAGCTGAGGGTTCCTGACAACGTCTGGCTGCTGAGGGAAGGCCAGGCCGGGGGCTGCCGCCGCCCACGCAGGTCTTCGGTTTTGTTTCAGATAATAAGGTTCCTGACAAAGTTTCATTGGAAATAAATGGTGTTGAGACAACTGGTCAGTCATCTGGGGGAAGGAAAAGGGTTTTGCCCTTTGGTCAGCCATGTTTTTCTTGCCTTTTCTGAGAGGGTTCTAGCCCCCTCAGTTGGGTGTCCCCAAAGGTCAGGAACTCTGACCCTCCCTTCTGTGGATAAAAGGACCTCCAGCTTAGCAGGCCAGCAGGGTTTGGCCTGTGGTTTCTGTGTTTCCACATCTGGCTGAAGGTGGGGGTTGGCATGCATCTCTTTGATATCCCGGTTTTCATCCAGGGAGGGGCGCTCTGTGATAGGCTTTTTTCTTTTCATAGAGGGATGATGTTTGCAATGGGGTAGAGTTGAAATGGGGCCTGTGTTAGCTGACTGTGTATGCGTGTGTGTTTTGGAAATGAGGGTGTCCTAGCCCTGGCCAGAGTAGGATATGAGAAAAGCTTTTAGCAATAGGAAGGGGCAAAGTAATACCTTCTGGTTCCCTCACCCCCTGGCACCCGGAGGAGACTTCCCAGAGCTGGCAGTAGCTTCCTATCTCACCACCACTTTTGCATTCTCTGTGTCTTGTCTAGGTCATAAAAAGGTCATCTGGGGTCATCTTTCCCCTTCTGCAGCAAAACGACCAGGGGGACTCACCAGGACCGCTCTTAAAAGTTGTTTCTTCTCACGGGCCTCCATTCTGGGGAGCTGTTTTACCCCCTTCCTTAAGCCAACTCCTTCTTGTTCCTTCTGAGGGACAATAGGGGCAGCTGGGGGAGCCCTGGCCCCATCCTTGGCCTGCTTTTCTGGGAAGATGATCTAACCCCCTGCACCAGTGGTGCTGTCATTAGTGAATGGCTGGGGGAGCAAGTTTGGTGCAGTCAGAATGCCTCAGGCCACCGGAGCCGTCCACTGAGGGGGGACAGCCAGGATGGCCCTGGGGCCCTGTCTCACTCCATCTTCTTCAGGGCATCCGGGATGCTCTCAGACAGTGGGGTGAAGCCCAGCAGGAGGATGTGTCTCTCGTAGGCCTTGGTCTGCTTGAACACTGTGTCGGTCCCATGAAGGTGGTCCAGCACCCCCAGCACCCCATAGCACTGGTTGAACCTGGAGGAGAGAGGATGGTGCGGGAGACTGGTGTGCTGTTCTTTTCATTCATGCTAGCCTTACATTTCTAAGCCCTCCTACCCCAAACACCCATCCCCAACATGCTGATCGCCTCCATCAGAACATCCCAGGGAGTTGTGCACATGCCTGGGGCCACTCTGGACTGACAACCTACGCTCTCCTTTTGAAAAGCTATCTGACTCCGCCGCACACAAATCAGAATGTGTGGCAGAGCTTGGCTTGTTCAGGTTGGTTCAGGGGCCACCTCCATCAGAATCCCCCAGAACATTTAACTAAAACGCAGTTTGCATGTCCTGCTGCCCCACACGCTTTGATTCAGCAATGTGCAGCAGAACCCCCAAACCTGTGTTTTATCAAGGTTATCTCAGGTGATCATGGCGCTGGAGGTTTGTAGACCACACTTGCAAAAGCTCGGAGGCTTTCAGAGAGGACAGTTCCCCTTGTGAGGTGGACATGATAACCACTACACTGCAGAAATGGACAATTCCCCTTGAATTGTGTGCAGTATTCTTAGGTGTACTCAAAGGTACACCTATTCTTAGGTATACTCAAAGGGCCCAGGACCTAAGTAAAGGTTAAAAACCCACAGCTGCAGGAAGACCCAGTGTTAGGAAGAAGGAATAGAGCAAGGTGATCTGGGTCCAGCATGGTCCTTATTCTGCCAACCTCTAGAACTCTCCCTCCACTAGTACCATCACAAGGAAACTGAAGATACCTGGGTCATGTCTGCTCCTGGAATCGCCAGGAGAGAAGGTGAAGGTTATTGCCCAAGGACCCACAGTGGGGAAAGAGATCTTACTTGAGATGATGGTAGTCATGGAATTCAGGTGAAGGCAGGAAAGGTAGGTGGTAGCCACAGTGGGAAATGGTGGTGATGATGAGGGCCAAGGAGAACCACACGGTGATGGAGGACAAGTGGGAGCCCATTATTATGGGACCCACCATCACCGGCAGCATGTTGGAGACCTGCAAGGGGAGGGCTGTTTTGAAGGTGGGTCCCAGGGAGATGGAGGGGACCCAATGGGTGTCTACTTTGCCCCAGGGTGGTACCAGCAGGACTTCTTTGACTCAGATCTGGAGAAGCTGAAAGAGTTGCAGGACCTTGATTCACTGGAGTCCTTCAGCTTTTTAACTTTCAGACAAGTTACTGTTGGAGATAACTTCTGCTGGGCATCTCACAAAGCCTAGCACAGACTGGGTCAACAATAAATGGTAGCTGGTGAATGGGAAGAAGGGAGAAAGGGCCACTGTGGTCTTAATTCTCTGTGGGAGGCCTTTGGGAAGGTGCTTGGGGCCCTCTGCCCTTTGCCTCTGGAGAGGAGACCTCTACTGACCACATGCTCAATAGGGTGGGCGTAGAGAGAGATCACGCCAATGGGAGCTGTCCACTCATGGTGTTTCTTGTGGATTTTCTTGTAAAATGCTGGGTGGTGAAGGAGCCTGGAAAAATAGTTAACAGTTAATAATCTGCCAGTCTCCCTTTTCCCTTTCCCACCAGACCATGAGAAACCAAAGGTAGGAGCTAAGAGTTCCTCCTATGGAGCAAAGTTGCAAACACATTGGATTGGCACCCAGACCTGCCTTTGCGTTCTAACCCCACCTCTTATGCTGCATAATTTGGGGGTGGGTTTCTTTGCCTCTACCTCAGCTGTACTAGCTGTGGGGATGGCAGGAATGGTGCCCACAAAGAATTCAGTAAGGAAACAAATGGGGAAGCGCCCCACTGCACATGAATGCAGCGGCTTTCTTTGCTGGACGTCCTCTGTCAGTTGCCTCAAGTTGTCAGTCGTGGAACAAACAGTTGGTGTCCACATTAACTAAGAGGTGGCTTTTGAGGCCAGGTGATGTTGCTCTGAGGCCTCAATTTCCTCCCTTCCAAGTGAGCCCTGGGAGAGTGAGCAGCCAGCTGTGTCTGGGCTGGGACCAGCTCACCGGTGCGAGTAGTAGAACAGGACTTCCTCAATCAGAGTGAAGATAGCCAGCTCCAGGAGGAACCAGTGGAAGGTGGGTAGCTCTCGGCGGCAGGGGTCTCCCCACAGCTTGAGGATGGGATAGAGGAAGACCAGCATGGGCAGAGAGATCACGCACTGGTTGAAGAGAACTGTGCGGACAGACTGGCGTAGTTTCTCGGCGTCCACCTGCCCAAGGTAAGGAAGGAGGTCTTTCCATTCTAGAAACACCTTCACTGTGATCCTCTCACAGGGGGCCCTCACTCTGGGGTGGATGCTCAGTGTGACGTCTGGCCATAGCCAGCAGCCCCCAGCTGCTGCCCAAGCCCTGGAGTGGCCCATCCAGTGATAACCCTGCTTTTAGAAACTCCCTTCTCAGCAGCCTCCAAGTCAGCCTGAGCCTGTCTTCTTCCTGCCAAGTGTCACCACTGTTCTCCCCATTTCTCCAGCCAGGCCCAGACATGCTCCTGACAGGCACTGTAGGGTGCCTCTGGGGTGCTTGGAGAAGGCTGTCAACTCTCAGGTTGATACCCTTTTTCAGCCTTTGAGCCCCTCCTCATCCACAGAGGCTTGACCATATCAGGTGCAGAGATCAAGGTCCCTGCCCTCTCCTGTGGCCCAGCCTCCCTGACCAGGCCCAGAGTGAAGAGAAGGTGAGCTAGAGAACTGCCTATCCAGGTCCTGACCAAACTTCCTGTGACTTGGTCTTCCTGGTTTTCATGGTGGGACTGTCAGGATGGGGACCTGCCTGAGCACTCTGTCCAGGTTTTCTCTGGCAAGCTGGCTCCAAAATCTCTCACCCTCAATACTGGGCCTCAATACTCTAGCCAGCATTTGCCCAAGAATCAGTACCTGACCCTTCCCTTCCTCAGAGCACTGGGGCTCCCTGGAATAGCCGCATGACCACGGGTCACTTCCTGGGTCCTGACAAACTAGTTTGGGGACTGGTCAGAAGGGTTTCTCCCTGAGTTGCCCCCATGAGCTGGAGGGGTTCTGAGTGGTCGTCAGGCTTCAGCTTTGCTCTTCCTCCAGCTTTCTCCGGCACGGCATGGACTAACTGACTCGAATCCACGCTCTAAGCTTTCAGTTCCATCCCACGGTGAAGCCAGGCCAGGCCAACCTTTTTTGGGAGCACCTGTAGATGAAGCCATACAACCTTCTGGAAACCCTGACCCAGAGGAGGGTGTCACGCATGTTTACTCCTTCAGTGATTCGGCTGATAGGTCTTGAGCACCCTCGACACTGCAGGCGGTGTCCTGTGTGCTGGGAAGCAAGCATGAGCAAAACAAAGGTTCCTCCCCTCCTTGAGTTTCTATTCCTGGCGCCAGTAATCTTAAATAGAATGGTCAGGGTGAGCTTTGTGGAGATGGTGAGATCTGAACAAAGAGAGGAGGAAGGTGAGGGAAAGGAGAGCTGCAGGGGGTCTTCAGGCTAAGGGCACAGCTGGTGAAAGGCTGTCTGCACCTCTCGGGCATCTCTGACCGGAGAGGAGTGTGAGAAGTAGGAGGTGAGGCCAAAATGGTGGGGAGGCGCGAGAGCACAGACGGCCTTGTAGGTCATTGGGAAAACTGGCTTTTCATACAAGGGAAATGCGGGGTCATGATGGGAAGAGAAGTGACAAACTCTCACAGGATTACTCCAGCCACTGCGCTGACCACAGACTGGAGGAGTAAGACTAGACCGAGAGAGACGAGTGAGAACAGTCCTGTAGGCAGAAGAGAATGACCGCTCGGACCAGTGGGGGTAGTGAAGGGCGGCCCTGCCATGAACTCCCTTCCAGAATGTGGGTGGCAGACTTTGAGGGGATGATCAGAAGTTCTCTTGGGGGGGCGCCTGGGTGGCTCAGTGGGTTAAGCCTCTGCCTTCAGCTCGGGTCATGATCTCAGGGTCCTGGGATCGAGCCCCGCATGGGGCTCTCTGCTCAGCAGGGAGCCTGCTTCCCCCCTCTCTCTCTGCCTGCCTCTTTGCCTACTTGTGATCTCTTTCTCTCTCTCTCTCTGTCAAATAAATAAATAAAATATTAAAAAAAAAAAAAAAGTTCTCTTGGGGACATTCTGGATGGGAGATGTCAAAGAGGCCTTTGGCAATCCGAGCCTGGAATTCAGAAGAGAGCCCCGGCTAGAGATAGAAATCTGTGCGCTGTTGGCATATAGACTGTATTTAAAGTCATGACACTGGAAGAGAAAAATGAGGGAGTGAAGACGGAGGTGGGGAGCAAGGCCTGAACCCCAGGATGCTTAGCATTAAGAGGCGGGGGAGAAGAGGAGACACCAGAAGGGAGACCGTGAAGGAGCAGCCACTAAGATGGGAGGAGAAGCGGAAAGCCAGGTAGGAGAATATACAATACGAATGCAGAGACAAGCCCCTGTGAAGACAAGCCTGCTAGGGCTAATGAGAGGAACCTTTGAGAGCACTTGGGGTGGAGGGGGGACGGTGAGGGCCTGACCTGAGCAGGTTCACACAAGAGGTGAGATGGTGGGTTTGCAGTTATCAGGGAAATACCGGCTGAAGCACCGCAGGGGAATCTGTAATGTCTGGAACTTACTTTCGAATGGTTAAGCTAAAAATTACAGGTGCGTACGTATTTGTATTTCTACATCTACATAATGCAAATACTGTAAAATGTTTAAAAGTGGTGAATCCAGGCAACATGTGAATGAGTGATCATTGTACTGCTTTGTTTCAACTTCTGTATCTATGTTTACTATTTTTTCTAATTACAATATGCTGGGTGAAAAGAGTGGACTGAGAGGAGCTGGAAACCCTACAGACAACTCTTTCAAACAGCCTGGTTGCAGGTACTGCTCGAGGGCTGAGGTGGAGAGAGCCAGTGGGATCTTTCTTCTGCTTAGTGAAGGAGGAAGCGAGGCTCTCCTCCTCCTGGAGGTCAGGGAAGGAAGTGTTGGGGATGTGAGGAGGGAGGGGAAGATGCAAACCAGCTGTCCAGGAGAGCAGGAGAGCAAACAGGGCAGGGGGCTGGGCACCTGTGGAGGCCCACACTGTGGGAGCACCAGACCTGGAGTCTGATGAGGGGCCCAGGCTCTGTTTCCTAGTGACACTCTGACCTTGAGCTAGTCATGGCCCCTTTCTGAACCTCGGCTTTGACAGCAGGCAAAAAGACCTTCCCTGTGTTGCTCTCCAACCACTGTAGACTGTCACCATGAATGTTGTCAAGGTGGGTGATACTCTTGAGAGCTCATGTGGCCTGGGGGTGAGAGCATGAGCCCTGGGGTCAGAGAGTTGGAGCGTGTATCAGCTACCCATGTCACACCTCAGAGCCTATTTCCTCATCTGAACCATGAAGGTTAGGACAGTCCCTGGCCTTGAGCATTTACTCCGTGGTGCCTAATGAGGAGACCACACGGTCTGACAGAGACACCACAGGCTCTCAACAGCCCCGCACTGGCTTTGACATCAGCCCCAGTCCATGCCTGCAAAGCTGGACCCGGAGAAAGCCCCCGGATCGGCCGGCAGGGACAGTCTCAAATGAGTGGAGCCAGCACACGTGGCCAGTAGCTCTGGTTCAGGAAGAGGCTCTTCTGAAATCCTGGGTCAAGGGCATTATTTTTCACCCATTCTGCTTTCTGGAGTGCTGGGCAGTGGCAGAATGCCCTGATGCCGAGATGAGTCACCTAGGCACCTGGGCAGGCATTTAGAAGACGTGTTCTCTGGGAAGGGAGCCAAAGTGTGGTTTCAGGTGGAGCTGGGAAAAGAATCTGGAGTTAAGAATGAACTTGTTGCATAAGAAAAGGCTCCTGGAGGTTGTCAAAGCACAAGCAGGAGACTGGGCTGAAGGCCGGTCTAGGGGTGGGGGTGGGAGGGTTGGAGGGGTAGGAGGGGTGCGGGTGTGGGGGGAGGCTCCCTTCCAGTGCCATTAAGTGGAAGACCTGGGTACTGGGTTAGGAGTTCCCTGTAAGCAGGGTCCAGAACTGGCTTCTTGTGGATAAGCTACACACCCACAGTTGAAGTGAATGACTGGGAAGGAGGACCTGCTTGGAAAGCAGCCACCGCCCACACATCACATCTCTCTATCCATCGTGGGCCAGCCACTGTGCCAACAGCTGTCCTCCGTGTTTTCGTCATCTGGCCATGGCCGTCCCTACCCTGGCCACTGAGGGGGAAGCTGCCTGCTGTCTCTGCACTCAGCCAGGTACCAGGCTAAGCCCAACATTCTGGTTCCCAAAATGCTGATCGCAGTGCTGTGGGGCAGCGCAGGCAGGTGCAGAGCCACAGATGGGAATGAGAGGACCAGGATATTTGTCCTGCCTGGCTGGCTCTGAGATCTGGGGCAGATTATTTCCTCTCTCCAACCTTCTACACAGTACCTTGGCTCGCAGAGGCCGTGCTCTCTCCCAGGCCTGTGGTGAGCATTGTGAGTGTGGCTTTTGCTCACGCCCTCTATGCTTTGACCCGGAGAAGCCACTGCCACACTTACTGGTTCATTCTTGCCAACCTGAATTCGGTAGCGGGAGATGAAGTTAGGTTTTCCGGTTGTGTCAACCACCAGCAGAAGCCCGTTGAAGGCCCAGAAGAGCAGAACTGGTACTTGGGCAGCACCTGAGGATAGGGAGCAGAAGGAAACAATCAGGGCACTTTGGGTTCTCACGGCACATCTATTAACAGAACACAGCCTGACGGGACCAAGGCTGTGTGGTAGGCGGTCCCTTGCTGGGGAGGTCTTGGTGCTCCTGGCCAGAGGGTCTTATCTTTTTTTTTTTTTTTTTTTAAAGATTTTTATTTATTTATTTGACAGGTAGAGATCACAAGTAGGCAGAGAGGCAGGCAGAGAGAGAGGAGGAAGCAGGCTCCCTGCTGAGCAGAGAGCCCGATGTGGGGCTCAATCCCAGGACCCTAGTATCATAACCCGAGCCGAAGGCAGAGGCTTAACCCACTGAGCCACCCAGGCGCCCCTAGAGGGTCTTATCTTTAGTCCTGGGGTGACCGACTAGCTGGGGGAACTTGGCCAGGTCACTTAAGGAGTGTCTCTATTTTCTTAGTTGTAAAATGGAGACCACAACCTTCTAGGTTGTTGAAGACAAAAAAAAAAATTGTTAAATAGAAATAAAATTTATAATAAATATAAAATCCATATAATAATGAATAAACAAACTACAAATAAATTTAGGTTGACAGCTGGGAGTCTGTGCCCACTGAACACTTTATGAATTCCCAAGGGAGGGAGAAGCAGAGGAAGTGCTTGGTACAACAGGGTTCCTAATGAACACTAGACTAGGAGTCAGTCAGAACCTTAATCCCTATGACCCTATGAACTAAGCAGTGGGAGTTCAGGTATCTAGCCAGCAGTTCCCAAAGTGGAAAACTCATCTCTCAAGGCATCCTTGGTTAAACAGTGTTCATACCCACTTTCTTGGAAAGCCATGGTCCAGAATAGCCTGCTAGTGGCTCTAAGAGAAACCCATTTGACTTGGTTAATTAAGCCCAGCCTTTCCCAATCTTTTTTTACACCCAGGAACTCTATTTTCTCAGAACACCTACGAACATGATGGCCCTGTACTCGTTTGCTCAGGACAGTTTGAATTTACATCAGGCAGTCTAGCATAATTATTAACACCACCTCATCTAGTCTCACAAATGTTCCTCTTTGGATGAAAAATTGTACGGCCACCCCACCCATTCACATCCCACAGCACTGATGCTCTGCAGGATACTTTAGCAAACTGGTGATCCACACTTGCAAAATTTAGATAGGGCTTTTTTTTTTTTTTTTTTCTCCGCATCCCACTTTCCTGTAAAGTCATTCTGAGAATCTCTGATCTCTGACTATAAACAAACAAGCACTTTCTCCACTAGGATTGCCTCTTATTGGAATAACAATACAATGTTACCTAACTCTTGAACTAGTAACTTTGTCTGTGTTTTGCCGCCTCCTTCTAAATATCCCAAGGGCCAAGGGCATTTTACTTAACTCTGTGTCTCCGTATTCTTCTTCCTGTACCCTTCTTGCTCCCACCAGAAACCCCAGTGCCTGCGTCCACTGGGACCTGAAAAACACTTGGCCAGTGCTGTGGGGAAACAGGATTAACACAGCATCCTAGGGAGTAATCTGGCAGTATCCAAAGAAGAGAAGAGCAACAGAAAAGGGGGGGTTGGGGGGGGGGGAGAAAAAGAAAAAGGCCACACATGTCCATACACATATATAGCCATTACCACATAAAACAAACAAACAAACAACAAACACAATAGAACCCTTAAGGAGCCTGAGTGTCTATTAATAGGGAATGGACTAAACAGATGAGAGTATCTCTATATAACGGACTAGACTGGGCAGCTTAAAATAGTAAAGTCAGTTTAAACGAACTGACATGGAAAGATGCCCACAATCTATTCAATGAAAAAAGAATAAAAAAATAGTTGGTATTGTCTAAGTTCAACCATATATCCAATATAGACTCTTCTATATTTATACTAATTTACACATTATTTATACGACTTATACTAATATATTAACTGGTTATTTCTTGGATATGAGTGGGTGACTTTCACTTTATGCTTATTGGAATTGTCTGATGTTTATTTTTAACAACGAACATGTATTTACTTTTATTCTCAGAAAATTACATGCTTTCTTAATTTGGAAAAAAATAATGTTATGTTGGTGGTTGCCTAGTGGGCCAACCATCAAGGTAGTGCCTCCTTGTAGATCCAAAGGCTCCTGAAGGAATACAGAATAAAAGCCCCAACAAGATAAGATCTTGAACTTTTTTCCAGCTGTAACACTTAAAATTTGATCTCCTTCATATTTGCTTATCATTGGGGTGAAAGGCAATTTTCCCATCACTGTAACAAATATATATACATACATATAGATATGTATGTACATATGTATGTATATGTATCAAATGTTTTCTCACTACTTCCCCATATATGTTTGCAATCTACATTGTTCTTTTCAATGACTCTTCAATGACAGCTTGCACTGAACCTGTCATATTTAATGTTTAGCCTGTTTTCAGAGTTCTTCCAGCTGAAAACAATTGTCAAGGACATTTTATTTGTACTTTTGCTTTGTGACAACTGGCACTTTTTTTTTTATCTCCCCTTCTAGACTGTGACATAGTCTTTTATTACTATTTTTTAGAAAAAAAATTTTTTTTGAGAGACAGTGCATGCGTGGGAGGCAGGGTAAGTGGGGAGAGGAGCAGAGGGAGGAAAGGCACAGAATCCCAAGCAGACTCCTCACGGGGCACAGAGCCTGAAACCGGGCTCCATCTCAGGACTCTGACATCGTGACCTGAGCCCCAATCAAGAACTGGAGATGCTTAACTGACTGAGCCACCCAGGCACCCCTGTGACATAGTTTTTTAAATGAGATAAACACTTCATCTTAAGTATCTCTATATCCTCCATAAAAATTTGGCAGAGTGACATTAACATTCTTTGTGTGAACGAACTCGTGATTGAGGACATTCACCATTGTCGATAATGCTGATATAAATACCTGTTAAAATGTCTTTGTTCTTCCACCACATTTCCTTTGGCTTATTGTGAGTCATTCACAACATCAGTAAATATTAATATTAAGTGACCACTTGTTGTCAAGCCCCAAGAGCTAGATTACACCAGGGATGAGGACACAGTCTCACAGGAGATCGAGCGGCTCTCTGTGCTTGTGGACCCGACATCCAGAAGCAGGACTGGTACTCGAAACATGCATTCATTTTCAGACACGGTTTGTTTTTAAATTTTTCTATTTTCAGGGGGAGGGGAGTCTCAGGTTCTTTTCTTAGAAATCCTTAGGCAGCCATTTCAGACTGCCTATGATTAGCCCTCTTTGGGATTACCACTGTCATAAATGTCTTCATTCCTTGGAATAAGGAGCTGAGAAATCTCAAAGTAGAGAAGAAAACCACAGACAAAGAATTAAGCTGTGATCGTGTACCCAAACCCTAAGCACTCACGGTCTGGAAGGCTCACCTATAATGTAGAGGGCCCACTCCTTCCCTTCGAATGTCGACAGCAGCCTCTCCCACTGGGCTTGCCAAAAATAGCCAGAAGCGCCCCAGAATCTCTGAAGATGCCTTGGAAGAGAAGTCATTGAGGTTTCCGGGTGAAGACAGGAGGGTGGACAGTTTCTTACCACACGCTCCACCTCAGGACCCCCAGCACACTGTCCCCAGGTCGTGAAGGAAAGCTGGCAGCTCACCATGTGACTGAGTTCCAGAAGGCCACGAGCAAGAGAAGGCCAGAGCCCAAGATGAAAGCTGTTCTCCTCATGGAGCCCCAGAGGTGTCCCTCCTAGAGGACAAGAAAGTGTCAGGCCCCAGCGAGCCTCCTGCTGTTACAGACAGCTCACAACTAGTCCTGGCAGGGAAGATGTGGGATCAGTATCTCAACCACGTCAGCATCACACATCTGCTGACCTTTCCCCAGCTTCTGCGGGAGGCTCTTCCTTATCAAGAGCTCTGGGGCTGTATAGGGGTGTGTTCATGAAAATGAGAGTTCAAGGCTGGAGAAAGGAAGAGAATAAACCCGACTCCAGAGAAACTAGCAGTTCTGTCACCCTGAGAAGGACAGGTAAGCCTTCCCCAGCAGTGAGGCTTCAACACCACTCCTCCTGTGGAACAGAGATGCCCATTCTCGGGGCACTGGAATCACCTGGGAGCTTTTAAAAAAATCCCAGTCCCCAGATTCCTTCCCTGCCTGATTACATAAGAGTCTCCAGGGTGAGACCTGGGTCTCTCTGTTTCTTTTTTGTTGTTTTTGTTTTTGTTTTGTTTTTTTTTTTTAAAGCTCCCCAGCTAATTCCAGTGGACAGGCAAGGCGGAGACAGCCAGCACAGAAACATCTGCAGAAACTGTTCATGGGCCACACCTCTTTCCCCATCCCCATTCCCCTCTTGCTCAGGAAGAAAAAAGAACAAATGAACACATGTTCTGACTTTTAATAATTCCTCTGCTTCTAGTGGGAGGAGCCTGGGTTGCCCCTGCCCAGGATAACGAGCAGTTCTAAGGGGAAGAACGGACCCCTGGCCATCACTGGGCGGTCCCTGACCTAGTCTCCTCCAAAAAGTCTAAAGTAGAGATCATTGCAAACTTGATGGTCAAGCAAACTGCCAGATTTGGAGAAGGAAAATGCTACTGGCTGTGTCACCAATTTCCACTGTACCGTGGACAGAAATGACAAACGTCCCTTCCCTCTCCTATTTCGAAGCCCAGACCGAGTCTGCTTATATCCTTTCCCGGGAGAGAGCTGGCTGGTCCCTGCAGCTGTGTGCCCGAAGTTCTCCTGCAGTCAGCGAGCTGGACCAGGGACACAGGCGCAGGGGCGGTTGGCTGCAGGAAGCTGCTCTAACAGGACACCATGTTTTAACTCAGACTTTGGAGCTCTGAGGCAGTACGCTGTTTGGACTGAGCCGTCTGTTTACCTTCAGCGTTACCTTCTCGCACTTCTGATCGAAAGACCAAAGAGAACAAAGTTATTTTCCGTGGCCAGTGAGAAGTTTTTGAAACTTTTCAATAAAATTTTGAAAATAACAAAGTTATTTTCCGTGGCCAGTGAAAAGTTTTTGAAACTAGTGCCCCTCAGGGTCCTGAGCTCTGGAAATGAACTTTCCCCTCTCTCCTTGAGGGCTGGATGGACCAATCAGGGGAACTTGTTTTTTTAAGCAGGCCATGGAACACTCACCCTCAAGCTTGCCAGACATTTAACTCGGGCTTGGCAATTATTCCTTTTTTAGTATTCAGAGGACCCTTTTCATGAACTTTTCCAGACTCGCTAGGAATTTTTCATTTGCGTGTAATCAGATCAAGCTAAATTAAATAAAAAACCTCAATTTCACATAGAAGAGTAGCTACTTTTTTGGGGGTGAGATTGTGTCATCTCTCTCTGGCAGCCCAAGTGAAAGGACTATAAACAAGCCAAAGGTCTCTGTGCCATGCAAGAGCACAGGGCAGAAGTCAGCTCAGAAGTCAGCTGGGGTCAAGGGTTGGTTCCCAACCCCAGTTTCCAGCCTCCAGTGGGCTTCTCCTATCTCCAGAGCAGTTATAAAAAGGGGTGGTTTCAAAGGCCTGAGGGACGGGGCATTCCTCGGGGCCAGGAGACAATGGGAAGATGGCCATCAGGCTTTTTAGGTCTTCTCCTGGCGTCGTGCTACCTCGCATGGGCAAAGGAGTTGAGTTACACGGCAGCTGGGAATCCAGTGGTCTTTGCCCAGCTACTGAAATGAGCACACCACCAATGTGTCAGCAACCCCTAGACCTTGGTGGAGACCCCAGATACATAGCACGGGCAGCTATGGAAGGAGCCAGTGGCTGCCTTCTCACTAGCTCCGTGGGTGGGGTGCCGGGAGTTACCTGTTTTGGCTTGTCACTGTGTTGCATTCTTCCAGCTTCTCCCTTCATCTGGAACAAGAAAGCACCAGTGAGTCATGAGGTCATGTTCAGAGGCAACCAAGCAAGTGTAAAGACTGACTGAAGAATGTCAAGGGGAATGGCTAGGTGTAGTTTTTTAAAGCTGGCTACCGACTAAAACCATCTGGGGAGTCAGATAACCTCTGTCTGGGCTCCCACATCTGGAGATGGAATTGGTGTGGGCACAGGTAACATGAATCAGAGTTGGCAGTGGGGGACTCCATCGGCAAGGAAAGGGTTCTCTACAGGAGGAACTGTGACAAATTCTCCCCTGGAATAGCTTTACTCCCTGCCTCAGCACAACCCTGTCTCATTCAGGAGAAAGCTTTCCTCTGTACCTCCACGGCACCCTAACTGCTGATGGCCTACAGCCCCAAGGCACCTGGACTGAAGCCAGGGCCAGGCCCATGATCTGCATGGACAGCTAGTGTAACCTCTGTGAACTCAGGCTACCACACACGGGGGCTGTTTTTGTAACACTGACTGAAATGGAAGCATTTTGTAACCTGTTCAACAGGATTTGAATGAACGGTGTATTTACATGCAGGAATCATTAGACAGTGAGTCTGGAAATCTGACACCTTTCTCAAGGTTCTATCATCAATGGGTCTGTCACTTACTGGTTTTATGACCTTGGTCAAAATGTCCTCTCTGAGCCTCGATTTCCTTCACCATAAAATGAGAATAACAATGGGGTCCCCGGTTGTGTGATCTCTGCTGGGGGACTGTAACGGCCATGAGGACGGGCTCTCTGGTGTGCCCTTCCTGGGGCCTTCACACAGGACGTGCATAGCCCATGTACACTGAGGGGATGAATCAGCGGATCTGGTTCGTTGGGCCAGTGTTGGCCCAGATGGACCTCGGGAACTCCTACATCGGTCACCCGGGGATTGGTCGAAACCTGGATTTCCAGGCTACACTCCAAATCAGAGTCTCTTAGGGCAGAGGCTAAGAAACTGCATTTTGGACTCATTCCTGATGTGGTTCTGGAAGACTTCACTGTCAACCCCGGCTACGTAAGCTATGTGCTGTGGGTTGGTCAAGGGAATGGCCATCACCTGAGGTCTATGGGGCACAGGCTGGCTCTGGCAAACGTCTTCTCACTCAGTCCTGACTCCCATCCCTTCTTCTTGGCAGAAAGCAGAAGCTAGAAGTTTGCACTGCTACAGAACGGAAGTTCCCTAAGTCAACCCACTGGGGGAGATACCAACGACATCATGAAATCCAACCCACCTAATTTAATCAAACAAGCACGATCCACTGGGACCTACTCTGTACCAGGCCCCATGGCCTTTCATGGGTACTGCAGAGCACACTGGGAAAACCACAGGAAGGACACCGCCTTCAAGTTGCTCATAGTCCAGCTGGAAGCAAGCCTAGCAATACAGGCTGAAGTCCAGCAACTGAGAAGAGAATGGCAGGAAAGGCCTCAGGATGGGAGTAGAGAGGAACCGGGGGTGGAGCTGGAACAAAATTCAAGATAGCACAGGCCTATTAAAGTCCTGAACGAAAGAATTATGTTCACCTTCAGCACTACTTTTAACATTCAATGGGGCATTCATCAACACAATTAGACAAGAGAAAATAAGCAAAGGTAAAGAATTGGGAAGAGAAAGGTAAAATCCTCACTGTTTTTGGATGCAGTAGTCCCCTCCTAATTGTGGGGGATACATTCCAAGACCCCCAGAGGGTGCCTGAAGCTGCAGGTGGCACTAAACCATTCATGTCCTACGCTTTTTCCTATGCACGTATACACCTGTAATAAAGCTTAATCGGTAAGTTAGGCATAATAAGAGATTAGTCACAATAAAATAGAACAGTTATAACAAAATACTGCAATAAGTGATGTGAATGTGAGTGATCTCTCTATCTCATTCTCTCTCAAAAGATCTATGCTATTTATCCTTCCAGGCAGAAATTTTTTTGTCCGCCTTCATACTCCTCTCATTGCGGCACCCATAGTGAGGACGACGCCTGCCACAGATTTGCCTTTGCTCATTGTCACTGCAGTTTGCTCCCAGGCTGCCATGGCATCAACTTTAGGCCTTAACCTCAAGAAATTAATTGCTTGGTTTTTGGTTTTGTTCTTGTTTTTTTAAATTGCTTGGGTTTTCTGATGGGTTGTGTCTTTGGTATGCATTCTTTTTTTTTTTTTTTTTTTAAATTAACAGGCCTTTTTTAGATTTTTTTTTTTTTTTTTTTAAGATTTTATTTATTTATTTGACAGAGAGATCACAAGTAGGGAGAGAGGCAGGCAGAGAGAGAGGAGGAAGCAGGCTCCCTGCCGAGCAGAGAGCCCGATGCGGGGCTCGATCCCAGGACTCCGAGATCATGACCCGAGCCGAAGGCAGCGGCTTAACCCACTGAGCCACCCAGGCGCCCCTTTGGTATGCATTCTTGCAACTTGTGTGTGCCCTTATGAATGCCCTTTTTAATCTTGGCCTTTTCCAGTAGCTTCCTGGCATTCCTCTTAAGTGTTTTTGCAACAAACTTAAAGCGTTTCTCCGTATCTGAAACAATGCCATGGTTTCTCCAGGAAAATGGCAGCCTGAGACAGTGCCTGGATTTGGTATTTGGGTGGCTGGGGATGGTGCTTGCCCTGAGTTGCCAGCCAGCTTGATTTTGTTGAGTATCTCACTACCTGTCTTATTGCAAAGCTCTAGTAAGTGTGGTGCTAGCACATGAACAGGCAGACATATATAATGCATGAGAAAGTCCAGAAACAGACATATATAGGAATGTAACATATGATAAAAGGAAATCAATGTAAATGCACTTTGAACTAAACAGATGCTGAACCTCCTCTATGATAAGAGAAATGGGAATTAGAACTACAATGAGAGGGGACGCGTAGGTGGCCTAGTCAGCGGAGGGGCGAACTCTTGGTTTTGGCTCAGGTCATCATCTCAGGGTCATGGGACTGAGCCCGGCATCAGGCTCCTCACTCCGTGCAGAGTCTGCTTGTCCCTCTCCCTCCCGCCTCTGCTCCTCTCCTCATTCTGTCTCTCTCTCTCAAATAAATAAAACATTAAAAAAAATAAAACTACAATGACAAATTATTTCTCACCCATCAGCAGGGCAACAATCCAACAGTTGGATCACATGCTCTGCTGGTAAGGCTGAGGGGACTTTAGAATTGTATTTAGGGACTCCTGGGTGGCTCCGTCAGTTAAGTGGCTGCCTTCAGCTCAGGTCATGATCCCAGGGTCCTGGATCGAGTCCCATGTTGGGCTCCCTGCTCAGCGGAGAGCCTGCTTCTCCCTTTCCCTCTGCCTATATGTGCTCTCTCTATCTCTCTGAGAAATAAATAAAAACCTCTAAAAAAATAAAAAATAAAATTGTATTTGTTCTCATTTTTTTAAAAAGATATTATTTATTTGACAGAGAGAGCACCAGCAGGGGAGCAACAGAGGAAGAGGGACAACCAGGCTCCACGCTGAACAAGGAGCCCGATGACCCCAGCAGAAGGCAGATGCTTAACCCACTGAGCCACCTGGGTGTACCTCAATAAAGGCATTTAAATTTTAAAAGATAGGGGCACCTGGGTGGCTCAGTGGGTTAAGCCACTGCCTTCGGCTCAGGTCATGATCTCAGAGTCCTGGGATCGAGCCCCGCATCGGGCTCTCTGCTCAGCAGGGAGCCTGCTTCCTCCTCTCTGTCTGCCTGCCTCTCTGCCTGCTTGTGATCTCTCTCTGTCAAATAAATAAATAAAATCTTTAAAAAAAAAAATAAAAATAAAAAAATAAATAAAATCTTTAAAAAATAATAATAATAATAAATTTTAAAAGATAACATGGGGTGCCTGAGTGGCTCAGTTAAGCATCTGCCTTCTACTGGGGTCACGATCCCAGAGTCCTGGGATCGACCCCCACACTGGGCTCCTTGCTCGTGGGGAACCTGCTTTTCCCTCTACCTATTGCTCTCCTTGCTTGTGCTCTCTCTGACAATATCTTAAAAAAAAAAAAATGTCTTGGGGCTCCTGGGTGGCTCAGATAGTTAAGCATCTGCCTTCAGGTTAGGTCATGATCTCAAGGTCCTGGGATGGAGCCCCACGTTAGGCTCCCAGCTCAGCGGGGAGTCTGGTTCTTCCTCTCCCTCTGCCTCTCCCACCGCTGGTGCTCTCTCTGTCTCCCAAAGGAATAAATAAAATCCTAAATATATGTCTTTATTGATACACAATTCACATACTATATGATTTACCCATTGAAAATGTGCATTCAGGGGCACCTGGGTGGCTCAGTGGGTTAAGCCACTGCCTTCGGCTCAGGTCATGATCTCAGGGTCCTGGGATCGAGTCCCGCATCGGGCTCTCTGCTCTTTCTCTTCTCTCTTTCTCTCTTTTCTCTTTCTCTCTTTCTCTCTCTGCCTGCCTCTCCGTCTACTTGTGATCTCTCTCTGTCAAAAAAATAAATAAAATCTTTAAAAAAAAAAAAGAAAATGTGCATTCATTCAGCTTTTAGTATGTTCATAGAGTCGTGCACTCATCACCATGATTCATGTTAGAACATTTTCATTGTCCCAAAGGGAAACCCTGCACCCTTTACTCATCAATTTCCAATTCTTTTCTCCTTCCGCCCCGACTCTAGCCCTAAGCATCCAGTGATCCACTCTCTGTCTCTCTGGATTTGCCTATTCTGGACATTCTTGATCCCAGGGTCCTGGGACTGAGCCCTGCATCGGTTTCCTTGCTCAGCGGGAGCCTGCTTCTCCCTCTCTCTCCCCTCTGCTCATGCTCTCTCTCGCTCACACTCTTTCTCTCAAATAAATAAATAAAACCTTAAAAAAAAATTTAAAAAATCAAGATAGATGTATGAACATGAATATCACTACTGCCACTGAAAGTATTCCCTACTCCATTATTTCATTCTCCAAAGGAAGCCATGTACTTTATATGAATATACAGATGCTAAATTCTACATAGAAATTAGTGCACAGTTCTCCTCTTTGGAAGAAGTAGTATGCTTTTTTGTAACATGCAAAACAAAACTGAGGCAATCCATTTTGGTCCCTCCACGTGTGCCTTTTTGCTTCGGCTGCCGATTAAGCTCAGAGTTAAATTTAATGCTCAAATACACTTTGCGGGATTTTTTTTGATTATACAGTCCTATATAAAAAATGATGTATGTATAAAGATGTTCAATGTGACAGTTTTTAATGGCTAAAGATTAGAAACAAGTTAAATGTCCATCAATAGCTGCTGGTTAAGTAAATTATATTGCATCCAATGGTGAAACAATTTTCATCCAGTAAAGGAATAAGGCAACTTTGTGTGTACTCTCCAGAAGTATTAAGTGGGAAAAAAAACAATGCATGGAATATTTGTGTGTGTGTGTGTGTGTGTCCTGTTTAAGTGTGCATGGGATAATACATAGAATATTAGACTACTGCTGGAAGAGTATCTAAGAAACTGTTTACAATGGTGGCCTTTGGTGAGGTGAACCGGGCCACTGGGGGACAGGGTAGAAGGAAGGCTATCTTTTTACTATATGCTGTTTCCTGCCTTTCAAATTTGGTACCATGAGTATGTTTTTACCTATTCAGAAAATTACAGAACTGTTAAAAGTTTTTTTTTTTTTTTAAACATTTTATTTATTTATTTGAGAGAGAGAGAGACAGTGAGAGAGAGCATGAGCGAGGAGAAGGTCAGAGGGAGAAGCAGCTCCCCGTGGAGCTGGGAGCCTGATGCGGGACTTGATCCCGGGACTCCAGGATCATGACCTGAGCTGAAGGCAGTCGCTTAACCAACTGAGCCACCCAGGCGCCCCTGTTAAAAGTTTTTAAAATAAATTCAATGCCCATTTGTCGGAAACATTTTATTGAAGATTTGTAGAGTAATTAGCTCTCTCTTTAATTAGCTTTCCCTTTCTCAAAAATCAGATTAATTTCAATTCCTTTGAGAAGTCTGTTTCCCCTGAAAGTATAGGCCAATTTTTTCCATATTCATTCTTCAGGATAGAAAGGTCCACAACTTTCATTAGATTATTAAAGGTAACTCTGATGGAGTCAAGCAGAGAAAGACAATTATAGGGTTTCACTTCTATGTGGAACATAAGGAATAGCATAGGGGATATTAGGAGAAGGAAGGGAAAAATGAAGGCGGGGAGGAAATCAGAGGGGGAGACAAACCATGAGAGACTGTGGACTCTAGGAAACAAACTGAGGGTTTCAGAGGGGAAGGGGGTGGGGAATAGGGGTCCCAGTAGGTATTAAGGAGGGCATGTATTGCAATGAGCACTGGGTGTTGTACTCAAACAATGAATCATAGAACACTACATCAAAAACTAATATACTGTATGGTGACTAACATAACATTAAAAAAAAAAAAAAAGAACCAGTGCTTTGTTTCTTCTTCTCCTTTTTTTGCGGTGACAGGGAGGGGGAGGCAGAGGGGATCAGGAGAAAGGTTAACAACTTTACATGGTCCAAAAGAAGAGCAATAGCAGTAAAGCTTCTGGTTCTTTTTTCTACAGATCACAATTCAGAACAGTATGAAAGGTATTTATTTGTGCCGGATGGTTTCTTACCAGTTTTTACCTATTTGCAGCTGTTCTATTATATATATCCTTTATTGGAAGCTATTTCAAACTCTTTTGAGATGGAGACTGGGTCTAAAGTATAAATAAACAGAACCAGATATTAAAATTAAAAACAAGAACTAAGAGAGATGAGGATGACTGTCTGTACCATGAGACCTTGACCCTGGAAGGAGGCAACTCTGCTTGATTCCAAAGGCAGAGAGAGTCCTGGGGCACCTGGGTGGCCCAGTGGGATAAGTGTCTGCCTCCCGCTCAGGTCATGATCCTAGGGTCCTGGGATGGAGCCCTTCATCAGGCTCCCTGCTCAGCAGAGTCTGCTTCTCCCTCTCCCTCTACTCCTCTCTCCACTCATGTGCGTACTCTCTCTTTCTCAAATAAATAAATACAGTCTTAAAAAAAAAAACAAAAACAAAAACCAAACCAACCAAACAAAAAACAAAGGCAGAGTGCTGATGCCCACTGTGTCCATGAGATGGAAACTGAGTGCCACCGGACTGAGTGATGAGAGGCCAATATCTAAGTTCTACCCGGGAACCCTTGGCTCTGGGTAAACCTTCTGGCCAAAGGAAAGGTGACTGTTTATCTTCTGGTGCTGGGAAGGCCTCTTTGGCTGCAGGAGTCCCAACATATTTCTGTCCACATCTGATCTCAGTGGAGGCAAAGAAGCATTTCTGAATATGTGTTCTTTGGCTAAGCTAATACGCCCACATACTATCTCCCAAGATATTTACATAGGTGACTGACTCCTCTAAGCTGCACAACCCTATATTCTGCTGAATATTTTATGCCAAAGCAGCTTGTTTTCTGTGCCTCTCTACCTGCTGGCAGATGTGTTTTCAGTTTTAAGTGGACAGAGTCTGTGGGAAGGTTCTAGGAAAGTCCCCAAACATGGTAGGCAGATGTGTCTTCAACCACAGAAGTTCCTTAACATTGACTACCAGTAGGAATGCTCAAGTTAGAGATTTTGGCAAATAAAGCCAATGACAATTATTAATATTTAATATGTTCAGGTGCTATAATCACTCCATTTTTTTTAAAGATTTTATTTATTTATTTGTCAGAGAGAGAGGGAGAGAGAGCAAGCACAGGCAGACAGAATGGCAGGCAGAGGCAGAGGGAGAAGCAGGCTCCCTGATGAGCAAGGAGCCCGATGTGGGACTCGATCCCAGGACGCTGGGATCATGACCTGAGCCGAAGGCAGCTGCTTAACCAACTGAGCCACCCAGGCGTCCCTAATCACTCCATTTTTATTGTGCTTTCTCTCTCTGACCTTTTCCTTTACCTTTCTAAAGTCTCCCATCTAACAACTAGACGTGATCTCAGAGCCCTTCAAGTCAGATACTACCGTTTTCCACTGGAAGACATGGGGGCATAGTGTTCAGCTTCAAATTACATGGGTATTTAGTGGCAGAACTTGATTTCAGTGCTTATTATACCAACTGAGTCTGCAAAAAGTGTAGAATGTGCTGATGTTGTACATGCAGAGTGGGCATCAGGGTTGTAAAGGAACACAAAGGAATGAGATCAGCCTCTATCAGCCATGAATAATGGATTAGCTACTGTGAGCACGCGCGCCTGTGTTTTAATACCAGAGGGAAAACAGAACATGTTTTCTCTAAAATAGTAATAATTCTTTCAAGAAACCTTTACTGTATGAAGGATACAAAGGTAGCCATAGGGGATAGATACAAAGATGAATAGGAGATGCTTCTTGCCCTATTTAATAAAGTAATACTGTATAGCTTTGATTTTTCAAGTGAGAAAGTATGTAGGAGGAGAATATGAAATTGCATAGGATGGGAATGCATTTAGGGAAGAGAAAGAAAGAAAGTCACCAAAGAAAAATATTCTAATACTTCGTAACAATGAACTGATTCCCCTTTAAAGGGAATTTGATACATATTGTGAGATTATCCAAATTAGATACGTTTTAAGTATGGTTCTTTTGAAAGCAGATTATCCAAATTAGATACTTTTTAAGTATGGTTCTTTTGATTCTGACTATACAAGCTATTTATTACAGAATTCTCGGTCTAGGAAAATGATACAGTGAGGCTAAAGCTGATGTTCATGACCTTGAGAATCTGAATACAGACAAGAGACAGAACAGAGGAATGGGGTGAGGGTGGGGGTAGAGACTTTAAGTTTTTTCTGCAGCCTGACACTTTCAGATTTTTTTTAAAAAGCTTTTATTTATTTGTCAGAGAGAGAGAGAGAGAGAGGGAGAGCGCACAAGCAGGGGGAGGCTGGCAAAGGGAGAAAAAGGGTCCCCGCTGAGCAGGGAGCCATGCGGAACTCTATCCCAGGACCCTGGGATCATGACCTAAGCCACAGGCAGACGCCTAACAGACTGAGTCACCCAGGTGTCCCTCTTTCAGATTCTAGGTCCCTGAATATTCTGCATGGTTGATGAGGGTTCCCATTTTATAGGTGTAAGATATACCATCTTTACATGACTATGTACTGTTTCTTCGTAAACATACTGTGAAATTATTAGAATTATTTACTTTCAAAGGAGAAAAAAGGACAAATGAAACCTCGTTGATTGTCTAATCCACCGCTTCTATTTTATAAGCAAAGATTAGCCTCAATGAGCAGAACTGACTTACTCCAGACTCCACAGTTTCTGGGAAAATCCCGGCTTCCTGAGACTTCGCTGGGCACCGAGTGTGTGTTTGGAAGAGCACAAATTCTCTTTCGTAAGTGGGAAATGACATTGGGAGAGAGCGACCAACAGGAGGGCAAGAAATCCCACCACCTCAGCCTCTGCTCTCAGGCTGTTCATCCTCTTGGAAAAAGCTGAGCGGGCCGTCTCTAGGGGTGAGGACACTGACCGGAAATGTAGTTGCCCAGCTTAAAGCCTGTGGTGAGGAAGATTTGAGGAGCTGCTGTGACCAAGGTCTGCGCACAAGTGAGGCTGTTGTAGATGAAAAGATTCTCACTCCAGAAGACGAAATGCCCGAAAGAAAGATGAGACTCTGAGCCAAAAGACTCAGGATTGTTCTACCAAGGTTCCCTTCCCTGCCTTTTCTACGGGGTATGTGTATCATTTAAGAACGGCCTGTCCCGCCTGATAGTGTGCCTGTGAAAATGAGCCTGCCTGTTTGTTTACTGTGAGGTCCACAAACCTGCCATGTGGCAGACACTCAGTATCTGTTGAATAAAGGAAAGAAGGAGAACTGAATAAAAACCACTGTGTTGTGGTGCCTGGGTGGCTCAGTGGGTTAAAGCCTGTGCCTTCAGCTCAGATCATGATCTCGGGGTCTTGGGATCGAGCTCCGCATTGGGCTCTCTGCTTAGGGGGGAGCCTGCTTCCTCCTCTCTCTCTCTGCCTACTTGTGATCTCTGTTTGTCAAATAAATAAACAAAATCTTAAAAAAAAAAAAAAAGCACTGTATTTGCCCTCAGAAGGTGTCCAATATTTGCTTTCAAGCTATCAGCACCTTTTCCTAGGACTAAGGCCTTTTCTTTCCATGGCCAGAGGCTGAAGTTCAGAGCTTTTCCATTTTATCAAATTGATTTCAGAATTATGATCTCTCAACGTAAGAGATGTGGTTGGAACTGCACATGGAACTGAAGCAAACCACAGTCTGGATCCTGTCTTGCTTGCCTGAAGCCCCAAAGGCCCGTATGAGCCCCTGGAAACTACCAGCCTTATTGTTCATCCCCATCGACGCCGCACACAGACTGCATCCTCTCACCCAGGAAGCTTTGTGGGAGTCCTTCCCGGGAACTACGGAACGGCCAGTAATTCTGAAACCACTGATACATCTTTGTATGTGGCAACAAGACAGCTTGGACACGGTTGCCCATGCCCAAGCTCACACCTTGATCTTGTTTTAAGACTTAAAATTGGCTATGTGCCTTCCAGGTGATCCGACAGGTCAGAGAAGCAGTTTGTGGCTTCCCCAACAGACTTGCAGTTGGCTTTTTCCTCTTCGGAGTTCTGACTTGAGAGTTTGCCCTTTATACACAGGGTTGTGAAGCCAAACCCTGACCATCTGACAGGACAGACTGTCAGGTGCTAGCCGGACAAGAGGACAGAGGAGGGGATGGCACAAAGGCAGTCTGCAGACATCAGCAAGGGCCTTGTCGGAGGCTCTGGGCAGCAAGAAGACTGCCCAGATCAATGATCAGAGGCAAATCTCACCTGTTTTGTACATGGAGGAGGACAGAGAGGGAGCAGAGGGGAGAAGAACGCACTTTATCTTTCTTTAAGGGAACTCGGAAGCGCCCAGACGGTGGCGAACAGCTCCCTCCCCGGCAGTTCCCGCTCACCTCTGCAGGGGCCGGTGTCCCAGCTCCTCCGAGGTCCCGGTCCACAGCCCACGCTCGCCTCCCCTTCTCCTCGGCCCCTACCTAGGCGGCTGCTGTCACTGCGCGGCTCCCCACCCTCGCGGCTCCTCGGTGGCTGGGGGAGGCCAGTCACAGTGATCGAGTTACGGAGCAGCCGACTGGCTCGGGCCAGGCACGTGATGAGAGAAAAAGTTTGGGTCTGCGTAGACTGGAGACAAAAAAACAGCCCTTCTGGCCAAAGGACATCTCCTTAAAGCCAAGAGGAAATGCGCACTTAAGCAGGAGCTTGAAGGAGCGCCTTTGGCCAAACTTCGAGCTTTTTAAAATCTTCTTAAAAACGTCCTTCATCTTCCTCAGCTTAAGAAGATGTTGCTGTCTCAAGGAGGCAGGTGCATTAAAAGATGTGGCTATCAAAAATAAATAAGTAAATAAAATTTTAAAAATTGGAGCACCTGGAGCCTGCAATTATAGATCTCTGAATCCTGAGTTCAAGCCCCACCTAGGGCAAAGAGATTAATTTTAAATAAATAAATAAATAAGTAAAGTGGACAAAGATTAAATAAATAAGTAAATAAAGAATAAAAGATCTGGGCAAGGAGATTAATTTAAAATAGAAAGAAAGGAGGCACCTGGGTGGCTCAGTGGGTTAAAGCCTCTGCCTTCGGCTCAGGTCATGATCCCAGGGTCGTAGGATTGAGGCCCGCATCGGGCTCTCTGCTTAGTGGGGAGCCTGCTTCCTCCTCTCTCTCTCTCTCTCTCTCTCTGCCTACTTGTGATCTCTGTCTGTCAAATAAATAAAATCTTTAAAAGAAATAAATAAAATAGAAACAACAACAACAGCAAAAAAGATAGATTCAGGTATCAGATACTGTCATGGGCAGTCCAAGTAGATAAAAAGGTTACATGGACCAGAGAATCTCATTTTCTCTTTTTTTATTACTTCTGTTGCTGCTGAGGGCAGGCAAAGGAGGAAAGATGCATCAACTATACTAGTGAATCTAGGTGCAGGGGAGGTACACCTGTGGAGGTGAAGTGGGCTTGTTAACTGAAACAGGTAACGTTAGGATAGAGGATCTGTAACATGACATGGTAAACACCTTTGAAAAAGAGCTGAGTTTTATTTGTAATTTTCTAAATATTATTTTTGGAGAGGCAATATGTGCAACTGATATAAAATACAAAAAGATAAAAGAGTATATAGTAAAAAGTCTTTTTTCACTCTTCCCCAGTCCCCTAATTCTCCTGAGACACCCCCACCTGGAGCAGCGTTTGTATACCCGGCTTGTCAGCGTAAACACAAGCATGCGTATCTCCCCAGCTTCCTTAGAAACAGCACACCATATATGCTTCTTCTGCTCCTTCCTATTTTCACTTAGCACACAAACATGGAAATTGTTCCCTGTAGTTTCTTTCAGAGCTACCACATTCTTTTTAATGACTGCATGCTGTCCCATTACCTAGATGTGTCATTATCTGGCAAAAAAAGGATCATGTATTAGTTTCCTTTCCTCACCTAATTCCTGGCACAACGCAAGGGCTCAGGTAACATGCAATGCCTGATCCCAAATTAATTACATTTTGTACGACTTGCTTATGTTTTCTTTCCTCTCTCCTTTTGGAGGTAACAGTATTTTTTTTCAATATTCCAGATATTTATATAATGTATATATTCCCCCAAGACCAAGCCTGTCTCCTGCACTGCTCAAACCTTGCTACCTGATCCAGTGCCCGTTTTAATCTAGCTCCTTTCTTTTTTTTTTTTTTTTTAAAGATTTTATTTATTTATTTGACAGAGAGAGATCACAAGTAGACAGAGAGGCAGGCAGAGAGAGAGAGGGAAGCAGGCTCCCCGCTGAGCAGAGAGCCCGATGCGGGACTCGATCCCAGGACCCCGAGATCATGACCTGAGCCGAAGGCAGCGGCTTAACCCACTGAGCCACCCAGGCGCCCAATCTAGCTCCTTTCATATAACATTATTCCCCACTACTTCCTATTTTCTAATGTTCTCAGTATCACTGTCACGCGCAAACATTTACCAATCACTTACTATGTGCAAAAAAATTTTTTTCTACTTTCTGTTATCCCTACCTCTGTGTCACTGCTCATAGACTTTCCATCCAGAGATCCTGGAAGAAAGTGGGTCTGGGTTCAAACCACCACCCACCAACTATATGACCTTGGTTTCTCTCTGAGTCTGTCCTTCTTTGACCCCTCAGTAGTTTCCCCTATCTTCCCTCAATCCAATTATTCTGTCACTTTACCTCATTAGTTTCTCTCATCATAGCTTTCACCAGTTCTCATCATCCTTTTATTTCCTACTTGAATGCTTGTTTACTTGTTTTACTGTCAGTCCCTGGCACCAAATACTAAGCTTTATGCGGCTAGGAGCCTCATCTGCTTCTAGAGCATTCTCCAGCATCAACGAAGGACACAGCACATCGCAAATGGACCATAACTATAGCCCACTGGATGAACACCTAATCTCATACTGGACTGGGAAATCAGAGGACTCAAATCTCGGTCTGGTCTCTGGGTGCTGGGTGACTTAAGTTACTTTCTGTTAAATTGGGGGAATATATTAGTTAGAACATCTTTATGGACCCTCACAGATTTGGATATTTATAGGTTAGGGTTAATTTTGTTATGTTAGTAGACTCTGAGGGGGAAGGAAAATCCAGGAAAAAATCAAATGAGATATGAATAAAATAGGTTTGATGTCCATATCCAGAGAAGAAAGAACTCTGATATCATCAAAAAACAGAGGTGTTTTTTTTTTTCAGGTTGAAATCAAAATATTGAAACAATACTCAAATGCTTAGTCAAGAAGCATGACATTTGCTTTATATTTAGGGGAAGTCTGATGATCTTGATAATTTCCAAGAGTCAGAAGAAGGGTTTTCTATTATGTAAACAAAGCAAGGACATCACACTTCAAAAGCAGGAAGTTAACTCCATCTGTACCAAGGAAAAAAACCAGCTGGAGGCATTCTTTATTTGAATTTAAAGGTAAATGTATTATCTGATAAAAGGCATTATACAAAGTGTCAGACCTTGGCTAAACGTGGTTTGTGTTGGTGGCTTTTAACAATGGTATCAATTGACAGGCATCTAGGTATTATCAGCACTCTAATTGGTGAAACTGTTTCTGAGATTTGAGCTCAGAGGGTGAATATATTGGAACGAAACCTGGAGGCATTTACCTTCTTTTCCATTTTCATACTGTACTCTTACAATAAAGTAAGCTAGAAAAAAATGTTAAACTCATAAGGAGGAGAAAATGCATTTGTAGTACTGTGCCATATGGTAAAAATCCATGTATAAGTTTTGGGGGGGTCAAAAGTTATACCCTAACCCCTGCATTGTTCAAGGGTCAACTATATTTTTAAAATTTTAGGGCGCCTAGGTGGCTCAGTGGGTTAAGCCTCTACCTTTGGCTCAGGTCATGATCTCAGGGTCCTGAGATCAAGCCCCGCATTGGGCTCTCCACTCAGTGGGGAGACTGCTTTCCGCCTCTCTCTGCCTGCCTCTCTGCCTACTTGTGATCTCTGTCAAATAAATGAAAAATCTTAAAAACAAAATTTTATCTTCCTACACATACTTTAAGAAATGCATCCCATTAGATTTGGTATTTAGATTTCAGAATAACAGAAAGGCTTGTCTGGCCAAGGATTTCCCCCTGTCTGCTTCTTAAGGAGAACCATTTCACAACCAGTGTTTCAGTTCATTTAGCCTTTCTACTCTCCTAGCTGAGAAGATTTGTTCAAGACTTTTTATAGTTTGTAGACCAAAAACAATAGGTTTTTTTTCTCCCCAAACAGTAAATTATATTACCGGATATTTTCTTCTCCAACTACCCTCTGTTTGGGGCCTCCCTCCCTTTGAGAAATAGTGATTTACACAATTGTTCTAATTTTGCAGTAGCGTTAAGTACAGCATGAACCCCAACTGTTTCCAACAAACACTCCAATGCCTCCTGAAGTACAAGCCATCTGTGTGTTTTTCATTTCTCTTCAATAACCTGAGAAATGAACACCCAGTTCTGGGTGGAGGGCAGTGGGGGGTGGGGGTGGGGGGTGGGTTTGGGGACATGGAGATGCTGTGTTTCCTGTTTGATTGTTTCCATGCACACCAGTCCCAGTGCTGCAGGAAGAAACAAAAGTCCAAGAAAGGATTGTGGAGGCTGCTCTTCATGTGACTAGCTCCCCATAGGGCTGCCCTCTCTAGAATCTAATTACAAGCGGATGAAAGGACACTAGAAACCCACGAGATGGGTGGGGTGTGGGAGTGTTTTGCCTGCTTTCTTCATGCCTGTATTGCTCAATGGACTGATTGTTGAGCCTGCACCAAAGCTAATAAACAACGAGGATCTTCGGGATAGCAACAGAGACAGGCCAGAAACAATTGTTTATTGAGTAGACTGACATGCTCAGTGCAGTGTGATTTTTCCATTTATTAATACAGCAACAACCTTATGAGATAGTTACATCCCTGTGTTACAGATAAGCAGACTCGATGCGGGAGCTGAAGGCTGGCTGAGGACAAAGCTAAGGCTGACACCTCCCCTACAACCCGACTGGGGGGTGGGAATTGTGTGACATTCTTCCAGGAATCTTCCAACTATCTTAATGTTAATGCCTTGCTACAGGGGAAAACAACCTTAACTTGACAATGGCATGGCCTCCTTCAGAAATTTTTTTGAAACCTTCCTGTTCCTTACTCCCCCAACCCCATAGTATATAATCAGCCACCCCTCATAACCCCAGTGCAGCAGCTCTGTTTGAGCAATTTGTCCCTGTGTTTTAAATAAACCAGCATTTTGCACCCACGAAAGACGTCTCAAGAATTATTTCTTGGTCCTGGGCTCCGGACTCCACCCCCCACCCCCAATCTCACCTGCTTTCCAAAACCACACCAGACAGACACTGGAGGGGAGAAGGAGAGTGGGGTTCAGAAACTGCACCTGATGCTCTACTCTGGGGAGGGGAGGTGGGAGTTCATCTCCCCAGAGAATAAGTATTGGGAATCCCGTCAAATTGCCACTGAAGGCCTGCTCTGCCTCCGGCCTTGGAAATGGAAGCAGGATTTTTCAAAATCCCCTTAGGAGGAAACGTTTAAAAACAAGAAGGTCCAGTAGCTTGGATATTTGCTATCCAGCTACCAACAGCCCCCCTTCAAGGGAAGGCACCTAGGGTATGAGGGACCCCTGCTTTGGGCCGACCCGCACCTGTCGCAGACAGCGTGGCGTTCTAGCGGGAGAGTATAGACAGCTGTGTGCGGGAAGTCAGTGCTTTGTCCTCTCCGCCACTGCGGGAGAACGCGAGGCGCCGCTGCGGCCGAGGCTGCCCGGCGCAAATGCTGCTGAGGACAGGCGGTGGCAAACGGCCCTCGGTCCACGCAGGATTCAGAGGATCGCGGGAACGGACGGAGCCTCTGGGGGTTTCTAAGCCCAGCCCAAGCCCAGGGCTCTCGCAAGGAAAATGTGCAGAGCCTTCCTAGCGTCCGCCGCCTCCGAGCTCCTCAGAGGCCGGGCTCCTTCCCCACCGGAGGCCGCGTCTTCTTTGTAAGTCGAGCAGGCCCCGGCGGGCCGGTTGCTGTGGTAACGCTGCTCGCCGACTCTGTGAGGCGGAGAGGAGGGAGGCGGGCCTCACCGGACGTCACCCAGACTCGGTCTGGGGTGCTGTCCCACCCCCAACTAATTGTCTGCCAGAAAGGAAGCCAGGAGATAGACGATTTGTAAGTGAGGGGTTCAGGGAGCTGCATTAGTACAGGGAAGGGGGTGAGGATCCTCTCCCGTCAACGACTTTAACGGCCCATCAAAGCGGGGTGGCGAGGACGTTACAGTTTGAGGGATTTGGTCTGAAGGTCCACGCCCCATCCTCGGCCTTCGCGTCTAGGCCACGCCCCCCCAAGCGGGGGCTAGTTCTAGGCCACGCCCCTCCTTTGGGCGCGCGGAAGGAGAACCGAAACAGTGTGGTGTTGCTGACTGAACTGAGCCGAGGCCCAGCACCGGTCGCGTTCCGCTTGCGTCTTGCGAGGCCGCCCCGCCTCTCCGCTTTCCGGGCGCCCTCTTGGTTTTGCGCCTGCGCGTTTCTCCCGCGAGCTTGGGTTGGTCGAACACGCACAGAGTCTCCGGGGCGCGCAAAAGGGGTGGAGCCGGCTTGACCAGGTGCGCGCGTTCGCGCGCGTCTGGAGTGACGATAAAGGAGCAGGCGAGTCGGGAGGATCCAATGGGTAGAGTGGTTCGGCCAGGTTTTTAGGTGGGCAGTGCGTAAGGCCGCTCTGGGCACGAGCGCGCCCATCTCACTGGCCCGCTTGATTCCCGGAGCAGATCCGGGGCAGGAAAAGAGCGTCGGGTCAGGGGCCGCTGCCGCCGCCGCCGCCGCCGCCGCTCCGGGGGGACTGTACCCGCCAGCCCGCAAGCCTGCGCTTTGCGGGCCCAGCTACTCAGGGTAAGCGGGCTTGCGCTTACCGGAGAGGAGCGTGAGATGAGAGTGTAGGAGGACATCGGGGACCTGTGGGAAGAAGGGGAATGGGGGCGTGAGTGAGGGGAAGGGGGTGTAAAAGGAGAAAGGGGCCCATCGAATAGTGGTAATAATACCAATCACTAGTACACAGTAATAATATTCTAGTGTTATGTGCCAGGACTTTATATAAAGCACTTTATATGCTTCATTTTTTTATCCTCCCCTACAGTTCTCCGAGGTGTATGTTATTGAACCCATTTTACAAGATAGGAAAACTGAGGCACCGGAGGGGTTAAGTAACTTATGCAAAGCCACACAGCTAGTTGGTGGCATGGGTTCGAATGTAGGTCTTTCTGACCTGAAAGCCTACAATTGTATTGTCTTTTCTTCGGGGGAAATAAAGGTGGCTACAAGGGAAGGGGCGGGATGAGTGTTGTTTGGAGAGGGAGGGTGATCTAGAACGGGAAGAGAATGATGATAGGAGACTGTGTAAGGCGGAGGACCTGAGTTTGGATCCTTCCGGGCCTCTCGCTTCTCGGTACTTTTGGCCCCACAACTTTTCCTTGCCGTTCTGTGTTTATGAACCATAGTTTTTGCTCTGGAGGCCTGGACCACATGGTTGGTTTTTAAGAACTGGTTGAACTGCGGTTCAGTCCATGGTAGTTGTGCTCGGACACTGTTTTGGGGGCGGGAGTGATGGAGGACGGCGAGGGCCACCGCGGCGATGTATACAGAGGACCCTCTTTGAAGCTGCTGTGCCATTTCTTCTAACTTGCTCCTACTTCCTTTTCTGTCTTATTCTTGCGCGGCAAAGCCTTTGTTTAGTTCTCGGAATGGGGAAGTGATGTTGTCTCCTTGCATCCTTAGGCTTAAACTAAAAAAACCCCGGAAAACCTCAACTTTCTTTTCCTAAGCAAGACCTGGTACTCTGGATTGCTTGCAGAGAAGGATTTCGGTTGGCTTTATTCGTCGTTGCGCTTTAGAGCTTTCCTGGGTAAATAGGAGCTTTGTTTTGGAGAAGTTTACACTATAGGTTAGCAAGAGCGATCTGCACAGATTTTACTGCAGATCAGCACAAGGCAGGGACCTCAGTAATTCCTGTGTGTGACCTTTTCTTCTTGAACAGTCGAAACAGAAGGTATCAGTGCTTGTTTTTTGCTTTCGTATGGAGTGAAGTAGGGTAGCTCGTGTGGTAGTCAGATTTTCATACAGTGGAGTAACTCCTCCAGTATAGGTATCAGTACTTGTTTTTTGTTTTCATATAGAGGAGTAGCTGGTGTGTAGTCAGATTGTCATAGAGTGGAGTAACTCAAGTGGGAGTCAAGGTTTAATGTCAGCCTGTGAGGGAAACTTTGCATGTGATCATAGTTATCCTTAAAAATTCCTTAGGAAGGTTTAAAGTTATAGATAGACATTCTGTTTCTCAGTAATTCTAGCACAGTGTTTCCTTCAACTTTCAAACTTGTTACTGTTTCTCTGGTTGCAACTCAGGTAATTAATTAGCTTACTTTTAGGGGCTGTATTGCACACATGAACATATTTGAATGGGATAGTCCTTTCGTATTGTGAGGTGTACTGTGTGCAGCTGGCACTAAGAGGCTTAAAAGGAGGAAGAATAACTAAGGAGAACAATATGTTTGTGATTCCCGTCTTAGGATCCTTCTGGAGCATGTGCTCACTGTGTGGAAAGTGGCAGGCAAGACTGGTATCATTTATTATTATTTCTCTCCTCTTATGCTAAGCTAAATGTGCATAATGCGATTCCTTTTCAATTTTTGAGTGGCACTACATTTTGAGATTTGCAAGCAATTTCCCGACAATTTTCCTAGATGAGGGTTTGGTGTGAGGATGTCTTATATATTTTTGCCAGTGGTCTGTACTTGTGTTCCATATTTATCATATATGTGTAACAAGGGTTAGCTTTTTGAAAGTAGCTTAGATTTTTGTTTTTTAAGGTTTTATTTATGAGAGAGTGCACAAGCTGCAAGAGGGGCAGAGAGAGAGGGAGAAGCAGACTCCTTGCTGAGCAGCGACAGCTGACAGTGTGGTGCTTGATCCCAGGACTTCGGGATCAGGACCTGAGCCAAAGGCAGACACCCAACTGGTTGAGCCACCCAGGCACCCATGGCTTAGTTTATTTTTTATTTATTTATTTTTTAAAGTTTTTTTTTTTTTTTTTAAGATTTTATTCATTTATTTGACAGAGAGAGATATCACAAGTAGGCAGAGAGGCAGGCAGAGAGAGGGGGAAGCAGGCTCCCTGCTGAGCAGAGAGCCCGATGCAGGGCTCGATCCCAGGACCCTGAGATCATGACCTGAGCTGAAGGCAGAGGCCTAACCCACTGAGCCACCCAGGCGCCCCATTTTTTTTTTTTTAATATATTATATATATATACACACACACACACACACACACATTTATATATATATATATACATATAAAACATACATATTTTATATGTATATGTACATATTTTATGTGTATATATATATATATACACACACACACATATTTTAAGACTTTATTTATTTATTTGACAGAGATCACAAGTAGGCAGAGAGGCAGGTAGAGATAGAGAGAGGGGGAAACAGGCTCCCTGCTGAGCAGAGAGCCCCATGTGGGGCTCAATCCCAGGACCCTGGGATCATGACCCCAGCCGAAGGCAGAGGCTTTAACTCACTGAGCCACCCAGGCACCCCTGGCTTAGCTTTTTTAAAAAATTTTTCTTGGAAATGGAAGTCATGATAGTGCCTTTTCAAATTAATGTCTCTGGGGCGCCTGGATGATGGCTTGTTTGTTAAGTCTCTGCCTTAGGCTCAGGACATGGTCCCAGAGTTCTGGGATCAAGCCCTGGATGGGACTTTGCTCAGTGGGGAGCCTGCTTCTCCCTCTTCCACTCTCCTCCTTGTGTTCCTTCTCTTACTGTCTCTGTCAAATAAATAAATAAAAATCTTAAAAAAAAAAATAAAATCTATGTCTCTGAATTTCACTTCTCTTATCTGTAAAATGTAGAGGAAGGAACTGTACAAAGTTGTAAGATTTCTCCATTGTTAATTTTGAAGCAGAACTCCACATTCCATATCTTACCACCTGTACCTGTGTCACATTATCTCTAAAAGATAAGGACTCTTTTTAAAAAATCCCATGATAATGTAACACCAAAAAAAAAGCAAAACCCCCATACAATAAACCAAAATCAGCCATTGTTCAGACTTTTGTCTTGAAAATGCCACTTTTTAAAAAAATTTCTAACAGTTTATTTATTTTTTTTTTTTTTAAATTTTTATTTATTTATTTGTCAGAAAGATAGAGAGAGCACAGGCAGAGTGGCAGGCAGAGGCAGAGGGAGAAGCAGGCTCCCCACAGAACAAGGAGCCCGATGTGGGACTCGATCCCAGAACGCCGGGATCATGACCTGAGCCGAAGGCAGCTGCTCAACCAACTGAGCCACCCAGGCGTCCCAACAGTTTAAAGATCTATTTAGGGTCTATAGATTTTGATTGGTTGATAAGTCTATTGAGAGTCTTTTACTTTTATTTCTTGCAGTTTGTTGAAGAAGCTGGGTTATCCTGTAGTTTCCCACAGTAGTTTCTGGATTTTGCTGATGGCCTTCCTATGGTGTCATTTAACATGTTCTTCTGTCCTCTTTATTTCCTGTAAATTGGTCTAGAGGTTTGATCAGATTCAAGTTAGATTTTTTTTTAAATATTTTATTTATTTTAGAGAGATAGTGTGAGCATGTGGGGCATGAGGCAGGGGAGCGAGTGAGGACAGAGGGAAAGGCAGAGAATCCCAAGTAGAATTCCTGATGAGCACAGAGCCTGCTGCAGGGTTGGATCCCATGACCCTGAGATCATGACCTGAGCTGAAATCAAGAGTGGAACACTTAACTGACTGAGCCAACCAGGCACCCCTCAAGTTAGATTTTTTTTTTTTTGACACGTGTAATTCATAGTGGTGATGTGTTCTGTCAGGAGGCACATAATACCTAGTTGTCTCTTTCTGTGGTTATTACAGCCATTGTGATATTTTAACAACTTTATTGAAGTACAATTTAAGTACTGTAAAACTAGAGTACAGAGATTTTTAGTAAATTTATGGAGTTGTGCAGTAATCAGGTAGTTGAGTTTAGTAACCTTTCCCTCACCTCGGTAAGATAACCTCATGCCATTGACAGTTAATGCCTGTTCCCATTCCATTGCTATAGTCTACTTTCTGCCTTTATAGATTTCCCTTTTCTGAATAATCCATATAGATGCCATTATGATTATTGCCCAGATCTGTGAATTCTTCAGGATCTACAAAACTGATATTCTATCATTCCGTATTCGTTAGCTTTATGACTTCTATTAAAGGAAACTTTCCTTTGGGATTTCTCTCTCTGTCAAATAAATAAATAAATAAATAAAATCTTAAAAAAAAAATCCATGAGTTCATAGTACACTGTCTTAGAAGTTTGAAGACGTTGATTGTAGTAACTATTCATAATGGTGTTTATTATAATCTTTTTTTTTTTTTTTAAAGATTTTATTTATTCATTTGACAGAGATCGCAAGTAGGCAGAGAGGCGGGCAGAGAGAGAGAGGGAAGCAGGCTCCCCGCTGCTGAGCAGAGAGCCCGATGCGGGGCCTGATCCCAGGACTCTGGGGTCATGACCTGAGCTGAAGGCAGAGGCTTTAACCCACTGAGCCACCCAGGCACCCCTATAATCTTTTATATATGTTTATCTTTTATATATCTTTTCTTCAACCAGAGGGAGCCTCTTCAGGATATTTCCTGAGTTCTTTTGACACAACCTTAAGAGCTGCTTAACTAGGAAGCTGGTTCTAAGAATTTAGTGTAAATACCTACAACCTGGCAGCATGGGGTTGAGTGGGAATGTCCAGGCTGGTCTGCCCGGCCCAGTCCAGTCTTCTGGAGTCAGGGCATCTCCTGGCCTCAGCAAGCAGAGGACGCAGCTGCTCAGGCGCCAGCCAAGGGCATCGGTGCAGCAGTGAAAGCAGCAGCGCTCAACCTGGTGCCCCCACGGGGTACACGTGGAGGATGGTGCGTGGTCCCTGCGGGATGGGGTGGGCTAGAAACCCGGAGCTGGGACTCTGCAGCCCTAGGCCGAGCTGGGACCCCCGGACAGGGTGCTTGGGATCCTGGGGTGGGGGCTGGCGTGGAAGGAGGGGCTGGACATCAAAAAAATAACTGAAGGGGGGGCAGGGTGGTCTCAGTGTGGGTGGTACGCTGATGGGGAAGGGACTCGCCCATCCCCTGCTCAGGTCTGGGCTCTGGCAGTGTGGCACTTCCGGCAGAGCACATGGCCATCCAGGGGGAAGCAGCCATTGTCATCCGCCTCAATGGACAGCGCTTTCCTACAGTCTTCTTTATAAGCCTGCTTTTTTCTGCTTTGAGACCAAAGGCATTTTTTTGCTTGGGTCCTTTTTGGTGCTTTGCTTTTATGGAAATGTCTTCACAGTCATACCCGCTTCCCCTAAAGTAGTTTATGGTAATACTTGAAATGACACCAAAAAGGAAGTGCATTGTTTAAGTTAGAAAAATAAGGAATTGAAGTGGTACTGATTTAATATTAATGGGCATAGAAATGGCTTTGTGCCCTCTTGCAGGGGAAAACCTTAAACACAGTTTACAATCTAATCAGAATACTAACATTTTCTTAATTAGGATTATATCATGGGATTTATTCCATACTCAGCTTGAACTTTTGCCCTTGTTGGATGTTCTTTATTCATTTGCAAGCCTTTAATTCATGCCCATCATGTACAGGACTGAAATGAGAAGAAATGGATTCTTTGAGAAGTATCCACCCATATTTGTTAGGAACTTACCACTGTCTCTTTAAGTTTCAGAGTAATTATAGTCAGTCTATTACAATTCCAGAGAAACATCTGTTAAAGTGTTGGGTACTTAAATAAATGGGATCTTCCAGGGTGACAAACCAAAAGATCAGTTTCTCAGAATTTTCTCAGAGAAATGATGACATTTGAGGATGACAGTTTCGTTTTGATCTAGATTCTTACCATTGCATCTGCCTGTCTTGAAAGTAGGAAGCAAAGATTCATTTTACTATTTCTAGGAATTTTCCTTTGAATATATATCTGTGTACTGGAGCCCACTCTTACGTTGAGGGTGCATGTGGTGGGGTCGCCTTTTTAAATAAAGGCCATTATGATAAGCTCCTTTTGGTCTTTTTGTAACTAAGCATCTCATTATTATAATAATGGCATTACTCTGAAGCTGAATCATGTTGAGTTTTATCTTGCAGAATACTGTGCCCCTCCATAGTTTCCTCCCAGAATATGCACTAAACTCATATTACGCTTTCTAGTTGAATTATTTATACTTGCCATCTTCTCTGTTCCTTTTGTTGAATGGCGTAGTTTCTTTCTATTATTATGTGTTTAAAAGTAGACATTAATAATTCCAATTCTTCCTTTCATTGTGGTGGTTAAAGTTTCAAATTAGCAAGTGGGGTTGGTTTTTACCACTTAAATCCCTCACTTCATGATTTATTTGCACAGATCTAAAGAGGCACTATATTAAGTTAGTTAATTGTCTTTAGTTTATATATGACTTTTGGATTGTGGAGATAAAGAATTCCCCTTTTATAGGGGGCAGAGGGAGGAGTCCCATGACCATATTCACGATGTAGTTGTTAAGACTTACATGTGAGGGGCGCCTGGGTGGCTCAGTGGGTTAAGCCTCTGCCTTCAGCTCAGGTCATGATCTCAGGGTCTTGGGATCGAGCCCTGCATCGGGCTCTCTGCTTGGCGGTGAGCCTGCTTCCCCCTCTCTCTGCTTGCCTCTCTGCCTACTTGTGATCTCTCTCTCTCTCTCTCTCTCTCTGTGTGTGTCAAATAAATAAATAAAATCTTAAAAAAAAAAAAAGATTTACATGTGAGAGTTTAGGTCTACATTCTTTCGGGCTTTCAGAGTTCCTGATACCTTCAAACTGGCTAAAGTGATTCCTTAAAAATGTTTCCATGATTTGGTCTCTGTGCAAAGTGTAAAAGTCATAGATGAGGGAATATTTGTGGTCATTAGGGCCTATTTTAATCTTTAGATAGTCTGAAAAGGGCTCAAATACTGATTTAGGGTAGTGGTTTCACTTCTGTGCTAAAGGGCAGCTTGGGCAAAAGTTTCTTCAGATTTCTTTCTTTCTTTTTTTTTAAGACTTTATTTTTAAGTAATCTCTACACCCAGCATGGGTCTGAAACTTACAACCCCGAGATCAGAAGTCACATTCTACACCAACTGAGCCAGCCAGGCACCCCAGTTTCTTCAGATTTCTTTCTTTCTTTCTTTTTTTTTTAAAGATTTTATTTGTCAGAGAGAGAGCGAGCGAGAGCGAGCACATGCAGACAGAGTGGCAGGCAGAGACAGAGGGAGAAGCAGGCTCCCTGCTGAGCAAGGAGCCTGATGTGGGACTCAATCCGAGGACGCTGGGATCATGACCTGACCTGAAGGCAGCCGCTTAACCAACTGAGCCACCCAGGCGTCCCCTTCAGATTTCTTAATTTTAGTTTCTTTCGGTTAAAGAAATTGTGTGTGTGTGTATGTGTGTGTGTCTTTGTCTTGACAAAGGCAAATTTCCCTACCTTATAAACTGAAGAATTAATGTAAATAGTCTTAATGTTTTAGCTTAAACTGATGAAGTGATTTTTTTTAATCTTTGTTTTGTTGACATTATCCAAGTTTGTAAATTTATGTGATTTCAAAATATGTTTTTGAATCTAGATCAGATCAACCAACGGCTTACCCTCTTACAGAGTCAGCTGAAAGTGACTTACCAAGTTTCTTCAAGATGCCTGCAGCACTTGTGGAGAACAGCCAAGTTATCTGTGAAGTCTGGGCCAGCAATCTAGAAGAAGAGATGAGGAAGATCCGAGAAATTGTGCTCAGTTACAGTTATATTGCTATGGTAAAGAGCTCTGCTCTGTTTGACTCACCTTCTTCTATGGACTTAGGGAATGTTCAGTGTGAGATTTTGAAAGAAAGGATAACACTAACCCATGGTAGATTAAACTTGGTGGAAGGTTGTGATGCTTTTATAAAACATGGTAGCCAGTATGTCTGAGAAGGATGTAACCTATAATATCTTAGATTTTTTTTTGTAATGTTACTTTGTGTTTAATTGTTTTTAAGGCAGAAGTTATGTCAGTCCATAGGGCAGGTCTGTCCTGTCCTGCAGATAGGGTAAATTTGACAGTGTTTAAAAACGGTTTTTAAAAATTAGCTATCACCATGTAAAAATTAAGAGATCTCTTTTAAAGTCCAGATTTCTGGGGCACCTGGGTGGCTCAGTGGGTTGAGCCTCTGCCTTCAGCTCAGGTCATGATCTCAGGGTCCTGGGATTGAGCCCTGCATCGGGCTCTCTGCTCAGCGGGAGTCTGCTTCTCCTCTCTCTGCCTGCCTCTCTGCCTACTTGTGATCTCTCTCTCTGTCAAATAAATAAATAAAAAATAAATAAATAAAATCTTAAAACAAAAAACAAAAAAATTTAAAGTCCAGGTTTCTGACATCTCTGGGAAAAAATGGGAAGATCTGGCATTACAGGATCCACATTCTTCGTGTTACTGAGTGGCTGGAGAGGCAGATGTGTGTCATGGTGATATTGAGGGTCTCTTCTAGAGGAGGCATGTGCTGTCTAGTTTGCTCTAATCTGCATTACTCATAAGCAGTAAGTCCTTAGCCTCATATTTAAAACTGTCTGTGATCTTGTTCCAGGCTTTTTACTCACAGTAGCTATTGTTTTTTTCTGAATAGCTATTTCCTTTCCATATATTTGTATTTTTATTCATACATGTTCTCAACCAAAACTTTTTTTTTAAAGATTTTATTTATTTATTAGAGAGAGAGTGAGCACACAGAGGGAGCATGAGAGAGAGAAGCAGGCTCCCCGCTGAGCAGAGAGCCTGAACTGGGGCTTGATCCCGGGACCCTGAGATCATGACATTAGCTGAAGGCAGCGGCTTAACCTACTGAGCCACACAGGCACCCCAAAACCTAAACTTTTTAAAATTCACTGTATATGAATATAGAATGTTCTTAATCTATAGTTAGTCAGCTATTCTTACTCACATTCTGCCTAGGATTTCCAATTTGCTGCCCAAAACTTCATGATTCTAGTACTCCTTGTGTAGGTATCAATGAGATTAGTATTTTAATATTTGTGCCCAAGCTTGGGTCTTGTCACATAACTTTTATAAATTAAGATAAAATTTTTATTTATGAATTATCAATTCTCAGCATCCTTCTGTGAAACCTTATGATGAGAGACCTTTTACTTTTCTAGGACACAGAATTTCCAGGTGTTGTGGTACGACCAATTGGTGAATTTCGTAGTTCCATAGATTACCAGTATCAGCTTTTACGGTGCAATGTTGACCTTCTAAAAATTATCCAGCTGGGCCTTACATTCACAAATGAAAAGGGAGAATATCCTTCTGGAATCAACACTTGGCAGTTCAACTTCAAATTTAACCTTACGTAAGTGTCTGAAATTCTCAGTGTTATTCTTAGATCTACCACATTTGTGCAGACTGTGATTTCTTACTGTTTTTATTAATATGAAGTTTTATTTCCATTGAAACCAAGTAAGGATTGGACACAGCAGTCAAATAGACGATGGAATAAGGAATCTCAGAAAGTAAAGTCCCTCTTAAAGAACTCTTATAGGGCAACAGTAAAAAGACAATCCAGATGAAAATGGGCATCAGATCTGAATAGACATTTCTCCCAAGAACGTATAGATACGGCTAATAAACCCATGAAAAGATGGTCACCATCACTAGTCATGAGGGAAATGCAAATCAAAACCACAGTGAGATACCACTTCATACCCATTAGATGGCTGTAATAAAAAAGACACAACAAATGTTGGTAAGGGTGTAGAGAAATTAGAATCCTCGTTATATTGCTGTTGGGAAATTAGAATGGTGTAGCCTCTTTGGAAAACAGGTAGTTTATCAAAAGGTTAAACGTAGAGTTACCATGTGACCCAGCAATTCCATTTCTAGGCATATACCCAAGAGAAATGAAAACACACGTCCATACAAAAACTTGTATGGGAGTATTCATAACAGCATTATTTATAAAGGTCCCAAAGTGGAAACAATCCAAATGTCTGTGAACTGATGAATGGATAAAATAAATATGGTATATCCATGCTATGTTTTTGGACAGTAAAAGGAAAGAGGTAGTAATATATGTTGTACATTGATGTGCTTTGAAAACATGCTAAGGAAAAGAAGCCAGACACAAAAGACCACTTATTATAGGATTCTTTTTATAGGAAATGTTTAAAATAGGCAAACTGATAGAGTCAGAATAGGTTTAGTGGTTGTCCAGGGTGTAGGTGGTGGTGAGATTATGGGGTACTGGGGATTGATTGCATAATGGGTATGGGTTTTGTTTTTGAGGTGATGAAATGGTTTATAATTGACTGTAGTGGTGGTTGCACAATTCTGAAAATACTAAAGGTGATTAAATTGCATATTTTCTTTTTTAAGTTTTTAAAAAAGATTTATTTGAGAGAGTATAGAGTTGGGGGTGGAGGGGTAGCAGAAGAGGGAAAAAGTCACAGGCAGACTCTGTGTAGAGAGTAGAGCCTGACACATCTCATGACCCTGAGATCATGACCTGAGCTGAAATCAAGAGTCAGTCATTTAACTGACTGCCTCCTAGACACCCTGAAGTGCATACTTTATTTATTTATTTATTTATATTTATTTTTTTAAGATTTTATTTTTATTTATTTGACAGAGAGAGAAGGCAAGAAAGTGAATACAAGCAGGGAGGGGGGAGAGGGAGAAGCAGGCTTCCCGATGAGCAGGGAAGCCTGTTCAATCCCAGGACCTTGGGATCATGACTTGAGCCGAAGGCAGATGCTCAAGGACTGAGCCACCCAGGTGTCCCTACTTCATTTTCTTTTTTAAAGGTTTTATTTATTTATCTGAGAAAGAGAGAGAGAGAAAGAGAGAGAGAAATCATAGGTAGAGGGGCGGGTAGAGGGAGAAGCAGGTTCTCCGCTGAGCAGGGAGCCCGATGCAGGGCTTGATCCTAGGACCTGGGATCATGGCTTGAGTCGAAGGCAGACGCCTAACTAACTGAGCCACCCAGGCATTCCAGAAGTGTATACTTTATTTTTTTTTTTTTAAGATTTTATTTATTTATTTGACAGAGAGAGATCACAAGTAGATGGAGAGGCAGGCATAGAGAGAGAGAGGGAAGCAGGCTCCCCGCTGAGCAGAGAGCCCGATGCGGGACTTGATCCCAGGACCCCGAGATCATGACCTGAGCCAAAGGCAGCAGCTTAACCCACTGAGCCACCCAGGCGCCCCAGAAGTGTATACTTCAAATGAGTAAATGTTTAGTATGTAAATTACAGCTCAATAAGTCTGTTCAAAATGAAAAATAAAGTTAATTCTCCAGTTAGGAGATAAATTGCAGTTCTGCCATTTTTTAGCTGGGTCATTTGGGGTTAGTAATTTTACCTTCTATAATTCAGTTTCCTTATGTATAAAACAGGATTATTATTATCTTTCATAATAGAAGAAAAAAGGAAATAAGGAGTAGATGTTAATTAAGGGTAGTTGAAACTGAAGTGAATTTTGATGTTTTAAAAGGGTGGTAAAAACCACAAAACATAAAATTTACCATCTCAACCATTTTTAAGTCCGCACTTCAGTAGTGTTGAAGTATGTTTGCATTGTTGTGAAGCAGACCCCCAGAACTTTCTCATCTTGCAAATCTGACACTCTCTACCCATTAAACAACTTTTTCTTCTTCCCCAGATCTTGATGAACCACCATACTGCTTTCTGTTTCTATGAATTTGAATATTTTAGCTCCCTCATATAAGTGGAAACATAAAATATTTGTCATTTTGTGACTGGCATATTTCACGTAGCATGATATCCTTAAGGTTCATCCATGTTGTGGCATAGACTATAGCAAAGACTGAATAATATTCCATTGTATAGTAGACCACATTTTATTTTAAGATTTTATTTATTATTGGATAGACAGAGAGAGATCACAAGTAGGTAGAGCAGCAGCAGAGAGTGGGGAAGCAGGCTCCCCACTGAGCAGAGAGCCCAATGCGGGGCTTGATCCCAGGACCGTGAGATCATGACCCGAGCCGAAGGCAGAGGCTTAACCAGTGAGCCTCCCAGGCCCCCTAGAACACATTTTTTTATCTGTTCATTCACTGATGGACATTAGGTTATTTCCACCTCTTGACTGTTGGGAGTAGTGCTGCTATAAACATGGATGTGCAAACGTATTCATGACCGCGCTTTTCATTCTTCTGGGATATAGACCCAGAAGTGGGATTGCTGGATCTTTCGGTAGTTCTGTTTTTAATTTTTTGATGACGATGTAATTTTTTTTTTTTTTAAGAGAGTGAGCACGCGAGAAAGCGTGCGTGTGAGTGCGGGGGAGGATTGGGGAGGAATAGAGGGAGTCTGGAGTTAGTGCATCATCTGATGTCAGGCTTGATTTTAGACCCTGAGATCATGGCCGGAGCCGAAATAAAAACTTGAATGCTTAACTGAAAGCCACTCAGGTGCCCTGGGATGATGTAATTTTTTAAGGGGAAAATTTTGGGGAGACTATCATTTTGCTGATTATATGAGGTAGTTTTAGTGTAATTCTGATTGGGTCACAGTACTCAAGTATTGCTTTATTTAGCAGCACCAGGAGCATTTGATAGCTCAGGAATAATGTTTTTTTTTTTTTAAAGATTTTATTTATTTATTTGATAGAGAGAGATCACAAGTAGGCAGAGAGGCAGGCAGAGAGAGAGGGGGAAGCAGGCTCCTTGCTGAGCAGAGAGCCCGATGTGGGGCTCGATCCCAGGACCCTGGGATCATGACATGAGCGGGAGGCAGAAGCTTTAACCCACTGAGCCACCCAGGCGCCCCAGGAATAATGTTTTTGATTGTTCATCTGCTTTGGAGATTTCAGTTTCAGGAATAATTTGGGGAGATGAACTGGATCTCTCCTTTATTTGCGTTTTTTTCCCAGTCCATTTTCAAAGCCTGTTATTTATGCCTTAATGGTAATTAATACACAAAGGAAAATAAGAGTTGTTTGTTAGTGTAGAGTTTATGTGTGTGTTTAAAACAATGCTTATTTTAGGTGAAACAAAACAGAATGATTCAACACTGGTTTTAATGTAGTAGAAAAAATTTAAGATTGTGTTTTTCTTTTCCTAGTTGTCTGTCCTAAGTTTATGTGAAGAACAAGTGAAATAACAGTGAAATCTAGTGGGAAAGGAGTTGCATAATTTATTTTCCTACTTTTGTGATATGTGGCATTATAAATATTCCTCTGTTTAAATTGATGGGTGTATCTTTGCCGGGGAATATTACGCCAGAGTTGCAAAGGATGTGGTACATCTCTGAGCATTGGTCTGGAAAGATGGTCTGTGCTGTGTAGATATAAGGCTGGAGTTGTGTATGTGTATGTAGAGAAAATAGCCTTCAAGAATATATAAACTGAGTTATTAGCAGTTGTTTCTATGATATAATATTATAAGGACATTTTAAAAAGTATTCTGGTATTTTAAATATTTTTGTATTGGTTGATTCTCTTTTTCTATAAATAATGGGAGAAATGTAGATCTTTTATAATTAAGAAATTTATTTTGGGGGCAAGTCTTACTTTTCCATCGGCCACAGAGATAAGATTATCTACTTTGCATGCTTGCTGGAATACTGGAAAGAATGAGTTGATCTGTTACTAAATTATGAAAGCATTTCAAGAATACTTGTTCTGTAATTACAAGGTGATGTTAATATTGCTGCCCACTACTTCTCTTAGATTAAGAAGTGAATACCTTCTTTTTTAGAGAGGACATGTACTCCCAGGATTCCATAGATCTCCTCGCTAACTCTGGACTGCAATTTCAGAAGCATGAAGAGGAAGGGATTGACACATTGCACTTTGCAGAGCTGCTTATGACATCAGGGGTGGTTCTCTGTGACAACGTCAAATGGCTTTCGTTTCATAGGTCAGTCCCAGTTAATGTGTATTTCCCTTGCTTTGGGAACAGGAAATTGCATTCTTAAGTTATTGCTGCAGTCCTATTGGCTATTTTTTTTTTTTTTTTTTTAAACTGCCTATTGGCAGTTACGGAGTTCAGATGGTAACTTAGCCATGTTTCAGTTGTTTCAAAAAAGACTTTGGAGCTTATAATGGTTTGTTTCACACAATACTGGGCTCTGTCATGTGGCTGGCTATCAGTAGGTACATTCCAGGTGGAAAGATCAAGGGTGGGGAGGATCAAGCACTTGATCATCTTTTTCTTGTCCTGTAAGTGGCTGGCCTATAGTTTATGATGAATAAAACCCACATTTGTAATCCGTTGGGTTCTCTTATAAGTCTCTCATATTAGTCTGGTTTGTTGGTATTTGAGGGAAAGTTCAGATTACAGTAGGATAGATTATGGAAAACTGAAAGTTACAAGGTAGCACCATTAAGTTTTGAGAAATAAAGCAGTTGAATTCGGGGGCCTGGTAATTGCTGCTTTTTCAGCTCATTGCCTCATTCTCTCTTGTAGTGGCTATGATTTTGGCTACATGGTAAAGTTACTTACGGATTCTCGTTTGCCAGAAGAGGAACATGAATTCTTTCATATTCTGAACCTTTTTTTCCCATCCATTTATGATGTGAAATACCTGATGAAGAGCTGCAAAAATCTTAAGGTACACAATATTTTTCTTAATATAAATAGCAACAAAAAAGACAAAACAGGCTTGTCATTTTGCTTTACCACTATTTTTAGAAATTAAATTATTATTATTATTATTTATTGCTCCTTACGCATTCTTCAGTGCCTTCTAGGTGCCAGCATTGCACTGAAGTGGGTGTATGTAGAGCTGATTGGCACAGGGATTTGTGTGGTGAATGTATTTAATCTGGGGATGAAGGGAGCCCTCTGCTTCTCTTGTTCTGGGGGAGGCCTTTGTCACTTAGGGCTCACAAACCTAGTGAAATGGTTGGCGGCATGAGGTGTGTATGTAGTTTGTTAGGGATGGGGTCTGTAGTGTACCAGACTCAGAGGGGTTCTTAACCCTAGATAGTTCAAGAACTCAGCACCCTAGTAAGTTATTGATGTAAGAGATTTTCTGTCTAGAATTGGATTGGTATTTACTGTTTCCTCAATCTTGTTTTATAGCCATTAGGACTTTAAAATGGGGCAGAGGTCTGATACAATTAATGATATGTAAAAGGAAGGAATGAAAAGTGAAATATAACACAGTGTATTTTTTGGAGGGTTAAAAAGGGGATATTGCTGGGGTAAGGCCTTAGTAAATGACCTGTTCCCACTTGTCATCACCAAAAGAATTAAACTAAAAAGTGGACTTAGTTGATTCCAGTAGAGGAAGGTGGGGTCTGAAATACTCTCTTTGTTTTCTTTACATTTGCAGGGTGGTCTTCAGGAAGTTGCTGATCAGTTGGATTTGCAGAGAATTGGAAGGCAACACCAGGCAGGCTCAGACTCGCTGCTGACAGGAATGGCGTTCTTCAGGATGAAAGAGGTAAGGGAGGTGGGTTATCTTTGTGGGCTGAGATTTGTTGAAAATTTATAGTTCTGATGGAAGTTGATCACTCTGAAAGTAGTTGTTTTGTTTGTTTGTTATGATGTTCAGTATATTATATGCAGTTTGGGAGGCAAAGTTATCCTGAAATGGAGGCTCCCTCAGCTTATTCAAGTCTAGGCATATACTTGGTGTTCTTTGCAGTTCTCTTGTTGTAATTTGCTTTTCTTCTGATTTCTCTAATATGGACACATTTGTACACTCAGTTATTTTATGCTTAAGTTCTGTGAGTTGTCAAATGTAACTGTAAATGAAAATGCTGGCAACCAGCATATTTCATGACAAGCTGAAAGGTTTTCCTCTAAAATCAGGAACAACACAAGCATGCCCATTCTTGCCACTTTTATTCAACATAGTATTGGAAGTCCTAGCCAGAGTAATTAGGCAAGCACAAGAAATACAGGGGATCCAAATTAGAACAGAGGAAGTAAAACTTTCACTGTTTTCAGATGGCATGATATTATACATAGAAAACTCGAAAGAGTCCACCAAGAAGCTTTTAGAGTAAATGAATTCAGTAAAATTTCAAGATACAAAATCAGTATACAAATATCTTGTGTTTCTGTATATTAATAATGAACTGTCAGAAAGAAGTTAAGAAAGAATCCCATTTACAACTGCATCAAAAACAATAAAGTACCTAGGAACCACTTTAACCAAGAAGATAAAAGACATGTACCCTGAAAATTACAAGGCATTGATGAAAGAAACTGAAGAAGACACAAATAAATGGAAAGATACTTAGGGCTCATGAATTAGAAGAATTAATATCCATTTTTTAAAAAAAAGATTTTATCCATTTGAGAGAGAGAGAGAGAGAGAGGGAGAAGGAAACTCCGGACTGAGCAGGGAGCCCGATGTAGGGCTGAGTCCCAGGACCCTGGGATCATGACCTGAGCTGAAAGCAGATGCTTAACCGACTGAGCCATCCAGGCGCCCCTGGAAGAATGTATATTCTGCAAATGTCCGTACTTTCCAAAGCAGTCTTACAGATTCGGTGCAGTCTCTGTCAAAATTCCTGTGGCATTTTTCACAGAAGTAGAGCAATGATCTTATAATTTGTGTGGAACTATAGAAGTCCTGAGAAAGAAGAACAAAGCTGGTGGCATCATGCTCCCCCGAGGTTGCTTAGGCAATGGCTGGAGACATTTTTGGTTGTCACAGTCTGGAGCAGCAGAGGCGAGGCCCACTACCAGCCAGGGACATCGCTAAACATTCTACAGTACTACAGTACACTGGACAGCTCCCCTCATGCCACCACCCCCACCCCGCCCCCAACAAGGAATTACCCTGCCCAGCCAGTAGGGCCAGGGTTGAGGTACCCTACTGAAGTGTGTAATATCCACTCTCTCACTTGTAAAGGCCTCCTATTGGCCCATTTTCTAGATAGGGAACTGTGGCTGAAGGAGAGTTGGAAGATCACACAGAGTGTAGAGCCCAAGCTTCTAAGCACCGCACTGCTTGTTAAAGAGAAGGGAGGAGATGGGGATGGTTGTACTAAACAGTGGCAGCAGCCCACAGATCTTGGCAGTAGAAGAACTCTTGGAGAGTCGAAGTCTATTCAGAAAGGAGAGCCTATATATTAAGAAGGGAGCATGAAAAGACTATGTAAAAGGAGAGATTTGGAGCCTTTCTTTATGAAGTTACTTCCTAGTTGGGTAGATCGTCAGGGCTTGGAGACGGCTGGGAGGTGCTGATGTAGTAGTGTTGAGACTTGGCATCACTGCTGGCGGGATTCTCACCGTGGGTTCTCTGTCCTATCCTGCAGTTGTTTTTTGAGGACAGTATTGATGATGCCAAATACTGTGGGCGACTCTATGGCCTAGGCACAGGAGTGGCCCAGAAGCAGAATGAGGATGTGGACTCTGCCCAGGAGAAGATGAGCATTCTGGCTATCATCAACAACATGCAGCAGTGATGGCGTCGAGGCTCTGTAGGGCAGGCCTGATCCCAGAGTGGTGCTTCTCTGCTGACTGTGTACTTCCCTTCCTCCCCAAGAGAAAACGCTTCTTTTGAGCAAACTGTACCTACCATCCGCGTTGAAAGACTTTTGTTGTATTGAAGACAAAAGATGTCTTTATTTTAGATCCAGAAGAGGGGAGTTGACTGAATTTGTAAACAAGTCTTCCCTATTCCTCATCCCCAAGCCTCTCTCCAGTTGCTTCCTGCCACCAGCATCCATGGCTCATTTGACACCTTTTTAAATATCCAGGACAAGTCAGAAAGACGAGTAAAATATATATAACTCTTTATCTGTTGTCATCCTTTTTCTTTTAAGTCTTGCTACTCTCTGAGGATGAAGACTTTTTGATGGGATTCTCAGCTGAGCTGAGGGTTTCCAGGGAAAGTGGAACAAAATGGGTGTTTTGTGAATTGGTTTATAGATGTCTTTTCCTTCTTCTTCTTCTTTTTTTTTTTTTTTTTTTGGACCTTTCTATAGTCCTTGCTTTCCTCACACTTTGTTAGTCTTTCATTATATGCTATTATGCGGAAATGAATTACTCAGTGCTGAAATTTTGAAGACCAGATAATGAAAACTTTTATTAAAAACAAAATTCTTCTGAATCTGTTTACCTTTTATTCATGAGGAACTCCAGAATTGGTAATGGGTATTAAGTTAACCACTTTATGTGTCTTTAAGTCTGTGTTCCATTGTGCCACTGAGATTTGCTGTCACATGTCTATCATTTGCAATCATTTTAAGTCTTAATATAATAAAATATCCTATATTTGTTCCTGAACGAATTAAGATCAGAATTTTGGACCATAACTCTTATATTTTCAGTAATGCGATTTCAGATGGTCTTTTGTATTTTTCCACGTCTCTTTGTTCTCCCTGCTTTTCCTTTCAGTGAACCTGAGGAGAACTTAGGGAGACTGATTATGTGAGTACCAGGAATGTGAGTCTTTGAAAAGTTAATAGTGGTACATGTAAACAGGGCAGTAAGGAATTTGGTTAGAGTTCTCTTGGAGTAATATCCCACAACTGGGGTAGGAAGCTCAGGACTGTGATTTTTTTTTTTTTTTTCCTTAAACTAGTCATTTAAAAAGTACATTATATTGTTTTTTGAATGACTACAGTACGGACAATTTAGAAAAACCAAAAACCCCTTTGAAATATGAAAACTGGTAACTCACTGAAGTGGATGAATAGTCTTACATTTTAAAAGCTTATGGAAAACTCAATTTCACATGATTCGAAAATGTCAAGTATTATAAGCTGGTATTTAAGATGCTTGTAAATATTATTTATGTTTTTAATTTTGTAAAATAAAGATTTCTTTTTAACCACTGGCATGAAGGTTTGATCGTTCATAGCTATTAATTGCTGACTGTAGAAGATAGCTGTTTGCAATCAGTGATTAGAAGCATCTCACCTGCCCCCAAACTCTTGTCTCCATATCCCACAAGTTGGCTTGCGTATAAAATGTCTCACTTTCTTGGAAGTTGTTCTTTTCTTTTCTTTTAAGATTTTATTTATTTATTAGAGAGTGTGAGTGAAAGAAAAGAGACCACGAACCAGAGGGAGAGGGAGAGGGAGAAGCAGGGCTCCATCCTGAGACCCTGGGATCATGACCTGACCCAAAGGCAGACACTTGAGCGACTCAGCCCCCTAGGTGTCCCTGTAGGAAGTTTTTAATGGCTAACTGTGTAAACGGAATTGTCTCCTCACTTCATAAGCCCCGATTGATTGTCCAGCCTTAATGGGAAAACTAGTTTTAATTCTGTCCTGGGACCACTCCATTACATTTGGTGGATTAGCTTTTTCATTAGTGGATTTTTAAGACATATTGAACTTCTGGTATTGTAGCACTGGCTCCAGACTATTTCCCACCCTTTCAGCTGGCATAAAACAAGGAGTTTTAAGAAGTGTGGTATACGAGCAGATATAAGTTTTCATTGGGATGTTCACATACAGGAAGAGATTCTCAGCCAAGTTCTTTGGCATGCTGGTGATTGTGGGGCCTGTACAGATGGCCTAAATTTATTTATTGGGATCGAGCCCCGTATCAGGCTCCTTGCTTCTCAGGAAGGCTGCTTCTCCCTCTCCCCCTGTTTGTGTTCAGCTCTTGCTATCTATCAAATAAATAAAATCTTTAAAAAAGAGAAGATTTTATTTGAGGGAGTGAGAGTATGGGAGTGTTGGGGAGGGGAGCAGAGGAAGAAAGACTAACCGCTGAGCAGGGGGCCCGATGCAGAGCTCGATCCGAGGACCCTGGGACCACGACGAGCTGAAAGCAGACAATCGCTGAGCCACCAAGGCACCCCCAGATGTCCTAAATTTAGATTCAGATAGGGAATTTATCTTTGCCACAGTTGACAGATTTGTATATCAGGAGAAATGTTGAGATGAATGGTTGAACTAACTCATTGTTGAGCCGGGGATTTGGTCATTGCGTGGGAGGGATGAGACAGTTCATTAAGGTGTTGCTAAAGAAAGGGCACACCTCCAGTAGAATTGGCAAGAACTTTGTATACATATATATGAGCACATGTAGGACTTTGTTAGTGGTTATGCTCAGAAAGGGATGGTCCTGTAGAGGGTAACCAGGGAATGCTAATCATGGGTAAATTCAAGCCCCTCCACATAAATTGCCAAAAGTTATTAAATTTGTCTTCTGGTTACTAGTAAGGCTATCAACTACAAGCCTAATTGTCAGCTAGTGCCAGTATGAATGAGCTCAGTTTGAGTCTTAAATCTAAGCTGTTAATATTCTTTCAATTTCCTAACTTAGTCCATAAGTTTCCACCGTACACCTACTAGACACTGTAAATAGGCGCTAGGGATAAAAAAGCACATGGAAGACATAATCTCTACCCTCGCTGGAGTTTACAGTCTGTGTAGCCAAAGAGTACTTAATTCACAAAAGTACAATTTGTGACCTGTAAAGTACAGGACACTGATGTCCTTTAGGTTGAGGTTCAGGGACAGTCTCTGGAGAAGGAATACTTAAGCTGAGATCTAAGAGATGGGTAAGAATGCATCAGGCAAGAGAACATGGGCAAAACTACTGAGATGACAAGAAAAACTGGTGGGTTACTGCAGCCTAAGAGACCCGTGTGGGAGGAATCTAGAAACAAGGTGGAGTGTGTAAAAAAGAGGCTAAGAGGTAAACGCTATTATCAGGCAGGGCCTTGGAAGCCCTGCAAGGTGATCTTTTTTCCACTAACAATGGGGAAGTGCTGAAATAATTTTTTTATTCCACTTACAATGGGACAGTAGTGAGATAATTTTTTAAAACAGGAAGTTGATAAAATTTGATTTGCAATTTGGACTTGTCATTGGTATATGAAGAGTGGAGAATCAGTAATAATAGCAGATTGAGAGGCAGTGGGAGGTGAGAGCAATCATCTGATTAACGAGGTGGTGGTTTGTATTAGAAGGTTTGGATTGGGTAAAGGACCAACACTAATTCTTCATTTGCCTATTGGTATCTACTTAGCTTGAGTCACCTCCTCAGTGCTTTGGCTCTTTGTGGTTCTGATAATTAGGGAGATAGAAATGAAAACCATTTATTCAAATTGGAAGTGGCTTAACTACATTATCTAATATGGGAAAGAATTTGGGAGTAAATGGAATCTTGTCACTTCTGTTCTGGGTAGTTTATTGCTTAGTTGTCGAGTAGTAACTCTTGTTCTTACTAAAGCAGTAATTGAGGAGTATGTATGAATCCTCCAAGCACAGATGATGGTTCTAATAAACTGTGAAGGAGTTTAGAATTTCTAGTTTGATAATACTGTTCTTTAAGTGGAAGGGAATAAATATTTTTCTGTCTCTGCAAGTGAAGCATTTGTTCATTTCAGTGAAGACTGTAGAGCTGGTATCTACTTCTCCACATAGCCATGCCTGTGTATAATCTTTGCAACCAAGATTTTCTATCCCTAGTAACAATGCATCTTCTTCCTCAAGTTCAAGTAACTGTGTAAAGAATCAGGAGGATCTAAGTTCTACAATATTTGTTTTTTGGGGTTTAGCATTTTTAAATTCTAAAGCTAGGTCTAATTTTTTTTTTAAAGATTTAATTTATTTATTTGAGAGAGAGAGAGAGAGAGAGATCAACAAGTAGGCAGAGAGGCTGAGCAGAGAACACGATGTGGGCCTCAATCCCAGGACTCTGGGATCATGACCTGAGTCGAAGGCAGAGGCTTATTAGTCCACTGAGCCAGCCAGGCGCCCTAAAGGTAGGTCTAATTAAAACAAACAAAACCCCTGGTCAGTCAGATCTTTAAATAATGGTCTCTTAAACTCTTTCCTTCCAAGAGTTTCTGTTAATGAATTTTATTCTTGCTGCCACAACAATCCCAACTTAGAAAATAATTGAAAAATAAACCGGACGCTCAAGCAGAGAAGTTTTCACAATGAATCCCAAAAGAAGATAGATATACTATTGGGAAAGAGTGTTCCCTCCCAGCCCTACACCAGACTATCTGATTTTTATGCCCCAGCAACTGGGATATTACAGAAACATCTCTTTCTGACATTGTTCAAGAGGATGCTCAATAATGGAGGGGGGGGGTAATGAACAGGTTTTATAATTAAATAGTATATAGGGTCCCATTATGCTGAAGTTGGAGTCCACTGATCCAAAAGTTACATACTGATCCAAAAGTTATATATGCAGAATTATTAATTTTTCTTCAAAGACTGTCTGTGGTTTTGATTCTCAAAGGGTCCTGTGATCCAGAAAAGATTACAAGCCACTGAAACAGTAATTTCTTCCTGAGCTCTTTTGATCACCATTTCGTTTTATAAAACTGAAGGGATAAGACACATTGTTTTAGTTATTTGTTCTTCTAATGCTTTAGTAAATGATTTGTTCAAATAAGCAGTGACAAAAAACAATAAAACGAAATTTTTGACCTAAAGTTCAGATGGCTGGTAGAGTCAACATGATGGGTAAAGGCCTATTTCACATTCTAAGTGAAGTCTTCAAAAGAACAGAAGGGGAGAACTCATATTAACAAAAAAGTAAGAAAAATGATACCAAGGCATAAAATGTAGCAATTCTGTCTCCAACAAGAATGACATGTTTACCATCAGGTGAAGTATTTATAAAGGTAGCTTGTGTTTAAGAACATAACACTTTGGGTAATTAAAAAGTTTCTCCTCTTTGGGTGAAACCTACATAAGGCTTTAGAGTTGACCAACGATCACACTGCAGGTGTTAATTCTGAAAACCTACTGCTGGCTTTTCATGATCCTTGCTCCAGTAGGAAACCACAGTTGAGTCCAAAGTCTGATTCCACAATGTGTAAGGTAGAACAGCGTCCATTCAAACTTGACCCTCATTTGTATTATTTCGAACACTGCAAAAACACCTAGGGATGAGAGTGAATGTCTGGCATGGTATAACTGTAGAGATGAAGGGTGTCATACGTTTTGAATTTGGCACAGTTTTCTTAGAGGTCCTTGAAAATTCACGTGCAGAAGGTCTCGCAGTATCTTTTGTAAACTTTAGTGTTGCCGTATTTCTGAAGGAGCTCTTGGGCCTGTTGCTGCATGTCTTGGGTCACGCTGCCAGGACACTGGGACCCAATGTGAAGCAGGATAAGGCAGCACTCCAGCACATCGGGGAAGGGCCAGATCTGAAAGATGACACGGGAAGGAAGCATTTACAAAAGAGCCACATATACCTGCTTAGAGGCACCAGCAATTCAAAGTCTCATCTAGTGGTACTTCTCAGGCATGACTGAGCCATTTCCCTTATAAGGCTCTTCATCAGTTACTCTAAGGATAGAGGATAATCAAAACTGGGATGGTTACTGGGATATCCTTTCTCAAATGAAAGACTCTGTCTCTAGAGCCCTATTCAATTAATTTAAATCATGGTTCTCCTTTAATGGCACGGCCACATTCAAATACACCCAGTCCATCTGTAAGTTCTCAAATACATGGTACCAATTTTTATTTTACCTCCCAATTCCAAAATTTGTTCCATTTTGCTAAAGAATGAGGTATAAAATTGCGTGTGTTGTCAATAATCCTATTCTCACAAAACATTTTAGTTAACCAGACGCAATGGGATCCTAAACTTTTAAGCATATACAGATGTGAAGAGACTTCAGAAATGGTACAGAGAATCAGATGACCTTGAAGAATTTGGTATAGTCAATTGATAATATAAAAAACCATGTTTTACCAAGTGAACTGCTATAAATCTTACCTTAACACTCTCAGGAAATTTAGCTATTTTCTCATTTGCCTCTGTAAGCCTTTTGGTTAATTCAGGCAGAGAAAGTGGCTGATTTTTTTCTTCTTTACTAGTAATAATAAAAAAAAGTGTAAGTCATATGCCTTGCCCCACATAACTTTTAACTGTTATCCTATAAGTAAAATTCTTTTGTCATCTGGGTCTTATCTCTTATCTTTAATACAAAGGTCAAGAGGAGGGAATTTAATGTGATGTTAAGTTTTCCAAATGCAATACCATTCCTCACTATTTTCCAAATCCCCACTTCTCAGACACATAGCTCTGATGAAAGTTCAGGATCTCGAGGGGATTCAGTTCTGCAGCCAGGTGCAGAAAGCCTGGATTTCTCTGGGGACCAGTTAGACATGGCTGGGGCTCCTAATCGTAGGTGTATGGATGCACATTTTTCTGGGAAGAGTGTCTTAAGCTTGTTAAAGGAGTCATGTGATTCAGAGGTTAAGAGCTGCAGGGCTGGAGAACTTTTTAGTGTTTTCCTTGTTACTAAAACCAAGCCTAAAGCTGCCTAGAGTGTGGTGGCTTACTGGAGAAGTGACTCAAAACTCTTGACTCAAGATTTCAGTGGGAGCCTCCCCCCAAGCCCATGGCAGTGTTTATACAGCAATAAATGTATAAGGGATTCAAAACTTAATTTTTTTTCAGTTACCAATACAAGTATCAGTTATCAGTTTATTAATGATACTGATTACTGTGTTTTAAGCCTTGTTTGGGAGACTGTCTATGTAAAAGGCACTCAGTATAATAACCAATCAGTAACTGTTAATCACCACAAATGCCCAAGGCAGAAGGCCCTGTAACAGTGCAGATGAGCTTTACAGTGATTGGTGACTGGCTCCTGTCATCCACCTGGCCCCTGTGTTCAAAAGAAATTAGGGGGCTACAGCATTCTGATCACTTGGGATTTTCTCAATTCAGCATGTACTTTTTTTTTTTTAAAGATTTTTATTTATTTATTTGACAGAGAGAGATCACAAGCAGACAAAGAGGCAGGCAGGCAGAGAGAGAGAGAGGGAAGCAGGCTCCCCGCTGAGCAGAGCCCGATGTGGGACTCGATCCCAGGACCCTGAGATCATGACCTGAGCCGAAGGCAGCGGCTTAACCCACTGAGCCACCCAGGCGCCCTCAGCATGTACTTTTGTACGCTACCCTTTTTGTGTATTTTCTGGGATAGCACAGAATGGTTGAAAAACTGGTTTTCATTAATGATGTGATAATTCAATTCCCCATTTTACATGATTAATTTTTTTGGGGGGGGATCTACTTTTTGCCCAAAGGTAGGATTTTATTGTCTGTCCTACTGTTACTGACATTATTCTTGATTTCATTTAATTGCCCCAACAAGCGAGGTAGGAGTAGGTACTCCCAATTATGAATGAAGGAACGAAAGTTCAGGAACATTAAGAATCTTGCCTGAGGTCACTTGGCAGAGCCAGGATTAGAACCCCAGGTTGGACTCGGAGGCTGGTGCATGCTACATTATGGTGCTGGCAAGTGACCTCATCAGGCTCATCATGTGCTGATTTTTATCTGATGATAATGTGGGAACTCAGCAGGGTATTTCCAATTCCACCTTTTACCGACTCATCACTTACCACTCGTTCTGAGGACTAGAGAGGGACTGTTCTGCTGCCTGCTCAGATTCATTCTTATCAGGACCGTTTGTTGTAGATTTACAGACTTGACTCTTCTGGTGTTGGCGGATCATTTCTGCCAAGGTCTCTTGGACTTCAGCGACGGTTCTCTGTGAGTTTTGGAGACTGGCGTGCTTTTCTGAAAAGAGCTCTTTACAAGTGATTAGCATTTGCTTGCTTTCTTCTGTGAGTCTCACATCTAATTCTGGAGGCCTGTTTGGCTCTGGCTGAGAATCTCTGGAGTCCGTTTCTTCAGGGGTGGCATTGTTTATCTGCTGGCTTTGCTCAACAGAGGTTGTCCTTCTGTGAGCAGCTCTTACCCAAACACTGGATTTGGGGCAATGCCTGGAGAGAGACCACCAAAATTCATACAGATGTCCATAAATAAAAAAGGCCTCCAAACTTTTGAAAGCTGGTGTGATGGGGGATTGAGGTTCACCCAGTTTGTGTTTTAGATGGTCACAGCCTAGAAGAAGAAGAAAAGGATTTAGGGTTGTGTGTTTCTTTATCTGCTAGAAATCTGGCCCCTCCCCTTATGTTTGCTATCACCCAAGGAGAGGATCTCAATAAAGGACAGCCGTGATCCATGGGGACCGCATGCCCTTCACCAAAAGTCAACCAGAGCTAAACATCTCATGACCTAGGACAGTATTCTTGTTGCTGTAGTCTATGTGTCAAAGCATTATAGAAAAAATAAACCATCCTCCTATGAAAGCTCTGGGCGGGGGTAGTATCCCACTATGTTTCTGAAAAATCACAGTGATTTAGTTTAGTGACTATGCAGCTCAAAGAATATCTTTCTGCTGTGCTTCTCTATTCTTTTTTTTTTTCTTTTTAAATTCATTCGTTTATTTGTTTTCAATGTTTCTCTACACCCAGTGTGGGGCTCAAAGTTATAATCCTCAGATGAAGAGTTGCATGCTCCTCCGACTGAGCCAGCCAAGCACCCCATGAGCTTTTCCATTCTTAACTGACTGGTGAACACATGACTGTTTCTCTCAAACTGTGTAGGAGAATTTATAGACGACAGTGTGGTAGATAAGGCAGGTAGGGCCAGGTAAAGGAAGACAGTTCAGTCATTCTGGCTACCTCTTGGGAGCTTGGGTAAGAGAATTCAAACTTGGTGCTAAATGACATAGCTGGCCGGTCTCTGTCTTTCAGTGATGTATGTCATGCTGGTGCCACACCATTGGTGGTGGTTTTATCATCCATTAGTAGGCATGCCCCAGCAGAAGTGGGGGTCATTTACCCTCAGGAAGAAAGGCTGAGTGTACTTCCTGCATGATGGTGAAGTTTCCCGAGTCGTAGCTCCGGACCACCGCCCGAAGCAGGGCTTCCACAGCTGCGTCCCAGGAGGCCACCTGCTGGCTCAGCACTGCCAACGTCAGGTCATGGCAAATGTGAAGCAGAAGCTGGAGGGAGGAGCCAGAGTTTCAGTTAAACATTCTCCAGGGATGAGACCAGAATATTCCTACCAACTGCACTTGGACGAAGTACAGACAATGTACGTTTAAGAAAGCTCGTCATATCTCCACCACCCATTTTTGCTTCCGTATCTGAGAAACTTTCCTACCTAGTTGCATAGTAACATACCTTGTCTGGTGTCAAAGTCTGTTCATGCTAAAAAAAAAAAATGCCTTGACATTTGTATTTAATTAAAACAAAAACTGAGTTTTGGAACTAAGAGCTATATAATTCAACCAATCAAGTGGAGTATAATTAAAATTTATAGTGAGCAATTTGATGAGTTTTGATAAATACATCTATCAGTATAGATATAAATGCTACAATCACCACCACCATCAAAACCTAGAACATTTTCATCATTGTAAAATATCCCCGTGTACCCCTCTGCACGCACTCTCCTCTCCCCAACCCGACAACCACTGATCTGGTTTTGACCGTATAAATTTTGTTTTTTCTTGAATTCATATAAATAGAACCCCAGAGTATACAGTCTTTTGTGTCTTTCTTCTTCCACTTGTCATAATAGTCTCAGGATTTGCTGATAGTAGCTGTAGGTCACTAGTTCGGTCCTTTTTAGGGTTGCATAGTATTCCACTATAGGAATATAACATAGTCTGCATATCCATTCACCAGCTGATGGACATTTGGGTTGTATCTCATTTTTGGTTGTTGTGAACTAAGCTGCAACGGACATTTGTGTACAAGTATGTGCGGATACCTGATTTCCTCTCTTTTAGTGAGATATCTAGGCAGTGGGAATGCTGGGCCATTGAGCATGTCTATGTTTAACTTCATAAGAAACTGCCAGACTGTTTCGCAAAGTGCTATGTATCATTTGAGGAAGTCTTGTTTCTCATAAATACTGTGCCCTCATTTTCCAAAGAACAAGTAGATAAACTGGGATCTATTTATAGCATGGGTACAGCTGTTACCGTGGATCAACTTTATCTCCTTCCATCAATATGGAGTGATTTTACCAACGGCTCACTGAAATAAGTAAGGTACAAAATACATATGGCCTGGCTTAGGGGCTGCCTCTGGTGAGCTAGCAAAGGGGAACAGGTACCAGGAACTTCAACCTTACTGTATTTCTTTTCCTAAAAACTAGTACATACAAAACAAAACCAGAAAACTATGAAGCAAAACTGACAAAATGGGACCATCTGTTAATTCTGATTGATGGGTATTCTATTTTTCTCTACACTTTTCTGTATTTTTAGACTTTTTTCTAATTTTTTTTTTTTTTTTAAGAGAAGATTGAGCAAGACTAACTTCAAAGCCAAAGGGCTTTCATCAGTCTGGAGAGATCTTTCCAGGTTGCCTGGCCTGCCTTGGTCTTTTCTGAACCACAAATTGGCATTCAGCTTGTTTCCTTATTATGCCGGATATGGACTACGGAAGTCTTACTGGAGTGCAGACAGGGTACCTGTTTGGAGGGAGTGTTATTTGTAGCCGATGGGTACTTGATACTCTGCAGTTGCTGCAGGGCTGCCTGGTACTGCTCTGGGCTCTCCAGGCTGAAGGTGTTCTTCCATACAGCGGTCACCCTCTCCACGAAGGGCCCTGCAGTGCCTGTAGCCCAGGCGTTGTAGGAAGAGCTTTTGGCTTCTAAAAGCTGCCTTTCCTCCAGGTGCTTGGACAGTAGCTCAAGAAGGCAAAACACCAGTCTCTGTCCCTGGAACCCAACAACAAAGGACAGGAACTGTTAGGCAGCGGGAGTGCCTGATTGTCTCGAGAGCTCTCCGTTTCTCAGTGTGTTCCCCATTACATCTGCAGCAACCAAACCCCTTCGTGGGCTGCCTCTGGCCACTGTGAGTCATGAGTGAGGGGGGAAAGGATGTGATCTAATAGACATTTTTCCAGACGCCGTTGCAGGGATCCTTGAAGTATCCGGGACCCAAGCAAACATTTTTATAACACAGAACCCCAACTGTAGCTCTGACTGCTATAATGTAAACCACATGCTGGCCAGCCATCTAAGACTTGTGGCCCAGTTTGAGAAAAGATGGCCTGAATTCATCCAGTTCTTAGCCCCTGCCCAAACTTTAGATTAAGGGATACAGAAGTAAAGTGTAATGGACAGAAGGTGCTAGAGCAGATAAGCTGTGTAATTCTGAGGGTTGGGGTAGTTAAGGCAGCCTGTCTCAGCAGGTTTAAGAGGGAGTCAGCTGGAAGAGAAGAAGCTCTTCTAGAAGAGGATTAGAAGCTCTTCTAGAAGAAGATTAGAAGCTCAGACAGAAGCCCTAGATGAAAATCTTTCTTTTTGCTAGGCTTTCAGTTTCCACGAGATTCGTGTGTACCCTTATAGTATCTTCTCAGTTAGGCTTGGGAAGGCCTCTGTTGATGAGCCAAAATAGCCTCATCATTATCACAACAGCATTTAGCATAAGGTTGAAGGTTTTCTTGCTTTGATAAGGACGCTGCTTAAGAGAAAAAAAGAAATGCTAAATAACCATTTTTGGAAACTTTTTTTTTTTTTTTTGCTATGGACAAATTAAACTCTCTCAAGATTTGGTCACTTTATAAATAATACACCAAATGACACTATCTTTGAGGGTATACTACTTTTGCCTCCGTTTTTATTTTGCAGTTCCCAGAAGGCTACTGTTTTTCTTGGGCTATGAATATTTAGCTAGGAACTGTCTTTAGGCCCAGTAACTCTACTAGGGAACAAGGAATTTACAAAGTTCATATTAGTATCTGGCCAGCAAAGTTGTCTAAAATGGACCAAATGTTTATGTGTTTCGGAAATTGAGAGTGCTGATGCTTTTAAAGTAATCTCGGTTTTGAGTGGTAAATTACTCATTTTTAACCAGAAAGGGATAAAGTAGACACTTAACAAAATACTGATTTTACCACACTTCTTTATGGGTTAAAGCTAACATGGAGTGCAATGACAGAGCCATGATTTCGGTCAGATGTTAATCCCTCTTCCACTCCCTCTTCAAAGAAGACCTGATGACACCAACGAAGAAACACCAGACCGGAGCCCAGGGGCTGAGCGAACTCAAGTCTACTCATACACATTGTACACAAACTGCTAAGGGAGGAGAATCACTGCGAATGATCACGTTCTCTCTTTGAATACGGCAACTGACAAGCCACGGTACTTCCACGGGATAGTAGGGCCAGGGCTTGCTATACACTTCTGAGGAGACCTGCCTAATTGGTATAGCTTGTTCAACTGGGTTATTAATTTGGAATTGAACTAGAAAAGGACTTGGGGCCCTTCCCTCTTAAATACCAGGAGATACAGTAACAGACTGACCTTTAGACTTTCATGGAGCTTCAGGGCTTCCTGGGCTCCCACCCAGTTCCTGGCCAAAAGCAGCTCCTGGGCACAGCGGAGAGCCAGGGAAGAGGACAAGTCATTCTCTCCTACAATTGAAGCCAACTCCGCAGCCGTCTTAAGTGATGCTGCGTCCCCCTTCTTGGACAAAACTTTGGCTGCGTCGTAAGCAGAAGCAGCCCCTAAATAGCTGTGATAGAGAAGAAAACCCCAACGTGTCACAAGCAGATCTCTGTTCCCTCTTCCACTGCCATACACAGGATGAGTGACAGCATCACATGGGATAAGGACATAAAGGAACCTCAACATTTGCTGAACTGAAGAGTCTTCATTCCCTTCCAGTTTCCTTGTTTGATGGTAAAGACATCACTAGAAGAAGGGGACCTCCTGAGTCTGCTACTGAGGTTTCCTGAATAGTTACGGCGATTCAAATAAATACTAAGGAGGCAGGTCCTGATGAATCTTAGGAAGCTGGGTTTAATACACATGCCTTTTTATTTTCTTGTCACTTTACCACCCCCACCCACCCTTCACTTACTGTTCTTATCCTGCTCCTCTGTAGTTCAGATTCATGCCTGTTCCCTCAGGCTTACCATTTGGCGGCTACAGCATAATGGCCATCTTTTTCCAGGATGGCTCCCCAGGTGAGGTATAGGTCCTTCAGGATCGGGTCCTCTGGGCGCAGTCGGGCCTTGGCAACTGCAATAGCTTCCCTAGAGGCAAGAACAGATATTGGCCAATTTGAAAAGGCTAGAAGATAGGACAAACTGTCCCTCTTGTATTGTTCAAAAGTTCCAAGAGCCTATGAAAAACCGTTTTCCTGCATTATGTAAGAATTTAAAGCCACATGCTGAGCTCAGTTCTTTCCCTAGGTCAGCAGTTCTTAAAGTGTGGTCTGTGGATTCCTGGGGGTCCCCAAGTCCTGTCACTTCACAGAAAACCACCACCTATACTGTTGCCAATGATAAAATTTGAGCTTTCAAGTGAAAACTAGAATTTTAGGAAATCTGTGCCTGCTGCTGTGGCCTGGTCACTTCCCAAAAGTTAAAGATTCTTCTGAAGACACTGATGGTGATATTAAAGAATGTGACTTTTTTGGGGGGATTATTTTATAATGAAATGTGTTGACATTTGGAGTATCTATATAATTCTGTGAGCTAATATTTTCCAGGTGACATACAACTTCTGAGTTACACCAACAAAGTTGTAGCTGGAATTGAAATATTTTGGATTAAGTTGATCTAGGCAGAGGGATGTTCAAGAGGTATTTTGAGACAACCACCTGTAGCCACAATGGAGTAACAGGGACCAGACTTACCCTCCTGCCACAAAACTAGACAAAATATGTATTTTTTCAGACACTGGGCACCAGGCAACGCAGGACTGTCATCCTGGAGAGAGGGGAACCAAGGACATGAGCCCTGTCAGGGACCCCCTGCAGCCATCTTCCTATAGGGAACCCCAGCAGAGCCTCAGCAGTCTCATCAAGTGGAGGAGAGACAAAGCAATTGGAATTTGAGGGCCAGGATGATAGGAAGGAAGAAGCTGTCCAGAGAAGGGTCTATAGAACTCTGTTTGCGGATCCCATGGAGTCTTTGGCTAAACACAAAGGCCATACATGTATAGGAAACTCTTCAAGGCTAGACAAAGACCAACCAGGGAAGTGTAAGCTCAGTAATTCCCAGAGCTCACTTCGGGGCCTTGGGGACTTTTGTCTTTTGACCAGCCAGACATCTGAGTTCTGATTTGTTGAATACACAAGGCATTCAGTAAAGACAGCAGAAGGTAGAAGGACAAACCACTTCTAGAGTACAGATTTCCCTAAACTTGTCCTAAGAAAGCCATGGAAAGATCAAGCTGATCCAGAGCAAATTTTAAAGATTTTATTTATTTATTTGAAGGAGTGAGTGAGTGAGCGAGTGAGCACGAGCTGTGGGAGGGGCAGAGGGAAAGGGAGAAGCAGACTCCTCACTGAGCAGGGAACCCCGACATGGGGCTCGATCCCAGGACCCCACAATCACCACCTGAGCTGAAGTCAGCTGCTTAGCCGACTGAGCCACCCAGGCTCCCCAGGTCCATAGCAACTTTAATGCTCTCTAAAACAGAGTTAGACTCACTCTAAAGGAAGACAGACCAAGACAGAATAAAGAAAAAGAAAGTCTCTTTAAAGCCATCACATCAAAAGACTGAAAATCAGTGATGGAGAAAGTCCTAAAAACAGTAAGAGAAAAATGACATAGTTCCTATATAAAAAGGTGAGATTAAATGCAGTAGTCAAGTCAAAACCAACATAAGAGAAAACAATGTCATCTTTGATGCTGTGAAAGACAAAAACTGCCAGAGGAAGATCCTTTAAAATGAAGGCAAAATTAAAGGCTTTTATAGACAAACAAGTTGATGGAATTGGTTGCCAGAAGAATCACACTACAAGAGTGAAGATCTTGTTCAGGTCAAGAAGGAGCTGATAGCAATTAGAACCTTGGACCTATATAAGAGAATGAAAAATGCTGGAAATACATATATGGGCAAATATTAAAAAAAGCATTTTAAAATTAATAAAAAATTATATAAAAAGATGGTTAAAAAAAGATGACAGGTTAAAGCAAAACTTCTAATAGTGTAATGTGGGGCTGTAACATGTCAAATACATGACAACAGCAGAAAGGACAGGGAGGAAGGAAAGAAATACATTGTCTATAAGAAGTAATAAAATACTACTTGAAAGTGAACTGTGATAAATTAAAAATGCTAATCATCACAAGCTATCAAGCAACCATAAAATAAATGAATAGGAGTACAGCTAATAAGCCAGAGATAAAAAAATATTCAATTGATTCAAAAGAAAGCAGGAAAAGACAAAATGAACAAATAATGGGACAAGTAGCAAGATGGTAAATTTTTTTTTTTTTTTTTTTTTTTAAAGATTTTATTTATTTATTTGACAGAGAGATCACAAGCAGGCAGAGAGGCAGGCAGAGAGAGAGGAGGAAGCAGGCTCCCCTAGAGAGCAGAGAGCCCGATGCGGGGCTCGATCCCAGGACTCTGAGATCGTGACCTGAGCCGAAGGCAGCGGCTTAACCCACTGAGCCACCCAGGCGCCCCAAGATGGTAAATTTTAATCGCACTAATATTTACATTAATTGTAAATGGCTTACGCACTCCAATTAAAAGACAGAAACCATCTGACTGGATAAAAACAAGACCCAGTTGTATGCTGTTTACAAGAAATATTCCATTTCTTTTGTTTGTCACTACTTACAAATGTTATTATAGTGGAAGTGTAAGAACGTGGATAGGGAGGATTCATACCAATCTCAGGAGAGTGGTATTTCTAGAGAAGGGATGAGGACAGAATTGGAGAAAGGCAATTCAACCAAATCTGGAATGTTATACTTAAAACTGGGGGCACGGGGAGCTTTATGGGGTGGTTGGCAAGATCCTGTCCCATTTGTCTTACACTGTTTTCTCTATTTGTGTTACTTTAGGGATAAAGAAGTTCTGAAAAAACAATCAGTGGCAAACACTGATAAAAATTAACATTTGTTGAGTACAGGTTGTGGGTGCATTAATGCTTGTTAAACTAGTATATGCATATTTCTGTATGTTTGAGATGTTTAATTACAAAACGAGGTTTGTGCTGGTTATCAGTAAGCAGAGCTGTTTAGCAGATAAATTTCATATTTTGTCCAGCTATTGGTTCAACTGCAGGGTCATACAAACCTGTAGAAATGATTTGACTTGAGCAGCTCTACAGCTTCATATACTTTGTGGATAGAAAGTAGGTGAGAGGCAGCCTTGACATACTGATCTTGAAAACACAGCTGTTTGGCAAAAGCTTCCACGGCCCACAGCCACACATGGTAGCCGGCTTTAAAAAAAAAAAAAAAAGGTGGTTGAATAAAAATCAGGTTAAGGGGGAAAAAAAAAAGCACATACAGACATCTGGGTTGAAAATTCTTTTGTTTTAGTAACTGCATTAAGTACAACATTTAGATTCTAATTGAGTTGCCATTACAGATCCCCTGCTTCATCTACTTTCCCAAATTCCACATTTTAAAACACCAATTTTTTCTTTGATTATATAACACATACAAAATAGTGTAAAATTCAAAAGGTACAAGAGTATGGATGTCAGGACAATGATTACCCTTGTTGGGGTGTGTGGAGACTGACTGAAAAGCAGCATGAGAGAAACTTACAGCGTGCTGGTAGTGTTACACTTCTTGATATGGGTGCCGGGTTTTTTTTTTTTTAATTAAGATTTTATTTATTTATTTGACAGACAGAGATCACAAGCAGTTAAGAGAGGCAGGCAGAGAGAGAGGGGGGAAGCAGGCTCCCCGCGGAGCAGAGAGCCCGACATGGGGCTCAATCCCAGGACCCTGGGATCATGACCTGAGCCGAAGGCAGAGGCTTTAACCCACTGAGCCACCCAGGCGCCCCATGGGTGCCGGTTTTAAGGGTGTATTCAAGTTTGCGAAATTCATTGTCAGTCACGCCAATGACCTGTGTACTTCTCTCTCTCTCTATATATATATAGTATACTTGAATACAGTTAAAAACTGGGCATGGCATAAAAGCTTTCCTTGTTATCCTGGCATCTCCCCACCCAAACTCGTCCAGATTTCTTTCCCTGAAGAAAACCATTATTATTAGTTTCTTTTGAAACCTTTTTGAAATAGTCTGTGAAGACACATTTAAATATAAATGACAGAGTAGTAAATATTGTTGTGCATCTACACTTTGACTCTTTTCACTTACTACACTTTGGAGCTCCGTTCCATATTAGAATGCACAGAGTTGCCTCATTCTTTCATAGGAGCTCCTACTGTCTAGAGGTATGAGATTTAACCGGTCTCTTCCTGATGGACAGAGAGGTTCTTGTGATCTTTTGCTATTACAAATACTGCTATAATGATTGCCCGTGTATACCTGCCATTTTGCATGTGTGAGTATGGTTAATTCCCACACTTAGAATTGCTAAGTTAAGGTTATTAGACATGGCCAAACTGTCCTGCAAGAGAGGGTTCATCTTTTTAAAAGATTTTATTTATTTGAGAGAGAGTGTGTGTGAGAGAGCATGAGCCCAGGGTTGGGGGTGGGGTTGTAGAGGGAGGAGAAGCAGACGCCCAGTGGAGCAGGGAGCCTGATGTGGGGCTCTATCCCAGGACCCCAAGATCATGACCTGAGCTGAAGGCAGACACTTAACTGACTGAGCCATCCAGGCGCTGGAAGAGTGTCCATCTTTAGCGGACTTAACCTCAAGGTGAAAGAACCGTTGTTGAGAATAACATACCAACTGGCGCCATAGCCACAAGACTGTCTGTCAGCTCCCCTCTCTCTGCTGCAGTCTGAAGAACACCTTTTAGATCTCCTTTCCAAAGCATAAGCTGGTGAAATAACTCGGGGTGGCCATTTTCCAAGTGACCTTTTCCTGTTTGGAGGAGAGAGAATGTTGGGAAAATGTTTCAGAAACCTCTGTCTACACAGACTTCTAGAGTAAGAAAGGCCGGATGAAAGAGGAACAAACTCCTAGAATAGGCTGTTGCCAGCTGATGGGAAAGTCATCGCCCAGAGTGTTCATAATGTGGTGTGAGGCCCACTCAGTCCCTCGTCCACCCGCTTACTTTCACTTATGTTCACAGTGACCGCTGTATGTTCCGGGACCTATGACAGATGCGAGGGGTGTATAGGAATATGCAGACCAGGGAGCTCAAAACCTAGTTAGCTGACATGTAAAATGAGCCATTAGGATGTTCCAGGATGACAGTCATAATAGAGATATGGATAAGGAGTTAGGAAAGCATAAAGACAGACTGCGTTATGCTGACTGGATCTGCCTCACCTTCGACTTCAATCATTCTGTACAGGGCCCCCCGGTCTGTGAAAAGCCCCAGGTGAAATCTTTCCTCCAGATCAGCAGACACCTCCTCGTTTAGCTCTGCTAATTCAAAAAGACAAAGAAAATGAGGTTACTGTTTTCTGTCTAATTCTCCAAATGTATGTCCAGAACACCCATTTCAGGAGTGAAAAGAAGAGTCTTGGGACCTTGTTTATCCTAACAGAGACCCCTGCTGGTTACAAGGGTAGCAAAATAGGAGAATACTTTGAGTTTGTTAAACTCAGCCTTGGCAAAATCCAATGAGATAATTTAGTTTACAGACTGCTCAAATAAAGATTTGGGAAAAAAGGGATATAAAAAGTGAATTCCGAATTCAACATGTATTTTAAATGCAGTAGAAAACAAAACAAAAAAACTAACAAATGTCCTTAACATTCACTAGGATCTACCATGGAGGGATGCAGTATTCATTTTGTTTTTTAAAAAGTCACATGAGCAATTTTCCAGTAAGGTTAATAATGTAAAACTATATATTAGGTGTATTAAGTTATAGGAAGTCGTCAAAAAGTCCCCCAAAGAGGATTATGTATATAAGAAGAGCATAAAATATTCCTGGAGACAGACAGAAACTGGTAATAGTGTGGCCTTAAGGGGAAATGGGAGAAGTAGGTATCAGGGAATATAAAAAAGATTTACATTCTTTTTGAATCTCTGAGTATCATTTTATCATATGCATCCTGTTTTAATATGTAAAATGCAAAATTAAAAAAAATAGTTGCTCAAATATCAAAATAATAGGCACTGAATGAGGGCTTTGCAAAAGTAAAATAAAAAAACCTTCTTAAACAAAAACTTCCACCAAAATTCTAAAAAAGGAACTGCCATCTTCTGGGTATATTTCTAATAAGCAAGATTGTTTTTTTCCCCCTACATGAAGATACTGTTTCCTGGGGAAAACACAGTTGAAGGAATGGACTCGTGCTGAGCTATTTAAGCCATCATACAAATTCTGGCACATAGATGGCTGGTAACAACTCAATTTATAACAATAAATCAGAGCACTGCCTCTCAAAGTCACTGGGGAGTGCTGACAGTGGATCAGAATGGGGAGCCTGGCACTGCAGTTGGGTGGGGAGGGAAACCTGGAAGAGAATGTAGAAATACAAACAGTTTTAGACACTGGTTTGCACATTCATTCAATAAATATACAAGCACCTCTTATGTGCTAGTTCCCAGAAGACTATAGATGGGCCAAGGAAGTCTGTTTTTGTACCTTTGGAGTGTTTTGCAGTTGCTAATACCAAACAGTCCTGATGAAGCTCCTCCTTGGACCTGTGGTCCAGGCTGGTAGTCAGCGGAAGCATGGAACGAGCTTTTCGCTTCTTGGTTAAGGATTCTGAAATGTAATAAAAATACAGAGTGCCTGAAGAAGAGCTGACCAGAATCATAAAACTAGATGGCCACTGAGTGACAGTAACCTACTGAAAGGATACTGCTGGGCATCAGAAAAATTCCTACGCTTACAAAGCCTTCAAGTTAAATTAGCTGGGGACAGTGTTTACAACACACACACACACACACGTCGCTGGGAACACCCTGTGAAGCATTATCAACAGCTGCAAAATGACACTTCGCCAGGAAAACATTAAAAGTATTTAAAGTTGTTTAAGTGTTAAAGCTGTTTAAAAACATGACCCAAAACTGAAACAATCAAATCAACAAACAAATACGTAAAACCTAAAAAAACAAACAAAAACCCCAACAAAAAACCAACAACAATAAGAACCAAACACTCTGGAGTTTGTGGCTGCATGTGGTATTTGAGGGTGCTTTCACAAAACATTTTAATCATTAGACACCAACCTGGCTTCTCTTTAGGTGGCTCCTTCTTCAGTAAAGTGACTTTGTTATTAACAGTGACCTTTGACTTTTCAAAGCCTAACGAAACCGGGGCGCAGGTAACTGGTTCTCTAGAAGCTACATCATGGGGGATAAAGAAAAAAAGTTTGGAGGACAATGCAGAATCTAGTTCTTTTTAATAATTAAGAAGTATACTAGGATTAAGTGTGATTTTATGTATTCCATAAAAGAAGATACTTTGGAAAGGAAACGTGTAGTCTTCATTTTCCCACCTCACAAACTGTCTATTCTAGGAACTCTGACTAATTGGTCTAAGAAGAAGTTGTTTCTAGCTCCCACAGTTTTATACCACAGGCCCAGGAGTTCTGAAACTTTGCTCAAATGGCACAACACTTCTTAATCTATTTAGATGACAAAGTACTAATTGCATGTTTAATTGCAATAGAGAATATTAAGGGTATGTGATATGGAGTCACAATCCTGAGGACACACAACCATGAACTTTAAAAAAGAAAAAAAGCCCAGCTGTTGATCTATAGGGGTAAAGGACACTTTGTGCAACCATTTTGTGATAAAGAGGTATTCTGATGAGCCTTAAAAAAATTAAATAAATAAACCCATTAAACTTTTAGCTCTTTATTTTCCTAAACTATGAGTCCAACAGCCATTCCTTGGGATGGAAAGGGTCTGGATGTATCTGTACCATAGACTTTGGCCATTTTAATTGTCACATCCAAATATTCCATTTTAGGATTAAACATGAGTCACTGCTTCTATTTATACTTTCTGCTCTTTAATCATTTTAATAGGTCACAGGCACCACAACTTGAAGGTAAACATAAAAAAAAATTAAAGTACTAAAATTTCATCCAGTAACACTTTTTCTCTTCAAACTAGAAACAGACTACATTAGAAATTAGGGACAAAGCCCTGAAAAACTGTTCTGTGAGAAATCTAACTGCCATGATAGCTTACCAAACTAGAAGAACCTAACTCATATATTTTTTTCAGAAACAACACAGACACACTAGGTACAAACCCAGTTATGAAAGGTGAGAACTCGTGAGTTTCCAGAGTGGTGGTAGCTTCTAGGCTGGGTATTTGTATACAACAGTGGCTTCTTTCAGTAACTGTCTAGATGTCCTAGACATCTGGGACTGGGAAAACTTCTCCCATATGCATTTCTGTGGATAGATGCCCCTGGTTTCACTTTGCCCCATAGTCTTGTCCTTGTTAGTAAGAAGTGTTTTCTGAAGACCTTCACTATTTCTATCCCAGGCTTCCACCAGATTCCCTTTAACACTTCAGAGGTTTAGAGGCTTAAAACAACTCTTTAAGAAACTAATGCAGTTTCTGAAGGGATGGGACAGTAAGTAGGTCAAAGGCAGTGAAGTTTTTAACTGAGTAAGGACCTAGCTTAGTTTGCTGGACATGCCTGCTACCTGCCAGAGTCCGGGAAACACAGGATTTGGCCACATACCTACTGAGGCAACGCCACTGGGGAACTCTGGCTCCCGGGCTTCCTCTTCACCCTCCTGGTCTGACACGCCATTCTCAACAGGTCCTGAGCTCTCCCTGATGCTCTCGTCTTCATTTCCATCGTATACTTCTTGCTTTACAGGAGCTCTCGAGGTGGGCTTTTTCTTCTTTTTGGGCTTTGGCTTAGGTTGAGAGAGCCTCTTTTTCTCTAATTCAATACTTTTCTTACCTAGAGGAATCACAGTTAAGACAAGGACAGACTAAAATACATATTCTCCCATCCCAGTACTAACCAGTCCCGACCCTGCTTAGCCTCCGAGATCAGAGGAGATCGGGTGCATTCAAGGTCGGATGGCTGTAGATAAAATATGTATTCTTGGTTAAAAGCACTGTAGGAGATATCTCCAAAACTTCATCACTCTTCTTTTTGATAGTGTTCTCACCATTTCCCTTCCTTCCCAATAAATTGTTAGAGCTGTATCATCAACATGGTAACCAAACCCTTGCAGGATTTCATTAAATCATTAATATGATGCCCAATTATCCTTGAACACTTGTACTATGTATTCTTTGCAGAGGGACATTCTCCTGCATTACTACAGCACAGCCATTAGAATCAGGAAATTAACATCAATACATTACTACTGTCTACTCTACATACTGTATTCAAGTTCTGCCAAATGTACAGAGAATGTCTTTTATAGCAAAAGGAACAATCCAGGATTACACAATGTTCTTGCTTGTTATGCCTCTCTAGTTTCCCTCAGCCTGAGACAGGCTTGTTTTCCTTTAACTTTCATGCCTTGAAACTTGTCCTGTAAAAATTACAGGACAGTTACTTTGTTGATTTCCCCGATTGCCAGATGTTTGTCATGATTAAATTTAGGTTTTGCATTTTGGGCTGACATACAGAGGAGTGATGCTGTCAGTACAACATTGGAGGTAGCACAAAATTTGTTTGTCTCATTATTGGATTGTTTACTTTCACCACCTGATTAAGGGGGTGTCTTGCAGATTTCTCCTTGAAAAATCATTTTCCTTTGTAATTACTAAGTATTTGCATCCACTAGTTTTAGGATCCATTGATGTTTCTTTCTTTCTTTTTTTTTTTAACTTATTTGACACACACACACAATCACAAGTAGGCAGAGTGGCAGGCAGAGGGAGAGGGAGAGTGAGAAGCAGGCTCCCCGATGAGCAGAGAGCCTGATGCAGGGCTCTATCCCAGGACCCTGGGATCATGACCCAAGCCAAAGGCAGATGCTCAATCGACTGAGCCACCCAGGTGCCCCTCCATTGATGTTTCTGGACCACAAACTGTTACTGTGTTAATTGCTGAATGGTAATTTGCTGATTCCATCATTCATTCTACATTTAATAGTTGGCATTCTATTATGAACAAGAGCTTTTCTTTCTCCCCATTTATTTAGACCTTCATTTTTTTTCTCCCTCAATATGGACTCATGGATTCCCATTTTGTTTTAATTGGTTATTACTTATTTTACTTTTTTTTTTTTTAAAGATTTTATTTATTCATTTGATAGAGACACAGCGAGAAAGGGAATACAATCAGAGGGAGTGGGAGAGGGAGAAGCAGGCTCCCCACTGAGCAGGAAGCCCGATGCAGGGCTCAATCCCAGGACCCTGGGATCATGACCTGAGCCAAATGCAGATGATTAACAACTGAGCCACCCAGGCGCCCCTACTTATTTACTTTCTAAGTATTTTTTTTTTTTTTTTTTTTTTTTAAGATTTTGTTTCTCTGAGAGAAAGAGAACATGAATGGGATGGAAGGGCAGAGGGAGAGGGAGAAGCAGGCTTCCCACTGAGCCGGAGCCTGATGACGCAAGGCTCCATCCGAGGACCCTGGGATCAGTACCCGAGGCAAAGGCAGATGCTCAACCAACTGAGCCACCCAAGGCGCCCCTACTTTCTAAGTTTTAAGGCCTTTATCCTTTGCTTTTTTTAAAGTCATCTTTATTGAGGTATAGTTTAACATACTATACCTACTTTTTAATACTCTGGTGAGTTTTGACAGATGTATAATCATGTAACTCACCACCACAAATAAAATATGAAATATTTCTATTATCTCAAAACATTCCCTCCTGCCTCTTTGCAGTAAGATGCACTTTCTGAGTCCCAGGCAGTCACTCATCTGCTGTCACTATAGTTTCGCCTGTTTTAGAATTTTGTATTACATATGATTGTATTTTCTACTGTACATTAGAATTATACAGCGTGTAGTCTTTTGTGCCCAGTGTCTTCTGCTCAGTATAACATTTCTAGGGATTCATCCATATTGTTGTTTTTATCAGTAGTTACTTTCTTTCTTTTTTTTTTTTTTTAATTTTTACTTATTTATTTGACAGACAGAGATCACAAGCAGGCAGAGAGGCAGGCAGAGAGAGGGGGGAAGCAGGCTCCCCGCCGAGCAGAGAGCCCGACGCGGGGCTCGATCTCAGGACCCTGAGATCAAGACCTGGGCCGAAGGCAGAGGCTTAATCCACTGAGCCACCCGGGCGCCCCAGTTACTTTCTTTTTATAGCTGAATGGAATTCCACTCTAGGGATAGACCATAGTTTATTTACCAGCTGATGGACTTGTGGGTTGTTTTTAGTTTGTGGCGATTACAGATAAAGCTGCTATAAGCATTCTTTTATTTATTTATTTATTTATTTATTTTAAAAAAGATTTTATTTATTTATTTGACAGAGAGACCCAGCGAGAGAGGGAACACAAGCAGGGGAGTGGGAGAGGAAGAAGCAGGCTTCCCACAGAGCAGAAAGCCCGATGTGGGGCTTGATCCCGGCACCTGGGATCATGACCTGAGCCAAAGGCAGACGCTTAAGGACTGAGCCACCCAGGCACCCCTGCTTTAAGCATTCTTTTATAAATTTTTAATATGGATATATCTTTTCATTTATTTGGATCATTTTTACTTGTATATTATTCTGTCTAGTTTTTTTGTTTTTTTTTTTTAAAGATTTTGTTTATTTATTTATCAGAGAGAGAGAGGGAGAGAGAGCGAGCACAGGCAGACAGAGTGGCAGGCAGAGGCAGAGGAAGAAGCAGGCTCCCTGCCGAGCAAGGAGCCCGATGCGGGACTCGATCCCAGGATGCTGGGATCATGACCTGAGCCGAAGGCAGCTGCTTAACCAACTGAGCCACCCAGGCGTCCCTCTGTCTAGTTTTTTAAAAGATTTTATTTATCTATTTGACAGGGAGAGAGAGAGAACAAGCAGGGGGAGCAGCAGAGAGAGAAGCAGGCTCCTTGCTGAGCAGGGAGCCCAATGTGGGGCTTGATCCCAGGACTCTGGGATCATGACCTGGGCCAAAGGCAGACGCTTAACTGACTGAGCCACCCAGGCGCCCCGCCCCTCTGTCTAGTTTTCTAGCTGTTTATGGCAGGTGGGCAAGTTGGCACCTTGATCTTTGACTGCCAGAAATGGAATTCTTTTTTTCACTATTTTCAAGTTTAGACTGTCCCAGAATTGGTTAGTGGGAGCCCTGCGAGCTGGCTTCTTTGTCCTCTTGATATATCTCAGTTTTTAAGCACTTCCTTCCTTTGTGGCACCAGATGATGTTCCAGGCCCATATCTTATTTTTTCCTTTCCCAATCTGGAATTAGGCATTTCTCTAAGAAGCTCTGGTTGGTCTCTTTTTTTTTTTTTTTTTTAAAGATTTTATTTATTTATTTGACAGAGAGAGATCACAAGTAGGCAGAGAGGCAGGCAGAGAGAGAGAGAGAGAGAGGGAAGCAGGCTCCCCGCTGAGCAGAGAGCCCGATGCGGGACTCGATCCCAGGACCCTGAGATCATGACCTGAGCCGAAGGCAGCGGCCCAACCCACTGAGCCACCCAGGCGCCCCTGGTTGGTCTCTTTTAACAGAAAATGATACACAGAAACCAAGACCTGGGTGCTAGGTATAACTCATTAGTATTTGTATGTTGTCCTCATGGCTGCATTCTTTGGTTAGGAAGGCAACCCATGCCATACTATCACTGCGACTCTACAGGAATGTCCTCTTTTTTTGACCTTGATCAACTCAATTACTGAGGAAGGGAGAAAGAGAATTAGGCAAGCATTTACAGGCTCCTGGTTCTGACTGACCTTGAGGAGGCCGGGAATGTTCTTGCATGGAAGTAAGCCATTTGTACACACAGAAGTCATCTGCCCCTGAGTAGATGCAGTCTGGATCCAGGGGGGACCATGCTACACAAAGCAGTCGACCTCGATGTCCTCGGAAATTGCAAAGAGGCTCTTCTCGGAGAGTATCCCACACCTAAAACCCAAAGTCACACAATAGCATAGATAAATTCTGGTTAATCCATTACTTTGGGGGATTTAAGTTAAAAAAGATTTTTTAAAAATATGTATACTCTCATTTCCCCTTATGATTTATTATTTTCTCTTAGGAGTTCAAATTTTAGAAATATTTTTTCTTGTAGAAGGCTTATGCACTCTGGGATATACAGACATTCTTATGAGGATGATTCTGAATGGGCTTCTAATGGTGCCCTACAGATTTCACTGTACTATATGAGCATTCTGTTTTTTGGGCTTGGGAGTCTGATGTCATGAAGAGAATTTTTTTTTTTAAGATTTTATTTATTTATTTGACGGAGAGAGAGATTACAAGCAGGTAGAGAGGCAGGCAGAGGGGGAAGCAGGCTCCCCGCTGAGCAGAGAGCCTGATGCAGGGCTCAATCCCAGGACCCTGACGTCATGACCTGAGCTGAAGGCTGAGGCTTAACCCACTGAGCCACCCAGGCACCCCTCATGAAGAGAATTTTAATTTAGAGCCTATACTTGCATGTGTAGGGCATGTGTATGATTCTGATTTCTCACAGGTGACTCTTTTGTCCCCATCTCTGTGAGATTATCAATTTCCTTACGTTTCTTGAATTATCCCATCTCCATTTCACAGAGGGCAGCCCTTCCTGGTTCCTAGCTTTGTGCAAATAGCTCAGTCACAACTCAACACTGAGATGGACATCCATCAGAGGTTAGCTCTCCAATTACTCACGTCTGTTCTGGTTCTGGTATCTGAAAGTCCTACCTCATGGCTCTGGCTTGGCATCTCGTCTTTATTTTTTCCAGTTTGAAGATTTTCGACTCACCAGTTTATCATTAAAAACTGTTATTGAGGGGTGCCTGGGTGGCTCAGTGGGTTAAAGTCTCTGCCTTCAGCTCGGGTCATGATCCCAGGGTCCTGGGATCGAGCCCTGTGTCAGACTCTCTGCTCAGCAGGGAGCCTGCTTCCTCCTCTCTCTCTGCCTGCCTCTCCGCCTACTTGTGATCTCTGTCAAATAAATAAATAAAATCTTAAAAAAAAAAATCTGTTATTGATTTATGGCCCCCGTTTCTGTGTTTAAAAACAGGAGCAAGTACTTCTCACATCAATTTAGTCCATCATATGACAATAAGAATGAAATGTTAAAAAACAGCTCTTCTTATCAATACTTTCCCTGTCATCTAAATAAAACAAAAATAAAAATAAAACCCCAAAACCCAATCTTAGCCTGCCAAGGGCTCAGATATGTGGGATGAACTAAAATGCCTTCTAAAGCTCAGAATACCCCTTTCTGTAGAAGATAATGGCCAGAGAAAAAATGTACACAACTGGGGGAAAAGAGGAAAGAGTTCCAGTTAGCATACATAGTAAAGCACCTACAGAATCAAGGACACAATAGTACCTGAGCTGTACCATCGTAGGAAGCAGATACCAGCCTTCCATCATGATGTGGGCTCCATGCCACACTGGTAATCTTGGCTGTGTGCCCTGACAGGGTCCGGTAGGGCTCTGTAATGGTCACTGGAGATTCAGGATTGCTCTCTAAGAGACAAGGGGAAGATGTCATTTCTACCAATAGCAACAACAAAAAGACACAGCGGAGTTAACATGGAGAGTCAAGATTTTGCCATGTGCTTTCTAGACGACTTTCAGCAGGCCGTATTATTTATTGGTTAAGACAATGGGCACGTAAGCAGTGCCTCCCACATGGGTTTACCACAAGAAGCGTCAGCTGTCATTCTGTCTTTCTAAAAGCCACCAAAATGAAAATAGTATCTTTTGCATGTAATATCAAGAAGGATGTATCATCACTTTTATGGTAGCTGAAGATACATACATAATGTGAATCTAATCATATTTTCATACCAGACTATCCCAGACTAAGGGGACATCTATAAAATAACGGGGCAGTATTAAAAAGATTATAAAAGAAAAGAAAAGGCTTAAAAAAGAAAAGAAAAGAAAAGAAAAGAAAAGAAAAGGCTTAGAGACTATTCTTGATTTTATAAAGGACATCGCTGGATCAACTGACAAAACTAGAATATGAGGGATGCCTGGGTAGCTGTTGGTTAAGCGGCTGCCTTTGGCTCAGATCATGATCCCAGCATCCTGGGATTGAGTCCCACATTGGCCTCCTTGCTCTGCAGGGAGCCTGCTTCTCCCTCTGCCTCTGCCTGCCACTCTGCCTGCCTGTGCTCTCTCTCTCTGACAAATAAATAAATAAAATCTTTAAAAAAAACCACAAGAAAACCCTAGAATATGGGTGGTAGATTAAACTACTGTATACATATTGTTAAATTAACTGAAGTTCATAATGGAACTGTAGATTGTAAGGGAATATCCTTATTCTTACAAAATACACAAATATTAAGGGACATGGGGCATGATGCATGCAACAGCAACAGTTTGGAAAAAATATGTACTCAGGCACACACATACACAGAACCACGTGACTATGACAAAAGGTTAACAGTTATTGAACGTGTGAGAGGGTGTATGAGAGTTCTCCGTATTATTCTGGAATCTTTCCTCTAAGCCTGAAATAAAGTAATATTGATTCTGGCCATTTTTTGGTCTTTTCCTGTTATTCAGTAGATATGAAATAAAAAACAAATAGAGATGTTAGTGTTAAAGTAGACAAAGATCTACATCACTCTGAACAGTTAAGTTAATGCCCTCTGCCAAAGTGGATGCTTAATTTGGAATCCCACTAATAATAAGGACGAGGAAAAGTTGTCTAATGTGTCATGCTCATTAGTTATACACTGTCTTCTACTAATTGTTAGGAAAGTCTGTTTATACTTTAATAGTTTTTCCATATTGCTTTTAACTTGAGGGAACCACTGCTAGAATCGTTTTTTTTGAGTTGTTGTTGTTACAGATAAGGATTCTCAGAAAACTATGGAAAATTCTAGAGAAAATAAAAATGTCAACTATGTTCACTACGGCTGACAGCACACACTTGGCAGTATTCTAGAAACAGTTTAGTGTTCGATTATAATTTCTTCATATTAGGAAATTAGGAAAAAAGTAATCTCACTGCTTTTGTGTTTAAAAAAGCAGCTCTTTTAACCATGTATGCAGACTCTCTCTCACCACCCCAAGATCATGACCTGAGCCAAAACCAAGAGTCTGATGTATAACCGACTGAGCCACCCAGGCTACCTGTCTTATTTTAATGAAGAAGAATATGTTACTTTTGTTTTGTTTTGTTTTGAAGGATTTTTTTTTTTTTAAAGATTTTATTTGACAGACAGAGATCACAAGAAGGCAGAGAGGCAGGCGGAGAGACAGGAGGAAGCAGGCTCCCTGCCGAGCAGAGAGCCCGATGCGAGGCTCGATCCCAGGACCCTGGGATCATGACCCGAGCCGAAGGCAGAGGCTTTATTTAACCCACTGAGCCACCCAGGCGCCCCACTTTTGTTTTGTTTTTTAAAGATTTTATTTATTTAATTTGAGAGAAAGTGAGATAGAGAAAAGCAGGGTGAGAGGCAGGCAGAGGGAGAGGGAGAAGCAGGCTCTCCCCTGAGAAGGGAGCCCAATGCAGGACTTGATCCCTGGACCCTGGGATCATGACCTGAGCCGAAAGGAGATGCTTAACAGACTGAACCACCAGGCGCCCCAAGAGTATGTTCTTTTAAAAGCAGAAAAAAACAACAAGAATAACATTTTAATACCAAAAAGCAAGTAAAAAAAAAAATTAGAATGCAAAGTAGCTGGAGTGTAAAGAGTGCAAAGCAGTGTAAGAAACCAAAGGTACCTATGACAGTCTTTAGGTTGTGCACATAAATGATGGCATTGTTGGACCCAGAGGCCATCAGGTAGCTCAGCTCTGGCTGACTGCCATGCTCATGATGCCAGCTGATGGTATTCACGAGCTTGTGATGCTGCTGGATGGTGCATATCAGTTTCAGGTTGGGAACCTGAAATATTTCTATTGATCTGGAATAGCAAACACATGAGAAGAAAGACAGATGATCAAATTACAGTCTAATGCAAACAGGTATCTCCCTCATTCCATCACTCAAATAAAGGTGAAATGGAATAGGGTAACCCTATCTATCACTGCAAAGTTCTCTTACAGAGAACTAGAAACAAAAGGCTGTTCTTTCGACAACTATATTCAGCTTTAAGAAAATCCCAACAATCTCTGTAAAGTTGTGTTTCTCAGCCTCTTGTGACAAATGGTGCTATGGAAAAGCTAAAATAGAATTAATGAACCAATGGCTAAATTAGGACTATTTGCTATGATCAACATCAGAAAGAGCACAGTGAGGTCTAAAAAGCATTTCTGCCCAGGCTTACATTTAAAAAATGAAGATTTAGACAGTCCAGTGCAGTAGATGAGCATTTTGTGAAGCATAAAATAATTTTCTTTTTTTTTTTTTAAAAGAAACAAACACATACCCGTCTTCGTTGCCAAGAGCCATGATTTTGCCATCTGCTTTCCAGCTGATCTCTGTGTGTACAGGCAATTTGTACTAGAAAGCAAAACAAACCGATCTTGACTAAAAGCACTGTTCTTCTCTCTGCGTATCTTACAAATCAATGATGACAGCATGAGAAAAAAAGTCCCTGGAGTTTAAAATGTTCTAATTATGCAACTTGTAAATAACCTACATAGAGTTACCACAAGAGTTACTAAAAGCAAGCATTCTAATTGTAATTTGCTTAATTGGGACAAAAAAGAGAGGCCAGTAAATATTAAATATTAAAGTTTACAGTATCTAACCTTCATTAAATGAACTTCATTTACATTACATTTGAACTTCATTAAAATGATTTTTATCCCACAGCAGAGAAGGTAACATGTCTATTGGCTTGGTAATATGGTAATATGGGGGTCATGTCTCCTTTTTTTTTAAAAAAAGATTTTATTCATTTATTCGACAGAGAGAGAAATCACAAGTAGGCTGAAAGGCAGGCAGAGAGAAAGCGAGAAGCAGGTTCCCTGCTGAGCAGAGAGCCCAGTGCGGGGCTCGATTCCAGGACCCTGGGATCATGACCTGAGCTGAAGGCAGAGGCCTTAACCAACTGAGCCATCCAGGTGCCCCAAGGGGTCATGTCTCCTTAACAAAAGCTTTATATACACTACCCTGGTTCTCTTCCTATTTCTGTTTCTTTTTTTTTTTTTTCCTCCCAACTGTTGGTGTTTCACCAAGGGACACCCTCTTGTCTTCTTATCTCTTTAGAACATTTCATATATGCCCACAGCTTCTTCAGCTACCATTCATCTGAAGGAATTCCAAATGTCTTTCTTTCTTTTTATTTATTTATTTTTATTTATTTATTTTTTACATTTTATTTATTTATTCGACAGACAGAGATCACAGGTAGGCAGAGAGGTAGGCAGAGAGAGAGGAGGAAGCAGGCTCCCCGCTGACCAGAAAGCCTGATGCAGGGCTCGATCCCAGGAACCTGGGATCATGACCTGAGCCGAAGGCAGAGGCTTTAACCCACTGAGCCACCCAGGCACCCCTCTTTCTTTCTTTTTAAAAGAGAGAGAGAGAATGAGTGAGTTCTCAAGCAGTTGGGGAGAGGCAGAGGGGAGGGAAAGAGAGAATCCCATGCAGGCTCCACACCCAGCATGGAGCCCGATGCAGGGCTCAATCTCATCACTCCAAGATCATTACCTGAGCCAAAATCAAGAGTTGGATGCTTAACTGACTGAGCCACCCAGGTGCCCCAGGAATTCCAAATTTCTAACTCCAGCCTAAACTACTTGTATGAAGTCTTTTTTTTTTTTTAAAGATTTTACTTATTTATTTGACAGAGAGAGAGATATTACAAGTAGGCAGAGAGGCAGGCAGAGAGAGAGAGAAGCAGGCTCCCAGCCGAGCAGAAAGCCTGATGTGGGGCTCGATCCAGGACCCTGAGATCATGACCTGAGCTGAAGGCAGAGGCTCAACCCACTGAGCCACCCAGGTGCCCCATATGAAGTCTTTTTTTAAGCTTTTATTTTTAGGTAATCTTTATACCCAACATGGGGCTTGAAACCACAACCCTGAGATCAAGAGGCACGTGCTCTGGGGGGTGCCTGGGTGGCTCAGTTGGTTAAGCATCTACCTTTGGCTCAGTTCATGATCCTGGAGTCCTGGTACCGAGTCCCTGGCTCAGTGGGGAGTTTGCCTCTCCCTGCTTGTGTGTGTGTTTTTTAAAATATTTATTTATTATTATTTTTATTAATAATTTAATAATTAATTTTATTATTATTATTTTATTTTTTTTCTCAAAGAAAAAATAAATCTTGAAAAAAAGAATAAAAGAAAAATTAAGTCTTGGAAAAAAACAAAAAGTCACATGCTCCACTGACTGAGTCAGCCAGGTGCCCCTCCTTGCATGAAATTCTTATGCACATTCAACCACAAAACTAAAAGCTCTTTCAGAACAGAAATTTTATCTCTTTTATTCACTGCTGAATGTTAATGCTGAGATAATATTTAATAAAAGAATACAGTTGATAAAAATCAGTTTGATTAAATGTTATTTTTGTTATTCAAAAATTCAAAAATAGGAGCCCCTGGGTGGCTCAGTGGGTTAAAGCCTCTGCCTTCAGCTCAGGTCATGATCCCAGGGTCCTGGGATTGAGCCCCGCATCCGGCTCTCTGCTCAGCAGGGAGCCTGCTTCCCTTCCTCTCTCTCTGCCTGCTTCTCTGCCTACTTGTGATCTCTGTCAAATAAATAAATAAAATCTTTAAAAAAAATGCTCATTTGCAGGAGTAAGGAACTTTCAACATTTACGGTTTCCCTTCAAAAGACAGTTCTGGCATAGATAAATTGATAAAATGGTAAGGCAAAAGTGATTAAATTTGGGTCTCTGGGTCAAGGATATAAGCGAACTATGTGTATTATTTTTGTGTAAATTCTGTAATTATTTCACCAAAACATTAAAAATAAAATGGTTATTCTGTCTTGAGCAAAGTACTTTGCAGCCACACTTGGTCACCATATTAATTTTTACCAAAGTCTCACTATGGAGGAAGTGGCTGGCCTGAAAAGGATGCTGGCCAGAAAAAGATCTGAATATTTATCATATATCACCATGGCAATTGAGACAAAACTTTTATTTGTATGTATGTGTGTGTGTGTGTGGTTAAGTTCCTTGGTTTATTCTGGAATTAAGATTTCTACATTATGTATTATAAATCAGAAATTCACTAATGCTTTTAGGAACATCTAAGAAATCTGTTAGCATAATGCATATCTCTAATAATGGCATTGTTATGCAAGATGGGAAAGCAAGATGATGTAGAGATTCAGAGAAGACTTTAGACCACAAGAACTCACTTTGATTGAATTGGTGTCCCTGATGAGTTTGTTGATATCATAGGCCTCTCCACCAAGCTTCCAGGGGTTATGCTGTAAGACAATCCCTTCCCCTCCACAGCTGTATAAAGTGAGGGAAGGTCTGTCTCCTTCTCCTCCTATAGGAGATAATAAAGTTTATTAGTTTCGAATTTCATCAGCTTAACTATTTGTTGCTATACTGTAGCATACTATGAGATGTTTTAAAAGAATTTTATTAACACATTGGAATAAATTCACTGTTCCTTGCATATAAACACAGTTATTGGGAGAAATAAAAAGATATACTAATTCTAGAGTAATATTTATAATACAGAATATTTGTTTTAGCCATTCTTCTGCTATTCAAATAGTACGGGTATTAAAGCTGGGTTAAAAAAACATGTTCGCAATGTTTATAAGAATTTATTTACCTTTCCTTTCAGAAATGAGCCCTCCATTCCGTGCACATTTAAACATATGGGTTTCCTGTGACTAACTGTAAGGGGCTGTCCTCAAAGCAATGGTTTAGTATTCCGGCAATCCTCTTGTTGACTCTCAAGAAGCAAACAGTGGTTCTTGTGGGTTTCTTTAAGGATGAGTTTTATTTTCACCACTGCTAGAACTATGCCTGGCACCAAATCAAGGATCCACTAAAACAGTTGTTGAATGAATGAAGGAATGACCTCCAACTGCAATGCTGCTTGGGTTCTGATGATTTACATTATTTTCTCTGTGTACTGCCATTACTATGGATATCACTTTAGGGGTAATAAAGATAAGGCTGAGAAGCAAGAAGAGGTAAAGGGTCAGACTACAGTGATGCCAAAAAGAGATCATTTGAGGAATTCTAAGTGTGCTTTGATTGTAGGTGAAAACAGATTATCAGTACTCCATTTTTATACTCAAATAACATTGTAATTCTGATAAAATTAAAAAGAAATAGCAAATTTTAGTGAAAAAGCATTAGACCGGGGGCCAGAAGCCAGTATGAGGGAACTACATGCACCATGAAAAAAATTCAGCTTGAAGAGACCAAATGATGCTTTCGAGTTTGGGGATTCTTATTATGGGTGAATGGTTCTAACTTATTACCTGCTGTGACTACCCTTAGGGATCCTTGGGGAGACATAGCAGCCTGCCTAAGCAGTCACTGTACTAGAATATTTATGGCTTTCTAGCTTGAGTATCTTACAATTAAACTGAAAGAAAGAGAATGCACTCATGTTTGCTAGAGAATGGCTCAGGTACTTACCAAGCGAAATGGGGGGTAGTGGTGGCCCCCAGGCTAAAGTGTACACAGTCTTCTTATGATATGTGCTAGAAATCTGTGGAGGTCTGGGGGGAAAGGGGATGACAAACAGAAATTTAAACAGAAGGCACAGTGGAAAACAGACCCACCTTTTTCTAAAATGTTCCTACCTACTAGTTGCTGCTACTAGAGAAAAACAATTTAACAGTATCCTTCTCTAAATAGCTGATTTTGGAGAAGCCAACCCTTAAATAACATACCATGGGAATGATACCTGCCACCAAAATGATTAAGTCCCAAAAGTACTTTACCCAGAAAAATAGGTTATCCCTCCCCGCTACCCCCTCTCCCTACTGTGGGACCAGTTTGGGATTTTTTCCCCTCTCCCCCCAGTTACCCACTTCACTTAAATGTCATATATTCTTTTTTTTTTTTTTAATATCATATATTCTAATGTTACTGTAGTTACAAGTATGGTAAAGGTTATGACAACTAGAGAAAAACAGAACAAGACAGAAAATGTGAACTGTTCAACCCAGAACTACGGTTACTGCTAAGTGTCTGCTATCATCATACAGATGGACCCACCTCACTTTCAAGTAAAAGACCAGAAGTCATTTTAGGCTTACCCTGTCATTAATATCACATTCTTAAACTAAGGCAAGATTTTAGAGAAGTCTAATTTCAAAGTTTTTGACTGAAGACATCTTGCTCTTGAGGGTCATGTGGAAGGCTGGGGTGGTTAAAGACACATGAAGTGTCAGTAAAGGGCAGTATGGCTGTTACCTTTACCATAAACCGTGTTCTCTGTATGATGTGTGAATTCCTGGGGTCCAGAACCTATGACCAAACTAGCTGTTGACTTATTTACTTCCACATTTCTGACACATGCATCATCATCATTCTGGACAATAAACTCCAATTTCTTTGGGCTCAAAGAAATAAAACAAGTGGTCCTGACTGAATACTGCCTAACAGCGTATCTATACCTCCTACTATATACCCTTCCTGTTTGTGTTTGGATATTCAGCTTGTAATAACCAGAAGATATTAATTTAATAGAATTAGTCAACAATTTTGTGAAGACACAGAGCTATTTAAATTGAATTCTGGTTTTACTTTTTTCAGTGCCCCTTTGAGATAGTATATTATTATTTTTTGAGAATTAAAAAATGGAGTTAACTGCAGAACAGAAAATGCAGTAACTGACTGCATATAGGTTTACGTATGTACTTAAAAAATTGCATATAAAAAAGGTTGCCTCTGCAGTGTAGCTAATAATTCTTACTTAGAAATGAATGATCTAGAATAGGGATTGGCAAACGTAGCCTGAAAAGGGCCAGCCAGTACCCATCTCCTCTCACTGTGCTCTGGTGCTATGAAAGCAGCCTCCGATAAGGTGTAAACAAATGAGTGCAGCTGGGTTCTGATAACGCTTTATCTGCGGACATTGAAATCTGAATTCCGTGTAATTTTCATGTCATGAAATAGTAGTCATTTGGTTTTTTCCCCCAATAATTTAAAAAGGTAGAACCATTCTTAAGCCATGAGCTGTGGCTCTCCAATCCCTGGTTTAGAACAGTGCTGTTCGATAAGCACTGGGCCTTGTGCACCCAAAATGTGGCTCAGGAGAAACAAGGAACGCAACTTCTAATTTGATTTAATTTTAATTATTTTAACTATAAATAGCATTTTGGGGCTACAAAAATGAACAGCGTAGGTCTGGAATCTAATCAAGCGTCTAGGATAGCTGTGTGTTAATAGACTCATAAAGTGAGCCATACAGATGAGCCACATATCCAGCATAAAGCTTTCTTATAGCCACATTCAAAGAAGCAAAAGAAATAGGTGAAATTAAATTTCAATAGTATATTTTATTTAGCTCAATATACAAAAGTATTATCTTTTAAAATATCAAAATAAAATAATTATTGAGATATTTTATATTTTAGAGGAGGGGAGAGGCTGTCTTTGAATTCGAGTGTATTTACACTTACAGCACAGCCCAATAGTCACCTGTGGCTAAAGACTACTGGAATGGACAATGAAGCTCTAGATATAACTTCCAGCTTGCAGGGAATATGGGGAATACTGAAATGAGTTAGAAATCCCCACAAAGAAATAACTAGGTAAGCCCAAAATGTAGAATATTTTCACCAAAAACTTATCTGGTATCTTCAAACTGAAAAGGCAATGTTATGGAAAGAAGTGGGGGTGCTCTTTTAGAGTAAGAGAGACTAAAGAGACAAAATGCAATGGGTTGAACCCTAATTGAAATGAATTTGAAAAAAAAATAGCTAGGAAAAACATTTTTGGCTCAGCTGAAGAAAAGTGTATATGGACTGGATATTAGATCATATTATGGAATTACTATTAATTTTAAGTGTGCAAAGATAAGGAAAGTATGGCAAAATGTTAACCAATGGTGAGTCTAGGTGGAAGGCACAGAGCTCTTCTTTGTACTAGGCTTCCAGTGTTCATGGACACCTGAAAAATTCTGTAAGAAAAGCTGAAGGAGAGCAGAAGCAAATGATTTATTTTCGTGGTAACCACAGGTCCGAAAGCCTGAACACTATCACCTGAAAAAATTTTAAAAATATAAATCCAAGTTGTAAGCGTCAAGTCTCACAGCCAGGATCTTAAAGATGTTTCCCAGGCCAATTCTGATGTACATCCAGGCTTATGCATCAAAATTAACTCCATCAATGACATTATGGTCAGTGGGTCAAACACTCTATTTCTTACTTGTTGGAGTAGGTGTCATACAATCCCACTTTCCCGTCATCAGTCCCAAAAGCTAAGCAGCCTTCCTTGGCTGGGTGCCAGCACAGCTACAAAACACAGGAGGAGAGGGGCAACACTGTCAAGGGAACCATTGGGTTATCCTTCGAGTATTCAAATGCACAACTTTCTTGCTCTTGGTATCTTCTAACTTTAAAAGTAACAAATTCTCATTATTTAATAGAAGCAAAGCAATACAGCAAAGTAAAAGTCACTGGTAAGCTCACCATCTGAAACATCCCATTGCCAATTTTGTATCTTTCCAGGTTTTTTTTTTGTGAATAAAGCTAAATATATACAGTTGAAAAAAACAAAAATAGGCTCAAACATTTAAATGATGTGCATGATCACTGTTGAGTGGGGAGAAAAGATTCCACAGTACTTTAGAAAATAGGAGTCTATTAATATAATCTGCAACAGTGGTTCTCTGCTTTATACTAGTGGGAGAATAGGGACACCTGGGTGGCTCAGTTGGTTAAGCTGCTGTCTTCAGCTCAGATCACGATCCCAGCGTCCTGGGATTGAGTCCCACATCAGGCTCCCTGCTCAGCGGGGAGCTTGTTTCTCCCTCTGCCTCTGCTGCCACTCTGCCTGCCTATGCTCTCTCTGTCTCTCTGACAAATAAATAAATAAATAAATAAATAAATAAAACCTTCAAAAAAAAAAAAAAGTGGGAGAATAGAGTGGAGGGTAGGATGATTTTTTGCGATCTACACTTCTATACAGTTTGGTTTTCTTTTTTTCTGTTGTTACTATGTTGTTATTATTTTATTATTTTTTTAAAGATTTATTTGTTTGAGAGAGAGAGAATCTCAAGCAGACTCCACACTGAATGCTGAGTGCCTGCATGGGGCTGGATCTCAGGACCCTGAGATCCCAACCTGAGCTGAAACCAAGAGTCAGACACTTATCCAACTATGCCACCTAGGAGTCCCTGTTATTTTTTTATTGAAGTATAGTTGACATACAATGTTATAATTAGCTTCAGGTGTATGACATAGTGATTTGACAATTCTGAATGGTTTTCCTTTTAACCAAACATTTATTGCTTTTAGACTAAATAGAGAAAACAAAAAACATATATAGTTGTATAATCTGCAATTCATGTTTTATAATTTTCACTTTCCATGAATCACCAACACCTTTCCATATCAAAGAAAGAGCCACATTAACATTTTTAATAGTTTGATATCATTCAATATGTTTTGTATTATAACTTAAATATCTTCTATGAATGTACATCCAGATCATTTTTAATTTCTTACTACAAGAATTACTTATTCGAAAAAAGTTCAGAGCAAGCTCAAAGAAATCATCCTTACCGCTGTAACCTTGGACTTGACACCCTGCCAAAAATTTTTCACATCGTAGTTGTTCTTGATGGACAGTGTATTCCATACGCGGATCATGCCATCCCCAACGCCTATGGCCAAACAGCCCATGTCCACAGGAGAGAAAGCTAGGCTATAGGCAAACCCACCGAGGGAAGGTAGGGTCCAACAGCACTCAAGGGTGGCCATGTCCCAACATTTTACCTGAAAAGATTAAGGGTTAGGGTCTAAATATAAAAAAAGATCAGAGAAACTAGAAAAAGACTTAACATCTCAAATTGGATGGACTCCCAAGAATGGGTAAGAATAATGTAATTTAACTATTCCAGTAGGTATTAGAAAAAGTACCTCTTAGATTAAAAAAAAAGCAATAAGTTGTAAAGCTCAAAGGGACCTTAGAATACATTTACTCCCAGTGATGTCAAGTGAATTTAGGGTCACACAATGAATAAACCAGACCCAGGGCTCCCATATCCCAGAATCCACTGGCGTTTCCATTCTACAGTATTATAGTATTGGTAATCGCCTCATTTGGCAAACCCTAACTAAAAATGAAGGTGGCCTCAGGACACTGGAAAATCACTGGAGCTATCTCAAAAAAACAAAGTATCTTATACCCAGGGGAATGGAAAGTGCTACATATTTAATCTTCACTTATTGAACAGAGGGGCTTGGGAGAAAACTGTGTGTCAAATAAGCCTAGCATAACTGCAAAACACTTGAGCCAGTTCTCTCTTGGAGATTTCACGAAGAGCAGATATTTCTCTACCTAAACTATAGACAAAGATATTTTAAAGTCAGAGCTGATGATCTCACACATCCTTCCCTGGGCACGTGTACAATTCTTTATCCTACCTGCTTTAACAAAAAGGCATTTTGGTGGTTCCTCACCTTTCCCCAAACTTTTGCTGTTGACATAGTTAGCAGTGAGCAGTAACAGTAACTCTGAGATTGGTTCGAGGGTCTAAGGTGGGGCATGAGAACTGATGGATGGTTTGAAAAGCCCTCTAATCCCATCCAAGTCATAAATCACTGCTCTACAATGCTGAATGCAAAATAAGCAGTTCTTACGTCTCTGTCCATTGATGTAGAAAGCAGCAGCTGTTTGTCATCCTCAGTTTGTAAAGGGCATAAGTTAAATACAATTCTTGAATGATTCTGTCCTTCTGATGAAGCACTAAAGAGGGTATATTTCCGTCTCCAAGACTGAGTGAGATCCCACAGTAACAACTCGCCTCTGTGAAGGAAAAACAAGCACGAGTTCTCTTTCACAAACGATCTGAAAACAAGTGATTTAGGGACAGGGCTTAGGGGCCCTCTGTTGCAAAATAATCTGCTAACTGTTCTTTTAAGGAGAAGAAACTGCATATCCTGAAATACGCACAAAATAGCTCAGAAAGAACCCACACAAGATAAGGAGCCACTGACCGTGGAGAGGGGACTCTAGCCACTTGAGAAGATTGAGGTAGGAATAGTAAGTAATTCCCTATGCTCTTTCTGAATGACATGAATGTACTGTATTACCTTTGCAGCAGACTTTCCTAACAGCTTTAATTGTAAAATACCATCATAATTTGCACAGCCCTGGAGCTTTAAGACATACTCTCTCTTTTTGGGGCCTGTGTGAGGGAGTAGGGCCAAGACCAACATTTTTTGGGTGGGGGGAGGATTTTTATATGCTTTAACTCATTTCATTTAAAAGCAGGGCCCTTCCTTGTCTGCGGCTAGAAGCCAGTACCCAATACGTTTTGTTCTGTGAATGGCTATAATCACCCCACGAGACAGGAAATCCTATAAGCTCCCTCTTTTTCATATGAAGCAACTGAAGCTCAGAGTAAAGGGTCATGCTCATGAACACATAGAAGATAAGAGACTGATTCTGAGATGTAGTTCTGCCTGACTTCAGAGTTCATGCTCTGAACCACCAGGCTACGCTTACTGGATTTCCTTTCTCAGCACTATTATTATAGACGGCATAGGAATTTGTCTCATGGTTTTTCTATTACAAATGGCCCATGGTAATAAAAGCCTTAACTATTTCTTTTTCCATCTTGTCTAGAAAGAGAAGCCTACAAATTCCTCAAGCTAGAGTAGAAAATAAAGTATGTCAGAGAGTGTGACCAAAAAAACACTTACCCAAAACAGCTGGATACCAGCTGTGTTGGTTGGTCCTTAGGCCAGTGGAGTGTCAACCAAAGTCGTTCTTTAACAGTTGGGTCTATACCCCCTCCTCTTCTTTTCAGAAAGGGCAATTTCAAAATCATCACCCCTGCAGATTAAAAGAAGGTCAGAGGGTGCTCAAAACAGTGAAACAACGTAAGTCCCCAGCAGTTCACAACATAGTTTGTGGTTTAAAAGTCTGTTAGTTTGGTTACTTAGAATTCAGACCTCATTTGCTCATGGAAATGTTATGATACAGAGTTTTAATATAGTCTAATTTAAGTGACACAAGCTTTCACAGGCTGTTCTGGCAACCTAAGCACATTAAGAATATTGTCTGTCTGGGAAAATGAGGTTTCAACTGAACTGTGAACCCAGGGGGTAACACAACTCCAGATTCTCCAAAGTTGGCAGGCCCGAGAGTGGGATTCCTTCTTCTAGTTGGCAAGAAAGCAACACAAGGGGCAAATATGGCAGTCAACGTGGGAAGTACCTCCACCCCCAACAGGCTACTCACCAGTGGTCCTTAATCCCTATTATATATCAGAACGACTCACTGGTGGAGCCTCTAAAAATATGTATGTGAGGGCCCAACTCCTAGAGATTCTGATTCAGTAGATCTGAGGTGGGGTCCAGGCACCCACATTTTCCAGAAACTCTCCAGGTGATTTTGCTGCATGACTAGAATTGAAAACCGTTGTATCAAGATTTCCATAGGCTTAGAGGCCCTTCTGGAGGGATTCCTGGCCTAATGTTGTCCCCACTTGGGAGGATCAGCCATAGTATGCCCAAAAGCAGCCCACAATTCTTTAAAAAATTCTGTTTTCCAGAATTACACTATTCGTTACCACTGACTAAGCTATAACTATGTGCCAGTACTGTGTTGTTTGCTTTATATGCATTAGTGCACTTGGCTAACGATGATAAAACCTTCATGGTTTTTAAATAAAGTGGAGAAAGAAGACTGCTATAAAGAGAAAGGCTCGATTTTCACTATAAAGCTCAAGACCACTCTGCCTGGAGTTCCTCTCAATTTGTAAATTAAAGGTGAAAGTTTTGTTCAAAGAGAGAAGCTTGGGAAACTGAAGGACTGAGGGTCCCTGTAGTTTGGATAAACTAAGGTTTAACATTTAAACCTGCGCTTTTACACTGGGTATAGATTATTTATCTTGCATTTGTGCATTAAAACCTCTAGCTCTTTTCTATTTCTCTGATCCAGACCATGCTAAGCTGGAATATTCCTATTCTTATAACGGACATCTTGCCTTCTCTGCGGTGCCCCTTCTAGGAATGCATCAGAAACCCTCATCTCCAGACTGGGAGGAGCAACTTTCTGGATAGAAAAGTAAAGAACTGCCTTCTTGCAGATGATGACACACCCTCAGGATAACAAGACACAGTAAAAAAGTTTCTACTTCTACCAATCACTGTAGGTTATATCACAAAAGAAATCTCAAACATCAGTCTTACCTCGGCCTCTAGAGCAGCTCCAGATTCGAATGGTCTGATCTTTGCTTCCAGTGGCTAAGTAGCAGCCTTTTGTTACTGGAGTTTGTTCTATAACTTTACCGTTGGGAATTTCAGGTTCTTCTAGGGTAGAGATGGTCGTTTTGTTTTTAATTTGTATGAAACATGAACTTGTCAAAGAAAAACTAGTTTGCAAGGTTCCTGAAACTTAGCTATTATGTCGATAGATCTGATCTGTAAAACCTGAAGTTTTAAATGTAATTCAAATGATACAGTTTCACCCACATTGTTCTTTAAGTCTGAGGAGTACTTGACCCTCTTAAATCATCTCTACCTGAATTTTCCTCCTGATTTATGGATAAACAGTCTTCACCAGGCAGGGGACACCAGGCTATGGAGTGGATCTCATCATCATGGCCTCGAAGCCTGTGAATAACTTCTCCTTTCTTACTGATGTCAATTATAACCACTATGCCATCCTTGTAGCTAAAAAACAAGAGTTAGAAATATTGAAAAATGTAGACAGAACAGTAAACATAAATAATAAACATTTTGGATTAGGAACTATCATTGTGCACTTCTAAAAGGTAAGTGTATTTGGGATGAGGGAAAAGGGAAAAAAGCATGAAATAATCTTGTTTTGTCCTTTTTCCAAAATGTTCATTTTCTGTTTCCTGGTGGTTCTAACACATGGATCTCCCTGCCCCTCCAATCAAACTCTTGGCACTAAGTAATAATGTATACATTGCTTGGCATACAGTTCAGAGTGTTCGAAGGGACCTCCCAGAAGAACGGTTATTTGCGGCGCCCAGCAAGCCCTCTGACTAGAGATAAATTTGTCCTAACACACTTACACCTCTCCCCCTGCCTCCCCACCTTTTTTTTTTTTTTTAAAGATTTATTTATTTATTTATTTGTCAGAGAGAGAGAGAGAGGGGGAGAGAGCAAGCACAGGCAGACAGAATGGCAGGCAGAGGGAGAAGCAGGCTCCCTGATGAGCAAGGAGCCCGATGTGGGACTCGATCCCAGGACGCTGGGATCATGACCTGAGCAGAAGGCAGCTGCTTAACCAACTGAGCCACCCAGGCGTCCCCTCCCCACCTTTTTTTTTACAAGTGATCGTATTTCTCTAACTATGAACTTAACAAAAGCTATAGTACTGTAGCTTCTAAATCTGGATATTCTAAGGCTATCATTTTTTTTTTAATTCAGAGGACACTAAAAAATTTGAATAGCTTTTTAAACAAAAAAGATGAAGTACTTTATACACATAAAGAAGTCCACCAACCCGCTTAAGGAAAAAAAAAAAACTCCAATTACCCTGTGGCTGAAGTCCTTTGTACATCCCCCAATCAAACCTTGCTCCCTCTCTTCTCCAGAGGTAAACTGCTATTTGTGAATTTTCTGTTCTGTCATTCCTAGCCTTTCTTTGTCTACATTCCAAAGATGATGGAAAATGATTCTGTTTATTTTAAAACTTCATACAAATGGTGTCATGCAGTCTGTTTTTCCGTAGCTTGTTATTTTTCACTTATTGTTAGTCACCCACACTGATGCATGTAACCCTGGTTCCCGATCAGTCACTATACTATTGAACAGTGCTCCGTTGTGTGACTATGGCACGATCTATTCAATTTCTCTTTTGGAGGGGTTCCGTTTTTGGCTATTACAAACAAACCCAAACAAAAATGCCATTAATAATCTTAAGCACACTTAAGACAATTTCAGATTTGATGCACAGTAGTGGAAGTGCCAAAATGTAAGATGTGTCTAACTTCACTTTCCTAGAAAGTGCACAAGTGCTCTCCAAAGTGGCTGTACCTATTTACATTTCCTACGTGCTAGATGGTTCTGTAGGGAAACATACCACTACAGCTCTATTTATTTTTCTCCTTTTATTAAAAACATTCCCCCCCATTATAGCTTTATTTAAAGGAATAAAATCATATATCAATCTCTGCAGGTATGGACTTCAAAAACCATCAAGTTTTGCAACCTAACAGTCAAGTGATCAAGCTGTTCTGCAATTTTTATCAGCCCTTCAGGGAATGATCATCATTTTGAAGATCCTCTAAAAACAAATCGTTCTGATTCAATCCTGTGTCTGAATGTGCAGTTCCTTCTACCTGAAAGATTTCTTCTTTTCTTGTGAATTCTTGCTCGTCTTCAAGGTCAGTTTGATTCAACCTTCTCTGATCCCTGCCTACCACCCAATCTGCTTCCTCTCTAGCGCTCCCACTTCACCAGCAGACCACTGATCCACAAACCCTTCTCTTTTCACTGTTACATACCCACACCTGTCTTCCTCTCCTTCTCCCATGCTGCAGATTTCACCATCCATCATCATAATCATTCCTTTAAAAACATCCTTAGCTCCTTTGTCCTGTCTCTTTCAGAGGTATTTACTCCATAAAACGCCAAATCTTGTCAAATCCAACCATACCCTTTCTCAATAAGTCTGAAGTTTATTTTGAATTCATGACTTTGATATAAAGCTTCACACTCAACAGGGACCACTGGACCTACACTCTCTCTCAGTAAGCTCGTTTTCCTATTCTCTGAGATGATTATTTTCACATCTTCTTGCATGCTCCAGCCCCACTTTGACCTTGACTCTACCTTTTCTGATTTATGCCTCATGGAGAAAATCAGAAGCCACCAGAATGAAACACCCTCCTCCTGCAACCAGATCAACAAACCTACCTGCACCTGTTTCCATATTCTCACTTGTCCTTTCTACTTGTGATCTGGAGCCAGTCCCCTCTTGACTTCTCAGTATCACTGCTGTCTTTATCACTATCTATCTGTGCAACCGGCTCTTCCTCTTCCATCAATATAAAAACATGCCTTTATTATCTTCTATTTAATATTCCTTTGACTCCCATGTACCTTCTCTGGCTTCCTGTCTATGCACATTTGTACAACAAACAAAAGTCTCCATGTGTATCTTGACTACTGTACCCCCAGTTTCTTGAATCCACTCCAGCCAGACTTTCCCCTCCAACATTCTAGAGCTTATGTCAAATCTTCAAACTAGAGTGAAAAGACATCTTTGGGAGAGAAGTAGATGGAGTGGTGAGGGAAAGGGGGGGTGCCTGTTTGGGCAGTTTATGTGAAACATCCCCTTGGTGATGGAGGTGGAGGCAGAGAGCCCAATGCCAGACTGTTCTCCCCATCCAGACGGAGGGCTGAGAACCGGGACAGAGCAGAGTTCTCGGACACTCATGGAGTAAATGTTATCTCTAAGAGCAAGTATCTGAGGGAGGAAAAAGGGGAATGAGGGTATTTCCTACATTTGGAGGCTGACTGAAGAAGTCAGATGTGAAGAATGAGGAAAGTACATTGTTGTAGAAACTAAAGAAATAAAAAACAGAAAGTGAGAGAGATGGTAAGGGCCTGGAAGTCACAGGAATAAATGTTACCAAGGGCTCAGGGAGTGGTTAATACCTATAAATGGCTTCCTCTGAGGAATAAAGGGGACAGGAGAAGATAAAGCAAATGCAAATATGCTCATTAAAATAAACTACCAGAACAGATGATACAGTACTTACCCAATGGCTACTAAATCTTCATGATGAGGTGAGCAAGTAAGACAGAAAATTGTCCTGGGTTCTATAAAGTGGTGCTGGCTGTCATTTCTGTTAAGCCAGTAACAGAAAACTACTCCCTTTTCATCTCCAGATACTATTAAATCCTTCACTTGAGGAGACCAATGCAATGCTGATATTGTATGCTTTAAAACAAGACAAAAATACATTTGCTTCTCATTTGTCAGTACTGAATTTTTCTTTGTTTTTAACCTGTACAATACTAGGCACATTGATAGGTACTTACCAATGCCACTTGTAATACCAAGCGCACATGAACCAAATGGAAGAAGAATTTACCCTCCTAAGGATCGAAGAACCATTTAAAAACATTCCTTCCTTTAATAGCTTAATGCAAAGTTCTTACTAAGATTAAGTGAGTCTTTCCCTTTTCTACATTCTCTCAAAAGGCAGGTTTATCAAGTAATTACCTGGTTTAAAAAGAAGTTTCATTCACTCATTTACAGTTTATATCAGGAAGTCTTTTTCATGTAAAGAACCAGAGAGCAGACATTTTAGACTTTGTCAGCCATACTATCTCTGGTACCACTACTCATCTCTGCTGTTTTAGTATGGAAGCAGCCAATACTTAAATGAATGACTGTGGCTATATTCCAATAAAGCAGTTTGCAAAAACAGGCAGCACTGTATCTTGCTGACCTCTGGTTTATATGTATCTTTTTCCAAAAAAGTTTTGAGGCATCTTACAATATAGAGTTTGTCATGCAGTTAAGGAACATGATTATAAAAGCTAACTTGCACAGATGAGCTAGCATACTTGAAACAAAAGAACCCCCAGCAGATAGACAGTAATGGTCCGAGAAACCAGTAAGCCATGATACCTGATGGAGTGCGTGTTCTGTTACAACTGCTTTTGTCTCTACATCCCAGATTTTCACAGTTCCATCATCAGAGCTGGTGGCACAGAGGTTGTACTGACCCGGGTGATGAGAAAATGTGAAGCCAGAGACCCTTTCGGTGTGTCCCACCAATTCCCCTAAGACTTCAAGCAAAACAAGAATTCAGGTTAGAGTGCTACCTAAGATTCCCCGCAGAATCATACTGTAGTTAGATGAGTGGGACCTCACTTATCCTGTGGTATTACAAAAAGTATCCAGGCACTCAAAATCAGAAATTCCAAGTGCTGGTTCTGGCTCTGCCACAAGACTTCAGCCCAGTCATTTTATCTCCTTGAGCCTCACTCGTTTCAACCGTAAAATGCTGCTGATATCCCTTGATGTTCACAGTTCACAGGCTGAGGAGTGGCTCAAATGAAGAATGTAAAAGTGATTCTTGTTTAGATATGGCCAGAGGTCATTTGGGAAAGAATAAACAACTGGCTTGCCATATCCCAAAGTTTAATCAAACCTACTTTAGAGCATGAAAGCATCTGGCTCAACTCATTCATCTTACAGAAACAAGCATGTATTTCCAGGATCTTGCTTTAGGGCCTGGAAGTTGTAGGCAGCCCCTAAACCCAGGAAGGCTCGCGGGGGCCCGCGCGCGCTGCGTTGGGGAGGGAGGCCACAGATGTTGTAAATGCCTGAGTCTACAAAGGAATAACTTCGGTGAGCGAGCGATCCTACGTGAGAGCGCCAGGAGGCGGGACCGCTCAGCCACAACGTGGTGTAGCTCAATCTTGGAGACGGGGACGCAACTCGGCGTAGTAATGACTGTGAGCAGATCATTCTGCCTACCCGGGCCTCAGTTTGCCCATCTGTAGAGAAAGGTAGCTAGAAACGCCGACCGGGCGCCTCAGGCGAACCCAGAAGGGCAGGAAGGCCGGGGCCCAGAGGTGGGGGGTTACCTCGAAATGGGGGCGTCCCAGGGATCGCGCCGGCGTTCGGGCCCACGCGGACAAGAAAGACAGAGGTCCGCGCTGCGAAGCCGAAGAGGCCCCCGGGCACGGCATCGCTGCATCGGGCGCAGTACCAGTTAGGAGAGGGCGGCAGCGTGCGCGGATCCTGTCCCATGATCACAGGCCAGTAGAGACGAACCAAGGATGAACCACAGGGACAGACCGTTCGCTGCCCCACGCCGTAGCCGGGAAGGGGGCGGGGTTGGCTCGGAGCCCCGCCTCGCCGGGCCCGCCGCTACGGCGCGCGCCGAGGTCCAGGCCACACCGCGAGCTCTGCGCTCTCTCTCCCCCCTCCCCCCATCTCGCCCCCCGCCCCGCCACCGCCGGGCTGGGTGGCAGGCAGTCGCGCGCTCTGGCTCTGCCTCCCAGCCTACCCGCGGACAGAAGGTCTGGTGCAGCCTGAGCCTAGCCCGGGGGTTAGGCATTCTCAGGTCCTACAGCAAAGTACATAATTAAGGGCTTAGACTAGTGGAGTCACCTCCCCGCACAAACGTTTTATTTTTGGACCAGTTCAACCACTATCCCATCAACTATTTTTGAACGCTATGTGCCAGGGCACTTTGCCAGCTCTAGAGATTCATTCAAAGCATCTACAACAAGCCAGTTAACAAAAAGATAAAAGTTCGAATCAAATCAAAAGGCAAGAAAGAGTTAGTTTCGGCAAGTGGGTGGAAATTCTGGCTCTAAAGTCTTACTATTCGAAGAGGAGCAGAGCAGAGTGACTGTTGATTGAGTGCCGACTCTGTGAAGGGAATTGTATGTGGTTAACTGCTGTGGAGGAAAGGGAATGGGAGTTTCAGATTTTGCGCTTGCACTCTCCTACTCCTGTATTGCTTGTTTGCATAGGGTAAGTGGCACTCCTGCACAGGCAGCGAACGAAACCTGAAATAGCTGTCCTTATGTAGAGAGGTCAAGCATATATTTTGGCTGTGGGTAGGAGGACCAATTTTGGAGGCATCCAGCCCCAGATTGAATTAGTGGTTTTGCCAGCTGTTGGAGAGACTTTAATCTATCCTAATCTGTTTCCTCATTTGAAGGAAGATGATAATCCATGCCTTGTTGGATTGCTACGAGGAGTACATAGATTTAGTGGAACGCCTGCCAGGCATATATGGTAGCAAGTTGCCGGTGAGAATTTATTTCTTGGAGGTCAGCTTGGAGATTAATATGGGAATTAGTAATCATACTTTGTGTTTGAGCTGTTTGTACTTTGTAGAGCTTTCCACACGATCTCTAGTGATCTTCACAACAAGCCTGTGTTGTAGGGATAGTTATTTCTGTTTTGTTGAGAAGAAAACTGAGGCCCACCCAGGTTAGGTGGCTGGTTCACCGTCTCTTTTCTATAATATTTCCGGCCATTTATGAGGTGAGGTTTCTCAATCTTTCTTCACCTCGATGAATGTCCGGAAACTCACTAGTTTTGGGCTTTATTAAAGTCATTCATTCCCATGCAAGGCTGGCCGGATCACACCCAAAGCGCAGGCGGTGTGTTCGCGGTCGTCTCCATGACAGCATCCGGGGTGTAAATACTGCTGCGTCTCCAGCGGGGGAGGGCAAATTGAGGACTGCGCATGCGCTTTGTCCAGACAGTGCTTGAACTCGGAGGCTCCCGTAGCGGGGGAGGGAGAAAGATGGCGGCGTCAGTGCTGGAACGTATGGGTAGGGATTTCTTAGTGATTTAGGCGCGGTAGAGGGGAGTGGAGGTGGGAGTCTGAATTGACCGCTTGTGTTAATGTTTCAGGTACATCATGGATGCAGAATCTGAGGGGGAAGCTGGCCTTAGGGTAAGTCTTTCATATCGGAGTTTCAGAGGGCTCAAGGCCTCCTTCCCAGTTTGTCAGTTAATTACTGAGCGCCAGTGTGCCACCCACGGCATTGAGGCTCCGGGGCTGGGGAAGCCAACGAGATAGGCAGTCTCTGCTTGGTCACTCCATCATTCCATCGCCGTAGCTCTGAGGGAATCAGGATAACCCGTTTGGGGACATTGTAAATCTCTTCTCCAAATAATCTCTGAACATGGTTACACTCTCCCAACCGTGTTGGGAGCGTCCGACCTTTCCAGTTACCTCTCTGGTTACTTGCTTCCCTGAGCAGGGACTGTGCTGTAGATCACCCACGCTTTACAACGTGCCTGGCATTATGTTAAACGCTTTATATGCATCATCTCATTCTCATAATATCTTGCATAGTGTAGGTATTGATGGGCCCATTTTTCCGACAAGGAAATTGAAGCGCAAAATGACTTTTCCTGGGGCGCCTGGGTGGCTCAGTGGGTTAAATCCTCTGCCTTCGGCTCAGGTCATGATCCCAGGGTCCTGGAATCGAGCCCCGCGTCGTCGGGCTCTCTGCTCTGCAGGGAGCCTGCTTCCTCCCCTCTCTCTCTCTGCCTGCCTCTCTGCCTACTTGTGATCTCTCTGTCAAATAAATAAAATCTTAAAAAAAAAAAAAAAGACTTTTCCTAAGTTTCTCCGAATCACTGGAAGTTTTAAAGCTTTATACTGTATTCTCTAGAGCATTCTTAGACCTCAGGACAAATGCGTTTTTTTAAGGTTAGGGAATGCAGTTAAGTTAGAACTGTCAAGGAGTCTTTATCTGCCACCTTCTTGTCCCTCTTATGCAGTACAGCTATTGATAGTTGGAGATTGATAATCTGAGTATAAATTATCTGATCGGCGCATTTGTTGGAATTTATTTTGGTTTAGTTCACAGGCTTCCAGGACAGATAAATTGGGTGTGTATCCACTTTTTAAACTGTATGATTTTGGAAAAGTTACTTCTCTTTTCTAAGTTTTAGTACATACATATGCTAGGAGAGTAATATTAGTACCTATGTCATAGATTTTTTATGAGGATTAAATGAGGTAATGGATATGAAGTGTTTAGTATTGTGTATGGCATGTAACAATCCCGTTCTAAATTCTAACTGCCATTACTGTTTTTAATCATTATAAATTGTTACTGAGTTCACATTATATTTAGCTCTGTTTCCAGTTCTTTGGTCAGGAGACCCAGGAGGTGGGCTAAAGAAGAAAATGGGAGGCAGTGCCCCTTAGGATTTGTCTATACTTTGCATTTTTTTAAGATTGTCTCTTATTATTCCATCCTAGTTATGCTAATTTACTTACTTCACCTGAATATGCTGTTATTTATTTGCTTCTTGGCTTTCATGCTGTGCCTTCACTTCCTGTCTATAATATGAGTTCTAATTATTTAAACCCTGTTCATATGTTTCTTATGTAGATAATCTCAGATCTCATTGGAAAGGAAAGAAATTAATCTCTTCTTTTAGCACGTGTGTCTCGAATAGTGGCTTCATGTTATGTTTTTGTGCCCTTTACCAGCTTGTATACCCTGGATAAGTATGAACAGTTCTCGTTTCTCTTTATAGTTCCAGGTTAGGGTCTTGCACAAAGTGAATATTTGGTAATGTTTGTTGGCTTAAACTGTCCTGCACTGAGTTACACTTGGCAGCTCTGAGCAAGCAACTTAAGCAGTTTGTCTTCAGTCTTTTTATCTATGTAATACAGGATTTTGCTGGATAATCCCTAAGGCTCTTTTTAGCCCTGAAGTTACATACTTTTATGAATCCCTATTCTGGACTTTCTTTTTTAAAATATTTATTTATTTATTTTAGAGAGAGATGGGAGGGGCAGAGGGAGAGGGAGAGTAAATCCCAAGCAGACTGCCCATGGTGCATGGAGCCGGAGGTGGGGCTCGATCTCAGGACCCTGAGATCATGACCTAAGCCTAAATCAAGAATCAGACACTTCACTTGACTGAGCCACCCAGGCTCCCTGAAAATCTGGCTTATTAACCATCCACATGGGTATGACATGATAACAAGAACCTTTTGGAACAGAGAATTCATGCTCCTTAGTCTGCAAAATCCCTTGTCTGCCCCTCCCCACCCCCCTTTTTCCTGTCACTTTAGCTAATAGTGACTTTCACCTGGGGGCAATTTTGCCTCCATCCACTACTTTCAGCCCCGGAGACATTTGGCAATGTCTGGAGACGTTTTTGGTTGTCACAACTCAGGTGGAGGGCGCTATTGACATTTAGCGTCTAGAAGTGAGGAATTCTGCTAAACATCCTATAAGACACGGGACAGTCCCCACAACAAAGAATGATCTGGCCCACAGTGTAAATATTAGAGAGGTTGAGAAACTTCTGGGTTTGTCATGGTTCAAAGTTGCTGGAATTTCTTTTTTTTTTTTTTTTTTTTTTTTTTTTGGTTTGTTTGCTAAACTCTTGTTTCCTTGTTTGATTGTCCTTGACTTTCACAAAATGAAATTATATTGAGTTATGACAATATATGTATCACTTCAGTCCTTTATTTTAGATTCTAACTGAGGCAAGATAGAGAATGTTCTTTTATTTCACTCTCAAGTGTGCGATTAACTTAATGTTAGCTGAAGTAAATTGAGAACGGAGAATTTTTTACCTGGTGCATGTAATAACAATAACATGATATTCTCATGTTGAGCCAGAGGCCAGTATTATCTTCACTTGGGATTTGGGTGTACCTTGTACTAAAGTTCAAAATGAACTTTGAGCAATAGATAGGAAGTATTATTTCTCAAATTGTGACTTTTTAAAAAAATTTTATTTATTTGATACAGAGAGAGACAGAGAGAGAGAGAGAGCACGTGGGTGTGAGCTGTGGGGGGGGAGGTGGCAGGCAGAGGGAGAAGCAGACTCCGTGCCAAGCGGGAAGCCTGATGTGGGACTGGATCCCAGGACCCTGGGGTCATGACCTGAGCTGAAAGCAGACGCTTAAGTGACTGAGCCACCTGGGTGCCCCTCAAATTGTGACTTTAGAAACTCAGATACTGTTTTATCTGAATTCTTAATCCTAAAGTTGGCTTTGTATCTGCTACTTTTCCATGTCTAATGACTATGGGAAGAATTTGAAAAGTGACACTCAAACTGAATCCTTAAATATTGGTAGATGGAAGACATGAGAGTAACAGGAGTAAGGAAGTTCATATGCTAGTCTCAGTATACCACCTACTTTATTTTTTTTTTTTTAATTTTATTCATTTATTTGACAGATAGAGATCACGAGTAGGCAGAGAGGCAGGCAGAGAGAGAGAGAGAGAAGGAAGCAGGCTCCCTGCTGAGCAGAGAGCCGATGTGGGCTCGATCCCAGGACCCTGGGATCTATGACCCGAGCTGAAGGCAGAGGCTTTAACTCACTGAGCCCCCCAGGCACCCTTACCACCTACTTTCTGTTTGAGGTCTGACAGTCTCACCACAGTGTGGGCACCCGTGTGTATACACAGCATGTGTGTACAGGGACTTTGGAGAATTGGTTCAGGCCTACCTTCCTGAAGCTAAAAGGACTTGAACTTCCCAATAAATGAAAGGATATAATAAATATCAGTAATGATACTTGACTTTCAAAATGAAAGCTAACTAAAAGTTAGTCCTGGATGCCTTTTGTTTTTTAAAAAAGGTTTTAACTAGGTTTGATTCTTTAGAATGCCAACAATGAACTAGGGTGCTAGGCAGACTTAAAATTTAATATTTATTGGAAAAAATTTTACAGAAGGAAATGGATTCCAGCAATAACTCAGGTTCTCCTTTGTTAATTCCACAAATTTCCTTTTCTTGAGTTCATTTTCTCTAGTGAGTCTTCATGGTATTTCTTACTTAAAAAGGTCTCAAAAGTTGTAGGTTTTGAATTAGGTAGTTAAGTGTTGAATTAAAGATTTTTGATTTACTTTATAATTTCTTCATTTTCTGCTTTAATTTGGTATTATTCCAACAGTTGATCAGGAGAGAGCTTTTGATTTAATACACTCCTGAATTAAGTGCTGTGTTTGGAGTAATTTTTTTTTTTTTTTAAAGATTTTACTTATTTATTCGACAGAGAGAGATCACAAGTAGGCAGAGAGGCAGGCAGAGAGAGAGGGGAAGAAGGCTCCCTGCTGAGCAGAGAACCCGATGCGGGGCTTGATCCCAGGACCCCGAGATCATGACCTGAGCTGAAGGCAGAGGCTTAACCCACTGAGCCACCCAGGCGCCCCTGGAGTAATACTTTAATTTAATTTGATTATAGTTGTTTAGTATTCACTTGATAATTCATTTTATGAGCCATTTGAGCCCTGAAAGTATTGTAGGTATTCAGACATCTTTGTCCTTATTTATTCATAATGTATTTAATTTATTAAATTAATATGGTGATATTTAATTCATTGAATGTGTATTGATTTGAGTATAAGACACTGTGCTAGATATGATGGATACAGAAAGCACAGGTCTTACCCTCGAGCATTTTTTCAGACTGGTTGGTGTAACTGTGATTTCATTGAAGAAGACTTAAATAGAAGCCAAGGGATTTGTGTTCCTGTAATCCTGTGTCAACCATGAGATTCAAGATAGAATTAAGGTTCAGAGAGCCCCTAGAGATGATGTACTCCAATTCCTCTTTTCATAAAAAACTGCAGGCCCAAAGAGTTGATGAACTTAGTGTACCCCTGAATTACAGCAGCACAGAAGCAAGCAGTCAGATTACAAACTTGAGAAGAAGGTTTGAAATTGTGTAATATAAAGTTTACAGTTCACAGTGTTTAGTTTTTTAGAGAACAGGAGAGAGGAACTCTTCAGATGGTCTGATTTAAAATAAATATTAATCAGCGTTTATCATGTGCTGGGCACTCTAGGGTGCAGTACATTAATTATTTATCCACCACTGACAGAATAAAGTGGGCATTATTCTTCTCATTCTAAAAGTAATAACATCAATTTTATTGAGCCCTTTTAAGTGTCAGGTTAAGTATTTTACTAAAGTATCTTATTCGAGCTCCTTAAGAAGCCTGTGAGGTAATTATGGTTATTATTCCATTTACCAATGAGAAAACTGAGCTCTGGAAAGTTACGTGACTTCCTTAAGGTCATTTATATCATATTAGAGTTAAGATTTAGACTCAGGTTAATTGGAGGGGGAGATGAACCTTGAGAGACTATGGACTCTGAAAAACAATCTCAGGGTTTTGAAGGGGAGGGCGGTGGGAGGTTGGGGGACGCTGGTGGTGGGTATTAAGGAGGGCACGTATTGCATGGAGCACTGGGTGTGGTGCATAAACAATGAAATCTGTTACACTGAAAAGAAATTAAACTAAAAAAAAAAAACAAAACGATTTAAACTCAGGTTTACTTGATTCCACAGTCTCTGTTCTCATCCCTTGGCTTATAGTTTTGTTTTGTTTTTTTTTTTAGGAAATTCTGCTAACATTATGTATCCTAGTCTTGTGCTTTTCTGTTAAAATAGCGAAACCTGGGACGCCTGGGTGGCTCAGTTGGTTGGGCAGCTGCCTTCGGCTCGGGTCATGATCCCAGTGTCCTGGGATCGAGTCCCACATCGGGCTCCTTGCTCGTCAGGGAGCCTGCTTCTCCCTCTGCCTCTGCCTGCCATTCTGTCTGCCTGTGCTCGCTCGCTCTCTGACAAATAAATAAATAAAATCTTTAAAAAAAAAAAAATAGCGAAACCTAAATGTGGATGGCAAAGGTTTTGTCAAGTATTTTGATGGTACTGTAAAATGGTGAACTTGAGGTAGAGCAGGAGAAACGAGCTAGGAGGAAAATAGATTTTTTTTTAAAGATTTTATTTATTTATTTGACAGAGATCACAGGTAGGCAAAGAAGCAGGCGGTGGGTGGGGGGGAAGCAGGCCCTCTGCTGAGCAGAGAGCTGGATGTGGGGCTCTATCCCAGGACCCTGGGATCATGACTGGAGCCGAAGGCAGAGGCTTTAACCCACTGAGCCACCCAGGCGCTCCAGGAAAATAGATCTTTAAAGTTCTTTAGTCTGGGGGAGCCTAGGTGATTCTGCTCCCTACTCAGTGAGGTGTCTGCTTCAGGATTCTCTCTCTTCCTCTGCTCCTCCCCTTGCTCACGCTTGCTTGCCTTCTCTCTCTCTATGAAATAAATAAATCTTATAAAAAAATTCTTTTTAGTCTGAATGGTTTAAAAACTAAAAACAAAGGCCTTGCTAAGTGTATTATCCAATTGCATAAATTGTGTGAAAATCTGCCAGTTTACAATAATTTTGAATGTTTAAGTCTGGGTTGAATATTTACTTGGTATCCGTGTGCCGGATATTGTCCTTCGTGCTAGATTACAGAGGATGGTATACTTGCCCTCAGAATGCTCAGATGCACATTTACTACAGGAACTCATTCTTCTACAGCCACCTTCTAGTACCATAGTCCCAACTCGCTGCTGTACGGCTGGCAAGAACAGAGTACGAAGATAGTGGGGAGAATGGTTGGTTGTCTGGGAGAAGGGATCAGTTGATGCCTGGCATTCAGGTGACATTTGAGCTGGAGCTTAAAACAGGATAAGCATTTCATTCAGGAGATGATGATTGAGAAAAAACCAATATAATCAAAAGTATAAAGATATGAAAGTATGTGGTTTGTTCAGAGAACAAGGAAAGTTTGTGTGGTCAGCCCATAAGGTGAATGACCAAGATGGCCAGGATTAGATTAGAAAAGGCCTTGTGTGTCTTACTAGGAATTTAGACTCTGTATTCTGCACAGCAGGGAAACACCTAAGTCTGTGTGTTATTTGGATATACCCAGACATTTAAAGAGCCCCCCCCCAATTGGGGGAAGTAGATAATATGATGAACTTATCAACCAGCTTCAACTCGTGGCCAATCTTGTTTTATCTATGGCCCCTACTATCTCCTATCATATTTTGAAGTAAATCCCAGACATCATATTATTTAATTCATAAATATTTCACAATATATCTCACTAAAAAGTATCAGCCAGTTAATGTTCAAATTTCCAATGGTTAAATAACTGTTGTACTTTTAAAATTGCAATCAACATATTGAAATTAGTTGATATTTTAAGTCTCTTAATCAGTAGGTTCTTTATTTAGCTCTTTATTTTTCCCCTTGTAGTTTATTTGTTGGTGAAAGTAGGCTGTTTGTCTTGTAGAATTTGTACAGCCTGGATTTTGCTGAGTGTATGCGTCTCATATTGTTTAACACGTTCCCTGTCTCTGCATTTCCTGTATTGAATCTAGAAGCTCCATTAATTCAGGTTTGTTTCTTGCAGAAAGACTACTTTGTGGATAGTGGGTAGTGATTTCCTTCCTCAGGAGGCATGTGATGCCAGCTTTATCTATTAATTTCTTAGGGTTTACAAAATACTGTGATTTGTCTTGCCTACTCCACAAAACGGGAATTCCACAGATTAAGTTAGGAATTCACTGTATGCTTCTTTAAGTCTGTTTAAGGACCGAGCTGGCTTATATTAGAGAGTCAGTATTTTTTGGCCAGTCAGGGCAAGAGATCTTGAGTTAATATCTGTTTATTATTTGACTTATGCTGGTTATCAACTTTTTACTCTTAGCTTTCGGTGAACTAGCTCTTTATGGTATTTTATGTTAAATTGTTCTCTCTTAATGAACATCTAGACTGTTTCCACTTTGATCCTTAAAGAGTTTGGATCAAAATGGAGCTGATGTGGTTCAGGAGATTTGTGGAAAAGACTCTGAGTGTCTTTTGTTTTACAGGCTTCTTTCATCTCATAATGTTTTACCCCAATCACATATCCACACAAGTGGGTCTCTGGATATTTCTCGAAAATGGGAAAAGAAGAATAAAATTGTTTATCCTCCACAGTTGCCTGGAGAACCTCGGAGACCAGCAGTAAGTTTGTGGGTAGAAATAATCTCTTGGGTTGCCTGGGTGGCTCAGTCATTTGGGCATCCAGCTCTTGGTTTCAGCTCAGGTTAATCTCATGGTTGTGGGATTGAGCCCTGCATTGGGCTTCCAGCGTGGTGCAGAGTCTGCTTCAGAGTCTTTCTCCCTTTCCCTCTACCTTCTCCTCCTCGAGCGCATGCCCTCTCTCTCTAAAAGAAATGAAATCTTTTTTTTTTTTTTTAAAGAAATTATCTCTTAGAGCACTTACTCTTATGTGGCTAGCATTGATTTATTGTTCTACGTGAAGAAAGGGAAAAAAATATACCACAATTTGTGTGATCATTAGATTGATGCAGAGGACGTTCTAGATTTATCTTCTTGGTAGTTTTAAAAGATTGTCTGTGTTTTACTTGTTTGCCTTGACTTAACCTTCTGTTTGGGGGCCTTAACTCTCTAACTAAGCTAATAGCTTGAGACATACTGACAGATTTTGACCCTTAAGAGGCTTGCTAATGCATTATTGGTAGTAAACCATGAGGAGCTGGCAAAGATGACTTAAACCCTTGACCATGTTTAAAATCGTATGTTTGGTTTTCCAAAGTCTTAAATTTTAATATAGACACACTTAGTTGTGATTTTTTTGTCTAGTTTGAATTTAATCATTGGATTCCTTTCAGAGATACTGAGGGTTTTTTTTTTTTTTTTTTTAAGATTTTATTTATTTATTTGACAGATGGAAATCACAAGTAGGCAGAGAAGCAGGCAGAGAGAGAGGATGAAGCAGACTTCCTGCCGAGCAGAGAGCCCGATGTGGGGCTCGATCCCAGGATCCTGGGATCATGACCCGAGCCGAAGGCAGAGGCTTTAACTCACTGAGCCACCCAGGCGCCCCAGAGATACTGAGTTTTATCTCATTTTTAGCTGCTTGGAATTCTTGTACCCTCTCCAAACTGCTTGTGAGTGCTATAGTCTGAGATATAAGACTAATTTCTAGCTTAATGTGAATTTGCTGTAGAATACAAAGGTGTCTGTTAAAAAGCTTAAATAAGTAATGATAGCATAAACAAGATGGAAGCATTTGAATCCTTAAGAAAATAAATTGTGCTTCAAAATAGAATAATTAATTAATAACTTATTAATACATTCAGTGGTGTTAATTATAAATCATTCAGTTCAGAAAACATCTTTTAAAGGCCTTTGGGATTTAAGGCTGGTGTATAATCAGTATCATCTAAGTAATGTCATTTGCTTAGTTTTTATATGGATTTGACAGCTTGCCTTTCATTAGGATTCAATTGATAAGTATTGGTCTGAGTTAGTACAGTTTTATGTTTTCTTTTTTTTTCTTATTTAGGGGAGTTAATTTATTGATTTTTTTTTTTAAAGATTTTTATTTATTTATTTGAGAGAGACAGTGAGAGAGAGCATGAGCGAGGAGAAGGTCAGAGAGAGAAGCAGACTCCTGCGGAGCCGGGAGCCCGATGCGGGACTCGATCCCGGGACTCCAGGATCATGACCTGAGCCGAAGGCAGTCGTCCAACCAACTGAGCCACCCAGGCATCCCTTAATTTATTGATTTAAAGAGCTCCCCCCCCCTCATTGGGGGAATAGAGATGCTTATAGTTTAAACAAATAACTTTCTAACTTTCATATTTTATTTTTCCATCAGAACTTAAAAATTAGATTTGTGACAGAGTGTGTGCTGTTAGGTATTGATTCCATTTTATAATTAAACAAAGTTTAGGAAAAGTTACATATTTCTACAAATATAAATAAAATATTTCCTATTATTATTTTTTAAAATTATTTTTATTTATTTATTTTTTGACACAGAGATAGAGAGTACAAGTAGGCAGAGCAGCAGGCAGAGGGAGAGGGAGAAGCAGGCTTTCCGCTGAGCAGGGAGCCCGATGCGGGGCTGGATCCCAGGACCCCGAGACCATGACCCAAGCGGAAGGCAGCCGCCCAACCGACTAAGCCACCCAGGCGCCCCATAAAAAATATTTCCTATTATTAATGAGCTTTCTTTACTTCTTGCTTGAGCTCTTTGAACTTAGATATTAATTGAGAAAGAATTCATAACAACATTTGTCAGGTCCAGAATCTAAAAGCAAAATTTTGTATTTATAATACTAACCTTTTTGAATATTAAACTAAATGTACTTCAGGATATATCTCTAGTGGCAAAATTCAGGTAGTTAACAGTAGATCACAGATTTTGTTTGTGTGAATAATCCTTTTGGGAACAAACTGACTTTTAGAAAATACCTTAACATTTTCTGACTTTATTTTTTTTTTATTTTTTATTTATTTATTTATTTTTTTTTAATAATTTTTTTTTAAAGATTTTATTTATTTGTCAGAGAGAGAGGGAGAGAGAGCGAGCACAGGCAGACAGAATGGCAGGCAGAGGCAGAGGGAGAAGCAGGCTCCCCGCCAAGCAAGGAGCCCGATGCGGGACTCGATCCCAGGACGCCGGGACCATGACCCGAGCCGAAGGCAGCTGCCCAACCAACTGAGCCACCCAGGCATCCCAACATTTTCTGACTTTAAATAGTGCTTGTTAAATTGACTTGGTGCATCATTTATACCTGTTATGATTGAAATATTAATGCCTTTCATTAAATACTAGCTTAATAATGGAGTAGTTTGCACACCTAGCCACATGGTTATTATACTGTCATTATGTGCAGTGTGACCTTGACAGCCTGCTAACTGCAAACATTTTAAAAATTAGTTTTATCTCAAAAAAAAAAAATTAGTTTTATCTCTAATTTAGAAGGGGGTCAGACAGGGGCGCCTGGGTGGCTCAGTGGTTAAATGTCCAGCTCTTGGTTTCGGCTCAGTTCATGACCTCAGGGATGTGAGATTGAGCCCAGAAGTAGGCTTTGCCCTCTGAGAGGGTCTGCTTAAGATTCTCTCTCCCCCTCTGCTCCTCTTCATGATTCGTGCTCTCTATCTCATGAATAAATAAAACCTTAGAAGAAAAATCAGGAGGAGTCAGGTAATATTTACCATTCTAACTCATTCTGATCTTTAGCATTGAAATATACAGTTAAAGTGGAGTGGATCAGGGGTGCCTGGGTGGCTTAGTTGGTTAAGCATCTGCCTTTGGCTCAGGTCCTGACCCCAGGGTCCTGGAATTGAGCCCCGCATCAGGGTCCCTGTTTGTCGGGGACCTGCTTCTCCCTTTCCCTTTGTCCCTCCTTGCTTATGTTCTTTCTCTCGTTTCTCTCTCAAGTAAATAAATAAAATCTTTAAAAAAGAAGAACAGTGGATCAGTCCTGAGTAAATCTATAGCAGTAAGTTAAAATGAATGTCACCAATTTAGGCATGTTTTAGGCCATTCCTGTTATCTTTAAGATTATTTTCCCAACTTAGCTAGCCCCAATTTCCAAACAATGTAGAATCCCATGTAGACTTTTATCTTACCTGCGGCTTCATCATGGTGAAGAAAATGAACCAGAGAGAAATTAAATGGCTTTATTCATAATAGTCAGCCTTTGTTAGTTTGGGCTTGGGTTTACTTTTGCAATATCTATGAAGAAAGCTATGTTAAATAAACTAAAAATATAGTGAGCCTATATCAAAACTGTTTGAACAACTCTTTCAGTAGGAGGCATGTTTTTAATTTATGGATTGACATACTGATAGTAAGTCATACTTATAAGTCATGTGAATCCCATAAGGCCCTAGTTTGGGTTCTTACCAGGTGACACTTTTTTCCCCCAAAGATTTTATTTATTTATTTATTTATTTATTTGATAGCCAGAGATCACAAGTAGGCAGAGAGGCAGGCAGAGAGAGAGGGGGTGTGGGGCTCCATCCCAGGACCCTGAGATCATGACCTGAACTGAGGGCAGAGCCTTTAACCCACTGAGCCACCCAGGCACCCCTAGGTGACACTTTTTTTTTTGAGAGAGAGTGTGGGAGTGTGGAGGGTGGGGTGGGGGAGGGGGCAGAGAGAGGAGAGAGAATCTCAAGCAGGCTCCACGCCCAACACAGAGCCCCATATGAGGCTCAGTCTCATGACACTGAGATAGTGACCTGAGCTGAAATCACAAATTGGACACTTAACTGACTGAGCCACCCAGGCGCCCCATTAGGTGACACTTTTTTTTAATCATTGGAGTTATTATATGCTTTTTAAAATTAGTTTCTTTAAAAGTTACTGGTTTAGACATTTCATAATTTAGACTTAATTTTACTTCATTTGAATTACTACCTTGCATATTGTATCCTAAGTTTATCTAATTTATTGTATAAGTTGGTTAATAGTGACATTTAACTGGACTTCCTGACCTCCAGCTCTGCCACGTTATTGATTTGCTATGATAGGTTTGTCTGGTTTATCTTTAGAAAATGCCTTTAGACATTGCACCTGCCTAAAGGAAATGTTGAGCTTTTTTGTTTTAAAAGAATATGATTGGATAACTTTCTTCTTTTCGGGTAAATACTTGATTCCTTTTTCCCCCATGCTCCTGCCAGGAGTATAATATCTTTTTTACAGAATTTGAAGATAATCATATACAGTTCATGTTTGGAGGTAGCCCATCTTGGGAAACCAAGAATTGAAGGGTTTCTATATAAAAGATTTTATTGTGTATATTAATTTTTGCAGGTGAATATTATCAGTCATGACAGTTCTTCTTTCTTCTCCAGTGCTCCCTTGGACACTTTATTGCTGAAAATGTAATTGGGCTGTTGCTACAGTTTTCAGCCTGTCAGCTTCTGTTGCAACTGAAATGAAATCTGCTACATATTAAAAGATGGCCACTTGAGAAACTGCTGTTTCTAAGGCATTTGAAAATTTCCAGCAGGAGTCAGAATGTTAGAAAGTTCTGAGGTCTCCTTGCTATTGTTTGCCATGACAAATGTTTTCTAATTGTTTTAAAGAGGCAATATGGTGTAGTGGAAGGAATGTGGATTTTATAGTCCTAGGGAAACTTTAAGGATACACTTGTCAGACATTGTGTTAGAGACTTCATATACTTCCTGTATGGCACTTTGACTTGCAGCTTTGTCTCTCACAAACTTTGCGGTCTTAGATAAGTCATTTGATTTTTCTGATTTTTTTATTTCTTGTTTTTACTTTGTGAAAGGATTATTATTATTTTTAATTTAAATCCAATTAGCCAACATATAGTACATCATTAGTTCTTGATATGATGTTCAATGATTTTTTTTAAACGATGTATTTATTTATTTGAGAGAGGGTAGGAGAGTGAGCGACCAGAGGAGGGAGGAAGAACAGGGAGAGAGAGAATCTCAAGCAGACTTTGCACTGAGTGTGGAGCCGAGCATGGGGCTCCATCCCACGACCCTTGAGATCGTGACCTGAGCTGAAACCAAGAGTCTGATGCTTGAGCCACCCAGGTGACCCTGTGAAAGGATCATAAAGTGTTTTCTCTCCCAACTCTAGAGTTAGATCAAATGAAATAAATGGGCTTGAAAAGTACTCTGTTAACTGTAAATTGTATAATCGATGATTGATTAAAAAAATGAAATGGGATATACTTACTACTCTAAATAGAAGATAATAAAAACTGGCATTTACTAGGATCTTACCGGGTACTAGGCACTGCAAAATGCTTTCTTTGCATAGATTATTTTCTTTAATTCTCAGTATATTTTTATGAGGTTGGTACTATTATCTTCATTTCAAGGAAGAGGAAACTTAGGCAGAGAGGTTAAAGAGCTTGGGTTCTGTAGCCAGTAGATGAGAAAATTAGAATTTAGACCCAGGCTGTCTGATTCTAGGACCTGTGCTCTTCACCAAATACCTCAGTGTCCTGTGAAACCAGCTATTTTGTCCATTTCACCATATTCTCTTATTTTCCCCACTGATAGGAAACTTTTTCTCTTATACCTTTTCTTTTGTTCTTTTATCTAGCTTAATGTTTTCGTTTAGATCTTTTATTATTCCTCTGGATAGAAATGTTGCAAATATTGGCACAAAGTAGCCATTTTGTGGCTTCTATCACTGCCTTAATGATCTTTTTAACATAGTGAGACTTGGGAAAAATACAACTTAGAGTCTTTATTTCTTGTGGCAGCATTTTCATTAGGCATAAAAAGTTAAAGATTTATTAACAGTGTATGTTACTGTTATTTTGATAAATTTGCTAACTTTTCTTTTTTTTCTTCTCCCTATTCGCAAGGAAATCTACCATTGTCGAAGGCAAATAAAATACAGCAAAGATAAGATGTGGTATTTGGCAAAATTGGTAAGCCAAAATGACATTACCATATAATACTTAAGAAAAGGAGCTATGAATTCTCCCCCAGGATTTAAAAAACTGAAAAAATTTGTCCTGATTTCTCCAAAAAGTGAGGAATATAATTACATGTTTAGACAGTTGGTAGGTAATCCACAAATGATTGCTCAGAGATGAATGATTTTGCTTAATTTTTACCTTTCTTCTGAGAAACCAAATCACGTTGGATACATAGATATTTAGCCCAAAAGCATCAGGAATCTGTAAGCTAAGAGAATCTAGGAAGCAAACTCATTTATCTTAAAAGTTGATTCAACCTATTTCAAAACCATTGCTTTTTAAGATTTTTCCTGGGAGGATAAAATTAATCTGTGAGAGAAGACGAAGCCCCAGATAAATAAAATACACTTATCCCGTAGAAGAAGATGACTTTCACACCTAATGTGGTGCTCACCACGCTGTGATTTCTGTTATGTCTGCTCTCTCAATATTACTAAAACATTTATAATGGAGGTGTTTTGGTTAAAATATTTAAGTTTGATTTTTGACTTAAAGAGGGTGGCATCCCTTCTCAAACTTGTTTTCTTCTTCTCTGCCTACATTTTGTTAGCTATTTTTGTTTTAATTTTTAAAATCGTGCCCCCTCCACTTTTATTGAGCTATAATTGACATATAACTAGTTAACTATTCTTAGAAGTTGTTTGTATTATGTAAGGCTTTTCTTCTCATTGCAAAGGGAGATTTGATTTTGTAAACTAATTCATCTTTTCTTGTCTGTTACCCTTTAATTCTAGATACGAGGAATGTCCATTGACCAGGCTTTGGCTCAACTAGAATTCAGTGACAAAAAGGGGGCCCAAATAATTAAAGAGGTAAATTAAGATATGTGGGGAAGGAGTGCATAGCTGTCTTGCCTGTGTTAGTAAGCTTAGCCTAAATCCTGAATTCCTTGGTGTAAATGCATAGTTCATATAATACAGATTCAGGGCACTCAGTTTTATTAGTGTCCTTGTACCTTAGGAATGTTGTACCTTAAATACATTTTTTTTTCTGGATATGCTTTTATTTGCACCAGACATTTATTCATTTTTTACTGTATCTGTATGATAAATCTTTGTTTTAGTGATTTGGGACTTGATAGATTTTTTTAGAAGATTGATTTTTTGTTTGTTTGTTTTGGCCAGTTCCGTAACTGAGAGCTTATGATTTTATATGTAATTGGATGGAAAGAGCACTTTTTGGGACTCTGGAGACCTAGTCTTGTCTTTTCTGTGACAGTTTGTAATGTGATGATGGGCAAAGCATTTAACCTGTCTGGTTCTGTTTTTCTTATTTGTAAACTGGGTGGAATTGGATTAAAAGATTTCTGAAGACTCTTCCACCTCTGAATGTGGCTGAATGTAGCTGAATCAGTTTGTGCAAATGTGCTAATGGCATTTGTGCTGACTCATTTTAGACACATGGCATTTGTTGGTTTGTTTTTTTGTTTTTGTTGAGGTTTATCAGTCATGTTGATTTTTTCCAACAACCAGTTACTGGTTTCTTTGATCTGTTCTATTATTTTTTTAGTTTATGTATCATTTGTTTCTGCTCTAATTTCTATTATCCCCTTCCTTCTGTTGGCTTTAGTCATTGTTTGTTCTTTTTCTAACTCCTTTAGGTATAAGGTTAAGTTGTTTATTTGGGATTTTTCTTGCTTCTTGAGGTAGGCCTATATTGCTATATACTTTTCCCTGAAGACTGCTTTTGCTGCATCCCAAAGTTTTTGGACTGTTGTGTGTTCATTTTCATTTCTCTCCCTGTGTTTTTTAAATTTCTTCTTTGATTTCCTGATTGACCCATTCATTATTTAGTAGCATGTTGTTTAACCTCCACGTATTTTTGGTCTTTCCAAATCTTTTCTTGTGGTTGACCTCTAGTTTCATAATGTTATAGTCTTTAGAAAAGGTGCATGGTATGATTTCAGTCTTTTTACATTTGTTGAGACCTGTTTTGTGACCTCATATATGATCTATTCTGGAGAATTTTCCATGTGCACTTGGAAAGAATGTATATTTTGCTGCTTTAAGATGGAGTGTTTGGAATATACCTGTGAAGTCCCTCTATTCTAGTGTGTCATCCAGAACTGTTTTTCCTTGCTGATTTTCTATTTAAATGATCTATCCATTGGTGTAAGAGGGCTGTTAAAGTCTCCTAGTATTATTGTATTATTATCCATTGGTTCCTTTATGTTTGTTATTAATTGTTTTATGTGTTTGGGTGCTCCCCATAAATATTTACATATATTTACAGAAATATATGTAAATATTTACAATTGTCCATGAATATTTACAATTGTTATATCTTCTTGTTGGATGGATTATGATTATATAATGCCTTTGTTTGTCTCTTTTTATAGTCTTTGTTTTAAAGTCCAGTTTGTCCAATAGAAGAATTGCTACTCTGGCTTTCTTTTGAAATTCATTTGTGTGATAAATGTTTCTCCACCCCTCATTTTCTTTTTCTTTTTTTTAAAAGATTTTACTTATTTGACAGAAGAGAGATCACAAGTACGAAGAGAGGCAGGCAGAGAGAGGTGGGGAAGCAGGCTCCCCACTGAGCAGAGAGCCTGATGGAGGGCTCGATCCCAGGACCCTGAGATCATAACCTGAGCCGAAGGCAGAGGCTTAACCCACAGAGCCACCCAGGTGCCCCCACCCTTCACTTTCAACTGCAGATGTTTTTAGGACTAAAATGGGTCTCTTGTAGGCAGCATAGAAATAGGATTTTTTTTAATCCATTTGGACCCCTGTCTTTGATTGGAGCTTTTAGTCCATTTACATTCAAAGTAATAATTTATTCTTTTAAAGTAATTATTGATAGATGTATATTTATTGCTATTTTATTACTTGTTTTGTTGTTGTTTCTGGAGATTTTCTCTGATCCTTTCTTGTCTTTGTTACTTCTGATCTTTCCTTTGCACTCAAAGAGTCCCCTTTACAATTTTTTGCAGGGCTGGTTTAGTGGTCACGAACTCCTTTAGTTTTTGTTTGTCTGGGAACCTATCTTTCCTATTTTGAATGATGCCCTTACTGGATAGGGTATTCTTTTTTTTTTTTTTTTTTTTTCTTTAAAGATTTTATTTATTTATTTGACAGAGAGAGATCACAAGCAGGCAGAGAGGCAGGTAGAGAGAGAGGAGGAAGCAGGCTCCCTGCTGAGCAGAGAGCCCGATGCGGGGCTCGATCCCAGGACCCTGAGATCATGACCTGAGCCGAAGGCAGCGGCTTAACCCACTGAGCCACCCAGGCGCCCCTGGATAGGGTATTCTTGGCTAAAGATTTTTCTTATGCAGCACATTGAATATATCATGTCATTCTCTTCTGGCTTGCTAAGTTTCTGTTGAGATCTCCAGCTAACCTTATGGGTTTTCCCATGTAGGTTAAGGGCTTCTTTTGTCTTGCTGCTTTTGACATTTTTTTCTTTATCACTATATTTTGTGAATTAAATTATAATAAGTGTTGGTGTTGGCCACCTTTTGTTGATTTTCATGGGAGTTCTCTGTGTCTCCTGGATCTGGATGTCTGTTTCCTTCTCCAGATAAAGGAGGTTTTCTGCTGTCATTTCTTGAAGTAAATTTTCTTCCCCCTCTTTTTTCTTTTCTCTTGGGACTTCTACAATGTGAATGTTACTATGTTCGATGAAGTTACCGAGTTCCCTAAGTTTGTTCTCATGTCCCGTAATTATTCTTTTTTTTCTTTTGTTCAGGTTCATTATTTTCCATTGTTTTGTCTTCTAGGTCACTAATTCATTTCTCTGATTTTTCCAGCCTGCTGTTCATTGCATCAAGCCTGTTTCCAATCTCCTTTATTGCATTCTTCATCTCTGATTTTTTTTTTTTTTTTAACTCTTATCTCTGTGCTACAGGTCTCATTGATGTCTTCCATTCTTTTCTCAAGTGCAGTGAGTGTCCTTATGATCATTGCTTTAAATTCTTTGTCAGGCATGTTACTTATATCTGTTTTGCTTAGATCTCTGGCTGTGGCCTTATCTATTATCTAGTTCTTTCATTTGGAATAAATTCCTCCATCTTGAATTCTGTTTAATTCTCTGGTTTCTTATGTGTTAGAAAAGCTAGTTATGTCTCCTGTTCCTGAAAGTAATGACTTTATGAAGAAGAGATGAAGTAGTGCCCATGGCCTGGTGCTTCAGGGAGTGTCTTTGGTTTGTGCTTTGTGCCTTCTTCTGTTGTGCTCTGGCTGTTCTATCCTTTGGGTCATCTGCAGAGGTTCTCCTTGCCTGTTGTGGGCAGTGTTTGGTCCCTTGCCTGAATGTGGCAAGTTTTAACTAGATGTGCTCTGGTCTGCTTGTGAAATGAGACGTGTCACCATCTCCACTGGAACTAAGTCCCTGCAAAACAGGGAGACATGATGTAGACAGGGGTTTGTACTGGTCTTCTGGGGGAGGGGCTTGCCCCACTGGGTCTGAGGCAAGCTTCACTGAGAGGGGCAGTCCCACCAGATCACAGGGGGTTGAGTCTTGGTGGAGGCAAATTAGGCAGTCATTGTTGGTGCTTAGTGCTTCCCTGAGGTGGTTCTGATTTTATCCTGAGGGTTGGGGAGGGAAAATGACAGATTTTTTGTTTGTTCCTTTGTTCACAGATTTTTCTGTGAATGCTGCCTCTCAGGGAAGTGCTCTGAGAAAAGTGAATAATCTCCCCACTGTGTGCCCTGGGTGCTCTTCAGATCACTATTTCCATGATGTCTTCCCCTGGGTTGTTTACCTGCCTTCTCTCCAGGGGTGGTACAGTACCCTCTGGGGTCTATTCCCAGCCAACCCTGATGACCATTAAAAGTACAGGCATTAAGCCCCACTGTTTGTAAGAACTCACAAAATTTAGCTCCTCTTGTTTTCCAAGCCAGTGGCTGTGGGGAAACATTCTTGTGCATTCCCATGTACTCTTCTCTCACTCTTATTTGCAACAATGGCTCCCTCTCCTCTGCAGCACCTGTAATCCATTTCTCCCCTAAACCATGTCCCTGCACTTCCTACGTTCCTCAATGTGGATACATGGTGTTTTTATTTCAAAATGCTGGGTTGAGGACATCTGGGGATATCAGCAGTATTTTCTCCATATCAGTTAGTTCTCACTTAAAATGAGATCTTTTTAGTTTAGTAGTTCAGCAGTTGAGATCGATTGGTTCAGACTTCAAGAGGTTCCGTTGTAATGCCTATATTTAATTTAGTTCAGAAAGCAATGACTAAGTATTTTTTTGTGTGTGTGTACTCAGCTTTGTATTGTATTCTTTATCTTTAAATGAGTGAAAGATCTAGGTTTTGATTTTTTTTAAAGATTTATGTATTTATTTATTTGAGAGAGAGAGAGAGAGAGAGAAATAGAGCGCTTGCGTACATGAGTGAGCAAGGGGAGTGGCAGAGGGAGAAAGAATCCCAAGCAGACTCTGCTGAGCACGGAGTCTACAGAGGGCTCGATCTCACGACCCTGAGATCATGACCTAAGCTGAAATCAAGAGTTGTTGCCTAACCACCTAAGCCACCCAGGCACCCCATGGTTTCTGTTATTTTTAAAAATGTGTTCTGGATGGGGTACCTGGGTGGCTCAGTGGGTTAAGCCTCTGCCTTCGGCTCAGGTCATGATCTCAGGGTCCTAGGATGGAGCCCCGCATCTGGCTCTGCTCAGCAGAGAGCTTGCTTCCCCCTCTCTCTCTGCCTGCCTCTCTGCCTACTTGTGATTTCTCTGTCAAATAAATAAAATCTTCAAAAAAAAAAAATGTGTTCTGGAGCAGGTTAACTTAATTAAAAATATCTAGATGTAAATTTAATAATTCTTAAAATTTTCAAGTATGATTTTCTCTACTTGTTTGATGTTTAATGATTATTTTGGATCCAAAGTTTAAGAATTTTCCATATGATTTAGCTCTTAAGCTTCTTGAACTTTTTGACAATCTCTGACTCAGAGGCATAATGCTTATCACCAACAGTACTGCTACCAGTGCTGCTGTTTCCTCCTTTCCAGCTCATACATTCCATTGTACACTTAGCAGGATGTACACTTAGCAGTGTTGCCTGCATTTGCATTTCTTGTCTGAAGAAGGAAAACTCAGTGTATCCCTTCTCCTTAGTACTGTTATCATTTAATATTCTTTTTTTTAAATTGGCTATAAAACAGAGGCATGTGATTAGCGGACATATTATAGAGATAACAGTAAGAAATGAGAAATTTAATTCCACTTTAGTTCAGGGTCAGCTATATCAATGCCTGTCTTTTCTTTGTTTAAGGTTCTCTTAGAAGCACAAGATATGGCAGTGAGAGACCACAATGTGGAATTCAGATCCAATTTATATATAGGTAAGATGTTTAATATTCTTAGCATTGGGAAATGTTTTCCAATAGTGATGCTGAGTTCATTATCTAACAATAGTCTTTGATACCTAACTACTTAGGACTGGGTTTGCCAGTGAAAATTGCTGTTAATAGCTTATTCTTCTGCCTTCAGCATGCTAATGTTAGTCTGTTATAAATGGTAATAACCTAACTGCTTTATTGTTACCTGTCCTGTAATGTGAATGAGACCATGAAACCTATTGCCAATAATTACTTAATAATGGGTACCAAGATGATGGTACATGGAGGGGTCCTTTAATCATGATAAAATGAAGAAGGAACAGAACTGACTATTTATTTATTTATTTAAAAGATTTTTATTTATTTATTTGGGTGAGAGAGGGAGAGCAGAGAGAGAGAGCAGAAGGGGAGAGTAAGAGGGAGAAGCAGACTTCCCACTGAGCAGAGTCTGACCCGGGACTCCATCCCAGGACCCTGAGGTCACGACTTGAGCGGAAGGCAGACACTAAACGACTGAGCCACCCAGGCACCCCAGAGTGATGTTTTAAAAAATAAATTCTTTGTCAATCCTGAAGGAGGTAAATAAAGAGTCACAGGTGGATTTTAAGAGTATTTATTTATGATGGGCCAAGCCAGGTGCCTAATCCATAAAGGTGTCCCATAATTTAGCCTTCCAATCACCAGAATGGGAAATCTTTTGAATTGTAAAACCCAAGGCTCAGATGATCCAGATGTGTTTGGTTTCCTTTGTTACTACATTCTGAAGCATTATCTCAGGTTTTGTGTACTTGTTCCATATCAAATTAAATTAATGTAAGTGAAAATGCTTTGGGAAGCATGATGCACCATACAAATGTGAGGGATTTTTTTGTCACGTACCTTCGTACAGCTCTTTCTAGAAAGAGATGAACGCTTATTACAAAGCTTATTACAAAGCTCCCTTGCCCCCCTCTCAGCACCAGAGTAAAGTGAAGCGGTGGGTGGAGTTGCTGTTTTCCTCTCACTTCAGCAGCAATTACTCCTAACCTCAGCAATTTTGTAATCAAACAGTGATGTTGATGTTGAAGCAAAATTTTCGCAGTCTGCCAAACCTATGTGTAAGGAGAACTGAAGATATTTTAAATTGAAGATAGGGGTTACTGCTACTCTCCAAATAGAGGAAAAAAGGCTGAATCATTATGGGAGAAATTAGTTGTGCATTATGATTTTTTAACAATTAGGGTAAAAACAAATCATCTAATTTTCTACTTTGTTGCAATTCCACCTTACTGGAGATGTTTATTCTGGTGAAGTTAAAATCTTAACCTCAGCTCACCTGGAATTGATGCTGGCAACCACACCTACTTCTGAAATTCAAATGAGTTATGATTTTCAATTGAAATATCTTATTTTAAAGCTGACTGTTGTATAACTGATGATATTCTGATACATGAATAGATACAGAGAGAAATCAAAATGGCATCTCAGAAGATGCAGGGCCATAGTAGTTACTCATAAGCTTTTTCTTCTGAGAACAGCATGAATAAATAATGCAGGGAGGGCCCAGAATCACTGGAAGAGATGAAATGGATGAAGAGCAAGACCATTTGCTTAAAACCTCTTGGTGACCTTTCTTGCTTTATGACTGCATATCAAATCCGACTTAATTACTTTTATTCATTTCCATAGGAATATGGTCTTCTTAGCTGACAGACAAACTTTGTAATGGAACTCAGATACACATGAAATAGAATTTGTCTTTAAATCCTTTTCAGGGGACGCCTGGGTGGCTCAGTTGGTTGGACGACTGCCTTCGGCTCAGGTCATGATCCCGGGATCCTGGGATCGAGTCCCACATCGGGCTCCCAGCTCCATGGGGAGTCTGCTTCTCCCTCTGACCTTCTCCTCCCTCATGCTCTCTCTCACTGTCTCGCTCTCAAATAAATAAATAAATAAAATCTTTAAAAAAAAAAAAAATCCTTTTCAGTAATTTTAGTAAAGTGAGAAAAGGTGAGGAGCTTAATCTTGTCTTCCCAAATGGAGCAAAGTCCACAAAAGTAAACTTAACCATTCCTACATGAATGGGCATTTAATTCATCCGTCTCCTTATGCACATTTCTACTGAAGAATCTCTACTGTACCTGTGCCCTTTTTTCATCTAATTTTGTGTAAAAATCTCTTCTCGAGTAGGGCTGATAAATTTTGATTTGTCTTACGATTGTAAAAACTCATTTGCTAAGTATTTTGATGCCTAATTCTTTTATGAAGGTAAAAGAGAGGAGTGCCCTTAGGAAGATGAAGTATCTTACTGTGACGTGTCAGACATTTTATCTTTGGTTTTGTCAAACTTTCCTCATAAGAATCATGTGAGGTTCTTAGTAAAAAAAAAATAGAGATTCCCAGGACCCACCGCAGACCCACTGGATCTGAAACCTCAGGGGAGAGACTTGGAGAGCTATTTGTTGAATAAAAATCCCAGTGATTTGTACCTATAAAATACAAGAAAATGATTTTTCTCATCGTATTCTTGGAAAAGTCCTAGACATTTCATTCCATGGATAAATGTCTTTTAGAGTTTTGAAAGACTAGTCACTTGTTGGCTACGATTTCAGCTCAGCAGTGGCTCCTCAGTCTCTTGACATAAGTAAGTATAGGCATTTTAAGGGAAGTGCTTTTTTGGTAGTGTGTGTTCTTATTATATGGTAATTCCTTCAGATGCCTGTCATCAGTCTAAAGCTAATACCTGGTGTAGCATAACCACAGATTTTGAAAATTCATTTCCTTTTCAAACTTATAATGATGACTAATGGCACTGTGAACCGACCTTAACAAGTGGACATGGACTAATAAAATGTCACTGCTTAGTGATTCATAGCCTCTAAAGTGATTTACTTTAGGGAAAGTGATTGACTGACTTTGTAAATCAGTCTTCTGGGCGAAGAGTGATGAAGGGGGAAGAGGGTTTCCAATTTTAAAATGTCAAGATTCACATTTACCTAAATCCTAGTATATAGGAAATATTGACAGTATTTTAAATATTCTTGATACCTATGGGGCATCATCTTTAGGTGAGCATCATCTTGGGCATCATTTTTTTTTTTAAGATTTCATTTATTTATTTGAGAGAGATTGAGTGAGAAAGAGCACAAGCAGGGGGAGTGGGAGAGTGAGAAGCAGCCTCTCTGCTGAGCAGGGAGTTGGCATAATCTTTAGGCTGTTCCCATTTCTGAGGTGTCTTAATGTTTTTTCTCTGATTCAAAAAGATTTTGAGTACCTTCCACGTGCATACTGTCCATACAGTTAGGTGATGGTCTATCTTATTAAAGCAACTTAAGACATTTAGTTTATATAGTTTTGTTCTTTGAAATGCACACTGAGTGTTATTTGTTCTTTGACAGTAGTAGTCCTTTGGAAGGATCTATAAATTGTGTTTCTGAGTTGGAACAAGTGATACATGTCACTAGTACTGTGTGTACTTGGAAAACTTCGAAACTTTATTTTAGAATTTGAGCAAATTTATCAGATAGCTATACTGAAAACATATTAATTAGCAGAGGTTGTAATTTCAAAATCATTTCTATTCCTTGTTGCATATGAACTTTAGGGGAAATACAAAAGACATACAGAAGTTTGGTTGAAGAAGTGACTTTCACAGATTAGCCATGAACATTCAGATAAGGTAGCATATGGTTTGAGACCAAAAAGAGTAATATAGGTAAATAGTGGGAGTAGAGAAGAGGAGGTCAGTGTCGGTTAGAAAAGTGATGGTAATTTTCTAGAAGAGTTTAGCTTTGGAAGATAAGTGTTTGGGCATCTGAAAGAGAAAGATGTTCAGAGTGGAGTAAGCACAGGAGCTAAGGCACATAGGTTGGAATGAGCCGTGATTGTGTGGTCCAGTGAGTAGAATAGTTGAAGGAGGCGGAGGGTTGACCTTGAGTAGATAAAACTGAAAGGTGGATTGGGCCTAGATCCAGAGGGCTGAGCATGGCAGGCTGTGGAATTTGGTTCACATGATAGTGAAGAGGATGCACAGAAAGTTTTGGGGTAGGAGATTTATGTTACTAAGGAAGTGTTTTAAGACTATTAACTCTAAAGCAGTGGTTTCTTTTTTTCTTTCTTTCTCCTTTTTTTTTTTAAAGATTTTATTTATTTATTAGAGAGACAGTGAGAGAGAGCATGAGCGAGAAGGTCAGAGGGAGAAGCAGACTCCCCATGGAGCTGGGAGCCCGATGCGGGACTCGATCCCGGGACTCCGGGATCATGACCTGAGCCGAAGGCAGTCGTCCAACCAACTGAGCCACCCAGGTGTCCCTAAAGCAGTGGTTTTTAAATTGTGCTGTGGGCAAGGGTGCAGCCCAGGGTGGAGCCTGGCACCCGGCAGGAACTTAGAAATATTTGGTGAGTGAACGAATGGCACAGTTTTGGATCTCTCCCTACTCATGTTTCGGTTAGAACAGAGCCGCAGCACGGTGGGCTTCTATTTATTGTTTCATTTTCATTGAAATGGTTCTATATAAATGCATTTAAACTCCTCACATACAGAATTAGTAAAAGGAGGGTAGACCAGAAACCAATTTGCAATCTATACTCCTAAGTCCTGATTTCATTCTGACCTCATGGTGGCTGTGTTGCATATTACCATTACAGTGTATTAAAGAATCCTGGTGGTTCAGAAGAATTGATGCTTTTGTTCTGGCATAAGAAAATGTGGCATTATGTGCTCCAAGATAAGCACATGGTATTTTATGGCTTTAGGATGAAATCATGACTGGCAATTAGCAGTTATTGATGATTGCTCTTACGTATTTGGGGGAGATGGAAAATGGTGGTTAACACAGACCCTGGTAGGCCGATCATTGTGCTTGGATAGGTTATGTAGTACTGCATAGTTAGCTAATTCAGATACTGTTTTCACTGGAGTAGTGTTCCTTTTCCTCAGGCTATTTGGAAATGGGGCTCAAATTGAGTAGAGTTGCAGTTTTGGATAGAAGCAGCCATTGTGTTTGTAAAATGCCTTTTAGAGGATTTCTACACTTTTTCTAGTGTCATTGTGCTTATTTGTGGGTTTCCTCCTGACAGGTGGGTCCAGAGGAACTAATGGTACTTCATTCTAAAGTGATTTGTGTAATTTGGCTTTTTCTTTGGTAATTCCTCAAACACATTTCTTTAGTGCCCAGTGATGAAGTTGGTGTAAGGACAGTAGCTCTTTCCTTATCTCACAGAGGCCCTAGGCAATTTTCTTAACCACTCTCATCCTTAGTTTTCTCTCTGGCCAAGCTAGGATGGTTCTGCCGAATCCCATTTCATGAGAGGACTGTAGTTAGAGGGTTATCAAGCGTATACTTTGACACCGTCCCTGTATTTATAAAGTTATTTCACAGTAAGAATATAAGAATGGTGAGTATTGAAGTGGATTAATTTGATATGTCTTCTATAGGTTTTGGCTTTTTAAAAGGCTTTATTAACTCAAGGAGTTACTGACTGAATAAATTCAGAAAATAGCAGAAGGTGGATATTCCTCTGATTCACTGTGGGTGAAAACTGGTGAACAGATTTCTTCTTAACTAGTATTTGAAAATTTTTTTTTAATTTTACAGGGTCAGACATTGATGCGCAGAATTGGGGAGGGGAGATGAGGGAGCAGTTGTGATGTGGGAGTTCCTAAAACTGGCCATAAATCAGAGATACTAGGGGAAGAGGATTGGTGTTTGTTCAAATGTAATTTCCAAGGTGTACCCCAAATACAGTAAATTAGAATCCTCAGAGATGGGGTCTCAGCAGCTGCATTTAAAATATGTTTCATAGGTTAGTCTGATGTAGCCAGAGGACCAGCATTTGGGAACTTTTGGTTCCAGGGGCCTTCTCACCATAGTTGGAATGAAATAAAAACTCCTTACCTCAGCCTTTAGGGATCTTGGTAACCTTGTCTTCACCACGGATTTCTTTCCCCTGTTCGTACCACTCTTTGCCTTGTTTACTGTGCTTCAGCAGGCTGGTATTTTTTCTGTTTCTAAAACAAGTCAGCACACCAGTTAGAATGGCTAAAATTAACAAGTCCGGAAACGACAGATGTTGGCAAGGATGCAGAGAAAGGGGAACCCTCTTACACTGCTGGTGGGAATGCAAACTGGTACAGCCACTCTGGAAAACAGTATGGAGAAGTTTGTCAAAAAGCTAAAAATAGGGGCAGCTGGGTGGCTCAGTGGATTAAAGCCTCTGCCTTCAGCTCAGGTCATGATCCCAGGGTCCTGGGATTGAGCCCCACATCGGGCTCTCTGCTCAATGGCGAGCCTGCTTCCCCCCCTCACTCTGCCTGCCTCTCTGCCTACTTGTGATCTCTCTCTGTCAAATAAATAAATAAAATCTTTAAAAAAAAAAAAAAAAGCTAAAAATAGAGCTACTCTAGACCCAGCAGTTGCACTACCATGTATTTATCCAGAGAATACAAAGATAGGGATTTGAAGGGGCACCTGCACCCCAGTGTTACAGCAGCAGTGTTGACAATAGTCAAACTATGGAAATATCCCAGATGTCCATCAACAAATGAATGGATAAAGAAAAAAAAATATACATATATACAATGGCATTTTTATTCAGCTATCAAAAATGAAATCTTACCATTTGCAATGACATGGATGGAACTAGAGGGTATTGTGCTAAGCAAAATGAGTCAGAGAAAGACAAGTATCACATGATTTCATTCTTATGTGGAATTTAAGAAACAAAACAGGAACATAGAGGAAGGAAAGGAAGAATAAGATGAAAACAGAGAGGGAGACAGCCACGAGAGACTCTTAACTATAGGGAACAAACTGAGGGTTGCCAGAGGGGAGGTGGGTGGAGGGATGGGGTAATGGGGAGATGGGCATTAAGGAGCGCACGTGATGTAATGCACACTGAGTGTTATACGCAAATGATGAATCACTGAATTCTGCCTCTAAAACTAATAATACACTATATGTTAATTAAATCAAATTTAAATAAAAAATAAAACAAGCCAAGCACATTAGATGTTAGATATTAAATAAAAAATAAAACAAGTCCACCATTGCGTCTTTGCATTTGCTTTTCCCTCTACCTGGAATACCATGCCCATAGATATTTGCATGGATTTTGGTCTTAGTTAGATTGAATGTCTCTTCCTCAGAGATGCTTCCTTTTTTTTTTTTTTTTTTTTTTTTTTTTTTTTTTTTTTTTTTTTTTTACAGAGGTCACAAGAAGGCAGGGAGGCAGGCGGTTGTGGGGGGGGGGTAAGCAGGCTCTCTGCTGAGCAGAGAGCCCGATGCGGGGCTCGATCCCAGGACCTTGAGACCATGACCTGAGGTGAAGGCAGAGGCTTAACCCACTGAGCCACCCAGGCGCCCCCTCAGAGATGCTTCTTGACACCCACTGGTCTGATGTTGCCTCCAGCACCCCATCAGTCTCTCTCACAACACTGTTTAAAGATTTTTTTTTTTTTTTAATTTATTTATGATGGAGAGAGAGCGAGAGAGGGAACACAAGCACAGGGGAGCTGGAGAGGGAGAAGCAGGCTCCCTGCTGAGCCCAATGGGGCTCAAGCCCAGGGCGCTGGGATCATGACCTGAGCTGAAGGCAGACACTTAAGTACCGAGCCACCTAAGTGCCCCTCCCACATCACTGTTTAATTCATTGTACTTGTCACTAACTGGAATGATCATGTTTATTTTCTTTCTCCTCTAGAATGTACACTGCGTGGAGGCAAGGCCCTGGCTAGTCTTGTTCACTCTTTTCTCTCCACACCTAGAATAGAGGCTGGTCCTTAATAAGCACTTCAGAGATACTTGTTTTGAGACCGATCTGCTCTCATCAGCCAGTGAACTCATGGAGTCTTAGAATCCGGTCGAGGAATGGACAGATATTGCTCAGGTGATGAGCTATAGTCTTGGGGATGCAGTCATTTCCTGTAACTCTCTCTGTCTTCCCTGTCTAGCTGAGTCGACGTCAGGGCGAGGCCAGTACCTGAAACGTATCCGATACCATGGCAGAGGTCGCTTCGGGATCATGGAGAAGGTTTTTTGCCATTATTTTGTGAAGTTGGTGGAAGGTCCCCCACCTCCACGTGAGGCACCGAAGACGGCAGTCACCCACGCCAAAGAGTATATTCAGGAGCTCCGCAACCGGACGATTATTCACACTCTGTGATGGGCTTTCAGACTCTGCAGTGTATCTATTTTGCCATTTATTTCTTATAAACCAGAAATTAAAGACAAATGCTTTTTATGGTTTGTACTGAGTTAGTGCAATATGAAGTATAATTGCTAATTTTATATGAATATTTATAAGGCTTTGCCCGTTCCTTTTGAACCTTTGGGTATATTTATGCATTTGCAACTTGGAAGGAGAAATCAGCTTTAAACAGTATAATTCAGAAGGCTTTTTTGAGTACCTTTGGAAGGGGATGTAAACTTGCCACCTGTAGGTGGCAGTTTAGATACTAGCCTTGAGTAGAATGTTGCAGAGTAAGAAAGCTTGTCCTTGTTTCCTTTGATTTTTTTCTTGAGATTGGGGAGGAGGTGGTGGAGGTGAGCATAGATACATGTATTTTAGGGTATTCTGTAGTTGCGTTTTTGCTTTCACTGTTGGCATAGGCCAATGGGTGAGGCATTCTATATTTTCACCTTGGAATTACAGAAGTTTATTAGATACATTAATCTAGAACTCCAAGAACCCTTTAACTGAGAAAGTTTTCTTCTAGTTAAATAAAGACTGTTTTCATGTCTCCTTCCAACAATGCTTTCTATTGCTTGGATATCTTGTTCTGGATTGATTTATTTTTCAGAGTGAATTCTATTACTGAGAGAATTGAACCAGTCTGAGGGTTGCATTCTAAAATAAGACAGTAGGTGGCACTCACTTACCTCTTATTAACAAAATTGTTAGTATTAGAGTGAGTGTTCCCCGCTTGCTGGCTCTCATTGATAAAGAGTGTTTTCACTGACAAGAAGCGTTTGGTCCACAGCCCTAGTCCAGGGTTACTCAAACTTTGGTATACAGAGGAAGAACCTGGGGTACTTTGCTTGTTAATACAGACTTCTGGGTCTCGCCCCCATGATTCTGATTCACCACGTCTTGTGAGGGGTGCGTATCAGAAGTCTGTATTTTAAAAACAATGAGGACTTGATGGTTCTGTTTATAGGGAACCACACTTGAGAATACTCCTCTAGTCTGAAGAATGTGGTTGTAGGGCCATGTTTTAAGATGGCATTAATGATAGCTACTGTTTACTGGAACCTCATTATTTACCAAGCTCTGTGCTAGTATTTTACATTAAGTCTTCACAATATCCTGCAAACCATAGGTGTTATTTTGTTGCTTTATAAAGGAAGAAACTAAAGCACGTAGAATTCAAATAACTATCTCAGTGTCACACAGTGTGTAAAAATATCAGAGCGATGATTGATTTAGAAACTAGGTTTCTAAAGTACCTGTTTCTGTATAACTAATGAATGTATAGGTGGGTGGTTTTGCCTATCTAGTTAACGAAATGCATGGGTGAAAAGACAGAGGGCTCAGTGGAATAAGACACCAAGGCTTAGGACAGATTCATTCTGGGTCATAAGTTATTGGGGCATGGATTCATGGAAATGACACTGGACTGGTAAAAGGCTACCTTCGTTCTAGTCCTGGCATACTCACTAACCAGAAAGAAGACTCTGGGCAGGTCTCTTCCCTCCCTGACCTCTATTTTATTCATCTATAAAACAAGAGGTTCCTTGTTTCTTGTAGATCACCTTCAGAATCACTTGAGCGGGTTAAAAAAATGCAAATTCCTAGGTGCTACTCTCATACTGAGTGAATATGAATCTTGAACTTTTAACAAGTGCCCCAGTGACACATACTGGAGAATCATTGGATCAGAGGCTCTCTGTGCTGTCTTTCAGGCAGATGTTCCATGATTCTTAGCCTGGGACTTCTGAATTCCTCAGGCATGACTAAAACAAACCAGGTGGTGATGTGGACTCCATAACTATTTTGAAAGGGTTAAGGGCAAAAGAAATGAAGGAAATTTGCTGTGACCTGAGCTGAAGTCTTCATTCATCTGGAAATGCTTTTGATGTGTTAAAAAGTGTAATAAGAGCTAACATACAGCACTATGTACTTAGCACTGTTGTAAGAACTTTATGTACATCCCCTCAATGAATCGTTCCCATTGCAACTGGTGCAGTGTACTTCTGGTTAGTTTCCATGGCCAAGACTGCATTTTCTGACATAAACGAACATTTTGGTTCTTAAAGTTTAACTTCATATGTTCAGAAACAATGTCTGTTAATTATTATTATTTTTTAAAGAAGCCTCCATGCCCAACTTGTGGCTTGAACTCATGACCCTGAGATCAAGAGTTGTATGTGCCACCCCCTGAGACAGCCAGGCACCCCTGTTAATTATTTTTAACGGCAATCTCTGAATGCTTGTAACTTCCTGCTTGATCAGATAATGATGGAGTGTAGCGCATTCAGAAAGTGCACTAATTACTGGTATATAGCTCAGTAAATGATCAACTGGTGAACGTGCTGAAGTAACCCAGTGGATAGAACATGATAGTAACTCTGAAGCCCCCTTCCTCCCTTTCCCAGTCACTACCCTCCTCCTTTCCCCCAAGGTAACCATTATCCTGACTTCTAACATATGATAGAGTTTTTAGTTTGTTTTCTTTTCATTTTTACTTAAAAAAAAATTTTTTTTATTAACGTATAATGTATTATTCGCTTCAAGGGTACAGGACTGTGAATCGTCAGTCTTAGACAATTCGCCACACTCACCATAACACATATCCTCCCCAATGTCCATAACCCAGCCACCCTATCACTCCTCCCCACCCCACCCCCAGCAACCCTCAGTTTGTTTCCTGAGATTAAGAGTCTCTTATGGTTTGTCTCCCTCCCGATCCCATCTTGTTTCATTTTTTCCCTCCCTACCCCTATAACTGGATCCCCGCCTTGCCTCTCAAATTCCTCATATCAGAGAGATCATATGATAATTATCTTTCTCTGATTGACTTATTTCTCTTACCATAATACCCCCTAGTTCCATCTATATTGTTGGAAATGGCAAGATTTCGGGTTTTTTTGAAGGCTGCATAGTATTCCGTTGTGTGTGTGTATACACATACCACATCTTTATCCATTCATCTCTTTTTTTTTTTAGGATTTTATTTATTTATTTATTTGACAGAGATCCCAAGTAGGCAGAGAGGCAGGCAGAGAGTGAGAGAAGAGGAAGCAGGCTCCCCACAGAGCAGAGAGCCCGACACAGGGCTCCATCCCAGGACCCTGGGACCACGACCCGAGCCGAAGGCAGAGGCTTTAACCCACTGAGCCACCCAGGTGCCCCTATCCATTCATCTCTTGATGGACATCTAGGTTCTTTCCATAGTTTGGCTCTCGTGGACATTGGTGCTATAAACATTTGGGTGCTTGTGCCCCCTTCGGATAACTACATTCGTATCTTCTGGGTAAATACCCAGTAGCGCGATTGCTGGGTCATAGAGTAGCTCTATTTTCAACTCTTTGAGGAAACTCCATACTGTTTTCCAGAGTGGCTGCACCAACAGTGTAAGAGGGTTCCCCTTTCTCTGCATCCTTGCCAGCATCTGTCATTTCCTGACTTGTTAATTTTAGCCATTCTGACTGGTGTGAGGTCATATCTCATGGTGGTTTTGATTTGTATTTCCCTGATGCCAAGTGATGTGGAGCACTTTTTCATGTGTCTCTTGGCCATCTGGATGTCTTCTTTGCAGAAATGTCTGTTCATGTCCTCTGCCCATTTCTTGATTGGATTATTTGTTCTTTGGGTGTTGAGTTTGATAAGTTCTTAATAGATTTTGGATACTAGCCTTTTATCTGATACATCATTTGCAAATATCCCATTCTGTTGGTTGTCTTTTGGTTTTGTTGACTGTTTCCTTTGCTGTGCAAAAGCGTTTGGTCTTGATGAAGTCCCAATAGTTCATTTTTGCCCTTGCTTCCCTTGCCTTTGGTGATGTTTCTAGGAAGAAGTTCCTGCAGCTGAGGTCGAAGAGGTTGCTGTCTATGCTCTCCTCAAGGATTTTGATGGATTCCTTTCTCACATTGAGGTCCTTCATCCATTTGGAGTCTATTTTTGTGTATGGTCTAAGGAAATGGTCCAGTTTCATTCTTCTGCATGTGGCCATCCAATTTTCCCAACACCATTTGTTGAAGAGACTGTCTTTTTTCCATTGGACATTCTTTCCGGCTTTGTCGAAGATTAGTTGACCATAAAGTTGAGCGTCTATTTCTGGGCTCTCTATTCTGTTCATTGATCTATGTGTCTGTTTTTGTGCCAGTACCATACTGTCTTGATGATGACAGCTTTGTAATAGAGCTTGAAGTCTGGAATTGTGATGCCACCAACTTTGGCTTTCTTTTTCAACATTCCTCTGGCTTTTCGAGGTCTTTTCTGGTTCCATATAAATTTTAGGATTATTTGTTCCATTTCTTTGAAAAAAAAAAAGGATGGTATTTTGATAGGGATTGCATTAAACATGTAGATTACTTTAGGTAACATCGACATTTTCACAATATTTGTTCTTCCAATCCATGAGCATGGAACATTTTTCCATTTCTTTGTGTCATCCTCAATTTCTTTTATGAGTACTTTATAGTTTTCTGAGTACAGATTCTTTGCCTCTTTGGTTAGATTTATTCCTAGGTATCTTATGGTTTTGGGTGCAATTGTAAATGGGATTGACTCCTTAATTTCTTTTTCTTCTGTCTTGTTGTTGGTGTTTAGAAATGCAACTGATTTCTGTGCATTGATTTTATATCCTGACACTTTACTGAATTCCTGTACAAGTTGTAGCAGATTTGGAGTGGAGTCTTTTGAGTTTTCCACATAAAATATCATATCATCTGCAAAGAGTGATAGTTTGACTTCTTCTTTGCCAATTTGGATACCTTTAATTTCTTTTTGTTGTCTGAGTGCTGAGGCTAGGATTTCTAGTACTATGTTGAAGAGCAGTGGTGATAACAGACATCGATGACGTGTTCCTGACCTTAGTGGAAAAGCTCTGTTTTTCCCCCATTGAGAACGATAGTTGCTGTGGGTTTTTCATAGATGGCTTTGATGATATTGAGGTATGTACCCTCTATTCCTATACTTTGAAGAGTTTTGATCAAGAAAGGATGCTGTACTTTGTCAAATGCCTTTTTAGCATCTATTGAGAGTATCCTATGGTTCTTATTCTTTCTTTTATTAATGTATTGTATCACATTGATTTATTTGTGGATGTTGAACCAACCTTGCAGCCCAGGAATAAATCCCACTTGGTCATGGTGAGTAATCCTTTTAATGTACTATTGGATCCTCTTGGCTAGTTTTTTGGTGAGAATTTTTGCATCTGTGTTCATCAAGGATATTGGTCTGTAATTCTCTTTTTTGATGGGGTCTTTGTCTGGTTTTGGGATCAAGGTAATGCTGGTCTCATGAAATGAGTTTGGAAGTTTTCCTTCCATTTCTATGTTTTGGAACAGTTTCAGGAGAATAGGAATTAATTCTTCTGTAAGTGTTTGGTAGAATTCCCCTGGGAAGCCATCTGGCCCTGGGCTCTTTTTTGTTGGGAGATTTTTGATGACTGCTTCAATCTCCTGACTGGTTATGGGTCTGCTCAGGTTTTCTGTTTCTTCCTGGTTCTGTTGTGGTAGTTTATATGGCTCTAGGAATGCACCCATTTCTTCCAGATTGTCAAATTTGCTGTCGTAGAGTTGCTCATAATATGTTCTTATAATTGTTTTATTTCTTTGGTGTTGGTTGTGATCTCTCCTCTTTCTTCTTCTTTTTTTTTTTTTTTTAAAGATTTTTATTTATTTATTCGACAGAGAGAGATCACAAGTAGGCAGAGAGGCAGGCAGAGAGAGAGAGGAGGAAGCAGTCTCCCCACCAAGGAGAGAGCCCGATGCAGGGCTAGATCCCAGGACCCTGGGATGATGACCTGAGCCGAAGGCAGAGGCTTTAACCCTCTGAGCCACCCAGGCGCCCTGTGATCTCTTCTCTTTCATTCATGATTTTATTTATTTGGGTCCTTTTTCTTGTCTTTTTGATAAGTCTGGCCAGGGGTTTATCAATCTTATTAATTCTTTCAAAGAACCAGCTCCTAGTTTCATTGACTTGTTTTATTGTTTTTTGGGTTTCTGTTTCATTGATTTCTGCTCTGATCTTTATTATTTCTCTTCTCCTGCCGCGTTTAGGCTTTCTTTGCTGTTCTTTCTCCAGCTTCTTTAGGTGTAGGGTTAGGTTGTGTATTTGAGACCTTCCTTGTTTCTTGAGAAAGGCTGTATCACTATATACTTTCCCTCAGGACTGCCGTTGCTGTGTTCCACAGATTTTGAACGGTTGTGTTTTCATTATCATTTGTTTCCATGAATTTTTTCAATTCTTCTTTAATTTCCTTGTTGACCCGTTCATTCTTTAGTAAGATGCTCTTTATCCTCCATGTATTTGGGTTCTTTCCAGATTTCCTCTTGTGATTGAGTTCTAGCTTCAGAGCATTGTGGTTTGGAAATATGCAGGGAATGATCCCAGTATTTTGGTAATGGTTGAGACCTGATTTGTGACCCAGGATGTGATCTATTCTGGAGAATGTTCCATGTATATTCTGTTGCTTTGGGATGGAATGTTATTAATACATCTGTGATGTCCATCTGGTCCAGTGTGTCAGTCAAGGCCTTTATTTGATCTTTTGCTTGGATTATCTGTCCATTTCAGTGAGGGGGGTGTTAAAATCCCCTACTATTATTGTATTATTGTAGATATGTTTCTTTGATTTTGTTATTAATTGGTCTATTAGTTGGTTGCTTCCATGTTAGGGGCATAGATATTTAAAATCATTAGATCTTCTTGTTGGACAGACCCTTTGAGTATGATATAGTGTCCTTCCTCATCTCTTATTATAGTCTTTGACTTAAAATCTAATTTATCCGACATAAGGATTGCCACCCCAGCTTTCTTTTGATGTCCATTAGCATGGTAAATTGTTTTCCACCCTCTCTAAATCTGGAGGTGTCTTTGGGTCTAAAATGAGTTTCTTGCAGACAGCATGTTGATGGGTTTTGTTTTTTAAATCCATTCTGGTACCCTGTGTCTTTATTTTTTTTTAAAGATTTTATTTATTTATTTGACAGACAGAGATCACAAGTAAGCAGAGAGGCAGGCAGCGAGAGAGGAGGGAGCAGGCTCCCCACTGAGCAGAAAGCTTGATGTGGGGCTCGATCCCAAGACCCTGGAATCACGGCCTGAGCCGAAGGCAGAGGCTTTAACCCACTGAGCCACCCAGGCGCCCCTACCCTGTGTCTTTTGATTGGGGCATTTAGCCCATTTACATTCAGGGTAACTATTGAAAGATATGAATTTAGTACCATTGTATTGCCTGTAAGGTGACTGTTACTGTATATTGTCTCTGTTCCTTTCTGGTCTATTACTTTTAGGCTCTCTCTTTGCTTAGAGGACCCCTTTCAGTATTTCTTGTAGAGCTAGTTTGGTGTTTGCAAATTCTTTTAGTTTTTGTTTGTCCTGGAAGCTTTTTATCTCTCCTTTTTTTTTTTTTTTAAAGATTTTTATTTATTTATTTGACAGAGAGATCACAAGCAGGCAGAGAGGCAGGCAGAGAGAGAGGAGGAAGCAGGCTCCCCGCTGAGCAGAGAGCCCGACGTGGGGCTCGATCCCAGGACTCCGAGATCATGACCCGAGCCGAAGGCAGCGGCTCAACCCACTGAGCCACCCAGGCGCCTCGTCTCCTTCTATTTTCAATGACAGTCTAGCTGGATATAGTATTCTGAGCTGCATGTTTTTCTCATTTAGTGCTCTGAATGTTCTTTCTGGCCTGTCAGGTCTCTGTGGCTAAGTCTGCTGCCAATCTAACATTTTTCCATTGTGTGTCACAGACCTCTTGTCCTGAGGTCCTTTTAGGATTCTCTCTTTGTCACTAAGACTTGTAAATTTTCCTGTTAGATGACAGGGTGTGGATCTATTCTTATTGATTTTCAGGGGGGTTCTTTGTGCCTCCTGGATTTTGATGCTTGTTCCCTTTGCCATATTAGGGAAATTTTCTACTATAATTCGCTCCAATATACCTTCTGCCCCCCTCTCTCTTTCTTCTTCTTCTGGAATCCCAATTATTCTAATATTGTTTTGTCTTATGGTATCTCTTATCTCTCGAATTCTCCCCTCGTGGTCCAGTAGTTGTTTGTCTCTCTTTTGCTCAGCTTCTTTATTCTCCGTCATTTGGTCTAATATATCACTAATTCTCTCTTCTGCCTTATTTATCCTAGCAATAAGAGCCTCCATTTTTCATTGCACCTCATTAATAGCTTTTTTTTTTTTTAAGATTTTATTCATTTATTTGACAGACAGAGATCACAAGTAGGCAGAGAAGCAGGCAGAGAGAGAGGAGGAAGCAGGCTCCCCGCCGAGTGGAGAGCCAGATGTGGGGCTCCATCCCAGGACCTGAAATCATGACCTGAACTGAAGGCAGAGGCTTAACCCACTGAACCACCCAGGTACCCCTAGGTTCCTTTTCTTAAGTCTCTGTCTCTGATGTAACTGTCAAGGGTCAGATCTCTATATGAAAGAGGTTTGTTTATTTTTAAGTCAAACCAGCCTACTGTGAATTTGAAATACCTTGGATGGAAGAGAAGAAATATCATTAGGTGAATCACACTTGTGCATGCAAGTAAAACTTTTTTTTTTTTTTTAGATTTTATTTTAATTCAAGTTAGTTAACATATAATGTATTATTGGTCACAGTGGTAGTATTCAGTGATTCATCATTTGCATATAACACCCAGTGCTTGTTATTTCAAGTGCCCTTCTTAATGTCCATCCCCCAGTTACCCCATCTTCTTCAGCAACCCTCAATTTGTTTCCTATAGTTAAGAGTCTCTCATGGCTTATCTCCCTCTCTATGTTTGTCCTATTTTTTTTTTCCTTCCCTTCCTCTGTGTTCATCTGTTTTGTTTCTTAAATTCCACATATGAATAAAGTATGATATTTGTCTTTCTCTGACTGGCTTATTTTGCTTAGCATAATACCCTATAGTTCCATCCATGTCATTGTGAATGATAAGATTTCATTCTTTTTGACGGCTGAGTAATATTCCTGGTGTGTGTGTGTGTGTGTGTGTGTGTGTGTACACACCACATTTGACGGCTGAATAATATTCTAGTGTGTATGTGTGTGCATGTGTGTGTGTGTATATATATATATATATATATATATACACACACCACATCTTTTTTATCCATTCGTCTGTTGATGGACATCTGGGCTCTTTCCATAGCTTGGCTATTGTGGACATTGCTGCTATAAACACTGGGGTGCATGTGCCCCTTGGGATCACTACTTTTGTATTTTTTGGATAAATGCCTAGTAGGCAATTGCTGGGTCATAGGGTAGTTCTAGTTTTAGCTTTTTGAGGAATTTCCATACTGTTTTCCAGAGTTCCTGTACCAGTTTGCATTCCTACCAAGAGTATAAGGGGGTTCCCCTTCTCCACATCCTCACCAACATCTGTTGTTTCCTGAGTTGTTAATTTTAGCCATTCTGATCAGTGTGAAGTGGTATCTCATGTGGTTTTAATGTGTATTTCCCTGATGCTGAGTGATGCTGAACATTTTTCATGTGCCTGTTGGCCATTTGGATGTCTTCTTTTTTTAAGATTTTATTTATTTATTTAACAGACAGAGATCACAAGTAGGCAGAGAGGCAGGCAGAGAGAGAGGCAGAAGCAGGCTCCCTGCCAAGCAAAGAGCCCGATGCAGGGCTTGATCCCAGGACCCTGAGACCACGACCTGAGGCGAAGGCAGAGGCCTAACCCACTGAGCCAGTCAGGTGCCCCCACCCTTTGGATGTCTTCTTTGGAGAAATGGCCGCTCATGTCTTCTGACCATTCCTTGACTGGATTTTTTGTTTTTTGGGTGTTGAGTTTGATAAGTTCTTCATATATTTTGGATATTACCCCTTTATTTAGTAAATATCTTCTCCCATGCAAATATCTTCTCCCATTCTGTAGGTTGCCTTTTAGTTTTGTTGGTTGTTTCCTTTGCTGTGCAAAAGCTTTTTATCTGGGTGAAGTCCCAATAGTTCATTTTTGCTTTTGTTTCCCTTGCCTCTGGAGATGTAAGAAGATGTAAGAATTACAGTAAGAAGATGTCTTGGCCAAGGTCAAAGAGGTTGCTGCCTGTGTTCTCTAGGAATTTGATGGTTTCCTGTCTCACGTCTAGGTCTTTCATCCATTTTGAATTTTATTTTTGTATGGTGTAGGAAAGTGATTCAGTTTCATTGTTCTGAATGTGGTTCTCCAATTTTCCCAACACCATTTGTTGAAGAGACTGTCTTGTGTGTGTGTGTGTGTGTGTGTGTGTGTGTGTTGGCTATTTATTGCTGCTTTAAGATTGGTTGACCATAGAGTTAAGGTGTCTGTTTTTGTGCCTGTACCATACTATCTTGACAATTACAGCTTTGTAATACAGCTTGAAGTCTGGAATTGTGATACCTCCAGCCTTGGTTTTCTTTTTCAATGTTGGGACAATTCAGGGTTGTTTCTGGTTCAATACACATTTCAGAATTGTTTATTCCAGGTCTGTGAAAAATGCTGGTGTTATTTTGATAGGGATTGCATTGAATGCGTCGATTCCTTTGAGTAGTACAGTCATTTTAACAATATTTGTTCTTTCAATCCATGAGCATGGAATGTTTTTCCATCTCTTTGTGTCTTTCTCAGTTTCTTTCACTAGTGTTCTATAGTTTTCAGAGTATAGATCTTTTACCTCTTTGGTTAACTTTATCCCTAGGTATCTTATGGGTTTTGGTCCAATTATAAATGGGATCAATTCCTTGATATCTCTTTCTTCTTCTTTACTGTTGGTCTATAGAAATGCAACAAACCTCTGTGCATTGATTTTATATCCTGCATCTTTGCTGAATTCTTGTAACAGTTCTAGCAAATTTTTTGTTGGAGTCTTTTGGTTTTTCTACACAGAGTATCATGTCGTCTGGGAAGAGTGAAAGTTTAACTTCTTCCTTGCTGATCTGGATGCCTTTTATTTCTTTTTGTTTTCTGATTGCTGAGGCTAGGACTTCTGGTACTATGTTGAACAACAGTGGTGAGAATGGACATCCCTGTCATGTTCCTGATGTTGGGGAAGTGTTCTCAGTTTTTCCCCATCGAGGATGATATTAGCTGTGGGTGTTTTGCATATGGCCTTTATGATGTTGAGGTATGTTCCTTATATCCCTACTTTCTTGAAGGTTTTTATCAGGAAAGGATGCTGTATTTTGTTGGATGCTTTTTCTGCATCTGTTGAGAAGATCATATGATTCTTGTCCTTTTATTAGTGTGGTGTATCACATTGATTGATTTGCAGATGTTGAACCACCCCAGCAACCCAGGAATAAATCCCACTTGGTTGTGAATAATCCTTTTAATGTACTATTGGATCCTTCTAGCTAGTATCTCACTGAGAATTTTTGTATTCATGTTCATCAGGGATATTGATACGTAATTCTCCTTTTTAGTGGGGTCTTTGTCTGGTTTTGGGATCAGGGTAATGCTGGCCTCATAGGATGACTTTGGAAGTTTTTCTTCTATTTCTATCTTAAGAAACAGTTTTGAAAGAATAGATATTAATTCTTCTTTAAATGTTTGGTTGAATATCCCTGGGAAGCCATCTGGCCCTAGACCCCTGTTTCTTGGGAGATTTTTGATGAGTGATTCAATTTCTTTGCTGATTATGGATCTGTTCGGATTTTATATTTCTCCTCGTTTCAGTTTAAATATACATGTTTCTAGGAATTTGTCCATATCTTCCAGGTTGCCTAATTTATTGGCATAAAATTTCTCATAGTTTTCTCTTATAATTGTATTTCTGCGATATTAGTTGTGATTGCTCCTCTTCCTTTCATGACTTTATTTATTTGGGTCCTTTCTCTTTTCTTTTTGATAAGTCTGGCTAGGGGTTTATCAGTCTTGTTAATTCTTTCAGAGAACCAGCTCCTAGTTTTGTTGATCTGTTCTATTGTTTTTTGTTTTGTTTTGTTTTGTTTTTGATTAAAAAAAATATCATTGATTTCTGCTCTAATCTTTATTTTTTCCCTTCTGCTAGGTGTTTTTTTTGTTTGTCTGTTTTTTTTGTTTTGTTTTGTTTTGTTTTTGTTTTTTTCCCTTGGCTGTTCTTTTTCCAGCTCCTTTAGGTGTAAGGTTAGGTTATATATTTGAGACTTTCTTGCTTCTTGAGAAAGGTCTGTATTGATATATACTTCCCTCTTAGGGACTGCTTTTACTGCATCCCAAAGGTCTTGGACTGTTGTGTTTTCATTTTCATTTGCTTCCATGTATTTTAAAAATCCTTTATTTTCCTGGTTGACCCACTCATTCTTTGGTAGGATGTTCATTAACCTCCATGTATTATGGTCCTTCCAAATTTTTTCTTGTGGTTAACTTCAGTTCAGTTTCATAGCATTGTGGTCTAAAAATATGCATGGTATGATCTCAATCTTTTTGTACTGGTTGAGGCCTGATTTGTGACCCAGTATGCAATCTATTCTGGATAATATTGGAGACGTGCACTTGAAAAGAATGTATATTCTGCTGCTTTAGGATGAATGCTCTAAATATGTCTGTTAAATCTATCTGATCCAGTGAGCCATTTAAAGCCCTTGTTTCCTTGTTGAGCTTCTGCTTAAAAGATCAGTCCATTGCTGTGAGTAGGGCATTAAAGTTCCCTACTATTATTGTATTTTCATCAGTGAGTTTCTTTAAGTTTGTTTTTAATTGATTCATATATTTGGCTGTTTTCAAGGGCATAAATATTTACAATTGTTAGATCTTTTTTGGATTGATTGTGATATAATGCCCTTCTTCATCTCTTATTATAGTCTTTGGTTTAAAATCTAGTTTGTCTAGGGATGCCTGGGTGGCTCAGTGGGTTAAAGCCTCTGCCTTCAGCTCAGGTCATGATCTCTGCGTCCTGGGATGGAGCCCCATATCGGGCTCTCTGCTCAGCAGGGAGCCTGCTTCCTCCTCTCTCTCTCTGCCTGCCTCTCTGCCTACTTGTGATCTCTGTCAAATAATAAATAAAATCTTAAAAAAAATTAAAATCTAGTTTGTCTGATATAAGGATGGCTACTCCAGCTTTCTTTTGATGTCAATTAGCATGATAAATTGTTCTCCACTCCCTCACTTTCAGTCTGGAGGTGTCTTTGGGTCTAAAATGAGTCTCATTAGATGGGTCTTGTTTTTGTTTTGTTTTGTTTTGTTTTGTTTTGAATCCATTCTGATACCCTATATCTTTTGATTGGAGCATTTAGTCCATTTACATTCAGAGTAATTATTGAAGGATATGAATTTAGTGCTATTGTATTATCTGTAAAGTCCCTGTTCCTATAGATTATCTCTGTGCCTTTCTAGTCTTTGTTGCATTAGGTCTCTTTTTCCTACTCAAAGGGTCCCATTTAGTATTTCTTACAGAGCTGGTTTAGTGTTCATGAATTCCTTTAGTTTTTGCTTGTCTTAGAAACTCTTTATCTCTCTGTCTAGTCTGAATGATAGCCTTATTGGATAGAGTGTTCTTGGCTGCATGTTTTTCCCATTTAGCACATTGAATGTATCATGCCAGTCATTTCTGGCATGCCAGGTCTCTCTGGACAGGTCTGCTGCCAGCCTATGTGTCTACCCTTGTAGCTTAAGGACTTTCTTTCCCTAGCTGCTTTCAGAATTCTCTCTTTACATTTGTATTTTGCAGGTTTCACCAGGATATGTCTTGGAGTTGACCTGTTTTTGTTTATTTTGATGGGAGTTCTCTGTGTCTCTTGGACTTGAATGCTTGTTTCCTTCCCCAGCCATAATTTGTTCAAATAAACCTGCCCTTTTTGCTACTCTTCTTTTTCTGGGACTCCTGTGATACAGATATATTTTGCTTTATGAAATTGCTGAGTTCCCTAAGTCTATATTTGTGATCTAATAGTTTTCTTTTTCCTCGTCTTTTCAGCTGCAGTATTTCCCATAATTTTATCTTGTATATTACCTATTCGATCCTCTGCTTCATCCTTCTTCATTGAGATTACATCCAGTGAGTTTTGCTTCTCAGTTATACTATTTTTTTAATTTCAGCCTGACTAGTTGTTAGGTCTTTTATGTCTATAGCCAGGGTTTCTCTGTCTTCTGTGCCAGCTAGTAGTCTTTTGACTGTTGATCTAAATTCTTATTCAGATATATTGCTTATATCTGTTTTCAGGAAGTCCTTGGCTGTGATACCTTCATGACCTTTCTTTTGGGGAGAATTCCTCCATCTTGTCATTTTGGCTAAGTTTCTTTCCTTTGTGTATCATTAAAGCTTGTTACACTTCCTGAACCTCAGAGTAATGTTATATTAAAAAAGGGTCATACACTATCCAGGGCCTGGCACTTCAGGAAGTGTTTCTTGTGTATACTGTGTGCACTCTGCTGTTGTGTTTTGGCTGCTCTTTCCTATGGGTCTGTCCTCTGCAGAGTTCCTCCTTACTTGCAGTGGGGAGTGTCTGGACCTTCATCTAGGTGTGGTTTGATTTGCTGGTTGAAAAAGGCCTGGGAAAAAAGGACAGGAAGAGGAAAAAGAGAGAGGGAGAGAAAGAGGGGGGGGAGAAAAGCCTTTAAAAACAAAAAGAGAAAAGGAAAGGGAATGAAAAAACAAACAAACAAACAAACCAGACATTCAAAAAATAAAAACAAAAACACTATAAGCCTGATTCCAAAGAAAAGGAAAGAAAAAAGAATTTTAAAAAAGAAGTCTATTTCCAAAAAGAGAAAGAGATAGAAGGAAATAAGAAAACAAACTAACAAACACACAAAAAACTATAAGCCTGATTCCAAAGGAAGAAGAAAAAAGAAAAAAAAAATCCAGCCTCATCCCATTTCCACCAGAACTGAAGGGGATGCTCTAGGGTACTGTATGACCAGTAGACATGGGGCATGGGCTGCTGCCTGCATTGCTTTCTGGGGGGAAGCCCCTTATGCTGGCTCAGAGTCAATCCTGCCCCAGTAAAAACAGCACTTGCCAAGCCAGGACGGAGAAGGGGGGAAAGGTCAGGGTTTGAGCGGCTCTTACCTCCACTGGGGGCTGCTGTGTTGCTCTCTGATGTCCCACCATGTTGGTAGAGGCATAAATTGGCACCACCTCACTCTCTTCTCCCTGGACAGGGGATCTCATACCCCCCACCTACCCCCATGTAGTTCAGGAAACCGTCACAGAAAAGTAAGGGCCCACTCTCGTGCATTTATCGCCAGTGGCTGGGATTCAAAACTCCAAATCTTAAAGGAGCCCACACTGCTCAGATTTGCTCCCTTGACTAGGTGAGAGGCTCGTTGACTCTAACACCCTTTGTTCCAGAAAAGACAGCCCCCATCCTGCATGATGCATGGATTCTATGCTGAGGCTCCACCAAAAGCAGCTATCATGTTATCCAGCCTCTTCACGTGCCTTTGTTTGCTGCCGCTGAAAGGCCGTTGGCTGGCACCTCCAGGGTCTTTGGTCCTTGGAGAGGCAATATACCCTCTTCCAAATGTACTCCAGGAAGGAGAGCTTCTTTCCCAGTGCGACCCCAGAGGTCCCTACACCACTTCATGTGGGCAACCTGGCCAGAGCCCTCCTTCCAAGTAAAAATTTTTTAAACGTTTGTCCAGTAGGGACTTGAATGAATTGTTATTTTCACATATGTCCCAAGGAGACTCATGAAAATTCCACTCTGGAAAGCAAGGGATGGCAATATTAATATTAAACAAAGTGGAACGTAAAGAAAAGGCATTACATAAAACTAAAAGGGTTGTTGAGAACACATATTGAGGACATATTCTGCATTCAATTTGAGAGAATTTCTAAATCTCTCGATGGTCATTGATAAATCCCAAGTATCTATAGTGGACTCCAGGATAAGAAATTCTCACTTGAATGATTTAAGTTTGTTTATCTATCTGGCCACAGTTCTTTGCTCTTTCCCTATATATGTGCACTTTGCAATGTGACTTTGCAGGTCCTCTTATTATTAAGTGACCTCTTGAACTTGGGCTGACTTTGTGACTTCTTCAGGCAGTAGAATGTGCCAGAAGTGACAGTTTGCAGTTTCCAGTCTAGGCCTCTGTGCTTCCTTCCTTTCTTTCTTAGATCTCTGCTTCTGCCATGGTGACACGGCCAGGCTAAGCTGAGGGAGGATGAGAGACCGTGGGGAAGAGTTCTGGGCCCTACAGCCAGCCAACCACTAGACATACAAGAGAGCCCAGCCTACATCAGCACAGCTCTCTTCCTAACCAAAAACTGGTAATCAAGCATGAATGAATCCAGCTGAGACGATAAAAAACCACCACAGCTGACCTATCGATTCATGAAGAGTAATAAGTTCTTACAGTATAAGCCACTGAGGTTTGAGGTGGTTTGTTACCTAATAATAGCTGTGAGAACTATTTCAAACTTTGTACTCCACAGAGAATACTTATCTGTATCAGATGGCTTTGATTTAGAAATCAATTTGTAAAATTGATTCCAGGCCTATTACAAAGAAGACCTCAGTAGATTCTCCCAAATAAGAATTATGTAGACTGCTTTTAAAAATCCTACTGCCTTAAAACTAGAAATTTTGTTCTTTTTAAGAAAATTTAAACATAATCTACTTGATAATGGAACACTCCTCTTTGTTCTTTGAAAAGAGGAAAAAAAAAATTCCTGAAATGGAGGTTCATGTGAGTCCTATTAAGAAATGCAAATGAAAAAATGGGTGTGAGAAAGAGGCATAAAGCATGCAGAGAAAATGAGGAATCCTGTGTAGGAATGTGCTGGATGGTCCAGCCACAAACAAACTCCCTCTACCACAACAGGACTGTTCTAGTGGAAAGATGGCCCATGATGCTAGGGACTCAATATCAGGATCCGTTGTAGCTACCCTAAAATTGTCAGATGTCAGTGCACTGTGCTTTCTAAAATACATATTCTTGCAGTCTTTGACCACCTCCTCACATTGTTCTCTTTCTTTTCTGAATTTCTCATGGGTATAGATGATGGACAGGAATGTTATGACTTGAACCCTAGCTATAAGGGTGTCTAGAAAAGTACTTTTTAATTTTCTGTGCTCTTAAAGCATGTCCCTGTCCTCCAGCTAGAGACTACTGTAAACACAGTCATAACTGCACAAGGTGGATTTTCCTGACTTGTTGCAGCGAGGGAGAACACACATCCTATGGAACCATGGGGACCCCTCCACAAGAGGGAGTTAGATAGAACCTATTACAGGATTTGGCCTTTGGTTGGGTGATTTGTGGAGGGTCCAAGGAACCAAAGATTCACTCTAGGTAGGATGCCATTGGAAAGTTATGTGTAGGGGGATTTTATGATCGAATATCTCAATAAACAAATTTTATATACAGGCAAACTATAAAAGGAGGTCATTGGTAAAGAATTAATAGTCACTTATTTTAGACAAGAGAGGGGTATGTTTGGTATTTTGTGGGTGGCACAGTGACCTTATTTTTGTCTGTTTAGACAAAATTATGGTGTGGACTTCCTTTATCTCATTTAATCATGGTCTCAGAGTGACCCTGTCTGAGTTGGTATTATGTGAGATGGTTTATGGCCAACAGGAGAACAACATAGCTTACTGTTGAGTGCCTGACCAGCTTCCAAATGTCAAAGGCTGCTCTTTTCTTTCTCAAGTGTGATCTTGGAGGGAACCGGAGTGGCTGCTGAGAAAGCAAATTTACTGTATTTGCCCCAGGTATCATTGTACTTAATGGTGAAACTCTGGTGTTTCCCACTAAGGTCAAGTACAAGTCTAGTATGCCTGCTATCCATAGTCATTTAATATTTCCCAGAAACTGAGTGAAAGCAGTGAGACAAAATGAAATAAGAGAAAAATCTTCAGAATGGAGGAGATAAATTGTTACTTGCATATATTTGCCTACCTGGGAATCCAAGAAAATCAACCAAAAAATTATTAGAAGTAAGGAGTTTAATAAGGCAGTTGGTTACAAAACCAGTATACACAATCAGCACATATCTTTTAAATCAGCAGTCGTCAGTTAGAAAATACAATTTAAAAAAGACGTTAAGATAGACAATATTTAGGAATAAACTTGACATAAGAAAAGTATGCAGAACCCATATAAATAAAACTAAAACTTCACTGGGAGACGTGAAGACTTAAATAAATGGAGGGCATAGCACATTCTTGGATGGCATAACTCAATAATTCTGCCATTTCAATTCTAATAAAAATGTCAAAAGTATTTTTTTAACTAGACAATATAATTCTAAGGTCACCTGGGAAGATTAATAAAAGGCTGAAGAATTTTTGGAAGATTGAAGGGTGACTTACACTGCTAGAAAGAAAGATTTATTATCAAAGTAGCATGGTTCTTGGGTAAGAATAAAAATAGCCCCCCAATGAGGCTCAAGTATATACATTTGGTGCAGGATAAGCTGGGATTTAAATGTTCTTTAGCTTCTGCTTCAGATGTAGAAAGCTGTTAAGCACATCACTCCTGCCCTAATAATGAGGACACAACAGATAACCTACAAAATCTCAACTTCTGTTGAGCCTGGGAGGAGGGGTCAGCTGATTCAGAAGAGACACCAGTCCCTCTGGGGTGAGGTGGGCTTCACAGCCTCTACACTCCCCTGGAGCATAAGAGGTGGAGGCACAGCCCTCCCTGTGGGGGCCAGAAAGCAGCAGAACGTAACCCTGTCAAATCCACTGGTGTGTTATATGCACACCCAGAATAGCTGAGGTAGCCAAGGAATTCACACTCAGCAGGGAACTTTCCCACAGACTTCCACCAGGTGCTTGCGAGTAACACTGGGGCCAGACTGGCCACCTCCAAGCCCTTCTTGAAGGTGCAGGCAGGGAAGAGGCAAGTCGTTGTTGTTGGGGACACAGAATGCCGTGTACTTCCCTGCTTTCTTCTCTTATAGGATCAAAAGACTTAGCTCCCAGGGGTAAGGGCAGCAAACTCACTGGTTCACAGGACTCAAAGTGAGGTGGGGCGCGAGGCCCTGCCCACTTCACTGGAAGATGTTCCCTGGAAGGTCGACTAAAGCTTCCACTCTCTAGGGGGGGTGGAGTCTCTCACTCCCAGGGCAGACAGACAGAGATGCCAAGCAAGGTAGGTGCATGAAAAGGCACTTGATAAAATGGAACATCCCTTTGTGATGTTCACAAACTCTCTGCAAACTAGAATTTCCTCACTCCGATAAAGGATATCTACCACAGCCCTGTAGCCAGCATCATCCTTAGGGGTGAAAGACTGAACCTGTAAATCATGACCTATCCATACAACGGAATACCACTCATCAGTAAGAAGGGTGAATTGCTGATACAAGCAACAACACCGATGAACCTGAGAAGCATCCTGCTAAGTGAAGGAAGCCAGACTCAAGACTCCCAGCAAGACTCAAGACGACCCTCATATGGGGTCGGTCATCGGGAAGAGGCTAAACTGTAGGGACCGCAAACAGATGCGTTGCTGCCAGGGGCCTGGGTGTGGGAGTGCGAGACTGACTACAAAAGGGCTCAAGTGAGTTTTGCGGGATGATGGGAATATTCCATCTCTATGTCCTGCTCCTGGTGGTGACAACAAAGGAAGAAAGGGTTGTGCCATACACCATGCCTCAATCATCATCAAACCATCTGAAGAAGAATAACTTCTGATTTCTCACATCTTAAAAGAAGATAACTTCTAAATAGATTATGGACATGAATGAAAAAAATCAAACCATTAATATGCAGGAAATATAGGAATATAGGAATATACACAGGGAATATAGGAAATATACACAGGGAATAAAAACGTAAAACACAACAAGGAAGTGAAGATCTTATCACAGGGCGCCTGGGTGGCTCAGTGGGTTAAAGCCTCTGCCTTCGGCTCAGGTCATGATCTCCCAGTCCTGGGATCGAGCCCCGCATCGGGTTCTCTGCTCAGCAGGGAGCCTGCTTCCTCCTCTCTCTCTGCCTGCCTCTCTGCCTGCTTGTGATCTCTCTCTGTCAAATAAATAAATAAAATCTTTAAAAAAAAAAAAAAAGATCTTATCACAGTGATTATACATAGGATAGTGATTGCCCAGAGGTAAGGGGAGTGTGTCCTTGAGAACGGACCTGCTGCGGGAATCTCTCTTGTCTCTCCCTCCTCCCCTTCCTCCCATCTCCTCCCTCTCCCCTTTGTCTCTATCTCCATCTCAGTAATACAGACGATAGTTACATGGATGGTTGTCTTATGATCAGTTATCACTGTGCAGCCTGCTGTATATGTACCACATTTTATCATAGAAAAAAAGGTAAAATTGGGGTCCAAAGGTAATTTTCGACATTTTACACACAGAGGATTTAGGCACGGAGAGGCCAAGTCTGTTGAAGATTAATTTCTCCCATTACCTAGTGTGAGTCTCCACTCCCAATCTGATGCTCTGCTAGCCAAAGCAGTCACACGGCTTAGCACAAGTTAGCAGACTCTGAATCTTAGAAACCAAGGCCAGTTTAAGAGGACCGAGGTTACAGATATGAGATGGTTAATAAAAAAATGAGCAAATGGTGCAATCTGAGTTAGAACGGTGGAAGCCTTTTAAACTTCAAAGTAAAGGCAGAAGCCATAAAGGAAGAGATCAATAGATTCAACTACTCTCACATTAAAAATGACATACAAATTTTGAAGTATCAAAGCAAAATCAAAAGACAACATGCAATTGGGGAAAATATTTTTAAAATACATGGCAGATAACAGGTTAACATTCTTGAAATCGAAAGAGCCCTTAAAATCAATAAAACCAATAGCAGAATAGGCAAGGAATACAGATAAGCCATTTTTAAGGAAAGGAATACATATTTCTTTTTAAAGATTTATTTTATTTTATTTATTTGACAGACAGAGATCACAAGTAGGCAGAGAGGCAGGCAGAGAGAGAGAGGAGGAAGCAGGCTCCCTGCTGAGCAGAGAGCCCGATGCGGGGCTCGATCCCAGGACCCTGAGATCATGACCTGAGCCAAAGGCAGAGGCTTTAACCCACTGAGCCACCCAGGTGCCCAGGAATACATATTTTTTAATAAGCCTTTAAAATTGTTCATCCTCGGGCACCTGGGCACGCTCTCATGGATAGGCATTTTAGGTCCCTGGACATTGCATGCAAACTAACAGTGGGGTGTTCCAGGGAGAATCCTAATCCAGAGCCATATAACCGAGACAGGCAGCTCTCAGAGATGCCAAGGGTCCAGGCCCTGCCTGATCAGCACAGCCTCCGTATCTGGCTACTGCCAGAGCCCCTCAGCCAAGCTAGTTTTGGGGAAACTTTGGAGGAAGCTTACAGCTGCGTCCCTCGTCCTGCCCGGTAAGAGCTATTATTTTAAACGTAAACTTTTCAGTGTATATACAGGCCCAGCTTAAAAAAGAATAAGTAATATATGCATAGAAAGAAAACTAGAAAAAAAATTAGAAGGATATATACCAAGATTTTAAGATTTTACATCGGACTGATAAGATTATAGGCAACTTTTATTTTTACTTTTTGTGTTTTTCTATACTTTTGATATTTTCAGGGTGGAATATATATTATCTAGGTAATTAGAAAAAAAAAAACAAAACCCAGTTAAATCCAAAATAAATCTCATTTAAAGGGCCGGGCAGAACCAGTTCAACAATACAGCTCAGCTCACCCGGGAGAATTGCGGGCTTTTGGCTACTTTCATTACTTTGAGTTTTCCTATAAAAGCTTAAACTTTATGGATGGAGAGAAAAATCAGCGGAGAGCAACTGTTTAGAATGATGTGCAGCGATAGTGGTGGAAATGAGCCCATTAGAATGTGGAAACAAGAGGAACTGTGTGACATGGGCCATCCATGTGCAGGTTGTAACCTGAGCAAAACTGTCTTCTGACCCAGTCCTACTCCTCACAGATGTTCGGGGTTTAAAGAAAGCTTGGCACGGGGCAGAGAACAGATGGAGAATACAGTGGGAAGCCCCCGTGCCCTCCACCCAGTGATTAAGGGGGGAGATAAGGAGAGAGCAGGCTTTTTGGAGTCCATATTTAAGCCTAAATTGACTTCATAACATGGCTAGTTCCTCCTCTGTATCTGAGTTCCCTGTTCTGATAAGGTGTCGGGGGCAAAGTGAGAGTGTTAAATGTGGCATGGTTCCTTTTCGCTTAAGCCACTGGTGTTAATTATTGGTGTTAATTGGGAAGAGAAAACCCACAGGCTGAGTGAAATGATCAGATGTCCATGTCCTTAAAACTGAGCTTAATATTTACCCCCTTCCTTCTCTATCTCCTTCTCTAATGTCCTCCTGCACTATTTACAACCCTCCAGTGACCCCTCACAGGCCTCAGAGCAAAGTTCAAACTCTTCATCTTGGCACAAAAGACCACTTTTCATTCTAGCATCGCCCCGTGTCACCACATCCTCCACCCACACCAAATTAGCTTTAGTTCTCTTAAACACGGATGGCATGTTATCTCGCGTCTCTGGACACTTGTAGACTTACTAATATTATCAAATGCCTGCTGTGTACCAGGCACTGTGCTAAAGGTATTAGCTTCATGCCCATCCTATCCTGTCTCTATTTTATAAAGGAGAAACCTGAGGTTCAAAGACAGTAAATACTTGGCCTACAATCACATAGTAAGTGGCAGTGTCAGAATTTGAACACACATTTTTAAAAAAACTGCTTTACTGAGCTATGATTGACATACAAAAAGCTGTAGCTATTTAGTGTATACAACCTGATGTGTTTGGAGATAAGTATACACCTGCGAAACCAATATTACTGTCAGTGCCACAAACTTACCCATCACCCTCAAAAAGCTTTGACTCCAAAGCTTGAATTTTTTTTTTTAATTCTGGTAAAATAGATATGATAGGAAACTTACCACTTTTTTTTTTTTTAAGATTTTGTTTATTTATTTGACAGACAGAGATCACAAGTAGGCAGAGAGGTAGGCAGAGAGAGTGGGGGAGGCAGGCTCCCTGCTGAGCAGAGAGCCTGATGCGGGGCTCAATCCCAGGACTCTGAGATCATGACCCAAGCTGAAGGCAGAGGCTTTAACCCACTGAGCCACCTCGGCGCCCCAAAACTTACCAGTTTAACCAATTTTAAGTGTATGGTTCTGTAGCATTAGCTGTGTTTACATTGTTGTGAAACCAACACCTTCCATTTCCACAACTTTCCATCTTCCCCCACCTGAAACTCCGCTCCCATTAAACGTGAAGTCCCCAGTTCTCCAACCTCCAGCCTCTGGAAACAACCCTTCTACTCTCTGTCTGTGAATTGAGCCATTCTAGGTAGCTCGTGCAAGTGGAATCATACAGTATTTGTCTTTTTTGGCGATCGGCTTATTTAACTAAGTTCAATTAATTCAAAGTTCATCCATGCTCTAGCAGGTGTCAGAATTTCTTTCCTTTTTCAGGCTGAGCACTATCCCGTTGTGTGTATATATCACATTTCGTTTATCCGCTCTACCAGTGGTGGGCGCTTGGATTGCTTCCCCTGGCTCTTGTGGCTATTGCTGCTGTGAACCCGGGCATACAAATACCTGTTTGAGTTCCTGCTTGCTCTTCGTCTAATTTTTTTTTTAAAGATTTAATTTATTTATTTGTCAGAGAGAGAGAGAGAGAGACAGAGAGCATAAGCAGGGGGAGCAGCAGACAGAGGGAGAAGCAGGCACCCCGCTGAGCAGGGAGCCTGACACAGGGCTCGATCCCAGGACCTGGAGATCAGACCTGAGCCAAAGGCCGATGCTTAACCGATTGAGCCACCCAGGCTCCCCCTGTTTGCACTTCTTCTGAGTATTTACTCAGAAATGAAATTGCTGGATCATCTGGTAATTCTGTCTCATGACATGGACAGGGTTGAAGACTGTAGGCCAGTCATCTTGTAGACTCTCCCTCAGTTTAGTTAGACTCAGGCGATGGCTTGGGCTGGAAGGTCACAGATACTGTGTTTTGTTGTATCACGCCCTGTGGGGTGGCACACGACGTCTCTTTGGTTGCTGGTGGTTTTTACTTCGATCATTCATGATGCTGGGCTGGCCAGGTGTCTCACTATAAAGTCCTTTTGTGATTCATAAGTAACTGGTGAGGAGATACTTTGAAACTATGTAAATATCTCTTTAGGCATAAGCCTCTCCTCCACGGGGGTTTGGCGCCCATTGATGTTTCTTGATCAATAGATGATTACTACGATGGTTTCCAAGTGGTGATTTTCTAATACCGTCATCACTTCTCCTGCATTTAACTACATAACTTTCTGCTATAAAGAAGAGCTTTCTCTTCTCATTTATTTGTGCTTCAATTTCTATCAGTCTGGATTTATGGGTACTATTCTATCCAAGGGGTTCTAATCTGTTACAATCATTATTTATTTAGATGCTCACAACTTCTCAGACTCAGGCAGTGGAAGCTGCCTCACATTGGTTCTTGTGTCCTCTTGACATTTCTTTGTCACTGTTTGGGCACTTCCGTACTTCATGACACAAAAAGATGGTTCCGGGCTCATCTTATTTTCATCCTGGATTCAGTGATTTGAAGACAGCATATTTACTTATGGCAATAGGGCTAAATGTCTGAAATGCAAAAACAGGGCAAGCCAGCCCGCTTTGTGTGCACCCACCATGTAGCTACGTGGCTTTCAGATGTCACCGCAGGTTGGTTCCCTGATTCGTTAGGCGTTGACTCCAACAGAAGATGTGTGTGTTTTATAGTCAATTAAACATTAGCTGGAAACCTGCCCCCCACCCTAGGGGATTCCCCAAGAGGGGCTAGCCCTGATAGGTGTGGCAGGATTGCTGGGTTTCCTTCTCCCGGATACTCCAGGGCCGGCCAGCAAGGGAGCTCTGTTTGGAGGGAAAACAGTTTTTACATATTTCTCCTTAATGGTAATAGAAGAGAAACTATTGTTGTGGAGCGACACTGGGTTTAGACTGAGCCATATGGCACCGAGAGCCGTTCATCACTACAGCTTCCAACGGCTGAACTCAAAATAGCCCATATTTCTGCCTTGATGGAGAATTAGCCCTTGACCGCCAGGAAACACTCACTGTAGCAGCTCTTCAGCCATGTAATCTAAAATAATTACTAATTAAATGAGAATAAAATAGAGTCCATAATAACAATAATAATCACTGTAGCATTGGTCATTACCCAAGCTACTGTTTGGTGGAGTGTTACCTAGGGGAAGACGGCTTGCCGAAGGGGGAAAGCCCTTAAGGGAGCCGAGACTTTCTCACTGCCACCCCGAGGAAAGGGTTTGGGACTGCCCTGGGGGGCTTGACAACGGCCGACACAATTTCACATTCCATCTACACTGCCGATGTCATGTTGTTTCAAGGCATTTGTTCACTAATACAGCAGGCAGCATGCCGTGGAAAACCAAGGAACAGGAACAGCTTTGTGGCACTGTCAACGAATTTATGTCATTGTGAGAAACAACTCAAGCAGCTACCTCGTCTTTGACATGTGACAAGTGTTACTCTAATTCCCTTCTCGGGGAAAAGTCAGACCCTTTCGCCAGAGGACCTTTGGGTGCATCTGTCCATCACTAAGTGGTTGCAAGTGAGTATGTGGGTTGGCGTCAGGCGAGATGGGCTTCAGATCAGATGCCCAGGCCTGCCCAGCTCTCCAGGAAAGTCAAAGGTGGAGGCTGTCTGGGTCAGAGGCAGGCTTTCTGCTTCCCATTGTTGGCATGACCTGAAAGAACCTGCATTCCTTTACTTATTCATTCACCTGACAAATGAGCACCTACCGTGTGCCAGATATCGTACTGAGTGGCTGGGAATATGGATCAAGACACACATGGGTGCTGCCCTCAGGGATCTCACTGTCCCCTGGGTGGGGAGCATGATACACATTCAGAAGTGTAAAAAGGGTCGTGGGGACAAAGACAAAAGTGCATGAGAGGAGACCAGGGGGCTCTTTGCGATGCAGAGTCTGCAAAGGACCCTTGAGGGAATGCCACTTGTAATGAGGCCTGAGGTCCCAGGAGTGTTTGACCAAACAACGAGGGAAGAACATTCCTGGCAAAGGGGTGCCATGGGCCAAGCCCTGTGTGACAATGGACCCTCATGAGTTTGAGGAGCTAGTGGAGGTGCATTGTGTACAGAGAGGCACAGAAGTACTGAGTGAGGGAGACGGTGACACAAGGGAACCCCTGGGAGTGGGGTCCCTTGGCTTCAGGGCTTTGGTAGGTTTGGGGAGGAGCCCCGACTTGGTTCTCAGTGGCAGAGGAAGCTTTGGAGGTGAGCAGCGACAGCACCTGGTTTCTGTCTGTAAAAGCTCAGCCTCCCTGCTGGTGGAGAGTGGCCTGGAGAGGGCGGGGCCTGGGCTGATCCCAGAGACCAGGTAGGAGGTCATTAGAGAATCCAAGTAAGAGAGGACAGTCACTCAGGGAGATGGCAGGACATGGCAGCAAGTAGACTGATGCGGCTTTCATTTAGGCCGTAGACTCTGCTGGGGGTGGCCAGGACTTGGAGAGGTACCGGGTCGGTTCTCGCTTCTCTGGCTTGAGCAACTGGGTGAATGGGTGTGCTGTATGCTCAGGTGGTAACTATCCAAGGACAACTTTTTCTGAGGGTTAAAATATTGTTTATCTTTATTGTGGCAAAATATATGTAACAAAATTCACCATTCCAACCATTTTTAAATGTACACTTCTGTGGCATTCATTCCCGTTGTGCCATCCATCACCATCACCATCGTCTGTCTCCTGAACTTTTTCATCTTCCCCACCAGAGACTGTGTCCATTACACACCAACTCCATGCTCCCCTCCCCGCAACTCTTAGCTGCCACCATTCCTCTCTGTCTATGAATTCGACTGCTCTAGGAACCTCAGATAATCATACAATATTTGTCCTTTTGGGACTGGCTTATTTCATTCTGTGCACTGTCTTCAAGGTTCATCCATGCTATAACATGTGTCATAATTTTTTCTCTAAGGGTGAATAATTCTGTTTTATGTATATACCACATTTTATTTATTCATTCATCCATTCATGGGTATTTGAATTGCTTGTACCTTTTGGCTATTGTGAACATTGCTGCTATAAACATGAGTGTACAAATATCTGTTCCAGTCCCTGCTTTCACTTCTTTGGAGCTTGTACCCAGAAGTGGAGTTGGTGGATCATATGGTAGTTTTATATTTAATACTCTGAGAAACCACCCAACTGTTTTCTGCAGTGACTGTACCATTTTACATTCTCACCCACAGTGTGCAAGAGTTCCAGTTTCTCCACATCCTCGCCAACACTTGTTCATTTATTTATTTTTCTGATAATTGCTATCCTAATGGGTGTGAAGTGGTATCTCATTGTGGAAAAACACTCAGATTTTTAGATGAGAGGTACTCACATGGTGCTGTCAAGTGAATAGTTCGCTGTACCAGGTAGGATTTCCAAAGAACGGTCTACTGGCCCACAGATGACTTCGAATTCTGTCGATCAGTGGGCTCAACACCCCAACAGTGGGCTGTGCAGTGGGCTCTTGTGAACACCCCATCGCTGTGGAGTTTCCATGTTTGTTGTTAAGTTGTCCTCTCTCTGCCAGTACGCATCTCTATTTGAGGATGGGAGCATTTGGGTATTTGGATTCACTTCTGGTGAACAAATGACATTTTGTACTGGTTTTCCCCTTCCGAGTCCATGTTGCACTCCCAGGGGAAATTAACCAAGAACAACTAACTATGAGCTGCAAATAAAAGTGGTGGAAAGCTTCAGAAAAGGAATTTATCACCATGTTCTTGGGAGGTATATCTAGCTAAAGTCAAATAGGTTTGATGATCTTTTGGAGTGAGTGGAAGGCATTTTTGTTTGTTTTTCTTTTGTTTTGTAACAAAGAAAATGCAGCTTTAAAGTGTTTTTCAATTTCTCACTCAGCTTCCTTTCATTCTCTGATTTCTTTACTCTTAATGGGATAACATAAGCCAGTTTTCTGTCATCTATTATTCATCAAAGCTGTCGATTTACCCTGATGAGAATGAAGGCAAGGATGTTATTAAAATAAAACAACTTCCAATTGAGCTGCTAATAAATGCTGAAACGCATCCACATTTCTCCTATTGATTATATCCTGCTGACAAAGGGAAGCACAAGCATGTGTGGCGTGCTGCCCATGGAAATGAAAGATTTAATTAGATGAAAACTGAATGAGCTGGAAGATCTACTGCACTCGGCTATCAAACAATTGTTATTCATAATTGGCGGTTTGAAATGTCCCTGCTTCTTGAGGCTTTTTCCCTAAAAAAAAAAAAAAAAAAAAAAAAAAAAAATCCCCTACCTTTCAGTAAGATGAACATGGTCGTTAGTAAATTTTCCCCAGTGCATTTTACAAGCTCAAGGTTGTGGGCTAGAATGAGCCCTGTCAGGCCATAAATCAGATGTAATAGAACATCTTGAAATTGAAAATTAGCAGGCGAGAGCAGAGAGACAGCACGTCTTCTCCATTTCAGGCCCATCTTCGCCCATCTTCAAATGCTGCAGGTGGGAAAGGAGGTGCTCGGGGGGAGGGTATAAGAAGAGCTCCATAAACTCAGAGAGTGGGATTCTTTAGAACTCACTAGCTCTGGAAGTGTGCATGTAAAGTTTAATGTCTGGCAAGTGCACCGCTTTTTAGTGACGGGAGTGGATTAAAAAGTTGGTATTCACTTTGCCAGGAATGTTTCAAGTACCTATCCAGGGGCTTGCTTTTTAAGATAGTGGGGCAAAGAAAAATGGACAGAAATCACTGCCTGTGGCAGCCACGTGGCAGTTAGCCTATGCATATTTTCCCTCTTGGAACCCCAAGGCTTTATTTCTTCATTTGCACAACGGGGATATTAATCGTACCTATCTCATTAATATCTTATGGGGATTGAGTGAGACAATGTAGGCAAAGCTTTCAGCACTGTGGCTGGGCACATGGTCTGCGGTAAATGAATACCAGCTATTAACAATAAGAATTCACTTTCCACATGTACAAGGCGCTACGGGGAAGACATCATTTCTTCTACTTTCCATAGCATCTTTTAAAAAAAAATTTAAAATCAATTTAATTAACATATAATGTATTATTAATTTCAGAGGTAGAGTTTAGTGATTCATCAATTGCATATAACACCCAGTGCTCATTATATCACGTGCCCTCAATGTCCATCACCGTTACCCCATCCCCTCACTCTCCCCTCCAGCAGGCCTCAGTTTGTTTCCTATAGCTGAAAGTCTCTTATGGTTTGTCTCCCTCTCTGATTTCATCTTATTTTATTTTTCCTTCCCTTCCCCTATGGTCCTTTGCTTCGTTTCTTAAATTCCACATATGAGTGAAATAATATGGTATATGTCTTTCTCTGACTGACTTATTTTGCTTAGCACAGTACCCCCAAGTTCCATCCACATTGTTGCAAGTGGCAAGATTTCATTCTTTTTGATGGCTGAGTAATATTCCATGTGTATGTGTGATAGGTGTGTGCGTGCGTATACACACATATATAAATATGCCATCTTCTTTATCCATTCATCGGTTGATATTCATCTGGGCTCTTTCCATAGTTTGGCTACTGTGGACACTGCTGCTATAAACATTGGGGTGCGGGTGCCCCTTTGGATTGCTATGTTTGTATCCTTTGGATAAATACCTAGTAGTGCAATTGTGGGTTGCATAGTAGTTCTCATGAAAACTTTTCCTCTGAAATAAAAGAAGTGTTAATCTCTCAGTCTTGAGGTTCTTACAGATTTGGATGGGAGTTGATAATCATTGAACAAATGCGTATATAACATCTTAAGTCATTTAAAAAATAGCTTTTCTGATTATAGAAGTTTTGTGATTTGGTCTTTCTTTCTTTCTTTCTTTCTTTCTTTCTTTCTTTCTTTCTTTCTTTCTTTCCTTCTTTCTTTCTTTTTTGTTGAAGATTTTATTCTTCAGCACAGAGAGCGTACAAGCAGGAGGAAGTAGCAGGGAGAGGGAGACGAGTCTCCCCACTGAGCGGGGAGCCTAATGCAGGACTCGATCCCAGGACTGTGGGATCATTATCTGAGCTGAGGTAGATGTTCAATCGACTGAGCCACCCAGATGCCTCGTGATTTGTTTTTCTAATTACAAAAGAAGTAACAGCTTGTTTTTGACAGTGGCAGTGAGGGTCATGGTAGTAGAGCCAGATTGTCTGCGTGCACGTTCCTGCTCCCCCCAACAAGTGTATGAAAATCGGATGAGTTAAGACCCATGAAACACATGCGGCTGAGGCTAGCACGTTATACGTACTTGATAAGTTCTAACTAGTATTTAATGAAATATAGTAAAAATCAACGAAAAGATCCCTCATCCTCATGACCATGAGATAACTGCTAATACTACAAGTGTACTATGTGGTTAACACAGTGCTACACATTGTGCGGCATCTATTAATATCAGCGCATGTACTGAACTCTTATTGCCACCAGACTCCACACTTGGTGCTTTGCACATATCATCTCATTTAAGTCACACAACAGTCCTCTGTGGTAGGCAATATTATTATCCCATTTTCTGAGGTGGGAAAACAGGCTCAGTGATGTTAGGTCACTTCCCAAGGTCTTAGAAGTAGTGCATGATGGAGCTAAGACTCCATTGCAGGTCTCTGGTTGCAAAAGTGCATCTTTTTGTTGTCTTACTTTGAGAAGCCCAATATTGCGTGGATACAGGGCAGCCCATCTGAACGAGAGAAGCATGACCTAAGTCAAGTGGGAGAGCTGGTGGAGGACAGGAAGACATGCAGTTGATAATAATTTGCTCCGTGCTATAACTGTAATTCTTCTAATGAGGCTTCCGTCTTTTTTTTTTTTTTTAAGATTCTTATTTATTTATTGGAGAGAGGGCGAACATGAGCAGGGGGTAGGAGCAGAAGGAGAGAGAGAGAGAAGCAGATTCTCTGCTGAGCAGGAAGCTGGATGCGGGGCTTGATCCCAGGACCTGGAGATCACAACCTGAGCTAAAGGCAGACACTTAACTGACTGAGACACCCAGGCACCCCCCTTCTGACTCTTTTTCAACACAGTGAATGTGGACATTAGAGCAAAGCTGGCTCCTGAGGTGGAGCCCTTTTGCAGCCCCAGCACAATGCTGCATATTAAACTGGGGCTCAAGGAACCCAGAAGGGATTTTCCAAGAAGACTTTATTGAGCTCCTACCTGTTTGGGCCTGATTCTTGGTGTCAAATTGCACCGAGTTTATGCTACACTAGAATCTCAGGCTAGATATTTTTTTTCTTTAATATCTGGCCCCCCACAGTCACCACTTTGCATAAAAACACCGCGGTGTGTTTGTTCTTGTTTCTCAAGTGTAATTTGACGTAAAGTGGAACAGATAAACAATGTCAATGAGAATATCTCTTGCAGACACTGATAGGACTTATCCGTCTAGAAATGAAGAGATAAAGGACGCATCAATGTTTAATTTTTCTTTGCACGTTAATGTAACCACTGAACTCTCTCAGTCCCCAAGCAAGTTAATCATCACACAATGAGAGTAAATGACACATGATCTGTATTGAGCTCTTGTCTGTTGGATCAGCTACCCCTCGGCATGGTATCGTGGAAGAGGCAGGCCTCTGCAGCGGAGTGGCGTGACCAGCTGTGATGGGTCTCAGCACATTTGAAGTCTCCTTGGAATGGGGCTCCTGGGTGGCTCAGTCGGTTAAGTGTCCAACTCTTGATTTTGGTTCAGGTCATGATCTCGGGGTCCTGGGATGAAGCTTGGAGTCACTCTCCCCGCTCAGCAGGGAGTCTGCTTCTCCCTCTGCTCGTTCTCTCTGTCTCAAATAAATAAATAAATAAATCTTAAAAAAAAAAAAAAAAAGAAGTCTTCTTGGAAAGCTCAGGGCACTGATCTTCTAGCTTGAGGTTAGTTTTTGGCATGTTTGTGGAGTGAATATTCCCTCTCCCTTGTAGAGGAGGTCCAAGCTGGACTCTGAAGTCCTCATGTTAAGCCTAGCTTCTCCAGTCCCTAGTTGTAGTTGTATGACTTTTATAAATCACAGCCTTTGGTTCATGTGCAAAATAAGGTTGTTGTTAATAACTACATATATACATGTATATGTCATATATATGTATATATATAAAATATATAAATATAAAAATTATATATATATGCTTTTAATTTTTTTATTTTTAAAAAAATTTTTTAAAGATTTTATTTATTTATTTAATAGAGATCACAAGTAGGCAGAGAGGCAGGCAGAGAGAGAGAGGGGAAGCAGGCTCTCTGCCGAGCAGAGAGCCCGATGTGGAGCTCGATCCCAGAACCCTGGGATCATGACCTGAGCCGAAGGCAGAGGCTTTAACCCACTGAGCCACCCAGGTTCTTTCTTTCTTTCTTTCTTTCTTTCTTTCTTTCTTTCTTTCTTTCTTTCTTTCCTTCTTTCTTTCTTTTTTGTTGAAGATTTTATTCTTCAGCACAGAGAGCGTACAAGCAGGAGGAAGTAGCAGGGAGAGGGAGACGAGTCTCCCCACTGAGCGGGGAGCCTAATGCAGGACTCGATCCCAGGACTGTGGGATCATTATCTGAGCTGAGGTAGATGTTCAATCGACTGAGCCACCCAGATGCCTCGTGATTTGTTTTTCTAATTACAAAAGAAGTAACAGCTTGTTTTTGACAGTGGCAGTGAGGGTCATGGTAGTAGAGCCAGATTGTCTGCGTGCACGTTCCTGCTCCCCCCAACAAGTGTATGAAAATCGGATGAGTTAAGACCCATGAAACACATGCGGCTGAGGCTAGCACGTTATACGTACTTGATAAGTTCTAACTAGTATTTAATGAAATATAGTAAAAATCAACGAAAAGATCCCTCATCCTCATGACCATGAGATAACTGCTAATACTACAAGTGTACTATGTGGTTAACACAGTGCTACACATTGTGCGGCATCTATTAATATCAGCGCATGTACTGAACTCTTATTGCCACCAGACTCCACACTTGGTGCTTTGCACATATCATCTCATTTAAGTCACACAACAGTCCTCTGTGGTAGGCAATATTATTATCCCATTTTCTGAGGTGGGAAAACAGGCTCAGTGATGTTAGGTCACTTCCCAAGGTCTTAGAAGTAGTGCATGATGGAGCTAAGACTCCATTGCAGGTCTCTGGTTGCAAAAGTGCATCTTTTTGTTGTCTTACTTTGAGAAGCCCAATATTGCGTGGATACAGGGCAGCCCATCTGAACGAGAGAAGCATGACCTAAGTCAAGTGGGAGAGCTGGTGGAGGACAGGAAGACATGCAGTTGATAATAATTTGCTCCGTGCTATAACTGTAATTCTTCTAATGAGGCTTCCGTCTTTTTTTTTTTTTTTAAGATTCTTATTTATTTATTGGAGAGAGGGCGAACATGAGCAGGGGGTAGGAGCAGAAGGAGAGAGAGAGAGAAGCAGATTCTCTGCTGAGCAGGAAGCTGGATGCGGGGCTTGATCCCAGGACCTGGAGATCACAACCTGAGCTAAAGGCAGACACTTAACTGACTGAGACACCCAGGCACCCCCCTTCTGACTCTTTTTCAACACAGTGAATGTGGACATTAGAGCAAAGCTGGCTCCTGAGGTGGAGCCCTTTTGCAGCCCCAGCACAATGCTGCATATTAAACTGGGGCTCAAGGAACCCAGAAGGGATTTTCCAAGAAGACTTTATTGAGCTCCTACCTGTTTGGGCCTGATTCTTGGTGTCAAATTGCACCGAGTTTATGCTACACTAGAATCTCAGGCTAGATATTTTTTTTCTTTAATATCTGGCCCCCCACAGTCACCACTTTGCATAAAAACACCGCGGTGTGTTTGTTCTTGTTTCTCAAGTGTAATTTGACGTAAAGTGGAACAGATAAACAATGTCAATGAGAATATCTCTTGCAGACACTGATAGGACTTATCCGTCTAGAAATGAAGAGATAAAGGACGCATCAATGTTTAATTTTTCTTTGCACGTTAATGTAACCACTGAACTCTCTCAGTCCCCAAGCAAGTTAATCATCACACAATGAGAGTAAATGACACATGATCTGTATTGAGCTCTTGTCTGTTGGATCAGCTACCCCTCGGCATGGTATCGTGGAAGAGGCAGGCCTCTGCAGCGGAGTGGCGTGACCAGCTGTGATGGGTCTCAGCACATTTGAAGTCTCCTTGGAATGGGGCTCCTGGGTGGCTCAGTCGGTTAAGTGTCCAACTCTTGATTTTGGTTCAGGTCATGATCTCGGGGTCCTGGGATGAAGCTTGGAGTCACTCTCCCCGCTCAGCAGGGAGTCTGCTTCTCCCTCTGCTCGTTCTCTCTGTCTCAAATAAATAAATAAATAAATCTTAAAAAAAAAAAAAAAAAGAAGTCTTCTTGGAAAGCTCAGGGCACTGATCTTCTAGCTTGAGGTTAGTTTTTGGCATGTTTGTGGAGTGAATATTCCCTCTCCCTTGTAGAGGAGGTCCAAGCTGGACTCTGAAGTCCTCATGTTAAGCCTAGCTTCTCCAGTCCCTAGTTGTAGTTGTATGACTTTTATAAATCACAGCCTTTGGTTCATGTGCAAAATAAGGTTGTTGTTAATAACTACATATATACATGTATATGTCATATATATGTATATATATAAAATATATAAATATAAAAATTATATATATATGCTTTTAATTTTTTTATTTTTAAAAAAATTTTTTAAAGATTTTATTTATTTATTTAATAGAGATCACAAGTAGGCAGAGAGGCAGGCAGAGAGAGAGAGGGGAAGCAGGCTCTCTGCCGAGCAGAGAGCCCGATGTGGAGCTCGATCCCAGAACCCTGGGATCATGACCTGAGCCGAAGGCAGAGGCTTTAACCCACTGAGCCACCCAGGTGCCATGTGCCAGGTGCTTTTTATTTATTTTTAATTGTGGTAAAATACCCAGTGCTCATCACAACACATGCCCTCCTTAATACCCATTACCTGAGCATTGGGTGTTCTATGCAACTAATGAATCATTGAACACTACATCGATTAACTAATGATGTGCTGTAGAGTGGCTAACTGAACATAATAAAAAAATAAAAAATAAAATAAAAGACTTGGAAATGTTAAAAAAAATTGTGGTAAAATACACGACATAAAATTTACCATCTTGCCCATTTTTATTTATTTATTTATTTATTTATTTTTTAGTATCTTATGTTAGTCACCATCCAGTATGTCATTAGTTTTTGATGTAATGTTCCCTGATTCATTGTTTGCATGTAAAACCCAGTGCTCCGTGCAATACGTGCCCTCCTTAATACCCATCACCAGGCTCACCCACCCCCCCATCCCCCTCCCCTCTAAAACCCTCAGTTTGTTTCTCAGAGTCCACAGTCTCTCATGGTTTGTCTCTCCCTCTGATTTCCCACTTTTTTTCACTTTTCCTCTCCATCTCCCAGTGTCTTCCATGTTATTCCTTATGCTCCACAAGTAAGTGAGACCATATGATACTTGACTCTCTCTGCTTGACTTATTTCACTCAGCATAATCTCTTCCAGTCCCTCCCATGTTGATACAAAAGTTGGGTATTCATCCTTTCTGATGGCTGAGTAATATTCCATTATATCTATGGACCAGATCTTCTTTATCCATTCGTCTGTTGAAGGGCATCTTGGCTCTTTGCACCGTTTGCATCTTGCCTGTCTTTAAATGCACAGTTCGGGAGGCTAATAAACTATATTTAAATGTAATTATAATGCCACCAATCTTGCTGCCACTTGCCCAGTAGAATTGTTGTGCAGAACAAAGTACAGGCAAGGATGGGAAGATGCTTGCTGCAGTGAGCAGTGCTTTGCAGGCCTCAGTTGCTGCTGTCTGCACGACTCACCCCCTGTCTGGGTCCATTTCCCCACCAAGGGCTTGAACTTCAGATTGCTTTAGTGCTAACATTCTGCAGAAATACTACTTCTACCCAGCAGAGGTTCCCAAGTCAACAGGGAGGCAAGCCTGACGCTAAAAGGCCAAATTTTCTTCAGGGAAGCATCAGCGTCATTGTGCACGTGGAGGTTTTGTCACTTTCCCTGTCACCCTCTGGAAGGAAGCCATTGGTAAAATCTGCCTGACTTGTGGGTGACCCTGATCTATCTCTGTGTCTGTGTCTGTATCCGTAACTATATCTGTATCCACCTCTCTCTTCTATTTGTTTATTTACTCAAAAATGTTTATCTAGCACCTTCGTTCCTGCCAGGCATGGTTTGAGGTGCTGGGGATACAGCAGTGAACAATAGACAGATCTCCCATGGAGCTTACCTTTCAGTGGGCTCAGCAGACAATGAGCCTGGAGATAGAGAAGGATAAGTTAGAAGTGATAGATACTGTAGAGGAAAACCAGGCCCGGAGCTGGAGGGAGACCACAGGGGCTTCTCTTTTGATTGGATTGGTCAGGGAAGGCCTCCTCAGAGGTGACACTGTGGCCACGATGAATGGGGGAGAGGACCAGCCACGGGAAGGTGTGGGGAAGAGTGCTCCGGGCAGTGGAGGGAAGAATTTCCCAGAGGCTGTGAAGGCTCCTCCCTGCCCTGGGCCTCTGTGACTCTGGCTGAGCCAGGGGAGCCCCAGTGCAGAAAGACCTGGGGTTTCTTCTCTTCTCCCTGGGTTTACAGAGATGACCATATTTCAAGAGCTCAGAGCGATGTGATATGGAACTCTGGAGCACCTCCAGGCCAATGGAGATCCATGCTGGGAGAACAGAAAATCTTATCGGTCCCTTTGCTTCATTTGGCCCTGTAAGTACGCCTCTCTTGGAGCCCCTCTCCTCAGAGGCCAAGAGGGCCCCCCTGCCTCTGTGGGCAGCTGAATTCCTGCTGCCCCACGTCCGGTGCTCAGAAACCACCGGGGAGGGCGGCAGGAGCTGCCAGTGAAGGACACAGATGCCACACTCCTACCAAAAAGGGCTGTGACATTTGGTACCAAGGGGCAACTCGGTTAGTGAGGACAAGAGGGAGTAAACATTGATTGAAGCTCTCTGATGTATCAGGCTGCCAAATTACCAAAACTTATTTATAATTTTGCATTTGTTTGGCTATTGGTTTAGCTGCTTTAATGGGGAACAAACTAACAGAGTCTTTAACGGAAGATAGTTTTCCTGTCATCTAAAAATTGGAGTTAGTAGGGGAAGTAGAGTCTCCCTGTTCCACCATGTGCGCCCGGGACTGGCTCCTTCCCGTCTCTGGCTTCCTGCCATCCAAGAGTGCTGCCCTGGGCCACGGGGTCACAGGGGACTCAGACTGCCGCTTAGAATGGCTTTCCTGCCTGCGGGAAGGGGACCGGTAAGTGAGGATATGTCCTTAGTTTTAAGGCTGTGACCTTGGAGTGGTAGTTTTAAGGCTGTGACCTTGGAATGTGTTACTTTGCCTTATTCTTCGTTAGGCCATAGCATTGCCAGATATAGCGAACAAAAATACAGGACACATAGTTAAATTTGAATTTCAGATAAACAATGGTCAGAAGCTCAGAAGGAAAAAAAAAAAAAAAAAAAAGAAACCCAACAAGTAAAATGAATCGGTCCCTGCAGTAGTAATTATTAAAAGTTCATTGTGCACCCACCAAAAAGTCAATTTGCAAAGCAGGGGTACTGAAACCAAAATGTAGAATTAGGGGAGATGTCTGGTTTCAGAAAGCAGCTTGTGTGGTGTGGGGAAGTGACTGTTGTCCACAGTGATCAGTTCCAATGGGAGAATTTTCTTAAATGACAGGAAATAGGTTAGTGGTTACCTCATATCCATTTTGGGGGAACGATTTAAGTTTTGCTTATGATTTCAGAGGCATGAGCAAGAAATGATCCAGGTCAAATTAGCTCCGCTGGTCTTGCAAAATAACTTAAATGAAGCTTTGGTTATGGGACTGGTTTTGCTCAGGGAGGTTTCAAATCGGGTCTCTCTCTGCATTTGATTTTAACACAACTAATAACTTTTTTTTTTTTTTGAATAGGACATACTTGTACTAACACAATGATTAGACTTTCAAAAATTGTAATTTAATTTTTATTTTAATTACAGTATAGTATATACTAATATAACATATTAGTATATGTTACTAATATAGTTACTAATATAACATATTAGTAACATATATATAGTTATATATAGTAACATAGTCATATTAGTTTCAGGTGTGCAATATAGTGGTTCCATTCCATATTACTCAGGGGTCATTATGGTAAGTGTACTCTTAATCCCCATCACCTGTTTCACCCATGCCCTTTCCCGGCCTTCCTCACCTCTCCTCTGGTAACCATCAGTTTGTTCTCTGCTGTTTAGAGTCTGTTTCTTGGTTTGTCTCTTTTTACTTTGTTCATTTGTTTTATTTCTTAAATTCCACACATGAGTGAAATCATACGATATTTGTCTTTCTCTGACTGACTTATTTTGCTCAGCATTACACTCTCTAGCTCCATCCATGTCATTGCAAATGGTAAGATTTCATTTTATTCTTTTTCACTGCTGAATAATATTCCTGTGTTTGTGTGTGCATATATATATATATATATATATATATATATATATATATATATATTTTTTAAAAAAAGGTTTTATTAAAAAAAAAAAGAAAAAAGATTTTATTTATTTGAGAGGGGGAGGGGCAGAGGGAGAAGGATGCTTCTTGCTAAGCAGGGAGCCCCATGTGTGGCTCAATCCCAGAATTCTGAGATCATGAGCTGAAGGCAGATGCTCCACCGACCGAGCCACCCCAGCACCCCTATGACGTGTCTTCTGTATCCCTTCATCTATTGATGGACGCTTGTGCAGCTTGCATATTTTGACTATTGCAAATAATGCTGTATAATTGTTGAACTTTTAATTTGGGAAATACTTATACCAAAAAAAAATCTTTGGTTGTTTATCTGACATTCAAATTTAACTGGGCATCCTGTATTTTTTATGGCAACCTTAATTATCCTGAACCTCGTTGTATAGACACATCTAGCTTCAAGAGAGTCTGGAAAAACCTTGTCTTTAGGCGGACAGTATTGTGTCCAACTACAACCTGGGGTTTTAATTACTGGAGGGGAGAAGGGGAGAATGGATACTGGGGACAATTAGCAGTCTTTGCTAAAGCTTATATGGCCTCATTCATTCATTTATTCATCCTACCAATATTTATTAAGCACCTACTGTCTGACAAGTATTGGATAAACAAGATAGATAAGGTTGCTGCTGTCAGAGAGCTTATATTGTAGTGGAGAAGACAATAACGATTTAAACACATGTAGAATTTCAAGTAGTAATAAAAGTTATGGAGAAAAATGAGGCAAGCGAAGTCCTAGAATGTGATAGGAAAGCTGCTTTTCCCATGGGAAGGGAAAGGAAGTTTCTCTGGAGAAAGGACGCTTGAGTAGAGACCTGAATGAAGTGAGGAAGGAAGCATGTGAAGTTGAGGGGAAGAGCACATTGGCTGGAGGGACCAATCAGCTCCAAGACATTAATGACCTTGGCATGTTTGCGGAGCTAGAAGGCCCATGTGGTGCCATGGAGGGATCAAGGGGAAGAGTGTAGGGGGAGCAGGCAGGGGAGGACCTTGAAAGCCATGATGAATAATTTTTTACATTCTAAGAATGATGAGATGCCACCAGAGGGTTTTGATCAGGACAGTTACGTGATTTCATTTATATTTTAAAAAGATAACTGCCTGCTGGGCAGACAAGGTGGCTCTGGGGAACAAAGAGTGGGAGAAGGGAGAGTGCAGGGGATTGAGCTCGACAGGGCTGGAGGGTGAAGGGACGGAGAAATGGTGGGATTCAAGGTATATAGGTACTAATATCACCTGCATCTTACAGAGGAGGGAAGCTCCAAGAGCCAGGGCTGGAATCCAGGTCTGTGTGACTTGAGTGCTCTGTAGGGAGGAGGAGTGGGACTCAGCTCCCAGGAGGAAGGTCTTGCAGCTTTGGGAGATGGCCAGAACCATTCAGCCCTTGGTTCTGACCATGCAGCAGGAGCTGGAGGGAGGAGGATGAAGATGATGAGGGCCACTTCCCCCCTTTCCCCTACATTCTTCTCAAGCATTGATTCTGTCCAAGACGCCACATCTAAGACAGTCTTATTATTTTCAGCATCACTAGAATTAAAGCTTGTCTCCTGGGGCGCCTGTGTGGCTCAGTGGGTTAAAGCCTCTGCCTTCTGCTCAGGTCATGATCCTGGGGTCCTGGGATCGAGCCCTGCATCGGGCTCTCTGCTCAGTGGGGAGCCTGCTTCTCCTGCTCTCTCTGCCTGCCTCTCTGCCTACTTGTGATCTGTCTGTTCAATAAGTAAATAAAAAAAAAATCTTAAAAAAAAAAAAAAAGCTTGTCTCCTCCTCCCTGAAAAGAATAGAAATTGTACCTACTCTTGGAAGTTGGCAGCTCTCAGCTATACCACCCACGGTAGTGTAAACTCCACAAAGAAAGAGGTGACTGTTTTATTCTTTGTGATCCTCGGGCCCCTGGGTTTTAGAGGAAAGAAGCTTTGGAACCAGCCACACCCGGTCCTGAATCTCATTTACCAGCTGAGCCTTGGTTTTTTGCATCTGCAAAGTGGGATCATAACACAGCTGCTCCATATAATTGCCGAGGGCACTAGAAGAGAAAATGTGCCTGAAACTAGTAACATTCAATAAATGTGATTCATGTTATGATTTTGTGATCATTTTGGCTCCAGCTTGCTCTAAGCACTGTTCTTTATCTTTCCACCAGTTCCCTTACTGACCCTAATCTTTTCGTTATTGCCCACTCCCTTCCCTTGTTTGCTTCTGTCGTAATGTCTAGGGCCCCACGTAATGTGGCTTTGTTGGAAAATGCAATGAAGAATAGTGGAAACATGCTAGGAAGAAGGAGAGGGGGAGAGTCAGGAAATAAGGAAGGCCCTTCCATTAACCTGTTCTCTAGGTCTGGAATATGAAATATTCATTTAAGTCCAGCGAAAGACATTGTGAACTTGATGTTCTCACTCAGTTACTCAGTTCCAGAAGCATACTGCTGATAAGAAACAAATTAGAAGTGCGAGTTTTCCCCAAGGCCGTCAAGATGTGTGTTGCTGGCAGAGTTGGGCTTTCCCTGTGGGTCACCTAGGCTCTTCCTGAAGCATTAATTTGGATGGAAATGATCACCGCGTCCGATGAGGCCATGAGAGCCTGGTGTTGGATTTGGGAAAGGTATTTGAAGTCCTGTGTATTTGAATCCTGCGTAAACATACTATGCAGTGCATCTGGTTGCTTTTGGGGCGGGGACAGGGCAGGAAGTGGATCTTGATCAAATGTAGATCAGCTGGCCAGAGTTACTGGTTACCTAGATGAAAAGACTCACAGAGCTGCAGACTCATAGTGGGAAGAGCCCTTAGAAACCGACAGGATAAGGATACCGAAGCCCAGAGAGGGGTGCCAATTTGCTCAAAGTCACGCAGCTTTACCTGAAAGTGAAGCATGGAAGAACTTTGATAGGCTTTGCGTTCAGAAAAGTTGAGTTCAAATCCTGGATCTATCATTACGTTCCTTGGGTAAGTTACTTTCTAAAGCTTCAGTTTCCTCCCTTGTGAGTTGGGGCTGGTAGTTGTTCCTACTTCATAAGGTAAATATGAGGATTAACAAGAAAATCCGTGCAAAACAGCATGATGCTTGGCAGTTAAGTACTCGGTAAATATTGGTATTTTGTCATCTTGGTGATAATACATTTTCGGGGCTCCAGGAACTGACAACAGGAAGATCTTTTTATTGCTAGCGTGCCACAGGGCTCTGGTTTGGTTCTTATGAGAGTGTGGCAGGTTGGATTGCATTGCCCTAAAAGATGTATTCAGGTGTCTCCAGTACCTATGAATGTGACCTTATTTGGAAATAGGGTTTTTGCAGATGTCCTCAAGTTAAGATTCAGTCATCCTGGATTTATGTGAGCCCTAATTCAATGCCTGGTGTCCTTATAAGAAGAGGGAAATTTGTACACAGACACATGGCAGGTAACGCCATGTGAAGACAGAGGCAGAAATGGCAGTGATGCTACCGTGAACCAAACAAGGTCAAGGGTACTGTCAACCCCCAGGAGCTGGAAAACACCAAGAAGTTTTCTTCGCCAGAGACTCTGAAGGGAGCATGGTCGAGGCAACACCTTGATTTTGGACTTCGAGCCTCCAGATCTCTGAGATGATCAGTTTGTGTTGTTTGAAGTTACCAAGTTTGTGATCTGTTATGGCAGCCCTAGGACTCTAGTACAGAGGGTATCCGTTGGGGGTGGGGAGGCCGGGAGAGTTCTGGGCTCCCATCTGAGCAACTATGGTTAGGATTGGTAGCTATAGAACATTCATTTCCTTATTTATGAATAGAGCCGCTGAGGAATATCCTTCCAGAGAAGCCTGGACCTTTGCCTAATGACTTAGTGATGCTAGAGGGGTGTGTGTGTGTGTCTGTGTCTGTGTGTGTATCTGTGTGCACGTGTGTGCATTTGCTGGTTGGGTGGTAGACACAAGTGCCATGATTAATGAGAGCCAGGAGCCTTCATAATCATGAGTGGATATTCAGGATCACAGAATGCCAAGAGCATGCTTGGAAAAGACAAGAGCGGTCATGGTAAGACAGAAAGCAAGGGCTACTGTGTCTCATATGCCTCAGTTGTTCCTCCTTCCCCTTTCCTGTCATGTGAATATAGGTATTTTCTTGTTGGGGTGAGATACAGAGAAAATGGAACAGACTTGGGAAATTGTTGGGATTTGTAAGCCCTTGGCGAATGCTTCTTTCTTCGAGTCCGGTGAGGACCAGGAGAATATTGTCAGTGTTGTGTCTTATGGCCATATTTCCCAAAGACAGCCAAATGGCTCTCTTTTTTATGTCTTAATTCATGTTTCTGTAGGATGGTGCTGAGAGTTGTAGGAGTCCTTTTTCAGTACAGAATCCCTCAATCCCCTGTTGACCTCATTGGTCCTGCCTCTCCGTCAGTCATTCCTTCTCTGCCTCTCCCATTCTGCACTCTGACATAGAATTTTGGGTAGCTTTGAAGTTCTCCTCTTCCTTCTCCAGCCAGAAGGGAAAACATTCACAGGCGGGAATGAGAAACCAGTTTTACTGCTCACTGTCGTAGCTACTATGGGAAATGCCAGCATTCATCGAAAGAAAAGGTGATACATTATAAGGATGTATGCAGTTTTCAGGGCTCCTGTGCCAAGGGTGAAGCCTAGTGGAGGAGGAGGTGGAGGGAGGTGACAGTTCAATTATGTGCTCATTGACTGAGGACTCCTGTAGGAGCCCACGCTTACAGTTAGTATTTTAACTGGTGAACTCCAGTTGAAATCAGAGCCATTTGGTCTTGACCCTCTTGAGCGAAAAGGAAAAGGAAAGGAAAAAGAGATCTAAAAATCGTTGGATTTCTAAGGTTATCTGCTTAAGAGGAGGCACAGTCCTCAGCTCATTGATTGGGAAGGGTTTTCAGAGAGAATGTGAAGGGAGACGATGGGAGAGAGATGTTGATGGCCAGTCAGGGAGAGAATAACCAAGAGGTAGCACAATGGCCAAGTAGGAAGTCAAGGTAGGCAGTGAAAGGAGAATTCATTCATCCTGTGCTTGGAGAATTTCTCCTGTGTCTACAGAATGACCGACTTGTGAGAGTTGTCACCCATGAGAAATCTCCTATAGGTGATTTCATTTGTATGAAGTATTCAGAATAAGTAAACCTCTAGGAGGGGAAAGCAGATCAGTGATCACCAGAGGTTGGGGGAAGGAGGGAATGGGAAGTGTGTACTTAGTAGGGTTTCCTTTTGGGGTGGTAAAAATGTTCTGGAGCTAAATAACAGTGGTGATTGCACACCACTGTGAATGTACTAAGTGTCACTGAATTGTATAATGCAAAATGGTGAGTTTTATGTTATGCGAATTTTGAGAACACAGAAGCCCAAAATACCCTCTCTTCACCCTAGTCCCTTACAACCACATTGATGCTGTCGAGGTAGCCTCTGGAAAGATCAAGACTATGGTTGGACTCTGAGTCTGGTGGAATTAGCCAGTCCGAGTGCTATGGGGGTGTGGGGGTCCTCCCTCTTTCTGTCTGCCCTTCCTCTCTGGCTTCAGAGGAACTCACAAGACTGTTGGCGCCAGTGCAGAGAGATTAAGAATTTAGGCTTTCAGGGACCTTAATCTAACTGCAAATCCTGACCTGGCCATGGGCGACAGTGTGACTCTAAATGCTACACAGCCTCCCTGGGCCTCAGTTTCCTTACTTACAAAACAGAGGTGACAATATCCACCTCAAAGGGTTTGCTAGTATGAACTGGGTAAAGCATTTAATACCGCACATGGTACCTTATTACTGCTCAATAAATGCTAGTGGCTATTATAAATAATGATTCTATTATCTTTTGTATCTGCCTGAACATAGTCTTGATGGCGGAGATCCAGAGGTGACTTGAGCCAAGTCCAACAGCCTACTTGTGGGGCGGGGAGAAGAGATTCAGCAACAGTGGAAGATATTATTGTCTCAGTGGTTTTGAAGGTGTCCAATAAATAGTATCCTTCCTTGCCTGAGTCCCACACCAGTAGAAAAATAAGGTAGAACCTAAGAAGATAGGTGACTGAAATATCACCTTTATACCAATTAAGCTGATTTTGGACAGTGAAGGGAGTTCATATGGCTGAACCCCAGAATGAGACTTTGCATTCTGTCATAGACAGCTGGGTGATTGCAGAGCTGTCCAGACCTGGCCCCCCCCCACTAAACTTATAGCATGAAGAATGGAGGGGTGCGCTGTCCCCCATTGAGGGCTCCTTCCCAAGCCCACCGATCAGGGCAGGCACTCACCTTCCAGGTGGAGAGAGGCCAGGAACACTATCAACAGAGCTCTGTCCTGATAGAGGTCACGAGAAGGCTGGAGGTGGCTTAACACTGGGTTGATGTAGGCCCCAGGGGTTGTGTCCATGGCAAGGCAGAGGCTTCCCCCATATCTAAATGGTGCTCCTCCCTCCTTCCCCACATGATCTGACATGGTGAGGGCCACAGCTGGTGCCTCCTTCCTTTACATCTGCAATTACATTGGCAAGGAGTTCTTTGTTACATAAGGAAATAAAATGGCAAAATAACCAAGGAGACAAAAACAAAACCTGGGAACAGCCTCATTTTGTCCTAACACTTGGGGAATGGTAAAAGAAACAATAGAATATCCATTCCACAGAATGTTAAGATGCCACTTTAAAAAAGGCTGTTTACAAAGGTTTTGTAATGATGTAGGAATTATATGACAATGTCAAGTGAAAAAAGCATGATACAAAATTGCACACATAGTTTGAACTCAGCTATATTAAAACCTCCCTAGGAGTATGCATAGGAAAATGAAAAAATTGGGAGGAAATTTCCAAAATATTAACAGTGGTTGTCTTTCTGTTTATTCTTCCACCATAGTTTATAAATTTTCTTTAATAAGCATGTATTTCTTTTGTATTGGAAAAACTCTTAAAAAAAAGCGCGAGGGTTACACATTATCACATTATCAGTCAAGTCAACAATTTGGAACTTCACAGATTTGTAAGATTACAGGATGCTAATAGTATTCAGAGTATTGAAGTTTCTTAGTTGCTTGTACTGAGATTTTTCTAGTTTAAGGATCAAAAAATATTTTGAAGCTTTCCTGGGACCTATGACTTCTCCCCTCAGAACAGCTCACATATAGATGTACTATCATTTAAGTTGCTTTTAGTTTCAAGTTACAGAAAGCCCTATTCAAAACAGCTTAACTAGTGGAGGTTCATGTAACTAAAGCTTTAGGGATATCAGGTGAAGCTTGATCTAGCAATTCAACAATTTCACCAAGACTCTCATTTCTTCTCTTTCTAGGCTCAGTCTCCTACAATGTCAGCTTCATCCCAGCCCTATGGGTTCCAAGATGCTAGTGGGAGTTCCTGGATCTTCATTCCTACTTGTTCTCGTCTAACAGAAAAGAGTTGTCTATGTTTCAGTATTCCCAGCGAAGGTTGTAAGATTTGATGTGATTGTAAGGTTTAGGTACATGGTTCATCTCTGGATCAATATCCTGGCCGGGAAATAGAGGCACTGATCACCTTAGCTCAGTCACTTGTCTGGCCATGGAGTTGATATAGAATTAATGTCCCTGGGACCACATTATTTTCTAAATAGAAATTGGGGACATGGAGGTCCCTTATGCACACAACTTACTGCATAAAATTTAAGCTTATTCTTAAATCCCTCAGAGCTTGCCCATGTACCCAGGTTAAGAATTCCTGGTCTAAACCAATCCCCTCATTTTAGATATGGGGACTCGAGACTCAGAGGTCACAAATGCCCAAGCCATATAGTCACCCCACTGGCAGTCTGCTGCTTGTCTCCCCACCAACCCCCCTCCAACTTCACATGCAATCATGAGTCAGAGATGAGTAAGGAGGTAGTAGAATCCTTAGCAAATCCCCCTCTAGAACCCAGGACAGATGTGTTTTGATGAAGAGACGGTGAGGACCTTATGCCAAGGGGATAAAAGGGTCCGGAGTGGGAGAAGCGGCTGAGTTAAGCCTCCCATCTATGCCAGCAGGGAAGGGAAATGATAAAAACAAGGCGAGAGATGGAATGATTGTATTATTCATGCCTGTATCTTGAAGATAATCATTGTAATTTCCCTTCTAAAAACCCTGCTTGCTCAGAGGAAACGACTGTATTCTAATAAGCACTTGTTTATGAAACTCACAGTAATTGGATTGGAATGTGAATTATTAAACTGTACGTGGGGTGGCACTTCTTGCTAGGTGTTTAATGATTATGTTTTAATGTGTGGGGCTGGCCTGTCGGCTGCGAAGATAATACCCCCCGGAAGACAATTGTTTATCTCTGGGTCAGGGCTAGGGTGTCCGTCACAGACTTCTGAAAGAACTGGGCTAAAGAGACCCTTACAAACCACGGGGGTCAGTTGCCTCATTTTAGAGATGGGGAAACTGAGGTTCAGTGTGGTAGGCACTTGTTAAAGGCTGTGCAGTGATCACACCGGCAATGGATTTTTCCTTTACCTGGTCTCTCACAGTATTTATACAGATGACTTGTGGTGGGATCTGTGACTTGACTTCCTCAATGGCCATTTCTTCTTACTTCTATCTGGGGAGGTTGGAAAGCTGACCCAAGTTCCTTGCATCGAGGATTCCCGATGCAAGATAAGCTCCACCAATTAGCTATCCTTGCACAGGCAGTAGAGATGTGGTAGGGGATAGCCGTGGTGACTGGATTTACTATTCCAATGGCTGGCCACCAGCCTCCAGGACTTTAAGGGTTAGTGGTAGCAGCAGGTTCCTGATGCTGAATTGTAGCTCTGGTAGCTTGTCCTTAGCTCCGGTAGCTTGTCCTTGAGCTCTACGGTTCCTGGGGGACCCCCTTACTTTGGCTCCTTCTAGACTTCTGGTAGCTCCCCTACCCAGGAGGTAATTCCCTGCATTAAACATCTTTCTTCCTGACATGCCTAGAGTGATCTCTGTTTCCTGCCCTGAACCCTAACTCATTCCTCTGTGTTAGCACAAATCATACTTAAGAAAGGTAACAATGTTTCTCTCCTGGCTCCTGATCTTAAGTTTTCTATGTCCTAGAGAATATAGCCCCATCTATCCCTGAATCTGAAACTTGTGAAATCCAAAACTAGCTTCATTATTTTCCCTCCAAAACCCACTTTCCCTATAGACTTTCTTTTGTCTATCCTCATCTCTTTTTCTTCCCCATAACTCAGGTTTGGAGGTAGCTTTGGCTTTCTCCTTAGTGCTGTCATATGCTTGTCAGATCTTATTGGTTCTATTTTTTCTGTTAGTTATGGCTATTGGTTTTAAGCGATCCAATTATATTGGATCAATGAACAGAGAGAATTAATAGATAATATGTATATAATAGATTATTTGCATAACTGGAGAGATGGACATCAGGTATGGCTGGATCCAGGGGCTCAGAGAATGTCATGAGGACTTATTCCATTGCTCTTTCCTTACGCCCTGCTTTTTGCCAGTCCCTCTCCAACAATGACGGGCCCTGACAGCTCTAGTCTTACATAATTTTTACTTCAAACCTTGTCGGGATAAGGTTGATCTTTCTTATTATTCCCAGGAAAAGTTCTAGAAAGAAGTCTTTTTGGTAAGATTGAGCCAACCACTTGTCATGGGTTGAAATATGTTCTCCCAGAAGACACGCTGAAGTCCTGACCGTCCTAGCTCAGAAGGCGATGCTTTTTGGTTGTAGTTTTGTTGTAGATGTAACTCGTCCAGTTATGATGAGGTCATAGGGGAACAGAGTAGGCCGTTAACCCAAAGTGACTGCTGTCCTAGTGAGGAGAGCAGATTGAGACACAGAACACAGAAAGCCACATGAAGATGCAGAGACACAGCAAGAAGAGGGCCATGAGGCAGAGATGGCAGTGATGGCACCACAAACCAGTGAATGTCTGCTAGCTACTAGAACTTCTTAGCTGGCTGTTCTCACAGGCCTCTGAGCTTTGTCTTCATCTCCACTAAGGCATTTGTAATGGTCAGCTTGTGTTGCTATAACAAAATACCACAATTCTCCCAAGGACCTTCTCCTTCGCTTGCAGATGTCCTCTATCTGGCGGTGTCCCCAGCTGGCCCTTTCTCTGTGCCCAAGCGTCCCTGGTAGGGACACCAGTCCTCTATAGGACACCAGTGCTGTGGGATTGGGGCCCACCCTAATGGCCTCATTTTAACTTCATTACTCCTTTGAAGGTCCCATCTCCCAATAAGGTTACATTCTGAAGTGCTGGGCGTTCAGGCTTCCACATATGAATTTGGGGTGGGGGGGACACAGTTCATAACAGTAGTGAAGAACTTCTATTTTATTTTATTTTATTTTATTGATATTTGAATGCTTCTTTGAACTCCTTTAGAAGGTGGTAGGGAGGGTAGGGAGGATAGGGAGGTATATCTTGGTCTATATCTTTTTATCTCCCATAATGTTTAATATGCTTCTTGGACTTAGCAAATGTTCAAAATTTCTTAAGTGAATGAAGGAATATGAAGCAATTCTTTTTTTTTTTTAAGGTTTATTTATTTATTTGACAGACAGAGATCACAAGTAGGCAGAGAGAGAGGAGGAAGCAGGCTCCCTTCTGAGCAGAGAGCCTGATGTGGGGCTCAGTCCCAGGACCCTGAGATCATGACCTGAGCCGAAGGCAGAGGCTTTAACCCACTGAGCCACCCAGGTGCCCCAGTAATTCTTGATTAATAAGAATTTCTCATTTCCCAAACTTTGGGGGCAAAAAGAGTTATATAGCACAGGCAGCACTGGACTTGATGTCAGAGACCCAGGTTCTTCTCCCAGCTCTGTCACTTTCTAGCTGTGTGATCTTGGGCAAATTACTTAACCACTCTGGACCTCAGTTTCTTCATTTGTAAAATGGGAATCATAATGCTTTCCTCTCTGTTTTACAAGGTTGTTTATGAGAATTAATGAAATTGTTTAGTCATTCAGAAAATAAGCACATGGGATACGATGGTGAACAACCTAAACAAGGTTCCTGTCCTCATGGCTCGTTGAGGAGCAGAGGATTAATAAGGTCATCAGTATAGAAAATAATTTCTGTGTAGACAGTGAAGGGATGTGATAGTGAAGACTTGTCTCCTAGAAAGGGTAGTTAAGGAAGACCTCTCCAAGGAGGGAACACATAAGCCAAGATTTGAACAGTGAAAAAGAGGGGCACCTGGGTTGTCTGGGTCAGTTGGTTAAGGTCTGGGTCAGTTGGTTAAGGTCATGATCCATGGGTCCTGGGATTGAGACCCACATCGGGGTGTCCCTGCTCAGCAGGGGCCTGCTTCTCTCTCTCCCTCTGCCTGTTGCTCCCCCTGCTTATGCTCTTTCTCTCTCTCTCTGTCAAATAAATAAAATCTAAAAAAAAAAAAAAAAAAAAAAGTTAGTCTTGAATAGTGTAAGAGCATTCTGGGCAGAGGGAACAGCAAAGGCCCGAAAGGGGAGATAGTGAGTGAATGTCATTACAGCAAAATAAGGTCATTTAAAAACTGAGGCTCAGTAATGGGCAAGGTTTCCCAGGCATTGTAGAAAGATCCCTGGAGCTGGGGCTTTGTCCCTGACTCAGCCACAGAGTAGGCTTGGGACATCACTTCCCATGTGTGCAGCTTGGGGCACAGCACTGCCTCTCCTGGGCTCCTCCCGGCTCCTCCCGGCTCTGCCAGGTTGCCAGCACTGGGGGATCATGCAGAGGGAGGCGCTTTGAAAACATAAAATGTTGTACAATTTCCAGGTGGTATCATAATTTGAAAATATGTTACCCACGATTAAGGGATTTGGACTTTGAATTCAGCAAGTAGCTTGCTGGTCAAATTTTCTGAAGAGAGCTATAGTCACCCCGTTTAGGGCTCAAAAGTGCTTATGTCAGGCTTTTCAAAGAAAATTGTTAAGAATTAAGTAGATGTTGGAGCAGGGAACTGCGAGTCTTTCTTCCCTACTTTCTCCCCTACGGAGCCTCTGTACACAAAATTTGGTGTGGGCAATCACCTTGTTGGGACTTTTGATGCCTATGAAACTATCTTGGGGGTGAGGTCACTGGATGTGAGTGTGTGTGTCTGTATAGTGTTTTGTGTTACAATAGAATATTCCAGAAAAGATACCTTAAGCATTCCACTGCCGCCAGCACTGACATGATTGAACACGATACACATATTTCTTGGGTAGTGAAATTGCACCCAAGACACATATAAATGACAGTAACAGAGCATTCTTTTAAGAAGAGCTTTTTACTTCAAAGTTCTCGGTAGTAAAGCGTATTGCCTTTGAACTTGTTCCCAGGTTTCTCTTCCACACTGTAGGAGCTACCTTCCTCCTTTCCCCCAATCTCATCTGCGTTATACAGAGACTTTCATATCTTAAGCCTCCAGAGGTGTGCAGTGACCCCCCCCCCCCCGCCACCGTATTGCTCACTCTGAAGGTTGCCAGATGCCGAGGCCTTTAAGATAATGAATATGCATGCTGGAAAGGTCACTGTCAGGAAAAGGGAGCACTGTTTCCTCTTTTCATCTGGGGGTGGTGCCAGGGGAATCTTACCAAGCCTGAGTTTAGAAAACAACCAGGACCGCGCTAAAAACCTTCCTGGGTGATGCTTTGGCTGTTGGCGGTTTGAAGAATGCATCCTCTCTCTCTCTCTGTTTCTACCTCCCTCTCTCTGCCTGGTGCCTGGCCTCTGTCTCCATTTCCCTGTCTCTCTTTCTCTCTCTTTCTCTTCCCCACCACCTCTCTCATCCCTTATTGATTCACCTCATTGGAATAAAGTTCTCTTCAACTAGCGGGGCTTCCGTAATTGAAGCTCTGGGGCATATCAAATGGAACAGCTAATGGTGACTTTTTTTTTTTTTCTGAGGCAGATTATCAATTATGAATGCCTAGGCAATCAGAGATCAAAAGAGTCCTGTTTCCCCAAATGAAGTAGTGGATTCTAGAATGAGATGAAGTGAAATGGAGCTAATAGGCTTTTTTTCTTTTTTAAAGAGAAGGCTGAGGCATTTGGAACTGTAGGTACAAAGCTCAGGACCACGGAAACCTCCTTGCTTTGGTTTCAGAGTTTTGGACAACTTGCTCACAAAGCCCCAGTGCCAGCAGCGTGCACTGAGATGAGCGGGGAGCAGAGACCCTGGGAGGGTGAGCAGGCTGGTGACTGCGTGAAAGACTTCTGTAGTCCAAAGGGCTGATGGGAACCTCACGTGGGCTGCCCGGGCTGCGTCCTTGCTCTCCCTCCCTCCTGTTAGACATCTCCACAGTGGCCTGGGACTGGTGATTTCCAGAGGAGGATGATACCAGAAGATTCTCCTGATACTCATCAGGAGGAAATGATCTTCTCAGGCTGTTATCTTTGCTGCTTTCCTGGGTTTACGAATCCAGGGGAAATGCAACAGCTCTGTCTTTGTCCGTCTGTCTGTCTCACACACACACACACATACACTCTCCCTCTCTCTCTCTCTGCACAGTAGCTTCACTTCTCAACATAACCAGAAACCACACAGTCTCAGCTGTGGGGGCAGAAATCCCGTGGAAGTACACTGGGCTAACTAGTTAGGGGAAGTGACTGTAATCTTTATTACTTTTCGAATTCACTAGAAGTGAATTAATGAGGATATACCAATAATGCATGTTCAACATAGAAAAGTTTGAAAATCGAGATCAACAACTAAAACAAATTAATTTCATGTATAAGGGAATTTCTTGTTTATTAAATACTAGTTTCTTAAATTGAAAAAGTAATCTATGAGCAGTGAAAAACATTCAAACCCTTCAGAAGAGCATGATAGAGTAAGATCTCCTCTCACTGGACTTCCGGAAAGAGAGAATTCCAGCCCCAAAATCCAGAAATTGGCTCTGACTGTATGAATGTATATATATCTCTAGGTAAATGAACTTAACCCCCCCCAATGAGAACATAATGTACTTAATGTTCTGTACCATATTTTTAAACTTAATATATTCTGGCCATCTTTTCATGGTAGTACATATGGATACATTGTTTAATGTGACAAATATTCCATGATTACCATGTGCTTGACTGTCATGAGTAACATGCTAATTTGTGAATATTCTGGAATAATATAGTGGAACACAAAGAGAAGCAAAAAATGGACGCTCATCACTATGGGGAAATGATACTTCATTATTCAAGAATCCATATCTTTGTGGAAAAATTTGACAAAGTAATTCATTTGTCTTTCTCTAACCTGAGTCCTCCCTCTGCGCAAATCCCCCTTGCGCTCTAAATTCCTGTCTGTCTTTGATGTCAGCAGAGTCACAAACCATAAACACTCAGACTCAGTCATCTTTTGTTTAAGGACTTAGGGCAAGAGGTGACGGAACTGCTTCCCTGGGGCCTGAACGGTATTGGTCTAGAGAACAGGTGTTTAGGGAGAGAGTGGGCCATGCTTCCTAGTGCTGAATATGGACAGACAAAGGTGTTCATGTGTTCTTTAATGAGTATATTTTTTGTGACATGTGAGGCCTTCTAAAATGTGGGGACCAGAACAGGGATCCCTCCTGCCCAGGTCTCTGGGTGGTATGGTACCCTGGTGTGACACAGTGATTATTAAAATATTAAATTGAATCCCTATAGTTGGTAATAGATGCTGCTTTGAGACCCAAGTGATCCCTTCCCAGGATTCCTGCTGTCCTGGTCCTCCTCAAAGCCCACCTCCCAGGTCCTTCCCATACTCGAACAACTAAAATGTTGATGGCAAGCACAACAAAGACCTCCAGAACACTACTCTAGAGCTGTGGCCTGTGTCTCTTCTGATTAAATAATGGATGTGCCAATCTGGTTGTTAGATATTTTGACAATTACCTCTGTTTATGAGTAAATAATCAATGAAAACTCTGCCCTTGCCTTTCTGGAGACAGTTTAGTGAGATGGAGACCAGTGATGTTAGGAGCAAGGTGGGTACTATGACAGGACCAAGCCCAGGTGATAGGCTGGGTGCTCTTGGTCACATCCATTTGATCAGATGGCACATCACGGCCACTGTTACCACTTTGGTTTCCCCAAACAAGCATCTTTGGCAGGAACCCAGAAGCAAGACAAATTGGAATCATGAAGGGTAAGTAACAACTCCTGCTGGCTGTATTAGCTCGAGGGTGATGCTCGGCATCTTGGAAACATCTTGCCCAGGCAGGACCAAGAGTGGAGCACTTACAGATCATGGGGCTGATTTGTCTACAATGCCAATAAATAAGTCCCTTTTCCTTTTTAAGAAATCTGATATTTAGTGTATTGAATTTAACTGGGTGGATGAGGTAGAAGTGGAGAGGTTTGATTTTCCTTGTCCTTAATTCTGTTAGGTAACTGGGGACCAATTGGAACAAGATCATAATCTGGCTAATGGGGATGATAGCATGTTAGCATAGTTCTCCTTCCAGTCTTTTTTTCTATGTATATGCAGGTATCCATATTTTTACAAAATTGGGATTTATTATGTTTGTGTAGTTTTGATTATGATCTATAAATTTAGCATTATATTGAAAACAATGGACAAGTCATTAAATATTCTTCTAGCAGAGGATATTTAATATCTATATAATGCTTTATCACAGGGTTATATAAAAATTTATTTAACATCTCCTATTTTAGACATTTACATGATTTCCTCTTCATTGTTTTTGTTTTTATTTTTTCTTCTTTTTTAAAATTAAAATTTAATTTAGTTAACGTATAGAATACTATTAGTTTCAGGGGTAGAATTTAGTGATTCATCAGTTGCATATAACATGCAGTGCTCATTATATCATGTGCCCTCCTTAATGTCCATTACCCAATTACCCCATCCCCCAACCACCTCCCTACCAAAAACCCTTAGTTTGTTCCATATAGTTAAGAGTCCCTTATGGTTTGCTTTCCTTGTTGTTTTTATCTTATTTTATTTTCCTTCCCTTGACCTATGTTCATCTGTTGTGTTTCTAAATTCCACATATGAGTGAAATCATACGATATTCGTCTTTCTCTGAATGACCTATTTCACTTAGCATAATACCCGCTAGTTCCATCCACGTCATTGCAAATGGCAAGATTTCATTTTTTTGATGGCTGAGTAATATTCTATTATGCATCTATAACACATCTTTTTTTAAAAATTTTTATTTATTTATTTGACAGGGAGAGAGATCATAAGTAGACAGAGAGGCAGGCAGAGAGAGAGGAGGAAGCAGGCTCCCTGCTGAGCAGAGAGCCTGATGCTGGGCTCAATCCCAGGACCCTGAGATCATGACCTGAGCCGAGGGCAGAGGCTTAACCCACTGAGTCACCCAGATGCCCCATACCACCTCTTTTTTTTTTTTTTTTAAATATTCGCATGTATGTTTTTCTTTTTATTATATATCCCCTACTGGACCATAAAGTCTTTTTTTTTTTTTTTTTTACAATTTTATTTTATTTCTTTTCAGTGTTCCAGAATTCATTGTGTACCACACCCAGTGCTCCATGCAATATGTGCCCTCCATATATTACCTCTTCTTCATCCATTCATCTGTCAGTGGACATCTGGGCTCTTCCCATATTTTGGCTATTGTGGGCATTGCTGCTATAAACAATGTGGTGCAAGTGCCCCTTCGAATCACTATGTTTGTATCCTTTGGGTAAATACCTAGTAGTGCAATTGCTGGGTCATAGGGTGGTTCTATTTTTAACTTCTTGAGGAACCTCCATACTGTTTTCCAGAGTAGCTGCACCAATTTGCATACTACCAACAATGTAAGAGGGTTCCCATTTCTTTGCATCCTCACCAATATCTGTTGTTTCCTGAGTTGTTAATTTTAGCCATTCTGACTGGTGTGAAATGGTATCCCATTGTAATTTTGATTTGTATTTCTGATGTTAAGAGATGTTGAGCATTTTTTCATGTGTCTGTTGGCTATTTGGATGTCTTCTTTGGAGAAATATCTGTTTATGTCTTCTGTTCATTTCTTGACTGGATTTTTTGTTTTTTGGAGGTTGAGTTTGATAAGTTCTTTATTAATTTTGGATACTAGCCCTTTATCTGATAAGTCATTTGCAAATATCTTCTCGTATTCTGTAGATTGCTTTTTAGTTTTGTTGACTGGTTCCTTTGCTGTGCAGGAGTTTTTATCCTGATGAAGTCCCAATAGTTCATTTTTCCTTTTGTTTCTCTTACAGGTAATTTTTACCTTTTGCCAACACTATAAATAACTGTATGATAGACAGCCATGTCTTTCACATATCCTTTCCTTGGAATAAGGAATCTCAACTTCAGAGATAGAATTCTGTTTTTAGTTCACATGTCGGTACTTAGTTGCCACCAGTAGAATTAACTTTTTTTTTTTGTTTTCTGGACTAATCACTTCCTTGACTATCTCTGAACTCCCAGAAACTCTGTAGAAATAATATAGAGGTTGATTAGCAACTCTAGTCCCAGGGTACCTCTGATTTATGTATTTTCCAGTCCATGGGGCAGACAATGGCTATTGTTAATAGCATCTAAGTTTATGTGAATAGTAGAAGCATCTGATAGCAGATGGGATTTTTCTTTTTTTCTTCTCCTCTTCCTTCTCTTCCCTCTCCCCCTACTCTCTCTTCCCTTCCTCTTCCCTTTCTCTCTTTTCCCCTCTCTGTCTTTCTCCTTTGGAGATGACAAGTTGGCAAAACCTGAGTTAGATGCCCACTTCTAAATCTGTGAACTGTAGGCCAGGTATTATAGGTTACTTTGAAGGACTATAGCAGCTTCTACTATAGCCCTGCTTATAACTGGATGAAGAAGAAATCCTAGAAAATAAACACGGGGCAAACAGAACAACAGGGTTCATAACAGTTGGGTTTGATAAGACAGAGTTCTAATCCAGGCTCTGCCATTTGCTGTTTGAACTTGAGCCAGTCTTTCCCCTTCTCTGAGACTCTGTGTGCTCATCTTCAACATGAGACAGTAGGCCAAAATTCTTTCTGGGGTTCTTTAGCTTGCTTAGTGGTATAGCCAAGGCTCCAGACCAGGCCTTCTGTCTTAGGACGTATCTATTGTTGCTTGCAGTCATCCCTAATCCATGCTGCTCTTTACAATGAGTTTCTAGATTCCACCTTTGCTCCATGGGGCCAGAATAAAGACACTGACTTCTGCAGGTAACTTCCAAGAAAGATGTGTGTCAGTGTTTCTGTTTCTTGATATATGCTGCGGGTGAAACTTGAATCAATGGAATTTGAGGGACTCATTTTTCCCTGTTGAGTTTGTGATTGCATTGTGATCCCAGACACATTTTTTTTCTTCAAAGAGTTCAGAGAATATGAGCTATTGGCAAGCCCTTAGAAGTCATTTAGTCTAGGAATCATTCTTCTGGATTATTTGAACTTCTGGGTCTTCTGGATTACATGAACTTCTGGGTCCAGGGATGTGCTAAAATTACAGGAAGAATGTTGTGTATATGTACATGTATGGATCTAGGGAGAGGATCCATTTTTGAAGCCAGATTATTTGGAATTGAGTATACTTTAAAAAATGAGCATATTAAGTATTCAAATTGATGAGTTGCCACAAATAAATAACTCGAGCAACCACCATCCAAAACAGAACATAGAACATTTCTATCAGGGATGCCTGGGTGGCTCAGTCATTAAGCATCTGCCTTTGGCTCTGGTCATGATCCCAGTGTCCTGAAATCGAGCCCCGCATTGGGCTCCCTGCTGGGTGGGGGGCCTTCTTCTCCCTCTCCCACTTCCTCTGCTTGTGCCCCCCCCATCAAATAAATAAATAAAATCTTAAAAAAAAAAAAAAGAACATTTCTATCACTCCAAAAGGGCATCCCTTGTGTCCTTTTTCAGTTAGTCTCCCCCAGGTCTCCTCCCTTAACAAACACTTTCTGATTTCTATCACCATAGGTGATTTTTTCCTGATCTAAAATTTCATGTTTATAGAATTACACAGTTTTTACTTTTTTGGTGTAGTGTTTTTTGCTCTGCACATGTTGCATATATTAGTAGTTGCTTCCTTTATCTGGCTGAGTAGTAGTCAATTGTATGAATATATAACAGTTTGATTATCATTGTCCTCTTGTTGGGTATTTGAATTATTTCCATTTTACACCATAATGAATAAAACTACTATGAATATATTTGTATGAGTCTCTTTATGGAGTCTTTTTATGTTTTCATTTCTCATGACTAAATTCTCAGGGATGGAATTGCTGGGCATTGGATAGATGTATGTTTAATTTTAAAAGAAACTGGCAATCAGTCCTCCAAAGTACATGTACGATTATATACTCACACCAGCAATGTAGGAGCGTTCCAGTTGTTCGTATCTTAGCCAACATTTGTTGTTGTCCGCTGTTGTAATTTTAACCATTCTAATAGATGTGGAATGATACCTCATCGTGGTTTTAATGTGTATTTCTCTTATGATGAATGATATGAAGCACGTTTTCATGTACTTATTGGCCATTTGTAAATCCTTTGTAAAGTGTCTGTTTAAATTGTTTGCTCTTTTAAAGCCAGTTTGATTTGCTATTTGTACATGGAAGAGTTTTGATTAAAACAAAATCCATATGTGATTATGCAGATACTCTAGAGTTAGTTGACATTGGTGTTGGTATGTTGATAAAAGGATAACTGTTTATCATTTGGACAAAGCTCAGAAGGTGATGCCGGACAGATGGAGCAGTGTGAATCAAGCTACAGAAGTAAGGAACAATATCATGCACTCAGTGAATGAACCATAAATAGGGAAGTATGGCTGTAAATGGAATGCTAGAGGCAAGGAGTAGAGTTTCAAAGCATAGCAAGGCTTGGGATGGAGAGAGAGGCATTGGTGATCTTATAAATCATGCTGAGGAATTTGGACTTTTTTCCAAAGTCAGTACAGAATGACTTAAGTTTTATTCAGTGGAGTGGCATGATCAGATATGTAAAATGCACAGAGAAAAGATGTACCTACTTTGTGTATACAAGTGGATGGAACTGTGGAAAAGCCCCGGAAAGACACTCTTTATGGAACCTGAGATATCTGTCACTGGAATGTGAAAATTTTTCTTCCACTGAGAACAGATGAATTTTAATGACGATGACTACTGTGGTCAAGCAAGCGACACTAAGGTTTTGGTGCCTCTCATAAAGGATGGGCTGCATTTTTTACAACAGCGGCTAGACGACATGTTTGCTGAACAACCATGTTTACAGCTCTATTATCTAGAAATCATGCTTATTTGCATTTATGCCTTTATAACATTATGAAAAACATGTGTTTCCGCTTTGACTGGGGATGCCACCATGGGTTCTAAATTGCTTTCAAAAGGCAGACAATGGAGGGGGTCAGAACAGTCCTGTCACTTGCATCTGTGGCTATGTGAGACAAGCCAGCGCAGGTGCTCAGGATAATCTAGATGGATGAAGAATCCCACCTTCAGGCAGAGGTTGGAACAATGCCAAAAATATCATGTCTCAGTCAGAATATTTAGTTGCAAGCAACTGAATCCACATTGCTGGTTTATTCAAGAAAAGAATTCATGAAAGGATGTAGGAGGCTCACAGAATGCCAGGGAAGTCTAGAGATGAAGCTTGAGGCTGGCTATTCATTCAGAAACAAAGCCCAGATCACACCGTGGAGGCACTTCCATGAGGACAGCACCGGGGCTCAGCCTAAATACTGGTGCTTTCACTGATAATGTTTGAGACTGGCCCCCAGAAGATGCACTACTCTTGCTCCCTGATCTAGATACTTTCATTACTTCACTCCATTAGAACCTAGGTTTGGAGTAGAGCTTGCTTCCTCATGTGGTTCATTTCCAAGTTGAAGGCTTGCATGTGTCTGATCAGCAGAGCTAGGTCACATGATTTCTTGAAGACAATGGAGACTGGAAAAGTGAGAGTTCTGGCTTCTTCCTTGAAGGAGACGGACTTATAACATGTTCATAAGATACTGCCTGGCCAAAATGTCCTTTACAGATGATGACATTAGTAAGCACTGCAGTTAGTTGAGATTAAAAAGATATTGAAAACATTTTGGCCAGTCTCTGTTTCTTTGTTACTTGGAAAATTGAAAAACAAAGCAAAACACAAAGGATGGTTTGAAAAGGGGTGGGGGGACACATGCCTAATTTGACTTATTTCTATGTGGTTGTATACATTTCCCTACTTATCTATTTGTTCTGCCACTGAGTTAGCAAGCTAATAGCACTGTAAGATTAAAGAGGATTTTGTGGGTTGGCCTGGGAACCTACCCACCAGGTGCTGAATGGAGACAGCAGCAACATATAGGGCAAGACTTCCCACTTTCTGACTGATACCTTCCTGTTGCAGCCCTGGCCAGGCTGGCCTCAAGAAGCATCTTGGTGGGGTAATTAAATCCTCTCTGGCTTTATGGAAGTCTTTTGGTTGCAGTAAGCAGAATCCATTGAAACTAACTTACACCAAGGAGGAAAGGTTATTGCAAGGATATAGAGGTATCTCTTGGAATTCAAGGGCAGGAAGTGGAATCTGGTCCCAAAAAGGACTGAGCCAAGGCTCTGAAAACCCTCAGCAACCAAGGCAGAGTGTCTTGGTCTCTATTTGTCTGTCTGTCTCAGCATGCTCTGTGTAGTTTGATATCTCCATTTCTCTCTCAAGATCTGCTTCATTCTTTTTCTCTCTACAGACTGACTCCTGCTTTTATATACATGGCAGAAAATGGCCATTCTAGCTTCATACCTGTCCTTTTGGTTCAAGAATCAGCAAAAGCAAGTAGGTATTTCTGACTCTTGTTTCTAAATATCTGGGACAGAGAATCCCTGTACTGGGTTGAATAGTGCCCCTCAAAATGCATGTCTGCTTGGAACCTCAGAATGTGAGCTTATTTGGAAATAGGATCTTTGCAGATGTAATTCATTAACGTGACCCTAATCTAATGACTGGGGTCTTTACAAGAAGATGAAGCAGAGGAGACACAGACACATGGGAGAATGCCTTGTAAGGACAGAGGCTAACACTGGAGTTATGCTGCCACAAGCCAAGAGATGCCAAGCATTGCCAGGAGCCACCAGAAGCTGACAAGAAGAATAGAACACTTTTCTCCTCAGGTTTCCAATAGGAACCAACCCAGTGTCAACCTTGAATTCAGACTTCTAGCTTCCAGAACTATGAGAGAATAAATTTCTATTGTCCTCATCCATCCAGCTATGGCACTTCATTATGGCAGTCTCAGGAAACCAATCCAATGTCTTTGGCGCAGCTGGTCAGCTATGGTCAGAAAGGCGGGGGTTGGGTCAGAGGCTCTGCAAAAGATTCTCTGAGAAACAGTTGTGGGGAGGGGAAGGAAAACTGATGAACAGAAATAATAATCCTTTTCTCTCTTCCTTAGAAACAGAAGTTTCTGTGGGTACCTGGCAGTGACCAGAGGAAACAGTGGGACTCTGGGAATAATTCCTGGTCATTAATACTTTTGGGAAAATTTATTTCTTGCTATTGGTGGGAAAGAGATTCTAGTAGATTGCAAAAGTGGCAATAGTCCTTCACTCTTCTATTCATGGCCTTGCAATGTATCTTTGTACCTTTTCCTTTCATAAGGTAGAATAGATTCCCCTTCTCCTTGATTCTGGACTGTTCTTGTCACTGGCCTTGGCCAGTAGAGTGCACTACAGAGGATGGTGCCAGTTCTAAGCCTATGCCTCAGGAAGCTTGGTGTGGTTCCACCTACTCTCTTGGAACCTCAGTGTTGCCGGGTAGAAAACTTCAGCTAGCCTATTGCATGATCAAAGATAGGCGACCAGTCACTACCTTTTCCTAGCTGCCGGTCAGCCCATTGCTTGACATGTGAGTGAAGTCATCCCAGAACCAGCTGGATCCCAGCTGACCAGACAGGTGGCAGCAGGCACATGAGCTAGCCCAGGGAACATCGCTGAATCTGCTCTAGGTTAGCAGAGTTGACCAGCTGTCCCACAGATTTCTGAGCAATATTAAGGGTTGTTTTAAGCTACTGAATTTTATGGAGGTTTGTTATGCTGTGATAGATGACTGATTCAGATTGGTTATCTGGTAAACCAGATGTTTGGCAAGTGGGGAGAAGTTGTTCATAAAATAAAGGTAATTCCTAGGTCCCATGTTAATAGCTGTGTCAACGTGGGCAAGTCAATTTAACTTATCGGATGTGTGTCAGTTTCTTCATCTGATAACTGGAGTCAATAAAACCAGTTTCTCTGAGTGAGTTGTATGACAGAGCAAGTGGGGGAAAGTGTGGGACAGCACATTATAAAACATCAAGAAAGCATCACTTCTCCATGTCCTGCCTTTTGTTTCTTCATCAAAACATTAATGACTTGAGTGATTGATAGGGTGAGTCCATTTGGTAGAGTTGAAAGCAACCTGCTCCTTACCATGGTCCCAGAGGCCCTGTGTGACCTGGCTTCTCTATTCCCTTCTCCCTCCTCTTCTACCTCTCCTGGCCTCTAGTCCCTCATGTGTGTTCAGTGCCTGCCTGCAGGAGAACTCTAGTGCATGTGGTTCCTTCTTCTGGGATGATCTTCCCATCTTTAGCTCTCCCTCTCTCTTCTTTTATTTGAACCAAGAATCAGGAACAGTTTGTTATAATCCAGATAGGATAAAATTAAGTAACACTCTTGGTAATTAATATATGTTCTCTGGTTTCAGTGAAAGCAACCCCAAAGATAAGTTAAAAAGAATCTTTGTTCTCTCCTCTCAAGTTGCTTTAATTCAGGGATCAGAGTCTTTACCCACCTGGGAGAAGCACTGTGAGAGCTTGATGAGGGCTGGTCAGGGGACCTTTGGAAAAGATTGTTTCCTGGGCTTTCTTCTCTGTATCTTTTTCTCTGTCAATCTCTCTCTCTCATTCTGTCATCTTTTTACCTATCCATCTACTGCTTTATTGAGATAATTTGATATCATCCACTTCACCTATTTTAAATATACTAGTCAGTCATTTAAATGTATTTACAGAGTTGTGCAATCACCAACACAATCGAATTTCAGAACATTTCCCATCACTCCAAAAAGGAACCTCATGCTCATTTACACCCTCTCCTCATTCCCACCCTCAGCCCTAGACAACCCTCAGTGTACTTTCTGCAACTATAGGTTTGCCTTTTTGGATATTCTATATAAGTGGAATTACATAATGTCACATCTCTTTAAAGGGCTTTCCTTTCTTATTCTCTGAGGCTCAGCTAAAATGTTCCCTCGTCTTTCCTCAAACTCTACTATTATTCTCCGCACCAGCCCCTCCTTTTTGCCGTGCTCCAACTTACTGCAATTACTATTAATTTTATTTCTTCATCCACTGGCTTCTGTCTGTCTTTGCCACGTGAATCTAACTTCCCTGAGGCTGGAACCTGCATTCCCGCTTGTTGGCCGCTGTCTACCCGTGAACTCGCTCGGTGCCTGACAGAGTTAAGTGTCTAGTATAAATATTTGCTGAATGAATGAAGGTCTTGGAAAGTGGTGCCTTTTAACGAGCAGCTCGGAACTTTTCCCTTTTAGAGGTCATAAACTACAATAAACGGCACCCACGGATTGTCAGAACTATTTGGACGTGCATCAGAAGGTCTAATGTAGCACATGTCCCTGTGCTAAATGATTTGGAAAACAGAACGAAGTCTGGGGATTGATTTGTAGGCAGCATTTCCAACCTTCTGTCATCCAGTCTGTGGTGCTCTTGGTTTGGGGCTTTGTTTATTTTCCGGCATGTAGGAAAGTTATGGTGCCTCCTATTGTCTCCTCGATCTATGAATACTATTAGGCTATTGACTGGCTCGGCCCTGCTGATTGTCAGGCTGCTGTCAGCCCCTGGCTTGTTGCTTCAGAGGTTTTAGTCTGAACTAAAAGCATTTCCTTTGTTCCTATGCAAACTAAGTCTTAGCAGGCTCCAGAGCTTTTCACACTGGAGCCACAGGGGAAGAGTGTAAAAGAGAGAGAAGCTGCAGGAGCCCGCAGGGGCTGAGAGCAGGGTTTGACTTGAAAAGAGGTGGGCCAGAAGCCTTTCCGGGACTTTGAATGGGATTGTGAGTACCTCCCCACCAGGTGAGGACCAGGCTGAGCAGCCCCGTCGGTAGAGCCCCTGGTTTGGTAGGTCTGCACTTTGTGAGGCGCTTTGAAGAAGTTGTGCTTCCTGAAGGCTTTGCCATTTCTGGAGGTGGGGAGAGGAGCCTTGGCCTGGAAATTTCAATGTGGTGCTGACCTCTCTGGCAATTTCTCACTTACTCATCCCTACCACCACAGAGGTGGGACCTAGAATCCTCTTTTCCTAAGAGGAAGAAGTATCTGAAGAAACACACCCAAGGTTCCTCAGCCAGGAAGCAGGGTTTGAAACTTCTGGTTCCAAAGCTCCTTTCTTTAAAAAATTATTTGTATTTATTAATAATAATTCCTTAATTTTTCATTTTTATTGTTGTGGGACGCCTGAGTGTCCCACTCTTGGTTTTGACTGAGGTCATGATCACAGAGTCTTGGGATGGAGGCCCTCTGAGCTCAGAGGGGAGTCTCTGTCCCTCTCCCTCCCCCTCTGCTCCTCCCTCTACTCTCCCTCCTTCCTGGATCAAGTGTGCCTGTGCTCTCAATCTCAAATAAATAAATAAAATCTTTAAAACATTTTCTTATTGTGGTAAGAAATGCTTAACATGAGATCTGCTCTTTTAACAAAATTTTAAAAGTGTAATTCAGGATTGTCAACCATAGGTACAATGTTGTACAGCAGATTTTTAGAATTTATTTATCTTACTTGACTGAAACTTTATGCTTGTTGATTAGCTTTAATTCCCCATTCCCCCCTTTCCCCAGCCCCTGGCAACCATCATTCCACTCTTGGATTCTATGAGTTTGACTCTTAGATACTTCATCTAAGTAGAATCGTGCTGTATTTATCTTCCAGTGACCGGCTTATTTTACTTAGCATAACATCTTCAAGTTTCATCCATGTTGGAGCGTGTGTTAGAACTTCTTTTTTAAAGGCCAAATATGGGGCGCCTGGGTGGCTCAGTGGGTTAAGGCCTCTGCCTTCAGCTCAGGTCATGATCCCGGGTCCTGGGATCGAGCCCCACATCAGGCTCTCTGCTCAGCAGGGAGCCTGCTTCCTCCTCTCTCTCTGCCTGCCTCTCCGCCTACTGTCTGCCTGTCAAATAAATAAATAAAATCTTAAAAAAAAAATTAAAAAAAAATAAAGGCCAAATATGCCATTATATGTATACACCACATTTTCTTTATCCATTCATCTGTCCATGGACGTTTAAGTTGTTTCCGTATCTTGGCTCTTATCAACAGTGCTGCAAGTGAACACAGGCTAATATCTCTTTGAGATCCTGATTTCAATTCTTCTGGATAAATACCCAGAAGTGGGATTGCTAGATCTTATGATAGTTCTAATTTTAATATTTTGAGGAAAGTGCATACTGTTTCTATAGTGACTGCACCATTTTATATACCCACAAAGTGTTCGAGGGTTCCAGTTTCTTCACATCATTACCAACCCTGTTATCTCTGCCCCTCCGCCCCCAGCCCCTAATAATAACTGTCCTGACAGGTGGAAGCTGATGATATCTCATTGTGTTTTGATTTACGTTTTCCCAATGATAAGTGACATTGAGCATATTTTCATACATCTGTTGGCCATTTGTATGCCTTCTTTGGAGAAATGTCTATTTATCCTTACCCCATTTGCTTAGTTTTTTTTTTACTATTGAGTTTTAGGAATTTGATATATACTTTGTCTGGTTGTTTTTATTATTTTTATTTATTTATTTTTAAGTAGGCTTCATGCCCAACATGGGGGCTTGAGCTCACTACCCTGAGACCAAGAGTTGCATGGTCTGCCAAATGAGCCAACCCGGTACCCCTTCCTTATATATTTTGAAGCTGAACTCCCTATCACATACATGGCTTGTAAATTTTTTTCCCCAATCCATAGTTTGATTTCTACTCTTTTGATTGTTTCCTTTGCTGTGCAGAAGGTTTTTAGTCTTATCTATTTTTGTTGCCCTATGCTTTTGGTGTCATATCCATGAAATCAGTGACAAGACCAGTGTCATGAATTTTTTCCCTTGTGTGTTCTTCCAGGAGTTTTATGGTTTCTGTTCTAATGTTTAAGTCTTTAATACATTTTGGATTGACTTTTGTTTATGCTGTAAAGTAAGGGTCTAATTTCTGTCTTTTGCGTATGGATATTCAGTTTTCTTAACAGCATTTCTCTGTTGTGTATTCCTGGAATCCTTGTTGAAGATCATTTGACATGTACATGGATTTATATCTGGGTTCTCCATTTTGTTCCATTGGCCTCTATGTCTGTCTTTATGTCGCTACCATATTGTTTTGATTATAGTAGTTTTCTAATACATTTCAAAATCTGGAATTGTGATGCCTCCAGCCTTGTTCCTGTTTCTTGAGATTGACTTGGCTATTCCTGGTCTTTTGTGGTTCCATATGAATTTTAGAATTGGTTTTCTATTACTATAAAGAAAGCCATTGGGATTTTGGTAGAGATTGCATTGAATCTGTAGATTGCTTTGTGTAGTATGTATAGATTACCAATATTAAGTCTTCCTATCCATGAACACTGGATGTTTTTCCATTTGTTTTTGTCTTCTTTAATTTCTTTCTTTTGTAGTCTTCAGGACTACAAAAGGACCCTGACCTTTTGTCATGACCCGAGCCAAAGACAGACATTTAATGACTGAGCCACCCAGGCATCCCTGTATCCTGTAACTTTAATTTGTTTATTCATTCTGATAGTTCTTTGATGGCATCTTTAGGGTCTCTACTATATAGGATTATGTTTTTTGCAAAAAGAGACAGTTTAACTTCTTCCTTTCCTATTTGGGTGCCTTTTGTTTATATATCTTGCCAAACTGCTTTGGCTAAGACTCCTAATACTATGTTGAATACAAGTGGTGAGCGAGGGCATTCTTGCTTTGTTCCTGGTCTTTGAGGAAAGGCTGTCACTCCTTAACCATTGAGTATGATGTTAGCTTTGGGTTTTTCAAATATGTCCTTTATGTTGTTACCTTCTTTCTATTCCTAGTTAGTTGAGAGTTGCTTTTTTTTAAATCATGAAAGAATGTTAATTTTTGTCAAAATTTTTTTTCTGTATTTACTAAGATGATCATGTGATTTTTATCTTTTATTCAATTAATTGTGTTAATTGTTAGTTGCATGTTGAACCATCCTTGCATTCCAGGGCTAAATCCCGCTTGGTCATAATGTTTGATCCTTTTAATGTGCTGTTAGAATTAGTTTGCTAGTATTTTGTTAAGGATTTTTTTGCATTTATATTAATCAGGCATACTAGCGTGTAGTTTCCTTGGGGTATCTCTGCCTTTGGTGCCAGAGTAATGCTGTCCTCATAAGATGAGTTTAGAAGTTCCCTTGTCTTCCATTTTTTAGAAGAGTATGAGGATTGTCATGAATTCTTTAAGGGTATGGTACAGTTTACAAGAAAAGTCATCTGGTCCTGGGCTTTTCTTTGTTGGCAGGTTTTTAATTACTGAGTCAGTCTCCTTACTATTTATAGGATTGTCCAGACTTTGTTTTTCTTCAAGTTTAGTCTTGGTAGGTTGTATGTTTCTAGGCATTTATCTGTTATTCCTAGTTTTTTTCCATCGTGGTCAGAAAAGGTACTTGGTATGATTTTAATCTTCTTAAATTTAAGGCATGTTTTGTGACCTAACATGTGGTCTATCCTACATTGTCAATGATAATTTTTAATAATTAGATTTACCACTGCCTCCTTAGGGTCATGCACTGTGATCAGTTCTGTAAAGGAAGGGCCTAGATATAGGAAAAATGTGTTTCAGGTCTTCAAGGAACATAAAATCACTGGAATCTGTCAAAAGATTGGGTTTTATTACAGCTATCTATATGACCTTGGAATTGTGACCTGAACTTTTTTTTAATTAAGTTTTAAATTCTGATTCCAACATTGTTAACATATGGTATTATATTAGTTTCAGGTGTACAATATAGTGACCCAACAATTCTATATATTACACAGTGCTCATCATGTTAAGTGTACTCTTTAGTCCCCATCACCTAATTTACTCATACCCGCTTCCACCTCCCCTCTGGCAACTGTTTGTTCTCTATAGTTAGAAGTGTGTCTTGGTTTGCCTTCTCTCTCTCTCTCTCTCTCTCTCTTTTTTTCCCCTCTCCTTTGCTTCTTTGTTTTGTTTCTTAAAATTACATGTATGTATGAAATCATACAATATTTATCTTTCTCTGACCGACTTATTTTTCTTAGCATTATACTCTCTAGATCCATTCATGTTGTTGCAAATGGCAAGTCTTCATTTAAAAAAAAAATTTTTTTTTAAGATTTTATTTATTTGACACAGAGAGAGAGAGAACACAAGCAGGGGGAGTGGGAAAGGGAGAAGCAGGCTTCCTGCTGAGCAGGGAGCTGGATGTGGGGCTTGATCCAAGGACCCTGGGATCATGACCCAAGCCGAAGGCAGATGCTTAACCAATCGAGCCACCCAGGCACCCCTAAGATTTCATTCTTTTTTTATGGCTGAATAATACTATATGTATATATATAATATACATGTTAATTTATATATATGTGTGTGTGTGTGTGTGTGTGTGTGTGTGTGTGTGTGTGTGCAATTATATATAAATGACAAAGTAATATCTCATTGTAGTTTTGAATTGTATTTCCTTGATGGTGAGGGATGTTGAGCACCTTTTCATATGTCTGTTAGCCATCCGTATGTCTTCTTTGCAAAAATGTCTGTGTATGTCTTCTGCTCATTTTAAAATTGGATTATTTGTTTTTTTTGGATGAGTGCTGAGTTACATCAGTTCCTTATATATTTTGGATACTAACCCTTTATCAGATATGTGCAAATATCTATCTTCTCTTCAGTAGGTAGCCTTTTAGTTTTGTTTGTTTACTTCACTGTGTACAAGCTTTTTATTTTGATGTTGTCCAAATAGTTTATTTTTGCTTTTATTTCCCTTTCTTCAGGAGATAGAGCTAGAAAAATGTTCTACAGCTGATGAAATTGCTACCTGTGGTCTCTTCTAGGATTTTATGGTTTCAGATCTCACATTTAGGTCTTTGATGATCCATTTTGAGTTTATTTTTGCACAGCTCAAGAAGTGGTCCCATTTCTTTCTTTTGTATGTAACTGTCCAGTTCTCCCAACACCATTTGTTGAAGAGACTTTTTTCCATTGGACATTCTTTCCTGTTTGTCAAAGATTAATTGACCATACAGTTGTGGTTTCATTTCTGGGTTTTCTATTCTATTCTATTCATCTATGTGTCTGTTTTTGTGCCAGTACCATACTGTTTTGATTACTACAGTTTTTAATATAACTTGAAGTCTGGGATTGTGATACCTCCAGTTTTGTTTTTCTTTTTCAACATTGCTTTGGCTGTTTGGAGTCTTGGGTGTTGGGGACCTAGCTTTTGCCACTGGCCTCAAGTGTTGCTTCCCCCACTAGAATGTCAGTGCCATGAGGACAGGGATTCTCTTTAGTGTTCTTTTGTTCATGAGGTATCCCAAGAACCTACACAGAGCCTAGCAATTAATGATAAGTGTACAATAACTGATAGCTGACTGACTCACTGATTGATTCTTTGGGTTCTCATTTCTTTTTCTTCTGAATACAGGGATTGGAACTGGTAGGGTATCAGACTGGTTGATCTCTAAGTGCTCTTCTGAATTGGTAGTTGAATCACTAAAATTAATAAAATCTAAATGAAAAAGCATAGACATGTGGGATGAAAACAGTCTCATTTACACTTGAGTGCCTGGCAAGAGCACTGTCTAATTTTAAGTTCTTTAGTTTTTGGCTTTAGCTTTTCAATAGAGCATACCTCTCTCACAGATATCATTTTTCCTATTTGCTTTTTGTGGTGTCTCTTGATGAACTACCTGAATTTGTTAGAAATCTTTTGGAATAATAATAGGAAAGGTAGGGAAATAATACCTTTATTGCCATCATTGCTGTTGGAATGAACAACCTAAAAGATGTGGCATTTAAAAATAGTAGTTTCCAGGGTGGCTCAGTGGGTTAAAGCCTCTGCCTTCGGCTTGGGTCATGATTTCAGGGTCCTTGGATCAAGCCCCGCATCGGGCTCTCTGCTTGGCAGGGAGCCTGCTTCCTCCTCTCTCTCTCTGCCTGCCTCTCTGCCTGGTCGTGATCTCTGTCTGTCAAATAAATAAATAAAATCTTTTAAAAAAATAGTAGTTTCCAAGAAAGGTAAAGAAACATATTTGAATAGATTTTTTTCCACAGTACATGGCTGTAAATTTTGGATTAGCTTGGATGATGATGGAGTAATTTTTTTTTATTTTATTTTTTCAGTGTCCTGAGATTTGTTGTTTATACACCACACCCAGTGCTCCATGTAATAATACGTGCCCTCCTTAATACCCGCCACCAGGCTCACCCATCCCCCCACTCCCTCCCTTCCCAAACCCTCAGTTTGTTTCTCAGAGTCCAGTTTTTCATGGTTTGTATCCCCCTCTGATTTCCCTCAATTCACTTTTCCTTTCCTTCTCCTAAGGTCCTCCATGTTATTCCTTATGCTCCACAAGTAATTGAAACCATATGATAATTGACTTTCTCTGCTTGACTTATTTCACTCAGCATAATCGATGGAGTAATTTTTAAAAAATATTTTATTTATTTATTTGACAGACAGAGATCACAAGTAGGCAGAGAGGCAGGCAGAGAGAGAGGGAGAAGCAGGCTCCCCACTGAGCAGAGAGCCCAATATGGGGCTTGATCCCGGGCCCTGAGATCATGACCTGAGCTGAAGGCACAGGCTTTAACTCACTGAGCCACCCAGGGACCCTGGAGTAATTATTTTTTGAAGATTTTATTATTTATTTGAGAGAGAGAGAGTGCAGGAGCAAGGGGCTGGGGCAGAGGTAGAGGGGCAGAAGAGGGAGAAGCAGACTCCCCACTGAGCAGCGATTCTGATGTGGGGCTCAAGTCCAGGATTCTGAGATCATGACCTGAGCTGAAGACAGATACTTTGACTGAGCCACCCAGGCACCCCTGGGGTAATTATTCTTAACAAGTTTACATATTGTTCAGATAACATGATATAATTTAAAAAATGTTTTCTGAGAATCTTTGATGTAGCAGCTAGTGTATTATGTGTGCTCCCATTCGTTAATATTATAAATTTAGTAGCTGAGGTTTAAGTGATTTGCCACAGAGGAAACAGTAGAGTGTTGAGTTTGTGACATATAGGTAGTATCCAATGACTATTAACTAGTGTTGTTGTTATTATTATAACCAATAAAATCATTTCATTTACTTATTGACAAAGGTGGGCTACAAGCTTCAGTCTGATATTCTGAATCCAATAGTGGCATAAAATAACACTGCTCCCTAATACTCTATAGTGAAATAAATATGTATCTATTTATTTTATAATATATGTTTATATACATATTTTATTTTCTGTTTTATAATTGGTTTATAGAATTCTATTTCTGCTAATTGAGATTTCTTTAAAAGTCTCTTCCCTGTCCTCCCCGCAAACTCACTGATACAGGTCTGTTTATCATCAGTGTTACACAGTTCACAGCACACACATAGCACATAACCTCCCCAATGTCCATAACCCACCCACCCTATTCCCCCTACCCCCACCCCCAGAATGTGAATTTTTAAAGCTCATGTGATTTAATTTCTTTTATGTGATGGATGGGGAAACTGAGGTCCAGCTTGAATGACTTGTTCTTGGTGACTTGGTGAGTAGTGCCAGAGCTGGGGATGAGAGCCCCATTTTCTATGATGCTACAGAGCCCCTCTGAGAGGAGGAAAGAGAGCCTTTGTTCCTGCAGCATTCCACACTGCAGTCCAGCTGGGAGTGGGGAAGAACTGCAGGAGGAAGCTCAGTGACCTTGGCAGGGCTGAAGTCACTGAGCTTTGTGCTGTCAAGTGTAGAAAACCAGAATGAAGTGTCTGGAAAATGGTTATAGTAGGCAAATTTTGTGCTTTTATAAAAATGCAACCATTGTTTAGTGACATAAAATTATTAATGTGATAGGCTTCTCTCAAGGTCCTCATTTCTCAGTCCTACAAAGTCCCGTTGGACAAAGTATTAGTGTTAGTTTAATCTTCATTTTCTCTGCATGAAATATCAGTTGTTTTTTCTCTGTGTACATCCTATCACAGCATAATCCAGCACAGTGGTGAAAGGAACCATGGGTGAAATCCCATTATGGTGGGAAGAGAGGACATTCTGAAGACAAACTTTCCAGGTCTGAGACCCAGCTCTGCCACTTCCTGGCTGTGTCAATTTGGGTGAGTGGCTGAACCTCTCTGAGCCTCTTTTTCCTCCTCTGCAAAATGGGTTAAGAGTGGAATACATTGTGAGGATTAAATAAAATAATATGTGAAATTCTTCGGAAGGTGCCAGTACATAATAATCTGTTGTGAATGTTAGCTACAGAAGAAAATATATCCCAGCTGTGTTAGAATGTTGCTGGGTAAATGAAAAAAGCTAATTCTTCTCTAGATATTATATTTTTCAGATATAAATAAGAGGGTTTGATAAAGACCCTTCCTGCCTGAATATTCAATGAATTCAGGCTTTTCCTTGTCCCACCATCAGCAATAATCTCACCTTCACTAACTCATAGTCCTGCCTTTGGGCCTCTGTTGTGACACTTCTTCCACTCTTTGTTTCTAATACTTTGTCTATAATTATTTTTATCTGTCCCTACTTGAGAGCATGTTTATCCCTGTGATTTGCTCACGGCTAATGCTCAACAAATGTTTGAGTGGATGGACAAGTATTAAACTTTTTGGTCTTAGCACATCTCAGAGTGAGTGGTCAGGTAGCTTTGCTGTGCCCCCCCCCCTTTTTAGTCATTTATTATGGAAAATTTTGAATGTACTTATAAGAGAAAGATAATAAACGGGACTGTCATAGACTCACTCATACCCAGAAACATTAACTATCCACTCATGACTAATCTTGCTTCATTTAGCCCACATTTTCCATCTTGTACCTCCAGAATTTACATATTTATATGTGTAAATATATGTGTATGTACATATAGATTGTGTGTATATATTTACAATATTATATTATTATACATTATACATTTATATGAAATAAAACAAAAACAATTATAATTAGTATAGCCACACCAACTCTCTTCTTTTAGTTACTATTTGCATAGAATATCTTTTCCAATCTTCTTATTTTCAACCAATTTGTATTTTTGAATCTGAAGTGAATCTTTGTAAACAGCATATAATTGGATCATTAAAAAAATCCATTGGGCCAGTCTCTGTCTTTTAGTTGGGATGTTTAATTGATTTATATTTAATGTAATGACTGAGAAGGTGGGATTTATGTCTGCAATTTGACTATTAGTTTTCTATATATTTTATGGTTTTTTTGTTCCTTTGTTCCTTTACTATTACCTTTTGAGTTTCTAGAGTACCATTTTATATTTTTGAGTAAATATTTTCTTAGGTTTCCTGGAGATTACAATGAACGTCTTAATTTATAACAACCTCATTTGTATTAATGCTAACTTAATTTCAGTAGTGTATAAAAACTTTGCTCCTATTTAGCTCCATTCCCTCCCTCCTCCTTTGTGCCATTATTGTCATATAAATTAAATCTTTATAAATTATATGCTCATTTGCACAGATTTACAATTATTACCTTATATAGCTGTATTTTTTAAAATTAATTAATTTATTTGGTGGATACAGAGAGAGAGCTTGCGAGCTCGCATTGTGGGGAGGGGCAGAGGGAGAGAGAGAATCCTGAGCAGACTCCCCACTAAGCATTGAGTCTGATGCAGGGCTCAATCTCATGACCCTGAGATCAGGACCTGAGTCCAACAATCAACTGACTGAGCCACCCAGGCACCTCTTTATGTAGTTGTATTTTTTTTTTTTTAATGTAGTTGTATTTTTAAGTCAGAGAGGAGAAAGAAGAATTCATAAACCAAAAATCCTTTTATGTTGTCTTTTATATTTACCTATGGAGTTACTTTTAGTGATGGTCTTTATTTCTTCATGTGAATTTGAGTTACTGTCGAGTGTCATTTCATCTTAGCCTGAAGGATTCCCTTTAATATTTCTTGTAAGCTGGGTTTGCTAGCAACAGATTCTGTTTCTGTTTTTTTGGGAATGCCTTCTTTCTCTTTTATTTTTGAAGGATAGATATACTTAATGTAGAATTCTTGGTTAATGCCTTTTTTTCAGCACTTTGTGTATGTTATCCCACTGCCTTCTGGCCATCCTAGTTTTGGATGAGAGACAAGCTATTAATCTGATTGAAGATCTCTTTGTACATGCAAGTTGCTTCCTTCCTGTTACTTTCAAAGATTCTTTCTTGGTCTTGTGACATTTTTTCTAAAGATTTATTTATTTATTATTTTAGAGAAACAGAGAGAGAGAGAGAGAGAGAGAGCAGGGGGTGAGGGACAGAGAGAGAGAGAGAGAGGGAGAGAAAGAGTCTTAAGAAGACTTCCCACTGAGTGTGGACCCCTACGTGGGGCTCAGTCCCAGGACCCTGAGATTATAATCTGAGCTGAAATCAATAATTGGATGCTTAACTGACTGAGCCACCCAGGCGCCTGTCTTTTGACATTTTGATTATGATTTGTTTAGGTGTGGATCTCTTTGAGTTCACCCTATTTGGAATTTGCTGAGATTTTTGGATGTGTAGATTAATGTTTTACATAAAATTTGGGAAGTTTTTCACCATTATTTCTTCAAATACTCTTTCTGCCCTTATTTCTCTCCCATTATGCATGTGTTGTTATGTTTGATGGAGTACCAAGTTCTCTGAGTCTTTTTTCTTCATTCTTTCTTCTCTCTGTTCTTCAGGCTAGATAATCTCAATTACCTATCTTCAAGTTCACTGATTATTTCTTTTGCCAGCTCACACCTGCTGTTGAGTCCTCTAGCAATTTTTTTTTAAGTTATTGTACTTTTCAACTCCAGAATTTATTTGGTTCTTTTAATAAATAATTTCTATCTCTTTATTGATATTCTTTATTAGGTGAGTTGTCATCTTACTTTTCATTAGTTCTTTATTTATTTTTTTTAATTTATTTTATTTCATTTTTTATTTTTTTATTTTATTTTTATTTTTTTTTTAAGATTTTTATTTATTTATTTGACAGAGAGAGATCACAAGTAGACAGAGAGGCAGGCTGAGAGAGAGAGAGAGAGAGGGAAGCAGGCTCCCTGCCGAGGAGAGAGCCCGATGCGGGACTCGATCCCAGGACACCGAGATCATGACCTGAGCTGAAGGCAGCGGCCTAACCCACTGAGCCACCCAGGCGCCCCTCATTAGTTCTTTAAATATAATTTGCTGTAGCTGTTTGAATATGTGTAGAATACATGATTTGAAGTTTTTGTCTAGTGAATCCTATATCTGGATTTCCTTGGACAATTTTTATTGTTTGACATTTTCCTATGTTTGGGCAATATTTTCTTATTAATTTGCATGTTTCTTAGTTTTTTGGTTGAAAACAGGACACTTAAAATCAGATTTTCTTTCCTTCCCAAAGGAGGATTTGTTATCACTGCCATTTGTTGTTGTTTTGTTTGTTTAGTATTTTGGTGGGAGAACTAATTCTGTATACCTTGTATTCTTTGTCATGTATGGCCACTGAAGACTGTTTGATTAGTTTAGATGGTAAGCTAATAACTGGATAGAGATTTCCTTAAATTTTTGGAACCAGTAAGTTGCCCAGTCTTTAGTAGGGGGCTCTGTGTTTGTGTTGGGATATATGTTTAATGCTGAGTTGGGCAGTTTTACAGCTTTCCTTAGCTCTAACTTCCTGCTTGAGTGGAGACTCAGTATTAGCCAGAGATAAGAGCTTAGGATATTTCAGGTCTTTTATATCATGCACATAAGTCTATGAATGCATGTGGCCTGCTAGATTTACAGCAGTATTCTAGAGCTCTTCAAAGCCGATTATGGCGATCTCATTTCTTATTTTTCCCTTTTAAGCTTTTTGGTTAACTTATTGCTTGCCTCAAACATTATTGATACTCTCCTCCTCCACACTAACAGCTGTGATGTTAAATAGTTGTGTTCAACAAATGCCCCTGTGGAAAAGTCTGTTCAAACTAGTCAGGCTCCAAGTCAGATCAAAGAAAGGCATACTCATACTTTCAAGTGTTGCCTTCCAAGAAACCAGGGTACAGGTCAAGTAATGGTAATTCTCTGAAAATGGGACTTTGAAGGAGCTCCAACCCCATTCTGCCCTCTTCTGTGACTGCTAGGTTGCTGATTTTTACCACTAGGTTTTAGGCACTGCTGAGCTGGGGAGAAGGGATGAGAGACAAGGGCAAGTTAAAATATTCCAAAACTCACTGTTTTATTGAGATTCAATCGTTTATCTTGAATAAATCCTCCCAAGATTGCTATAAGCCTTTGGCTAACTTGCAGTTGATTTTGACAGTTTTGTCACTGTTCTCAGTGCTTTTATGGAGAAAATGTTTGGAAGTCCTCATTCTGCTCCTTACTGGCATCAGCTCCTTGAGTTTCTTTTCATCTATAGGTTCCTCCATCATCACATTTTTTTCTTTGAAATCTTTTTTTGATGAAACCAGATTATTTTCTATCAGGTCTGGATTTTGTTGATTGCATCCTTGTGGGTTTCATTTAACATGTTCTTCTGTCCCTGTATTTCCTGTGAATAAAGAGTAGGGTGTGTGATTACATTCACATTTGACTTGTTTTTGCAAGAGAGGTATTAAGTGTGGTTTCTTCCTTGCTTTTCCATGATTTTAGTAGCCACTGAAAAATCATTTCATAGATCCATAATTCATTAGAGAGAGCAATATGGTGATATTCCAATTCCAAATTTCTTCACAGCTTAATAACTGAAATTCTTATATGATGAAATTTTTCCTTATTCAACTAGCTCAGTATATAGAGATACAGCTTATAAAGGAAAGACACACTAAGTAGTTGTTTTTACAAAGTGAAAATATGGATTCTTAAAGATGAGTTAATCATGTAAGCACTGGGAGTAGTATCTAGAATAAATCTCATGTAGAGTGCTAAATTTATTATGATTGCATAGGGTGGTGAAATGTTATCTGATTAGTTGGCACCATTGTTCCTCATCTTACTTTGGGGAAATACCCTGAAAAACTTGATGAGAGACATGAGATTCTAAGGTTATAGGTCACCAAAGAAGATGGGTAAACGGCTTTGCATTTAAATTTAATAGGAATGAGAGGAGGTGAGATTTCAGAGGCTATCAGAAGTTTGGATTAGGATCCAAGTAATAGATTAACAGCAAGTAATAGAAAATAAAAATAATAGTCATTTAAATAAGGTAGAAAGACATTTCTCTCATATTTAAATGGTTGCAGTTAGGTGGTATTTTCAGAGATCTAAGTTCCTTCCATCTTGTGTCAAGGCTACCTCTTATTCCAAGTGACTCCTGGAGTTCCAGTCATGATACCCACTCTCTAGCCAGGAGGAAGTAGGAAGGGCAGAGGAGAGCACATCCCTCCTGATATGAAATTTCCTAAGGACCTTGAGCATAAACTATTTCCTCTTATATCTCCTTGGCCAGAATGAAGATGGCCACATCTAACTGCTAGGGAGACAGGAAAATGTGTCTACTCAAATCTTGTGCCCAGGTGAAAACCAGGGGTTCTGTAAGTGAGGAAGGAGTTGAAAGCAACTAGTCATCTCTGCCAAAAGCGGGAAGAGGAAAGGAAGCCAAGAGATGGCACAAAGCTGGAGTTAGAATTTTCTAGAAGTGGGGTACATGAGGACTTTTTTTTTTTTAAAGATTTTATTTATTTATTTGACAGATAGAGATCACAAGTAGGCAGAGAGTCAGGGAGAGAGAGAGAGGAGGAAGCAGGCTCCCCACTGAGCAGAGAGCCCGATGCAGGGCTCGATCCTAGGTCCTGGGATCATGACCTGAGCCGAAGGCGAGGCTTAACCCACTGAGCCACCCAGGCGCCCCTACATGAAAAATTTTAAGAACAGAGATGTATTCTTAATTTGTACTGTTCCAGAAATAGGACTTGAGACAAGAATTTGAAGGCATGTAGTTTATTTAGGTGGTGATTCTAGGAAACAGCAGTAGGGGAGTGGGGAAGCGAGGCAGTAAAGGGAGGGCAAATATAAGCTGCACTTATTTTGAAGTGAAAACTTAAAATTAAAAAAAATGTTAACTTTCAGCTTTATTGAGATATACCTAACACATAAAGTTGTACAATATTGAAGGTATACGTTGTGATGAGTTGATATGCGTGTTCGCGTACACTGTAAAAAGTTCCCTGCATCTCGCTCATTAACACATCCATCACCTCACTCATTTACATAATTATTCAAGAGCTAGCATAGTAGGAAGTGGGAAGCCCTGGGGCCATTTGATAATTCTGCCTGTCTCAGAGGATGTGTGTGTGTGTATGTGTGTGTGTGTGTGTGTGTGTGTGTGTATGTGTGTGTGTGTTGAGTTAATCTTATTTATCTATTCAAAAATATTTATTGAAGACCTAAATGTGATGCACGATACTGATGCACTATTCCAGGCGCAGAGGATACAGCGCGGGGGTGGGGGGGGATGGCACAATGTCTGCCCTGCCCAAGCTTACATTCTGTCTTCTCTGAATGGTGAGTGCAGACAAACACCAGCTGACATCCGAGCCACAGTTAGCTCTAAGATATTGATTGCTCTCTTCTGTAACTGGAAAAGTGCCATGTCTATTTTTATTTAAATATTTAATTTACTTATTTGAGGGAGAGAGAGCAGGAGCAGAGGGGTGGAGCAGACGGAGAAGAAAAAATGGACTCCCCACTGAGCAGGGAGCCCCCCCAACACGGGACTTGATCTCAGGACTGTGGGATCATGACCTGAGCCGAAGGCAGATGCCTAACTGGCTGAGCCACCCAGGCACCCGAAAAACGTGCCATATCTGATATAAGATAAAAGCATGTCTTTCTAGGGAGATGCTGGGAGGCAGAATTGGATGAAGGTTGTCCAAAGGTGCAAATTTTTGGTTCTAAGATAAATAAGGACTAGGAATGTAATGTACAACATGATGACCACAGTTAACTCTCTGTATGGTATATTTGGAAGTTGTTAGAGTAGACCCTAAGAGTTCTTATCACAGGGAGAAAAAAACATTTTTCTCTTTTTCTGTCTCTCTTTTTTTTGTATCTATGTAGGGTGATGGATGTTAACTAAACTTATCGCGGTAATCTCTTCACAACATGTAAGTCAAATCGGTGCCCTGTATACCTTACATGGATACCGTGCTGTGTGTCAATTATAGCTCCGTAAAAACTGGAAAGAAAATAAAGAAGATATTCAGCAAAAACAACAACAACATATCTTTCTGTTTCTGAGACATGTGTCAATGGAGGTTTATTTTTCCATAGAGGACTGGATAACTATTTGGCTGTTTTTGTTATTGTTCTCTTTTGCTGAGAACCTTGAGAATTCAGGACAGACAAGTGGAAAGAGGCTCATCCGGCAGCTGGGTGAGAGCCAAGCAGGAAACACTAAATGGAAAAGTGTGAGTGAGTTTGCCAGGAGAGAGGATGGGAGACAAAGGATTTCAAAGAGGTTTCCCCAAATTTATCATATAGTTCCACTCTAGGGGGCTTTACAGTAGATGTATCCTGTTGTTCCTTCAAGAGCATTCGAAGCCTAAACCCTGATACCGCTCCCACTTGCCAATTCCCTCAGCACATCTCAGATTTCTGTTTCTCTAAAAATCTCTAGCCACGTTGATAGGATATGGTTTTGTCAGCACATTTGCTTCAGAGCTCTGTGAACTTGCTGGGCTGGGTGGCCGCTGAAGTGTTCTGGGGTTAAGCCTCCTGTTTTAGGATTTTGAAAATGGTCCCAAGATGTCTGCTGCTGGGTGAGGAGATAATTCAGGGGTGGGCGGGGGGGGGGGGCCCTGGGAGGAGGTGAGGAAAGCTGGTTCCAGCTGATCAGGCCACATGCTGGCACATTATGAAGGCGAAGACGAGCTGGTGGCCTGGCCCTTCCCTCTTTCACCAGCCAGATTTATTCGCTTAAACTCAAGTCGAGGGAGGCCAGCTCGTGGCTAAGAGTGTGGAATTTGGAAAGTGACATTTCTGCCTTTGCTAGTCATGTGAACCAGCTCTCTCTCTCTCTTTTTTTTTTAAGCATCTGTATCTTTTGGAACCTCAGTTTTGTCACTTATAAAGTGGAGCAGTCATTTCTATATACCAGGATTTAAAAAAAAAATAACGTGCATCTGTGTTGAGCACAGTGCCTGTGCTCGGTGCATGGTCTCTGTTCCTAGGCTAGGCAGATTGGAGGCTCCCAGCTTTACAGAGGAGGAGAACGAGGTGCACATAGTGGGTCTCCGCCCTCTGTTTCTCCCATTCTCTCTTGCCTCTTAGAATCCCATGTCCTTTCCAGGCTCAGCAGGTCCTAAAGCCTTGGCTAGGCTTGAGTGCTTTGCTTACCACCCTGAGCAGGGGCTGTTGGCAGAGAGAGCCTTACTTCTGCCCAGTGGGTCAGAGCTACTCCCTGCTCTCCTAGGTCTGCAAGGAGCAGACTGGGTCGGAAGTGAAAGGGAACCTGAATGGGGCTCCCAGGGAGGCATCCAGTGGGTGAGTGCTGACCTGCTGGTGGAAAGCATTCAAAATGATTCTCTGGCATTTCTCTAAGAGCATTCATATGCAATCCAGGGAGGGCACATTTTCTAAAAGGCAGGTGGAAAGGCATCCCTGCTGTTCTCAGGAGGCACATTTGGAAGGCTCTTGTCCAATTAAAATATTACAGAGCCCAACTACTCCTCAAAGTGATTTCTGAGGATGGAGGAGTTGATTTTTTGTCTTCTAACAGCAGAGAGGCCAGCAGCTGATATAGGACAAGAGGATGTCTGTGCTGATATAGGTGGCCTGAATTTGGCGTGTGGGTGTGTATGTGCATGCAAAGGTGTGTTTGTATGTGCATGCATGTGCGTGCATCTTCCCTCAGTGTCTGCTTTTGTTCTGGACTTTTCTCTCCCTCTTGTCTCTGCATGGCTCTGAGGATTCAGACCCCTAGGTGTGAATCCTGTGTGTCCTTGGGCAAAACGAGATGATCATGGTAACTGCCTCATTGAGAGAAAGTACATGTGAAGCACTTGATGGGGGTACCTGGCACATAGTAGCTGCTCAATAAACTGGTATGTTTTCTGGTAACTTTTCTTTCTGTGTGTGCATTTCTCTCTATGGGGGCAAGTGGGGAGCCTATACTAAGTGTCCTGGGTTGCAGATCATGAAAGTGTTTGCAGGTCAGTTCCATGGGATGAAGAATGGGTCTGCTGTGCTCATTTCCATTTCTCCAGCACCAAGAACAGCTCCTGGCTCAGCTTGAGTGCTCAATTAACCAGCTGGTGACTGAATCCATGAGTGATTCTGACTGGAGCTATCTTAAATAGAAAAGGGAAAAAAATGCAGAAGACACCAAGTGTCATATGGAATCCAAGAGTGGGAATGAGGAAGGTCTCAGGAAGAGATACAAGCCAGGGTCTTGAATGCCACAGAGACAGGCTTGTCAATTCTCTTTCCACCTGTGCACAGTGACTTTGTTCTTTTATCTCCTATAGATCAGTTTCTTCTGCTGTCAGACTATCTGGTGAATTCTGGCCACCTCATAATGATCAATTCAGCTAATTCAGATACTGACTAGCTGTCTCTCAATCTAGTTTTCAAATTCCCAGGAGTCATCTGATTGGCTTGGGCCAAATCTCTTAATTGCTGGTCTAGTCAGAAACTGTAGAGAGTAGGACAACATGGCTCCCACCCCCTCCCAAGGATTGGGGGAAATTTCTAGATGAGCTGGCTCTTGTGAGCTGGCAGATGTCTGGTTCAGTGGATGTCTTGCCCTGCTGAGTCTGGAAGAAGGGACCCATCCACAGAAGAGATGAGGGTGAGCTGGGGCATATTCTTTAACTTTAGAGCATGGGTGGGAGGAAGTGTGTATGTAGAATTATAGGACAAATGGATTCCCTGGTCCTGTCAGGGGTGGTTTGTATGGAGAGGTATTTGGGAGGATTTGGGAAAAACTCTTCCCATTGAGACCTGAAATTTCCTGGGGACCAGCCTTGTAACATTTTCCATTCTAATGGGAATGATGAATGTTAATAACTGTAAGACCTTCATTCTTGAGCAAGGCTTGCTAAAGATCATTGCACTCTTTCCTATAGATATCTATAATGTTATCCCAGGAGAATGAATTACATATGGAAATCCCTGTCAATTTTAGTCTTCCAGAATAAGTTTGGCCCTTCTATTGAGCTGTGTTTCTCATTAATCCATTGGTTCTCAGAGAATGGTCTCCTACAAACAACATCACAATTACCCAGGAACTTGTTAGAAATGCAGATTTGTGTCCGCTACCCCAAGTCTCTGGAAGCTTTCCCAGTGAGTCCCATGCACCTAGAAGCTGGGAAAAGTATTGCCTCTTTGGGGAGAGGCTTGTCCCTTGGTTCAAGGCTTCATAGGATATATCCCTGTGAAGGCTTTTCTGAGTAAAGTCTTTGAGATTAACCCCTCAAGAGCCTTTGAGTAGATATTGCCATTAAGTTCCAACAATAGCTTCTCTCAGCCTTGGGAAAAGTTATAATTCCTGAAGAGATATTGGCCTGGAAACTCCTTTTAGAGGCTCAGCTATAGAAGCAGACACACTACTCTGTCTTTTATCTTAAGGAAGAATGAGTGATGTTAGTGTGAGCTTCCCGCTGAGACAGTGGACGTTTTCCACCTTCAGGCAGAGGTGGTGTGTGGAGCACTCTGAATAGAATTGCAGTGGACCAAAGTCGAATCTCAGCCTTTATTTGTGAGTGGAGTGGGAAGGAAAATACCGTTCAGTATCTGCATCCCTTTATCTCACTACATTCCCGCAACGGCCCACAAAGGTGGATGCTACCATCCTTGAAGAACAGTGAAATAGTTGGACTGCTATTTGACCAGCAAGTGCTCCAATGGGGAGTCAAACCGAGACAATTATATGCCAATAACCAAACCCCGAGCCACAGCGCTACTACATTTGCCCATGGCACTTAGCCTCTTCCTTTTCCTCCTTCTGTTTTTCCTTCTCCCCATCCCTGCATCGTGTTCTACTCTGCATTACATTGAGTTTCCTTGCCTCCAGGGAGGTTGAGGCAGAGCTTTTAGGCTTTCTGTGCTCCCATCAACTGACTTGGGGCGGGGTTGGAAACAGAGGGATTTACAACTCCCCACAGCCCTATCTGGACTGGAAAGCTGTCCTGTGGTGTGGAGAGGTGACAAGAGCAATGCGCACGGTGGGTCTGAGAGAGAGATGTCCTGTGTTCTGCCCCCTGGGCTCACAGGAGAGCAGGGTGGGCAGCCAGTCTTGTTGGAGAGGTGGGGCAGGTCATGCAGGGTGCTCCACTCGGAGGCAAGGGAGGTTGCTGGGCCTGAAGAAGCCCAGTTCGAAGCCACGGGGGCATCTTGAGGAATCCTGTGCTGACCTGACCTCACTCCCTTCACACTAGCCCCCAGAGACCCCACCTGTTATCCTCAGGTACTATATGGACTGAAAATAAGTTTCTGTCCTCTTGGCACAATAAGAATTCAAAATAGAAGTTTAGCCGAGTCATAAGAATAAAAGAAATTCTGTTTCTTGAACAAACGAGCGTGTGGGCTGGGAATCGTAGCCTCTACGCAGACTTGGCTCATTTGCTGTGTTCAACGATCCGTGAGGTAAGTGGGGCTCTCCAGGGCCCCTTTTGTCACTTGTCACTGTGCGGCATTTAGCTGTGAAGTCCGTCTCATCGCCCTCCTTTTACACAACGGTGTTTCCCTACCAATGTGGGCGGCTGCCTGGCACCCGCTTGCCACTAGGTGGGGCTAGAAATCGCAGGATGCGTGGGGTCTTGCTGGGGCTTGTTGGAGATGGAGCCCCTGGAAATGACAAGGCAGTGAGGGGAATTCCCTTCTCTTTGGGGGTCAGAAGGAGCTCTCTCTTCTTCCCCATCAGAGCATCCAGTGCTCTTTATTTTGCTAAATTGGGTTTTCAAAATGACAAAAGTTATGCTACTTTGCAAACAGCTCAGAAGTTTGTCAACTTAAACCATCTCTGCTCTTCTCCTGGGAGAGAGCCACCCAACTGTTTGGTCTGTATGTTTCCTTTGTTTTCCTTTGATTTTAACACCTACACACTTACGTGTACACACGTGCCTGTGTCCGTAGAGCCACAAATCCTCAAGCACACATATGTATGGCGCATGCATTGTTTTCCAACTTGCTTGTTTTCACTTAGCATACTTAGAAACATTTTCTCCAGTCAGTGCAGACAGATGCCTCATATTTATTGCCTCCCTCTGGTATAAATGCACTGCAGTTTTAAAAACCATCTACCTTCTCTTCTCCCCTTCTCTTCCCTTCTCCCTTCCCTTTCTTCTTCTCTTCCAACTTTTTTCTTTTTTCTTTTTTTGGCTATTACTAACAGTGTTGAAACGAATATTTTCATACCTGTAACTTTCCGCCCTTGCATTGGTATCTATTGTTTTAGCGTAGTTTGCTTTGTTTTACTTTTGCATCAGCTGGATCCCAAGTTACTCACATTTAAAATTTCCGTAGCTACTGCTTGAGAATTGCTCCTCATAAAGGTTGTACTATTTTAAACTCCCTCCAGCAGAGTTACAGAGAGCAATGTTTCTAAATCCTGCATTCCGCTTAGCTGTTTAATAACCGTATCAAACACGTGAGACCCACTGAGGAGGTCGGGCATCCGCCAGCCTGGCCCTCAGCACTTAGCCCAGCACCTCCCTGTCGGCAGGTGCTTAGCGGGTGTTTGCATGACTGAAAGAGAATGTGTAGGAGAAATACATGCCAAGAACTCATTCTGAAAATTATGCTTGGGAAATTTTCAGACAAGAAATTTAATGGACAAGAAAAATATTCCAGCTTGGAGGATGATCATTCTCCAAATTCACTTGGGGTGGTGAAGGTTAAAAAAAAAAATCTGTTATTTTATTTCAAAATTTTGATCTGTTGCTGTGGCTCGATGATTATACAAAGAGGGGGGAAAAAAACCCACTTTGGCTTCTCCAGCTGGGTTTGATTTGGATGATACATTTGCACAGTAGTGTAGACATGAGCCTCGTCTGGGAGGCTGGCCATTCTCACTGTGGATTCCCACGTAATCCCCCCAGGGCATGGCCTGGATCAGCCGTCCGACTAAGTATAAGGCACGCTGCCAAGGCCTGGCCTGGTCCCTTTGGCTGAGGGTGTGTGGGGCTGGTTTGTGGCAGAGAGGGCCTGGCTTATGTCCTGCTTATTTTTGCTCTGTGACCTTGGGCAAGTCACTGTGCCTCTGGCGGCCTCAGTGCCCTCACTTCTAGAGCAGGAGCGATCATTTCAGCAATTCCTGCCTCTTGGCTGGTGGTGAGGCCCAGAAACAGGTCCAGAATGGTAGCGTGCTACGCAGACGTGAAATGACAGTTGCAGACTATCTTGTTGGCCTCTTGAGAAGACTCGACATAAACAGGTGAGACGTTCAGTGGGAAAAGCGAGAGCGCTCTGACGCTGAAGGAGAACAGTGCTCAAGGGGCCACTAGGGAGAACAGTGAGGTGACAAGACGGAGAGATTGAGAGGAGACTGGAGGGCTGGGTGGACACTGAGGACTGGAGCCCCCAGGGGAGAGAGGAAGGCTGAGAGCCTTCCAGGGACACAAAGGACTTTCTCCATCCCAGCGCCAGGCAGGGACCTGTCTCCTTGGGGCTGCTTTCGCTTGATTTGGTGTGCTGTTAACCTTTGCTCAGCCCCAGGCTGTGTTTAACTTGGGACCATGGGCAGGGGGAGAAGGTCACAACAAATATAGTGGGAGGCATTTTAAGTACCTCAAGCAATAAATCCTCATGTACCTTGAGCCTGCCCAGGCTTCCCCAAACCTGGGAATTCAATTTTGTGCAACGCGCACAGTTTGCCAAGCACGCGAAGTCACTGGGAGAACAACTTGATGTATTGCGGTGGGGAAAAAAATTGCCGTGTCCCTTTCTTCATTCAAATTAACACCTTTTCATACTGGGCTGACAGGTGACTGATCACCTGAGAATACATCCTGGCTTCAAGTGATGTGATAGTGCTTCCTTCTCTGTTTCCCTGTCTTTATTTTCCTGACTTAAGAAGTCAGGAGAAAACATTATTATTATTATTGCTCTAGAATCAGTACCTGATTCATAAGCCCTAAGCCCTGGGGCCTGGCATATGGTAGGCATTAATAAATGATGAACGAATAAATGACTAGATTTGGTTGATGTCTGCAGATTGCCCTTTTTCCTTCCCAGAGGATCAGAGGGAACTTTTGCTTTGTTTTGGTTTTTGAGGATTTTTTTTCTTTGCGTGGTGGACACTGTGCTGTGTGCAGGTCAATGCGGGTGGTGCTCAGACCCCCTCCGAGGAAGTGGAGGACTTGTCCCAGCTACTGGTGGCCCCTGGTAGGACTGTCTGAGTTGCAGAGAGTCATGGTGCCAAAGCTGAGGCCTTCCTGGAGTGACCCACATCCAGAGATTGATCCGTATGGGGTTATAGAGGCCCAGCCTTCTCAGCCCAGCTGGGGACAGTTCTGAAGGGTCATTTTAGCTCCGCATCTCTCCCCATGGGGTTGGCTGCCTCATGATTCCATGTCCTTTCAATCCTTCCTCCCTTCCCTTCCACAGATATCGTCCTCAGGAGCGCTCCTCCATAAACCTCCTGTGCTCTAGATTCCATTTTAGAATCAGCTTCCAGTGCAGCCCGACCTGCGACATTTTGTCCCGTTTTTACATAGATTTCCATTCTGACCTTCCTCCTCATTGGCGGTACTGTTGGCGGCCCTTTTTCGAGTGCATGTATGAGATAGGCACTCTGCTGCCTCCTTTCACTCAATCTTCCCAAGGACCCTGTTAGAATCTGCATGTTCAGGCACAGAAGTGAGGCTGGGCACTCAGTGATTCATCCAGAGTCACGGCCAGTAAGTGCTTGAGCCAGAACTTGAACCCAGTGGCATTCTAGAGCCTGGGCTCTTAACTACTCTGCTTCCTTCCAGTGCCCTGGCTGATAACTTTAGGTAAATCCGAGGAGAGGAGTTTGATGACTCCAGGCAAGCATTTCTCAAAAAGGTTTTGTAGGACTTGGATGCTTTCATTCAAGGGGTTCTAGAGTCAAAGAGGTGGAAAATATTTCATGTCGAGGGTCCTCTGTGCAATTCGCCAAGTGCATTAATGTAGCAGCTCTGAGGAATCCTGCTGTAGGGAAACCTGTTGTGTTTTCCAAATTTAGCTGACCACAAAAAGCCACGGTGTTCTGTGGGGAAGAAACACTGAAGGAAACACCAGCCTGTACCTTAAATGCTTATTTTACTTTATGGGGGGTTGGTTAATGTTTGCTGGGTTACCTTTTCTGGTCCTGACTAATCATTATGCTACTAAATGAGCTGTTGCAAAGCTATAAGATAGAAGTAACTTTTTATCTCATGAAACTCATGTGATCAAACGAGGAACAAGATACAAAATTTTGAAAATCATTAATTACTGTACAGAGGCTAGGAGTTTGAAAGGTATTAGTATTTTCAGATTCAGAAATGTTAGGTGGCTGATCTGTCAAAAGCCATCCCTCATTGAAAATCTAGTTTTGCAAAAATTTCTGAGGGGAGCCTCGTCTCCACATATGTGTGTTAAGGACTGTTTGAAAGAATGATAATTAGAACACATATGATTAATGCATTGGAGTTAGGTCATTGTTAAAGTGGGAAATATTTATTCATCAAATAATTTTGGGGCATGCATTGTGTACCTGTGCAAATGTCCCTGGGAATATTAGTAAGTGTACATTATGGACCTGATCTTTATTTTATTTATTTGACAGAGAGAGAGAGAGAGATCACAAATAGGCAGAGTGGCAGGCAGAGGGGGAGGGGGAAGCAGGCGCCTTGCTGAGCAGAGAGCTGATGCAGGGCTCTATCCCAGGACCCTGGGATCATGACCTGAGCTGAAGGCAGAGGCTTAACCCACTGAGCCACCCAGGCACCCCTAGACCTGATCTTTAAACAATTTATTATATACACCACCGAGGGCAAACACAGGGCGTACCTTTTCCTTTTTCAGCTGATGCCCATTGCTGACTTTGCCAATCAATCTTTACACTCTTGACCACCGAGCCTAGATGCAGCTTCAGATTCTCCCTACAGTACTTGAGGCAGCCACTACTAACTGGTCAGTGGCATGGGAGATGAAACCTATGTTTACATGAAGAACGATGATCTGCAGAGTCTAGACCTGCATGCATAAAGAACATGCACTGAGCAAGAGAGTGACAGGTGCCAGTGTAATTGTGCAGTCAGAGTATATAGTACATGTCTGTGTTAGGGTAGTCAGGGAGGGCTTCCTAGAAGAGGCAGGAATTAAACAGGGTCTTGATGGATGGCAGGGACATAGATGGTGATCAGGATAGGGGACAGTATCCCAGGACACCCCAAATGCCCCAAAGGCAGCCAGAGTCTAAAATCTTTGCTGACGATTTCATTGCTGCGTGTGGGCATTACAGTTTCCTTACCCTAGATTCTAGAAGGCTGATACATCTCAGAGTCACTTTGACCTTCTGATTGGCTGCCAGCATCCAGATTGTGATTTCAGTCTGTTGCCGAGTCAGAGACGGAGGACCCAAATTCCAGGTGCTGATAAATTACTTCTAGTTATTGCAATGACAAAAGGCCTCTTCGAAGGTGACTTGCTCACTCCCTGTTTTATAGCATCATATATCAAAGGGGAAGATGGAGCGGAGTCAGTTACTATGAGGAAATCCAGTCTGCAGGAGAAACGGGTGGCAACTGTCTGCGAAATTGAGCACTTTCTGCCAAACTTAATTAAATTAGCCTTGATTCTATAAATAACAGAGCAGGTTTCATTCCCCCACTGATCCAGACCCCCTGGATGTCTCCCTCCATCTCCCAAGAAAACGGAGTTCTGAGTCTGGGGCACTAGGAGACAATCTGTAAAAATTAGGCAATGATGAGTATAATTCAGACTTTGCCTTAATTTATAGAAGCAGAATATGCTTCCGGTTAGAAGGGGGCAGTGACCTGCAAGACATGTGACGTGCGTAGTGAGGTCTAAAGGAGAAGAGCACTGATGGGACGCGGTGGGTAGGGGGGCTGGGAATCTTGCCTTCGTGCTTCTGGGTAGCCAGCTCTACGATGCTGGGCGGATTTCTTTCCTTTTGGCTCCTCAGTTTCCCTATCCAGGTCCCATTGAAGACTTTGTGCCATGCAGATTTCTTTCTCATCTGTGCCACAGGTTCACTGTGGGTCAGCAAGGGCTCCTTTCCATGTCTCCTTGCTCTGGGACTCAGGGAGAGGGAGCAGCCAGTTTCCATTGCTGCAGATTGCCGTGATGGAAGTGACAGAGGAGAGCACTCTGGATGAGGGGAGGTGGGGCTGCGGTTCTCTCACTGGCCGTCATGTGGCCTAGAAGTGACAGGTGTTGCGTGCTCTCACCATTCACTGGATGGACCACGTCCTCTGCCCCCACACAAGCAAAGGGGGCCAGAAAGGGCAGTCAGTGGTATTGTGCACCTGGCATTTGGTGCACAGTCATAATGAATGTCCTGGCTTCTTCCAACACTGAAGTCTTAGACTTCTTTAGCGTTCATCAAACTATGATATATTATTTCTACATTTTGCTTTGATTAAGATTGCTGTCCACTCACCTTCATCCACCAAGTGCTGATTGATCATGCTTTGATTTCCTCAGGAGTGGGTCTACTGTCCCTAATTAACCTAAGTGTCCACCAATAGACTAACGGATAAAGAAGATGTAGCATGCGTGTGTGCATGCGCGCGTGCGCACACAGACACAGACACAGACACAGACACAGACACAGGAATATTACTCAGCCATAAAAAATGAAATCTTGCCATTTGCAACAATATGGATAGATCTAGAGGATATAATGCTAAGTGAAACAGGTCCGGGAAACACAGATACCATATGATTTCACTCATTTGTGGAATTTAAGAAACAAAGAAAAAAGGAGACAAGAAAACCCCAACCAAAGGCTAGACTCTTAACTATAGAGAACAAACTGATGGTTCCCAGAGGGGATGGGGGAGATTGGTTAAGTGGGTGATGGGGATTAAGAGTACACTTATCATGATGAGCACTGAGTCATGCACAGAATTGTGGAATTACTATATTATGCCCCTGAAATTAATATAACACTGTATGTTAACTGTACTGGGGTCTTAAAAATAAAATAAATAAATAGATATTTAAAATACACAAATAAAAGAAGGTGATAGCTAAATGGGTGATGATGGTGACAGGGGGAGACAATGGGTTCACTTCCAGAAATGGGGACTGCCATGGGATATCTAGATGGATGAATCCAGTAGACATGGAGAGAGGCTTGGAGCCTCCATATGTTTGTGCTCTTTCCAGATGTTTTCTTGTGGTTGATTTCTAGTTTTGTAGTGTTGTGGTTAGGAAAGATGCATGATAAAATTTCAATGTTTTTGATTTTTTTGAGACTCCTTTTGTGGCCTGCCGTGTGATCTATTTCAGAGAATGTTCCATGTGCCCTTGAAAAGAACATGTCCTCTGCTGTTTTTGGATGGAATGTTCTGAGTATATCTGTTAGATTTATTTAGTCCAATGTGTCATTCAAAGCCACTGTTTCCTTGTTGATTTTCTGTCTGAATGATCTATCCAGTGATATAAGTAGGGTGTTAAAGTCTCCTACTATTATTGTATCACTATTGATTTCTTCCTTTCTGTTTGTGAATAGTTGCTTCATATATTTGGGTGCTCCCATGTTGGGTGTGTAAATATTTACAATTGTTATATCTTTGTGTTGGAGTGTTCTCTTTATGATTATATAGTGTTCTTCTTTGTCTCTCCTTAGTCTTGGTTTTAAAGTCTGTTTTGTCTATTACAAGTATTGCTACCCTGGCTTTCTTTTCACTTCCATTTGCAAGAGGAATGCTTTTGCCATCCCTTCACTTTCAATCTGCATGTATCTCTAGGTCTGGAATGAGTTTCATATAGGCAACGTATAGATGGGTCTTGCTTTTTTATCCATTCTGTCACCCTCTGCCTTTTAACTGGAGTGTTTAGTCCATTTAAATTCAAAGTAATTATTGACAGGTGTGTACTTATTGTGGGATTTTTTTTACTTGTTTTATGTCTGTTTTTGTAGCTCTTCTCTGTACTTTTTGTCATTTGTTCTCTTCTTCATGGTTTGATGGCTTTCTTTAGTCATATGCTTGAATTCCTTTATCTTTATTTTTTGCATATCTATTACAGGTTTTTCATTTGTGGTTACCATAAGGTTTTTACTTAATATCCTATTCATATAGCAGTCTGTGTTAAGTTGACTAACCATCCACTTTCTTTTACTCATTTTTACATTTTATTTATTTATTTTAAAGATTATTTATTTATTTATTTGAGAGAGAGAGAGAGAGAGCACACAAGCAGTGGGAGCAGCAGGCAGAGGGAGAGGGAGAAGCAGGATCTCTGCTGAATAGGGAGCCCGAGGTGGGGCTCAATCCCAGGATGGACGCTTAACTGACTGAGCCACCCAGATGCCCATCTTTTTCTCATTTTTAGCATAATGGCTCAGTGATGAGATTTGTAGTGACATGGGCTTGAGTTGGAATCCCTGACACATGGTTGCTGGGCAACCTTGGTCAGGTGACCTGACTCTTCTGAATCCTAACCTCAGAAATGGGGATAAAAATAGTACCTATGTCATTGGCTTAGTTTGAAATTGAATGGGATCTTTATGTAAATCACTAAGATAGCATATGCCTCTGCCTTAGTTTAGGTATTTATTTTTTGTATCTAGATGATTGTAATGGCTTCCTAACACATTGGTCTCCCTGCTTCCTCTGGTCTTGCTCACCTCCACTGACTCTTATTTCTACCCAAATTTTCTTTCCAAGATATAGCTCTGATTACATCATTCTGTTACTCGGCATCCTCAAATATCTCTTCACTGCCTTAAGGATAAAGGCCAAACTTAATAACTTCAGGTGCCGCAACAATGCGAACCTAGTACGTGCTCAGTAAATGTCTGTAGAGTGCAGATTTGCTTACTTACCTGTAATCCATCATTGACACAGGCTAGCTAATTCATGTAGGAAGACCTGTGGCCATCCAGTAAGGTTTTGAGCAGGACTGGATGCTGCACAACTCCAGGGGGCGCTTTTCACAGTATTTGCTAAGTGAAAGGCTCTGCTAGAATCCAGTGACGTTCCGTGGAGTTGAACAGGGCAGTGGCTGGAACAGTCTTGGATTCTGGTGTAGTCTCTCCTCTTGGGCAAGTCCCTTAATGGCCTTGAGTCTTAATTGTCAAATGGGGACAGAAAGGCCTGTAGTCCCTCCCTCTATACCTGTAGGGGTGATTGTGAAAATGAAAGGGCTTATAAACTGAGAAGTGCTGTCTCTCCCAAATCTCTTGCTATTATTGTCATGGGGAGTGACTGTAGCAGTAAAGACTAGAAAGAACCTAATCGCCTGCAGTCAGTTTCCAAGATAAAAGCCCCATTAGGAGCAGTGGGTGTGTGATAGGCCCAAGCATATTATTTATTTATAATTTAAACTACCTTGTTTTTCTTATTTCAACAGCATTACTTGTAAGAGCAGGAAATAATAGTCTATCAAAAAAGAAAATAAACACACCCATAATCCCACCCACACAGGAGCAAATATTATTAATTCCTTGATATATTTTCTTCTAGAAACTTTCCCAGGCACATGTGGTATATGTACCATTTTATAGCCTGCTTCCCCCCACCCCCAATTAATGTGCCACAAACCTCTTTTCATATTAATAAATATACCTTCATGGTGTAGTTATTAATGGATGCCCATTATTCTGATGTGAGGACACACTCGAATTTATTTAACCAATACATTGTTGCTGGCATTTAGGTTAATTCTTACTTTTTCTTGTTAAAAATGGGCTGCAAGGAACATCCTTGTAGTGAAATCTGTGTGCACATCCTTGCTTATTTCCTAAGGTTAAACCACAGAAGTGGAATTACAGGGTCAAAGAGTAGGCATTTTTTTGTTTGTTTTTTGTTTATAAAGGCTTTTGCAAAGAACTGTCAATTGCCTCTAGTAAGATTGTATGCTCAGTTGGATTTTGAAGGTCATTTCTGTCTGATAGTGGAGCATGCAAAATAAATAAACTTTGAACTTTCAAATGGAATTAGTCTCTGCTGGGTTGTAATATGGGTTTAGTCAGAAATGTGGGGACGGTGGTCTGTGATGAAGTAGTAGGAAAGCCCTATTAATAGGTCTTAGGCTATATTCTTTTCTTGAGATCTTCTTAATATTTAAATTTGGGGTATCATTTTTGTAGAATATGGTTGTTTTTTTTTTAAAGATTTTATTTATTTATTTGTCAGAGAGAGAGAGAGAGTGAGCACAGGCAGACAGAGTGGCAGAGGGAGAAGCAGACTCCCTGTGGAGCAAGGAGCCTGATGCGGGACTCAATCCCAGGATGCTGGGATCATGACCTGAGCTGAAGGCAGCCGCTTAACCAACTGAGCCACCCAGGCGTCCCTGCAGAATATGGTTTTATTTTCATTGATTTGGGTAGAGATGGCTAGAAGTCACACATACCTGATTCTCTTCTCCTTCCAAGCATATGGAAGATGACATTCTCCAATTCTTTGGAGTATGTGGGGCTGGTGACTGGGTCTAGCCAGTGGCTGTGAGCAGAATGATATGGGCCACTTTTGGAGGGAAGGGCTACATTGTCATTAAGAGATCCCCTCCCCTGTCAAGCTCATGACCAGATCTCTATCTTCTCCATGTTGATTGAGGAGTCCCAGTGTTACTAAGGGTACACTGCCGGATAGTGGGGACTCTGTCAACTTGGGTCTCTGAGCATCTTCTTAGGACAGTTGCCCTGGACAGTCACCTGTGTTACAGTAGACTTTGAGTGAGGAAGCAGCTTATGCTAAGTCACTAAGATGGGGGGGTATTTTTTAACTGAAGCATAATCTAATTCATTCCAAATAGTACAGTATGTAATTTGATTCCAGAGCTAAGTTATTAGTCACCCCCTAAAAACTTCTTAGAGAGTCTGTTCTGCGCTGGGCACTGTGGAGGATGGAAGAAAGATAAGCTTAATCTCTGTTTGCAAAATCTATACTCTATTATTTTTGGATAACGTGTATATATGGAACACTGTAGATAGGCATCGGTAGTGTATACTCTTTAAAGGGACTTTGTTCGTGGCAAGCTAGGTCACATAATAATAACAGGTGTAATGAACATCTCTTGTTCTAGTTCAGCCCAGTGGAATGTAGCCATCTTCCTTTGGAAAACTTCTCTGGTGCTCCATGTAGTTCAGATGGAGTAGCTTGTAGATTATAATAATATAATAATTGTGCTTAGATTATAGATGGGGGAGACTATAGATTATAGTCTCCACTTCCCGAGCCACTGGAAAAGGCATATAACTTCCCTGGAATTTCTTGGGTTGAAGGTGGAAGTGGTAGCTCTGTCCTGCCCCTGTGTCATAAGCTGTAGAAATTGATCCCTGAGGAGCCTGAGACAATGAGGACAACTCATAGACCGAAGCCGACATGAAATCCAGAGTGTTGATCAGAGGGCGATTCTAAAGCTGTTTGAATTCCTGGATCCTGACTAGCCTGGGGCCAGAACCACCTCTAGATGAGTCACCCAATACATTTCCTTTCCTTTTTATTTAAACTAATTTCAGCTGGTTTCTGTCCCTTCCAGTAGAATTCTCATTAATATAATAAATATTGTATTTGTTGACAAAAATAATCTTGTGCCAATAACCAACACATTTTTGAAACCTTGACATACGTAATCTCATTTAACCCTGATAACAATCACATGACATCAGTCTACTTACTAGTATCCTCCCCACTTTACAGAGGAAGAGAGTAAAGCTGGGCAAGACACTTGCTCAAGGACATGCAGTTTGTAAGTGATAGGACAAGAATAAGACTCAGGGAGCCCAACTTCCAAGCTCACAGTTTTCACATTTCTCCATGAGCTTGAGTCTTTTTACTTTTAAAGATTTATTTATTTATTTTAGAGACAGAGAGAGTACATGAGTGTGTGGGGGTGAGGGGCAGATGGAGAGGGAGATAGTCAATCTCAAGCAGACTCCATGCCAAGCTCGGAGCCTTACTCGGGACTTGATCTCACAACCCTGAGATCATGACCTGAGCCAAAAATCAAGAGTCAGACCCTTAACTGTCTGAGCCACCCACATGCTCCAAGCATGAGTCTTAGTATCAAGGTTTATAAAAAGTGTTTCCTATTTTTTCTTTCTCTATCTGACATTATCTTCAAAGGATGACAAAATCATTTGTGGTTGTTTTGTAGATGTATGTATAATTCCTTTTTTTTTTTTGCAGAAGTGAAATGCAGATCCTTGTAATTTTGTTTTTGTTTTTTTCATTTTTCAATTCTAGAAGAAACATTTGATTATTTGGTATAATTCTTGAATCTTTGCTTAGAAGTACCAAGGTTGGGAAGGTGAGAAATGGTGATAATAAGCATAATGAATGAAGTAATGTTTTCAACTGCCAATTTTTTCTCCTGTATCACCCCACATCACCCATGGTTTTTATTCTATTGCTTTCCCTCCTTTTGAATGTCAGGCCAGCTCAGAGAAACCCATGGGTCTTTCTGTTGAACTGGCCACAGGACAAGGGCGGCAGCTGCTAAGTGGTTTTTAAGACTTCTACAGTAGATGAACACAGCTGTCTGCCCTCTTCAATGGAGCGTGAAGCAGAGGGGGAAGCCGTGGGAGGCAGCCAGTCTCACAGGCACGGCAGCCTGGGGGCCGAGGCTGCTAGCACAGTTGTCATTATGCTAATGGCATCTGCAGAGCCAGAGCCAGTGACCCTTGGAGGGAAGCAAGAACTCTTGAAGGTCCATTTGAAGTCTTTGTGCTATCAGTTTGAAGTCTTGTGACACCTGTAGTTGGTACCTCCTAACTGACTTTATTTTATGCTTGTATGGTGAGCATTGCTCCATTAGGGTCCAAAGACCTTGCAGACCTAACAGAAGTTTAAGGAGAGTCAGTGTATAGGAGGTGGCCGTCGAGTACAGAGATTTTGGACACCATGCCTGGATTTGAATCTTAGCCATTGGCCTCACTGGTCATGTGAGTTCAGGCAGGAGACTTCACCTCTTTGCTTCCCTTCCCTTATCTCCAAAGTAAGGATTATAGTACTACCCCCATTCCCCCCAACAGCCATTGAGTGTTGTTGAAAGTATACAATGAATTAGTCCATATAAAACACTTCGTTCACACTGGACACTCATGTTCCGTAAATGGTAGGGAGAAAGCCTGGGAGAGGACTGGCATGTGTGTGGAAAACAGAGCAGTCCTGAGTGAATCTGGATTAAGCCCTTAGGAGCCAGGTGACCTTGGACAAGTCATACGTCCTTTCTGCCCTTGAAGACAATGTAGTGACCTAAGAAAGCATCCTAAGAGATGTCTGGCACATCGGATATGCTCAGTAAACAGTGCCATCTTTCCTTTTCTTCTGGGCCTCAATTTTCCCATCTGTAACATGAAGGTGGTTGAAGTCTTTTCTGTCTTTGACTATGTAAGAATTTGAATCTGCTACCAGAAGTCCCTCTGAAAAAGGGTCTGCTCTTTGGGACTGGCTAGATGAACCAAGGGAACTCAGTAGAGCAGCGATCCCTCAGGATCAGGGATCGCCACCCAAGAGAGTTGTCATCCACTGTCATCCACATGCCAGAGGGCCAGGGTCTGAGGAATGGGCCCAGGGAGGAGGCAGCAACCAGAGATGGCAGTGATGGGCTCCAAACCAACTCTGCCACTAATTAGTTGCGGGGGCTTCTGTCTCCTAGTCTTCAGCTTCACCCAGCAGGAGAAAACAAGAAGGCTGGACACTTTTGAGGAACTGAGGGGGTGGAGGGTAGTAACTCATTGAAGCAGAGTGGTCTGGCAAATTCAGGAGCAGATGGGGGTTCGGGATGGAAGAGTGGCTCACATAAACTTCATCTATCTCTTGGCCCTCTTCTCTTAGAAGACTGAAGGTATAAGCACTGTCATCCCAAGCTACAGAAGAGGAAAGTGAGAGAGAGAGAGAGACTCAGTGCTTATAAGGTCTTTCAGTGAGTCAGCAGAAGAACTGGATCTTAAATCTGGGTTTGCTGACTCCTGGTTCAGTTCTCTTTCTCCAGAAGACTGGGTTACATATCAGGGTAGCTGGATACTGATATCAGTCCTGACCCAAATGGAGCCTTATCAGCTGGGACAGCATGTTTGCCACCTCAGTCTTCTCATCTGTGACATGGGGGTTTTCATGAGATTACCTTTAAAGTCCTTTCCAACTCTGAATTCCTAGAAACTGCTATCTGCCCATCGGACTACCTCTGTTGCCTTCCAAAGACCAATGTTGAACTTGACAAAGACTTTCCATCAGGCCCCGTGTACTTACCACTTTCTTGACGACAATGGGAAAATTGCTTTTATTGCTGGATAGGGAAGTTGGTAATAAAAGCCAACTCCTTGGGTGCCCTAATTCCACTTTAGGAAGAATGAACATATTGTTTTAATTAATCATATGAAAGCAAAATTAGCATGATTGTGTGAAAGGTGTTGTAAATCATCCTGATCCACATCATTGAGCAAAGAGCATTTAGTTATTCAGGAGTTGTTAAAGATTTTATCTACCCAAGTGAAAATTCAATTAGTACTTGCTCCAGCTTATATAAAACTAAGGATTTTCAACTGTGGGAAAATACTCTTTGTGTGTGTGAATACCACCTTGTGCCACTTTGATAAATTACTATAATTAACTGTATCCTACGCAAGCTAAACAAAATTTACTGAACTGTTGTTGTATAAAAGGGATATCTTCTCTTCCCTTGTTTGGGAGATTACTCTAATCTATACATGATACTGCCTCAAATATCGTGCTTTTTATGCTGAGGTTTGAAAATATCTACACAATTCTAGCTAGCACCCGTAAAACTCAGTTGGTTTTCATCACAATCCACCTTTTCCCCTCTGGGTGTAGAGACATCAGCTATGGGCTTCACTATGATTCAATTAAATGTGCTATGTTTAATTAGTGAGCTGGGGAAACACTGCAAGCAGAACCAAGTTGGAACATCCTGATAGCTTAGCCAAAGGGCTGGGTTATTTTGGGAAGGGAAGAGGAAGGTGGAACAGGCAAGGAATGGAAGGGAAGGAAATTTCTGCTCACTGCTCCCTGGCACACACTCTCTGCTTCAGCCACAGATCCCTCCTTTTCAGGCACACCTGGCTCTGCCTCCCTCTCCCACCCAAATCTTACCTTGACTTCAAGGCCAACCCCTTCTTCCTTTCAGAAGTTTTCCAGAGATTTGGATGTCTATTTTGCTTGCAAATGTTTGCTGGGCATGCCAAGTTCTCTCCCCTGATTTATCAACCTATCTCTTTATGGGTTCTTTGACCTTTTCTCCTTCTTCACCCTCCATGGGGTCTAATTCTCAATAAGGGAACACCACAGAAATTGGCAGGACTTTTGCTGGAATGGTCCAGTTTCATCCTGAACTTCATCATATCAACTGTCCAAGTCTCAACTCTGAGCAAAACTCTGGGAACAAGGTCATTCAGAACCAGAGTTTGTCTAGTGTGTTGGGTCATTTTGGAAAGATTTTTCAAGTAATTTTTAGCAGCACTATGTCTGCTATAATTAGCCAACACTTGCTGCATGCCCATTGCGAAGAGCCTTGTGTGAATTATCTTCTTTATCCGTATCGGGATGCTGGGGGATGGGATTTTTATTCCCAATTTACCAAAACTGAGGCTCAGAGAGTAAATAAGCTTGCTCAAGGTCATGCAGTGAGAAAGAAGTAGAATAGAACTCAGGGAGGGACTTATGTTTGCCAGTTTATTAGAGGGCGTGATAAAGGATACAGATGAAGATATACATAGGGTGAGATGTGGGAGGGTCCTGAGTGCAAGAGCTTCTGTCCCCAAGGGGTTGGGGTAAATCACCTTCCCGGTGTGGATGTGTTTGCCACTGTGGCAGCTCTGTGAACCTCGCACTGTTGGGATTTCCTCATGTAGGCATGATTGATTTCCAGTCTCTCTGCTCTAGAGAATTGTTGGGGGTGCGGTGGGCTGAAGATCCCAAGCTTTTAATCATGGCTTGATCTTTTTGGGGACCAGCTCCCATCTAAGAGCTCACCAGAGTAGTCTCATTAGAATAAAAGATGCTCCTAGTACTCTTATCACTTAGGAAATGACTAGGTTTTGGGGAGAGCTGCATCAGGAACTGGAAACAGAGACCAATGTATATATTTCCTATTATGGCACAACACACGTAATAAAATGCTCCCCAGCCATTCAAATTCATCATCATATAATAAAACATTTCATATTAGGAGGATGCTTATAAACCTTCAGTATGTATGGATATCTCTAGGTCATTATGCTATGAACCCATTAGTTACTATCTTCACTTTATAGATGAGGAGACTAAAGCCCAGACAAGTTAAATAACATCTCTGAAATTCCACCACAGATCAGCATGGGGACAAAGAATGAAGACCAAAGTCTACATTACACCTTTATTTTCTTTGCCAGTTTTCTGTGTGTGTTTATCCAAGTGAAACTTTTGATGTGTCACTGGTCTTTGTCCAGAGGTTTTTACTTCCATACATGGTGATTCTAAGAGAGTAGGAGAGACAAGAGAGCCCGCAAACCCGGCTTCATTAAAACTCCAGGAATGATGACCTGGTTGTTCTTTCAAAGGGCCAGTAGGCAGTACCAAGCTGGAAACCCAGCAGGACTTCTAATTTGTCAACAGAACACAGCACGGCCTCGAGGGGTAGCCCTGGGGGAAGAGGATTATAAACGGAAAGAAAGAACTAGGCAAAACTGAAGGACAAGAGGAAAAACTGAAGGACAAGAGGAGCTTGCTCGGTGGCTTCTTATGCCGCAGAACAAAAGGAGTTAAGGGATTTAGTTCAGGAATACAAGGGAATTACAGCTCTCAGTGCAGGAAAGGATGGGTGGATAACCCATGTCTTGGAATGGCCGAATCACCCCCAAACGACCACCAAACTTCTGTCCCAATGGCTCTAGGGTCAGGCAGCCACTGGCTCTGGAGGAACTTATTCTAACAGCCTCTCACATCATCAACAAATATTAATTAAGTACCGAATCACCATTGAACCCCTGCCAGGCCCTGCACTAGACGCTAGGGCAGTGAGATGACTGAAATTGACTTCGTCCCTCCTCTGGGGGCACCAAAAGTCCAGTGGGGATTACAGGTGCTCAACAATTCCTCGCATGGGTAAATAAATATAACTTACAGTGTCTACTGTGGGTTGAATTGTCATCCCCCAAATTCATCTTTCGAAGTTCTAATCTCCCATGCCGAGGACCACAGAATGTGACTTTATTTGGAGGCAGGGTCTTTACAGAGGTAATCAAGTTAAAGTGAGCTCGTTGGGGTGGGCCCTCTTCCAGTATGACTGACGGCCTTATACAAAGGGGAAATGTGGACACAGAGATGGGCACAGAAGGATGAGGGTATGAAGAGGTACAGTGAGAAGATTATCTCTAAGCCAAGGAGAGAGACCAGAACACGTCTTTCCCTCACAGCCCCCACAAGAGACCAACCCTGCTGGCCCCTCCATCTTGGCCTTCCAGTCTCCAGAAGTGTGAGGTGATATGTTTGGGTTGCTTTGTTGTGGCAGCCCTGGCAAGTGAACATAATGTCATGAAAGATAAATGTGCTGTGAGAGAAAATAATGGGATGGATGGAGGGAAACATAGTGTAGATTTGGGGATTCATAAAGGGCTCCCTGAGGAGGTGATGTTTGAAGCCTCAGTTACCCCTGATGCCTCTCTCACGCCCTCCCCGACTACAGCACCCTTGCTCACTGCACCCCTCTTTGCTGTTCCTGGAACATAGTGGAGATGCTTCCACCTCAAGGCCTTTGCTCTGCATAGAATGCTCTCCCCCCGGGTATTCTTTGACTAATTTTCTCACCTCCTTCAACTGTTGGCTCACCATCAACTTCTCAATGAGGCCTACTCTCACCATGCCCTCCCTCCTTAAAATGGCAACTTGTCCATTACCACCTCTTGCCTCTTATCCCAGAACTCCACTCCTCCTTTCTTTGCTACAGCTTTCATTTTATTCTGGAGTGCTTACTCGTTTATTATGTTCATTCTTTTTTTTTTTTTTTAAAGATTTTATTTATTTATTTGACAGAGAGAGAGAGAGAGATCACAGCTAGGCAGAGAGGCAGGCAGAGAGAGAGGGGGAAGCAGGCTCCCTGCTGAGCAGAGAGCCTGATGCGGGGCTCTGTCCCAGGACCCTGAGATCATGACCTGAGCCGAAGGATGAGGCTTAACCCCCTAAGCCACTCAGGCACTCCTATTATGTTCATTCTTTACAGTGTTTATCTCTGGCTAGAATTGAAGTTCAAGAGCAATGATTTTTTTGTCTGTTTTGTTCACTGGTTTGTTTCCCAAGCACCCAGAACAGTGCCTGGCATGGAGTAGGTCTGAAACAATGCACAGTTCTTGAATATATGAATAAGGACTGTGAAGAGTCAGGGAGAGTGTTTGAGGCAGAGGGATCTAATGCTTATTGGCTCTGAGGCAAGAAAGAGCCCATGATGCTCATGGATCAGAAGGAGGAGTGGGTAGCCAAGTGGAATGTGGTGGGAGGGGAAGATTCTCTGATTCTTTGGAATTTTTATCCTTATCCTTCATTGTGATCCGTCTCCTTACAGATGCTAGCCCTGGTCTTAGTTCTTTCCCTTGGAGTAACATCAAGAAATCTTTTAATTTGTGGAGGCCCATCAGATATTTGAGGTTGGGTATCATGATGACCCTCTACCTCTGAGTTTTCTTAAGGCTAATGGTTCCAATTGCTTTGGCAAGAATATCTTTAAAAACAAAAAACAAACAAACAAACAAAAGCCTTTCTAAATACAAGTTTATTTCTTGCTCACATGAAGTTTAATTCAGTGTTTTTGATGAGTGGGGGGCTTGTCCCCAAGCAGTAATTCAGAGATCCAGCTTCTTCTGTCTTGTGGCTCTGCATTCTATGACAAATGACCTCTGTGGTCCCTGTGGAAGGAGAAGGAGCACGAAGGATTGCACATGGGAGATTTTTAGAGACCATGCCTGGCCATACAAGGGTGGCTTTTGAATCTCTTCATAGTCAAGTGATTACCTTGGGCTTATGCATTGATTAGTCAGTATTTCTTGGAAAATGTCATTTTCAGACCTGAGTGTGGTACCCAGGAGTGGTCTGAGTTGGGTAGAACCAGTAGGAGAGGCTGTTGTAATGTAGATACTATACTCTCAGCCCTCAGGACCTGGGTGTAGTGTCGGGGGTCTACCTCCTGTCCCTCCCTCTGCCTCTCCGCCTGCTCAGAGTTTCTTGGAACCTGCTTCAGGAAGGGACATCTTCCTTTCCAGCCCTGCCCTGGCCTCTCCCACAGATTTATAGGTGATGTATCGCTGTACTTCTAGCAAGGGCTTCAGAATCGGACAGTTGGAGAATCGGACTGGGTTGGAGTTCTGGCCCCTTTTCTCTTCTTCTTCTTCTTCTTTTTTTAAAATTTCTTTTCAGTGTACCAGAATTCATTGTTTATGCACCACACCCAGTGCTCCATGCAATACCCACCACCAGGCTCACCCAACTTCCCACCCCCCGCCCCTTCAAAACCCTCAGATTGTTTTTCAGAGTCCATAGTCTCTCATGGTTCATCTCCCCCTCCAATTTCCCTCAACTCCCTTCTCCTCTCCATCTCCCCATGTCCTCCATGTTATTTCTTATGCTCCACAAATAAGTGAAACCATATGATAATTGACTCTCTCTGCTGGACTTATGTCACTCAGCAGAATCTCTTCCAGTCCCATCCATGTTGATAAAAAGTTGGGTATTCATCCTTTCTGATGGGGGCATAATATTCCATTGTATATATGGACCATGTCTTCTTTATCCATTTGTCTGTAGAAGGGCATCTGGGTTCTTTCCACAGTTTGGCGACTGTGGCCATTGCTGCTATGAACATTGGGGTACAGATCCCGGCCCCTTTTCTTACCAGCTGCATGACCTTGAGCAAATGTCTTCAACTTTTTAAACCACAGTCTCCTCCCATGTAAAAGGAAGATGATGATGATGATGATACAGGATTTCTGTGAAGAGTCAGTGAGGTAATTGACTTACAGTGCTAAGCATAGAGCCTGGCACATGGTAAGTTGCTCAGTAAGTAGTGGCTAATAATGATGACCAGAAGGAACAACTTTCTCTTGCAGCCAAATGGACCGACTCCATATTTTTCAAATAGTTTTTGTTTCCTCCCTCTCTATGTTTGTTGCCAGTTTCCCATTACCCATGCCATCTTCTGTCTCCTCTCGGTCAGCCTAACTCCTCAGATTCCCAAGTGGACTTCCTAGCTTCCCAACTCAGAAGGCTCTCTGCCATAGCTCCTCCTTTTGAGAAATGAACAAGAATAGACACTGAAGAATTAGGGGGTAAATACACAGCGCAGGCTATTCCTGAACCCCTCTCTCCTCCGATCTAGAAGCTGCTGGAAATGTTTTATTCATGAGGCTGATCTCAGGCTTCCCACCCCTCCTCTGTTGCAAACCCAAGACTCCCAGAGAACAGCCAGCACGATTTTAACGCCTGACAGGCTGTTGCAGCGTATATTTGGCGAGTCATTTTCGGTTTTCCAAAACTAATTAGAGACGGATAAATTTAAATGGTTGTGGAAGCCAACAACAAAACATTATGTCCTCATTAGCTGAAATAATGCTATGGCTTCCCCTCTCCTATGAAGGATCCTGACTCAGAAAAATGACCCTTTGGCTGAAGGGCTCGCTGGAGCTTGGTGCCTACCCGCTCATGCTGGCTAGCCATCCCCTCCTGCCCCACGTTTGAGGACATCGCCGCGGTGGCGTGGGATTGGCCCTGGAGGGAGGAGTGACTCCATGGAAATTGGCAAGGGCTACAAATCCGGGCTCCGCCCCCAGCTGCTGGTTAAACATTTAACGACACACCACTGCTCAGGCTGCCTGAGAGGGCCGGGGTCCAGCTACCCCTGAGGCTTACACATATAAACCACCAAGTGCCAGGCATTCTTTTGAATAATAAAGTGTTTTTGGAAATAGACTTTCGCCCTCGGGGCTCGGGTGAGGATGGCAGAGCACTTCGCTTTTGGGGGAAGAGACGGGAAGTGGGGGCAGACGGCGGGGCTGGCAGTTTCCATGGCAACATGGATTGGGCGTAGGGGTGTGGGGAGTCATTTGTAAAGCAGCATTTCTCGAATTGTAGGTGCAGGTGATTCACCTGGCCATCGTGTGAGAGTGCTGATTTGGATTCAGTAAGCCTGGGGTGGTGGCTGAGAGCCTCCATTTGTAGCGGGTGCCGCACGATTCCACCAGGAACCAAGTTGAGAGCAGACAGAGGAATCGAAAACTTTGAGAAGACTCATCAAATGACGAATCCACTGAACCCCGAGGACTGACTGGTGCTTCTCTTGCCCCAGCCTCAGCCTTGCCAGTCTAGCGGGAGAAAGGGTGCTTTACCTGGTGAGGCGCCATTGCAGGATTACGCAGAGCTGGATTCAAATCTCATCTCTCCCAGATCGTATGACTTCAGCAAATTGCTGACCTTCCCTGGCCCTGTTTTCCAAGTTATAAAATGGGACTGTCACCTCGTGGGAGGATTGTGTAGATTAAGGGAGAGGAAACAGAAGAGTTTACTGCAGCCCTTGGTATGAAGTGGGCATCCCACAATTGCCACCCGCCCTCTCCCCCACTTCCTGATCAGTCTCAAGCGGAAGGTCAAAATTTTTTCTTTAGCAAGCAAACCACCTTTTAACCCCAAAACACCATTTTTAAGTTATGAAAGTTAAAATTACTTTTGCATCATTGCAATTTTTTTCTTTTTAAATTCTAGAAAATAAAATAAAGATACCCATGTTCTCTCCACCCAACAATTGCACAGTTAACGTTTTGGTGTATTTCTTGCCAGACTTTTTATATGTATTATATTTTATAAATATAAATTTTATAAAAATGGAATTATCATCAACACATTGTCTTGTCATCTGCTTTTTAATTTAAAAATACAGGTTTCCTCTGCTATCCAAAAGTTCCCTTTACACCAATTCACTTTTACAAAAGAACTACACGAGTACCTATTTTCTCTAACTGAAAGAAATCCAAAGAGAATTTTTTCCTTCTATGAAATGGTGATAACTTCTTCACTGTACACCATTTCCCTTTAGTAAGGAAAGGTTTCATAGAAACACTCTATTTGCAGATATTGGGGGAACCTGCATACCATCCATAGGTTCCGGGTATATAGGCAGAGGTGACTGTTATTATTTTCCTGGCCCTATGTTGAAAGTGGCCTTCTAAAGACATGACTGGAGACCAAATCCACCTGCTGGATTTAGTTCACCTTTCAGGAAGGCACGTGCCAAGCTGAGAGGAACTGTTCTGGAGTCTTCCTCTTGTTTTCTACACGAGCCCAGGTCTCCAAACACCTCTGTGGGATCTAGAATGAAGGAGGCCAAAGGTTAGCCATGTCCTGGACATGAGGAAGCCCTAGCCAGCCAAATCTGGGGGGAGAGCAGGAGTACCCTCTGGGGAGACACCAAAATCAGGTTCTGATCCCGGAACACTCAGAGGGAGAAGCATCCAGGACATCTGCTGTCATGGATCTGCAGACAGAGTCATGGAATGAGAAAAACTGAGTGAAGAAGGCCCGGACGCAGGAGATGATGAGTTCAACTCTCTGCAACCTCTCTTCCTGGAAGGAGCCCCAAAGGCTTTACCAGGTCTCCTTGAGAATGGCTCTACATGACCTTGTCATGCTGGAAGCTCCTCTGGGGAGGAAGGCATTCATTTCCCCATTTACTCCTTTCATCAGAGAGTCTTTATTGAGCTCCTACTGCGTACCAGATCCTTCTCTCAGTCCCAGAATGTTACGGTGAACAGGATGCCAGGATCCCTCTGCTCACACAAGGGCACAGGGAAGTCGGGAGGCAGATGCACTTCAGTGAAAACCAGGATAACACCGGCTGGCAATGAGTGCAAGGAAAGAAGTCAACAGGGTGACGTGGGGGAGAATGACCTGGCTATTCAGACAGGGAAGCAGGACAGGCTTCTGCCTGGAGGAGGAGGAGGCATTTCAGCGGATGTCTGAAGGATGTGAGGATTTCTTTTGAATCCAAGTCTGCCCTTCCTTCTAGAAGGAGCTACATCGCTAGAAAAGTCTCCTTTTGGCAGGAGCAAGGCCTTCACGTGTTCCACCCTCCACGGTGGTGGTGTGCCCTTTAGACACTCTGTCTTCTCTTCTTCAGACAAGTGTCCCCAGTTATTTCAGCTGTTGTCACGTGACCCAATTTAGCTTTTCTCAAATACTTCTTAATCATAATTGGTTACTGATTAATAGATAGATATGTAGATAGATAGATATCTTAAATCTGGTGCCCAGAATGCAACATTGTATATGACTAGCATACAGGGATCCTATTATGCCCTTTGTACTGGACTCAACATTTTTATTCATTCAGCCAAAGTAGTATGAACCTTTTTTTGGCGGGGGGGTTGGGTGCATCACATTGTTTTCTTAATTAAGCTTGCAGTCAAATAAATCACCCAAGTCCTTTATATATCTTGTAACTGGTGCCATGGAATTTTGGAAGGTAAATGCAGAAGCTTACATTTATGTGTATTAAATTCAGTCCTGTTATTTTTGGCCTAATTCTTCAAGCCAGTCTGGGTATTTTTGTCTCCTGGTTCTGTCAGTCAGTATTTTTTTTTTTTTTATTCTTTCAGCAATTTACCAGGGAGGCTAAGTGAGCTACAGCTCAGGTAAGAGATGATGTAGTTTGGCCTAATGGTGGTAGGAACGATAACATAACGATGAGGATGGATTTGGGATATATTTAGAAGTTGAGCTGATGGGTTAGAGGGAGAAAGGAAAAGAGAGGAACCAAGCATAATTCCTGGGCTTAGGGGCTAAGCAATGGGACCAATACGGTATCACTAACTGAAATAGGTAAGAATGTTACAGACTGAAAGTTTGTGTCCCCTCCAAATTCATATGTTGAAACTTTATTCCCCAATGTGTTCTTACTAGAAACTGAGGTCTTTTGGAGATGATTCAGATTAAATGAAAGCATGAGGATGGGGTCCTCCTGGAAAGATTAGTGCCCTTGTAAGAGTCATGGAGAGCTTGCTTCCTCTCTGCTCTCTGCCAGGTGAGGTTACAACAGGAAGTTGGCAGTCTACAGTCTGGAAGAGGGCCCACACCAGAACCTGATCATGTGGTCCCCTGATCGTAGACTTCCAGCTTCCAGAACCATGAGAAAATAAGTGCCTATTTGTAAGCCACCCAGCTTATGACACTTTGTCGTAGCAGCCCGAACAAAGACTATTGTGTAGGGGGCATATTTGTAGAGAAAAATTATTTCAGTTGGGGGATTATAGTAATTTTTATTTTCTTCTTCCTATTCTCTCTAACTCCAAGGTTTAAAACAATGTTATCTGGGGACAAGAAAGAGAAGCCTGTGAATGTTAGCTCTGATTACTGAATTCAGAACAAGACATGGAGGATGAAGCAGGAGTAGCACCGTATATATAGAGTGGGACCAATATTTTCTCTTACACCAGATTATAGAAACCAGATCTGTATTCCTTGCAAAAGCAGAGACTCAGAGGTGACCCTATTGAGCCACAGAACTTTCTGACAGGAATAGAAATGAAAGATGTTCCCAGCCTCGTTCAGCTTTTATCAAATATAAGAACCGGAGGGCATGATCCAAGCTAAGGAAGGATTGAGCCCCAAGGAGCTGTGGATGAGTGTGTTGACCAGGGAGCAGTTAATCCTTGGAATAGACTTATAGAGGGTAACAAAAAAACAGCATAAATGCTTTTAAAATAGATTTTATATTTAGAAAATAGAGAGCCAGGACACAGGCATCATTTGTATTGCCAGGTTCTAGCTTCTGGTTTGCTGTAGGACCTTTGCCAAGAGATTTTCCCTATAGTCACAGAATCCAGTATATTAACTGGAAGGAATTTCGAGATCTGTCTTGTGCAGGGCGTTTAGCAGGACTGCAAATCAGAATCATCTGGCAAGTTTTTTTTCCCCCAACACTTATTTATTCCAGAGTTTTACTGCCTTAGATTTTCCTCTTGGTTGGGCATATCATTTTGGAAGAGTTTCCCAGGTCATTCGTTGCATACTGTCCATCAAGGAGCTCGGATCTGGTGGAACCCCCTCATTATACAGACCAAGAAACCGAGGCTTGGAGAGATTAAGAGATTTGTCCAGCAGCTCACGGAGAAGGACAGCAATTACTCTATGAGTCATCTTCCTCAGTGGAAAAAATATAATAAAATGAGACTATTTAGTCTCCTTATGGCACACTTGAGAGACTAAACCTTAAACAATTAACACTTAGCTACCATAGTAGTATTTGCAGAGCTAAAATACATAGAATTGAGTGAACAAGTAAGAAGCAGGATGAGATTTATATAAATCAAATGCATTCATATAAATGAAAATAACACAGTTACGTTTTACAGATGAAGAAATGAAAAAACCCTGAGAGAGGCACATCTTGACTGATGACAAGAATGTGCTATGAATTGAGGTTTGAGATTTTCAGTTCTCTGCGTTTCAAAGATTTAAACAACAACAAACCTATAATCAACAGATGAGTGAATAAACCAAACGTATACATATAGAATGGAATATCTTTCAGCCATAAAAAGGACTGAAATTTCATACATGCTACCACATGGATGAACCTTGAAGACATTCTACTAAGTGGAGTGAGCCAGACACAAAAGGACAAATACTGTATGATTCCACTTAAAAATGGCAAATTTTATGATACGTATATTTTCCACAATTAAAACATTAATAATATACCATAAACCACTGAATTGTATACTTTAAATGGGTAAATTATATGATATGTGAATTGTATTTCAATAAAGCTGTTAAAAAGCTTACAGATAAAATTTTCCTTCTCCTTTAGGTTCTTCTTTGGAAAAAATGGAAGAATTTAAGAGGAAGGGAAATAACACTTCCTCAGCCAGGCACTGCGATAGCTACGGCAATTGCCTGCTCTTCTCTAAAGTTCCATGAATGTTTTGGGTGAGGTTTTGTGTTGGACATTTTGGGCGTCTTGACATTTTCCTGGCAGTGGAAGGATTTGACAAGGTCTGAGAACTGGGAATTTGTTACATAATTAGTACCTATTAATAAATACTTTCATTTGGTGTCTACTTAGCACAGGACATTGTTGTCTATGCTATTTGAACAAAAGTGTGAACAAGTCTGCTTTCCTTCCATTTAGATTTTGGCAAGCAGTGACTTTGGCATGAGGACGGTGTGTGGTATATAGAAGATTTGAGTTTTATGCAACAAGGGCATTTGAAAAATGCAGTTGGGAAGGAACAGATACTTGAAGAGTCATCCCTTAATTATGCTGAAAATTTCAGAAGCTCCCCCTGAGTTTCTTATAGCCTTTCCATTTCCTACTTTCCATCCTAGAATCTAAGTTTAGAAGAGAACTGTTAACCTCTCAGACCTCTGGTCTCTGGAGAAAGCAAGTAAATTTGATAACTTCTGTTTTTTAATTGGCAAGACAAGTTTAAGTGAGCTCTTTCAGCTTTGAAAATAAGTTTTGATTTGTATAGGTTAAGATCAGCTCCTGCTTCATTTAAACTCTTTTCATCTAATCTTAATTATATCCATGTGTCTTACAGAGTCCCACCTTCTGGTCTTGTGGAATTATCATTCCAGCCAAAAGTGTGGGTGAGGACTGCCATTCCTAGTGACTGACAAAAGGAGTATTTGTCCTACTGCCTTGCCCAGTGATAAGCTAGGGGCCCAGCCACTCTGGGTCATTTGCATGCATAGTGGACCATTTCATTAAGAATTTCATTAAGATGGTAATGTTTAATGTTTCCTGGGAAAAATGGGTTTTTGGCTTGTTCAGTTATATAATTAAAGTCAGAGAATTAGGGGAGATTGCAAACTGCTCGCATAATGTGGGCAAGCATAATGATAAAACTTGTAAATAAGTTCTAAAGAGTCAACCTCTGCACGAATCCTGATGCTGAATCAGATTAGGAGGGTAGGCATGTGGAAAATGTGGGCTGAAAAGTTCACTGGAATTTAACTCTGGTGTCTACTAGCTGAGATCCTTGTTCTCTGCACCTCACAGGGAGACAGATGGTAGAACAGAGTCAGTGCTGGGGGCTGGCTGTTTAGGTTCCAGAAAGTTTCAGGAACACACTTCTTCTCTTTTTCTAGATGCAATAACTTCCCATATAGGAATGAAAACCAGTGGCATAGGTTTATAAGATTTTTAAACTTGTGGCCAGGGTCCTCTAATAATGTTTTCCTTTCTTGCTTCTAAGGTGACACAATCCTCTTCCTGCATTTCCTTAAGCCTATACAATGGGAAGTTTCACCATTTTGAAAGAATTAAGAAAGCTGTTTCTGACCTTTCTTCCAATCTTTTACAGTTACTTTTATCTAGGGCAGGAAAAGTGATTTAGTAGTTTAGGGAGGTCAAACTAACTTTCCTAGAGTTGGGGAGGTGGGAACATTTAAAATTGTAGTACTTTATGTGATTTATATGTAATTATGGACATATTTCTGTTCCTTAAGAGTATTCCCTGAGCCATATATGTCCACAGAGGTTCCAGCTCCCCCCTTTCTCTTCCTTTCCACTATTCCTCCAACAATAACAGAATTCCTTTTACTTTATTATGCACAGCAGTTAGGTGTGCTCCAGCTTCTGCTTCTGACCTTGGTCCCAAGTGTTTGCCTAACCAAAGGGCCAAGAGCTATGCTCTTTCTCCCATGGCCACATCTATTAAGGCCTGTGTCAGGAAGATGGGTTGGTGCAATCTATGTGAGTTTGGCCTATATGCCTGTGCACTTAAGGATTTTGTCTGTGGCTGGGACCTAGAAAATTTAAGACACATGGAGAAGGGACAGATATATGCTTGTTTCTGATCTCTGGCAAATTTTAAAAACCAAGTATCAGTAGATTATTCGTTTTTTGCAAAATATGTGTTTGTACCATTTCCAGGATCCCATATTATTTTGTTTTGTTTTATTTTTAAGATTTCATTTATTTGAGAGAGAGAGAAAGTGAGAATGCATGTGTGGGGGGAGGGGCAGAGGGAGAGAATCTTCAAGCAGACCCCCCACTGAGTGCAGAGCTCAGTGTAGGGCTTGATCTCAGCACCCATGAGCCATGAGCCAAAACCAAGAGTCAGACACTTAACCAACTGAGCCACCCAGGTACCTCTCCAGGACCCCATTTTAAGTAGAGAACTTTAGGGTTCTAGAGTAACATAAAAAGGCTGTACATGGATCTGACTTTCTGCATTTTAGGCTTTCTTAACCTTTAGTATGTGGGACATGTCATGGGAGTCAAAACAGAGAATTGAGAGAATCAGCCAGACCACTGCTTAGGCCCTTGTTCTCCACTTCTTACTATTTACCACCAAGTTCCCTCCATATATATGAATACAAAGGTGATATTTCCTATCTTGTAAGGGATTAAATGAAATAATGTATGTAAAGTACATGGCAGAGTAATCGATATTTCAACGAATTGTTTTTGTGATTACATTCTCAACAAGGCTTACCTAAAAAAGAATGAGATTGCCTGTTCCCATTGTGCCCTTTCTCAGAGCCCTCCTGGTTTCAACCTCCTCCCATTGCCAGGACAAGGGGTTTAAACTGAGAGGAGCTCAATTGCCACTAGGATCCTTGGCACCAAGGCAGAGGTATTCATCTTGTCCAGTATCTTTCTGTAAGCTCTTGGCCTTCAGGTTGATGTTGATACAAGTGGTATTTCTTTGAGACTACCTCTTCTGAAAAGAGTCGACTATTAGAGAATGAGATACAAAAGTTGTGTAGATGCTTCATAAGTTACAAGGAAAAGATGACAAATAGTCTAAAACAACAAGCATGGAGATCTAAATGCATTAACATTTAGAAATATATAAGCATAGGAGTGACATCAGCAAGACGGCAGAATAGAAGTTTCCTGGTTCTAGTTCCCTCACAAAAATATGAATTAGTGACTATTTACAAAAAAGAATGCCTTTGCAGAAAGCCCCAGAACCCCAGGAGTAAGGCTGAGATTCTGAGAAAAGCTGGACTGAAAGGTAAGAAGAGCAGTTTCACTTTGACTAGCCATGGCTCCCATGACAGGCCAGCACAGAACCACACTGAAAGGGTTTTCTTGGGTCTACATTTTCTCTGGTGGGGAAAAGAAAGCCTGAGACAGACATCAGCTTCCTCAGTGTTCTGGAGCACTTAACAGGAAACACTGGGGGACTTGTCAGGGCTAGACCACCTGGGGTCAACTAGGAACAAAGAAGGGAGTGGGACTCACATAGACCAGTGCTAAGATCTTGGGGGTGGTGATACCTCCTTACCTGGGACTTCAGTTGACCAGAGAGCCCAGCCAGTAGCTCTGTCCTCTTATGGTGCTAAGCCATTCGCCCCATCTGACTGTGGACCATGGCCAATAGTTCTGTCTGTCTGGAGTTCTCAACAAGCATGTGGTCCCAGCTGAGCAGAGACAAGCCAGCAGCCCTGATGAACTGTCACACCCAGCCTGTGGCCCCACCCAACCATGATGATTATGGAACCTTGCCTGTAACCCATCCAATCACAAAATCTAGTTAGTGCCATTGTCTACCGGGGAGCACAGCCTATAGCCCCTGGCAAGGGCAATTTTAGGGCACAGACAGCAACTCCTCCTGATTACAGAGCCATTTTGTGACCCCATCTGATTGCAGAGTCCAGCCAGTTGCAGTGCTCAGCCAGAGAATCCAGTCAGCACCACTACCCACCTCTGAAGCTCAACCAGTACACCTGCCCAACTATAGAATCCAGCCAGTCGCCTCACTGATCCTCAAGCCTGGGCAGTGGCTCTACCCCACAGAGACCTTTGTCATAAGCCCTACCTGCCTGTGGATGCTACCAATCACCTGTTTAGAAACCCAGGCTGAGTGAATAGTGAAGGCCTTTCCCTGCCTAAGACCAGGAGAGCTGATCACTCCTTCAAACGTAGAGACACCAAATTGTGAATAATCAGAGAAACACAAAACTACCAAAAGAAACTAATAACATTCCAATAACTGACCCTAAAGAAATGAATATGCATGAACTGACTGAAAAAGAATTCAGAAAAAGTCCTCTTAAAGAATTTCAGTAAACCACAAAACAATACACAGAACTAAACAAAGTTAGAAAAACAACACATAAACAAATAAAATTCAACAGAAAAATAGAAACCATAAAAAACCCCAAGCATAAATTTTAGAGCTGAAGAATACCATTCAACTGAAAAATTCAATAGAGAACTTCATCAACAGACTTGATCAATCAGAAGAAAGAATCGATGAAATCAAAGGCAAGTCATTTGAAATTATCTGGTCAGAGAAGAAAAAAAAAAAGAAAAAAAGAAAAAAAAAAAAAGACTGAAGAAAGCCCATCAGATTTATGGTGAATCATGCAGTGAAACAATTATGCATTATTAGAATTCCAGAAGGAGAAGGGGAAGAAAGTCTATCTAGAAAAATAATGACTGAAACTTTCTAAATTTGGGGAGAGATATGAACATGAAGGTACATGAGATGCAAAAGACCCTGAATATATTGAACCCCAAAAGGACCTCTTTAAGACATGTTGTAATTGAAATGTAAAATATCAAAGACAAAGATTTTTAAAAGCAGTAGAAAAGAGACTTGTCACAGGGGAAGCACTATCTTAACACAGAGACTTGTCATAAGGGATACCCTAAAAGACTATCAGTGGATTTCTCAGGAGAAAACTTATAGGCCAGGAGAGAGTGGGATGATACAGTCAAAGTACTGAAAGAAAAAACTACCAATCCAAAATCCTATACTTGGCAAAGCTGTCCTTCTTATATGAATAAGAGATAAAAGATTCTCCCAAATAAACAAAAGATGAGGGGATTTATCAACACTAGACCTGTCCTACAAGAAATCTTAAAAGGAGTTCTTTAAGCTGAAATGAAAAGATGCCAATAACATTAAAACAAATGAATGTATAAAACTTACTAGTAATGGTAAATATATAGTCAAATTCAGAATTCTCTAATATTGTAATGATAGTACATAACTCAGCTTTAACTCTGGCATAAAAGTTAAAAAAACATATTTGAAATAATTATTACTACAATAATTTGCTAATTGATGCATAGTATAAAAAGTAAATTATGACATCAAAAACAACATGGGGGGATAAAAGGGAGTTTTTGTATGTGATTGAACTTAAGTTATCAGCTTAAAATAGACTACTGTAACTACAAGATTTTTTAAAAAAAGATTTATTTTATTTACTTATTTTGGTGGGGAGGGCAGAGGGAGAGGATCTCAAGCAGACTCTGCACTAAGTGTGGAGCACCACATGGGGCTCAATCTCATGACCCTGAGATCATGACCCTGAGATCATGACCTGAGCCAAAAATAAAGAGTCAGATGCCTGAATAAATGAGACATCCAGGCACCCATAAGATGTTTAATGTAATCGTCATGTTAATCACAAAGGAAATCCTGTAATAGATACAGAAAAGATAAAGCGAAAGGAATCAATGCATGCCACCATAAAAAGTCATAAAATCACAAAGGACTACAGTAAGAAAGGAGCAAAGGAACTATAAAAGTCAGAAGACAGGGACACCTGGGTGTCTCAGTTGGGTAAGCATCTGCCTTCAACTCCGGTCATGATCCCAGGGTCCTGGGATTGAGCCCTGCATTGGGCTCCCTGCTCAGTGAGGAGTGTGCTTCTCCTCCTCCTTTCCACTCATACTCCCTCACCATCTCTGTCTCTCTTAAATAAATAAATAAAATATTTTTTAAAAAGTCAGAAAACGAGCAAGCACTGATGTTATATGGAACTAATGAATTGAACACTACAACAAAAACTTACAATGCTCTATATGCTGGCTAACTGAACATGATAAAAAAATGGTAATGGTGAGTTTTTAACCTATCAATAATTAAGTGTAAATGAATTAAATTCCATAATCAAAAGTCATACAGCAACTGAATGGATTAAAGAAAAAGATCTGACTCTATGCTGCCACTAAGAGACTCACTTTAATTTTAAGGACATATGTAAGCTGAAAGTGAAGAGATATTCCATGCAAATGGTAATCACAGGGTGGCTATATTTCTATCAGAAAAAATAGACTGTAAGTCGAAAACTGTCATAAGGGAAAAGGAAGGTCAATACATAATGACAATGGAGCCAATTCTTCAAGAGGATATAATAATTGTAATATTTATATACACAGCATCAGAGGACCTTTATTATAAAGCAACATTAATAGAACTGAAAGGAGAAAGAAGCAGCAACACAATCAGAGCAGGGGACTTTAACACCTACTGTTAACAGTGGGTAGATCATTGAGACAGAAAGTCAGCAGGGAGGGGGCATCTGGGTGGCTCAGTGGGTTAAAGCCTCTGCCTTCGGCTCTGGTCATGATCCCAGGGTTCTGGGAGCAAGCCCCGCATCGGGCTCTCTGCTCAGCAGGGAGCCTGCTTCCCCTTCTCTCTTTCTGCCTGACTCTCTGCCTACTTGTGATCTCTGTCTGTCAAATAAATAAATAAAATCTTAAAAAAAAAAAAAAGAAATCAACAGGGAAACAGTGATCTTGAAAAATACTATAGACCAAATAGACCTAACAGACATATATTGAACATTTCATCCAGTGGTAGCAAAATGCACTTTCTTCTCAAATGCACATAGAATATTCTTTAGGATAGATCATATTTTAGACCACAAAAAAGTCTTAACAAATTCAAGAAGACTGAAATTATACCAAATATCTTTTCTGACCATACTGGTCTGAAACTAGAAATCAATAGCAGGAAGAAAATAGCAAAATTCACAAATAGGTGACAATTAACACACTCCTGAGCAACCAATGGATCAAAAAGGAAATAAGAAAGTATCTTGAGACAAATGAAAATGGAAACCCAAAATACCCAAATTTATGGGTTGTAGCAGAAGTAGTTCTATGAGGACAGTTTATAGTGATGAATGCCTATATTAAGAAATAAGAAAGATCTCAAATAAACAACAAAACTTTACACCTCAAGGAACTAGAAAAAGAATAAGCTAACCCCAGAGTTAACAGAAGGAAGGAGATTAGAAAGATTAGAAAAGAAATAATGAAATAGAGAGTAGAAAAGCAATAGAAAAGATCAACAAAACTTAGAGACTTTTTTTTTAAAAGATTATTTATTTATTTATTTGACAGAGAGATCACAAGTAGGCAGAGAGGCAGGCAGAGAGAGACGGGGAAGCAGGCTCCCTGCTGAGCAGAGAGCCGGATGCGGGACTTCATTCCAGGACACTGAGATCACGACCCAAGCCGAAGGCAGTGGCTTAACCCACTGAGCCACCCAGGCTCCCCAAAACTTAGAGATTTAAAAAAAAAAAAGACTTTATTTATTTATTTATTCATTTGAGAGAGAGGGCAAGCCCATGTGTGAGGCCAGAGAAAGGGGAGGGGGAGGCAAAGGGAGAGGGGGGGGAAAGAATCTCAAGCAGACTCCCTGCTGAGGGCAAGCCCCATGTGAAGCTATATCTCATGACCTTTAGATCATGACCTGAGCTGAAACCAAGACTCAGACGTTTTACTTACTGAGCCATCCAGGTGCCCCAAGAATTGCTTTTTTTGGAAAGATAAACACAATTGACAAATTTATAGCTAGACTCACCAAGGAAAACAAAGAAAGGACTTGAGCAAATAAAATTATAAATGAAAGTAGAGACATTGCAATGGATACCACAGAAATATGAGGGATCATGGGACTATTGCGAGCAATTAAATACCAACAAATGGGATAACTTAGAAGAAATGGACAAATTCCTAGAAACTTACAACCTACCAAGACTGAGTCATGAAGATACAGAAAATCTAAACAGACCAATGACGAATAAAGAGATTGAATTAGTAATCAAATCCTTCCAACAAAGAAAAGCCCAGGACCAGATGGTGGGAGGAAGGGCAAGCGCAAGCAGTACCACGGAGGTTTTAACTAGTTCATTAAAGAAGCTAGTTCAGTTCTATTGCTACTTCTGGAGGCTCATGAGGATTACTATAGAATAAAATAACTTTAATTCCATGAGAAGATTTCAAGATGGGCCAAATTTGGGTTTTTTACAATCTTTTACTTCAAGGGGTGAGGATGGTATTTAATGGATAGTTTGGTGATGCAATCAGAAGTTCATACTCAAAGAGATAAAAATGGTACTTTTACTTCTCTTTCTTCTAATACTTAAGCTGCAATTAATAACTGAATCTAGATGATTACTGGGTCAGTACTAAAGTATTTTAGAGTGAACCCAATGATGGCTATTAACAAATTGAATGGAAAAGTTAGTGATTCAGTCAATTGAAGGAATGATTAATATTTTAGGGTGAAGAGGAAAAAAGTATTCATGAAAAATACGAAAATGCAGCATCTGATCTTTACTGAGGCTAAAAATATGTCTTTGAAACGGTGCCCTGTGCGCAATGACACTAACTTGGCAGTCTTCTGTAATGCGGTGTGCTCATGTCCTCTCTACACCATCACTTTGGCTGTTTTAGAATGATCTTTGTAGAACCTAAGCTACAGTAGAGGAAACCAAATTATTTGTGAACTTGTGGCATTCCCAGGCCTCTGTGAAACAACAGCTATGGTAATAGAAGTTGTACATTTTCCTCCTAATTATGGATTCTATCAGATTGTTACTTCTTAGACCCTACTTGAAAATTATAAATAGGAAGGATATGAAAATATAGGGTAGCTCTTCATTATTTCTGGTTGTGGGAATAAGTGAGAACATTTAAAAAAATTAACATATAATGTATTATTTGTTTCAGGGGTACAGGTCTGTGAATCATCAGGGTTACACAATTCACAGCACTCACCATAGCCCATACCCTCCCCAGTGTCCATCACCCAGCTACCCTACTCCCAGCCTGCCATCCCTCTCCCCTCCCCGCCCCAAGCAACCCTCAGTTTGTTTCCTGAGATTAAGAGTCTCTTACGGTTGTCTCCCTCCCGGGTCCCATCTTGTTATAAATGAAAACATTTAGGAAAAATTCTTATGCCCCCAGCTCTGATTCTTTCAAAAGGTGAGTCTTGGATTTCCAATGTGTAGACTTGTATTTTGTGCCCGGAATTGGGCTGAATGTTGCCCAAGCAATAATTTCAGTATGAGGTGAAGTGGCAACAGGCAGTGGGGCTCACTCATGGCAGAGAAAAGGGAGAAGAAGCAATGAATTGAGAGAGTGAGGGAAGAAGTGACAAAATTTGATGTTCTTTTTTTATTGGTGTAATTTATTAGAATTCCATAGTTTTACTTTTTTATGTTTTATTTTTTTATTAATTATGTTTTGTTAGTCACCATATAGTACTTCACTAGTTTTTGCTGTAGTGTTCCTTGATTCATTGGTTACTTTTTAAAAAAAGGTTTTATGTATTTATTTGGGAAGGAGAAAGAGAGAGAGAACAAATGGGGGAAGGGTTGGAGGGAGAGGGAGAAGCAGACTCCCCTCAGAGCCAGGAGCACAACTTGGGGCTTGGTCCTAGGACCCTGACCCTGGGCTGAAGGCAGATGCTTAGTTGACTGGGCCACCTGGGTGTCCCTATAATTCTACTTTTTTAATAGTTGATGTGGGTGTTATCAACAGTATACAGTTTAAAATGGGATTAATTGAAGTTATTAGCTCACAGCAATGCATCAATAAGTTAATTATTATAGAATTGGAAACACAATATTTTTTCCAAAGAATTGACACTGATATAGAAGCCTACCTAACAACACATAGGCAAATTCAGGGCAATATACTATTTTTGCTGCTTGATGCTACTAGTGACATGGTGGACAAAGTAGAGAAAGTGTTCTCAGCACCCAGGGTCAGAGGCATATGATGTTGGTATTTGAAGGTCCTGTGAGGCCATCTTCTTCTAGACCAGAGGATGGCAAAAGGACAGAGAGTAAATATTTTAAGGTTTTCAGGCCATTTGTTTAAGTTGCAACTCTGCACCTCTGTTCTGTTAGTGGGAGAGCAGTTAAAACAATTTGTAAATGAAGGGGCATGGCTATGTTCCAATAAAACCTCATTTACAAAAATAGTATTTGCATTTAGCCCATGGGTTGTAGTGTGCTGATCTTTGCTCTACATAAATTTCTTTATTTTGCAAGTGGGAAATTGAGTCAAATGAGTATATTTGAAGTATTTAGCATGGCAGCTATCCCTACAGTATCTTTTCCAGAAATAACAGCTATAAAAATATTACCAAAAATAATATCAATAGTAGCATGCCTTTCCTTTATGTTAAATCCATATACTCATTGCCCTCCAAGACTTTTTCTTTCAATTTGGAGGAACTTTTCTCTGCTAGGAGGGATTTGGAAACTTTTGCCTTTAAAAAGAAGATACTAAACTATTCTATGCTAAGTATAACCCTACTATTCAAAATGTAGTTCTGTCCTTCAGCTCACTATTTCATGTATAAATCCACAGGCTCTATCCTTGGAGTCCTAGCTAGGCTTCCGAGATCTCTGTTATTTTAGAATATGACATTTTCCCTTCCTTCCCCACTCCCTTACCTTCCTACCTTAAACCAGGTTAAAACATAGGCTCCGGAGTATAGTGTATCATTTTGAGAGACAATGAATGCTACCAAAGTGACTACAAAATTATAGGGCCATTTCTGACTCTCTCTCTTTGCAGTTAACGTAGTGAAATTGTATAGTTAATGTTCCTAAAGAGTGATGGAGATGAAAAGCAATATCTGAGTGCTAAGTGTTATTACTAAGAAAAGAAGGAGAATAACTCTTTTTATATGTGTCCTTAGCCACCCCATCCTAAACCTAATATAAGCACAGAATTTCATAACTTTAACAGTTCTTTTAATAATGTTCAATCAAATATGAAATTAGGAAAACGAGGCTCGCTGACTGCTCCCACTCTGCCTGAGCTGTCGTTTTAGGCAGAGTGTGGATAATATATCCTCGTTCCCATGAAGCTGACTGAGCCAGTGGTGTGAGAATTCCTTCAGTTCCATCTGAGCCAGGGGGATGAGTGGGGCACCGCTGAGGAGAAATGACTGGCAGTAAGTAAAATAGGTGTGAATGAGATAAAGCTTGGGTGGGAATCCATTGTACATTGCAGGCAAGTTTTAGATTGTAAGCATTGGGAACTTCCCAGAGGAAAAACAAGATCCTCTTTTTGAACCCCCTTGGTTTTCTCAGAAAGTCTGGCATTCTGAGTAGACCATAATCTTGGATTCTTGAGTGGTTTATGACCGTATTAATTTTAACACCTTGAACTTGTCGGGACTGAAGGCAACAAAGAAGTCAGCAGGTACAGTCTTCATTATGAGGGTCTGGGAGTGCTAAACTTATTTCAAGGTGAATTTTTCACCTAGGTACAACAGGCTGCTCATGTCTCATTTTTATGCCCATATAGAAAGAGGTGTTTTTTTCCAGCTGAATGTACAGAGCAGACCTACAGTCATTTAAATTATGCACAACAGACTGAGGTCTGCTTTGCTGATCATAATCACAACACCCACTTCGTTCTTTTATGATTTAAATGTATCCTTTTGAGTCCCCCTCTGAAGACTGATTTTCTGTGTTGAGTCCTGCCAATGTGTAGCTTCAGGGAATGTGGCTGGAGTCATTGGAGACATGGTGTGAGGAACGTGAAGATATTTAATGGGAAAGGCAGAGTAAATTGAGATAGTCAAGGTTAGATATCAAGTTTAAATACTGGTAACTCAGGACTTATGAGTAAATACTTGTGACTTAGGACTTAGGATTTTCTTTTTTGGTAGCCATCCAAAACTAGTAGCCATATATTGATGATGTTGGAGATGCCACGCATTTTTTGGTCAACTATTTATTGAGTGCCTGCTATGTGCAAGGCTTCATTCTATGGTACAGCAAATATGGTGGCTAGAGTAGATTTTGGAAACCCAAATATGTAAAATGGACTATTTTTCTTATATGTGTATTTTTTTAAAATTTAAATACAATTTGCCAACATAGTGTATGTCATTTTTTTTCTGATGTAGTGTTCAGTGATTCATCAGTTGCGTATAACCCCCAGTGCTCATCATCACATGCCCTCCTTAAAGCCCATCACCCAACCATCCCACCCTCTCACCCACCTCCCCTTCTGCAACCCTCAGTTTGTTTCCCAGTGTCAAGAGTCTCTCATGGTTTGTCTCCCTCTCTGATTTCTTCCCATTCAGTTTTCCTTCCCTTCCCCAGTGATCCTCTGTGCTATCTCTTATATACCACATATGAGTGAAATCATATGATAATTGTCTTTCTTTGATTGACTTATTTCACTTAGCATAGTACCCTCCAGTTCCATCCACATCAATGTAAATCATAGGTATTCATCTTTCTGATGGCTGAGTAGTATTCCATTGTATATATAAACCACATCTTCTTTATCTATTCATCCATTGAAGGACATCTTGTCTCCTTCCACAGTTTAGCTATTGTGGACATTGCTGCTATTAACACTAGGGTGCGGGTGCCACTTATTTTCACTACATCTGTATCTTTGGGGTAAATACCCAAATTTTAAATACCCCAAAATATTTGGGGTAAATACCCGATTGCCAGGTCATAGGGTAGCTCTAGTTTTAACTTCTTGAGGAAACTCCACACTGTTTCCTAGAGTGACTGTGCCAGCTTGCATTCCTACCAACAGTGTAAGAGGGTTCCCCTTTCTCCACATCCTTGCCTATATTTGTTGTTTTCTGTCTTGCTAATTTTTGCCATAAAATGGACTTTTATCAAGGTGCTAATAAGAGAGAAAGTGTCTATGTTACACTGCCATAGAATTCTTGTTTACTTTATGAAAGAATCTCAGTCCTATGATTTCTTGTCTGTGGCTTTCAGAACACCCTGGACAGTGAGTTGTTGCAAGAAGTCCACAAATCCACATGTTCACCAAGAATAAGTAACAAACATAAATGTATTTATACATATGTGTTTACACATGAATGCATGGCTGTTTTAAACACATTAGATAATATTATGATTAAATTAAAAAGCACTCATTGAAAACTGTTATGGAATTATGTTGTTTTTTAGCATGTCTTTTCAATTAATTGTTTCATTATCTATATATTGCCATCACATATATTTGCATGACACTTTTATAGTGAAATGCATCCTAATACTTTTTTATTATTTAAATATTATAAAGTGATTTATAAATAGGAATAAATTATTATATATTTACCCACATTTCCAATGCTTTCCATTCCCTTGTGTAGTTCATGATATCCATTTGACAGATTTTTCTTTTGCCTAATGGACTTCATTTCACATTTCTTATAATGTATGACTGCTGGTAATGAATTCTTTCAGCTTTTTTTTTTTTCATCCAATAAAATCTTTATTTTGTCTTGTTTTCAAAAGATATCTTCATTGGGTATGGAAGTCAAGATTGGCTTTTCTTCTTTCAGTGCTTGAAAGATGTTGCTTTACCTGTGTTCTAGTTTTCTGTTGTTGGTTCACAGGCCTCTCTGGAGCTTCCTGGTTTTAATCTGAAACTGGCCCCCATACATGAAGGCCTAGAGAGGAAATAAAAAGGCATGTCACTGCAGGGTGGTAGGTGGAAGTTTTAACACACAAAGGGGACTTACAAATAAGGCTTGTCTTGGGAAGCAGCAAGGTGAGTAGATCCTGGGGCTTACTTGCCAAATCTTAAATGTTTATATAGAAGTCTTAATTGGGTTCAATGACATACACCATCTAGATGATCTCAGCACCACATCACTATCTCATGGCTGTCCTTGGGGCAAACTCTGGGAGCAGGGAAGGCATATGGAACCCACATTCCAAGGACAGGGAAGAGGTGAGGAGCCTCCAACTATTGGGATCCTCCTCAAGGGTCAACCAGTTGTCATGTCATGACTTCCCCCAAGATCTGTCAACCACCATTTTAATTTTTCTTCCTTTGCACTTCATGTGTTTTTTGTTCTCTGGGCTTTTAAGATTTTCTCCTTATCATTGGTTTTAGACAGTTTGATTATAATATGCCCATTGTTCTTGTTTGGGGTTCATTGAAATTGTTAGATCTGTGGGTTTATTGTTTTCATCAAATTTGGGAAATTTTTGGTTGTTTTTCTTTAAGTAACTTTTTCTTCTTTCTTCTAGAATTCCAATTACATGTACATTACACTGCTTAAAGTTATCTCAGGGTTCACAGATGCTCTGTTTATTTATTTCTCCCAGTATGATGCGTGTGCTTCATTTGGAATAATTTCTATTGCTAAGTCTTTAAGTTCATGAATATTTTCTTCTGCAGTGTATAATCTACTTGCAAAATGACATATAGCCATCCCTCTTCTAACTCAGTGCAACTGTCTTCCATTTCCCCTGTGCTAAGGCAACTACTGTTACCAGTTTATTGGGTATTTTTTCAGTGATGACATATATATTTAAAAAGATATAGATATTTCTCACCTACTCCCATAGTAACATACTACATATGTGTACGTAGCTTTCATCTTTATAGGGTACTTAAAGATACCACATAGAGATGCTCATTCTTTTTAAATGAATGTATAGTAGTTCTTTTGTGGACATGTCATAATTTATTTACATTCCAGGTTTTAGGTTACTCCCTGTTTGTTTTGTTTTTGTTTGTCTTTAGGAGAGAGAACTGTTTCAAAGTCCATATGTGAGGTGAACTTTTAGGCTCATTAGTAGCAGAAACCTCAGTTTCTAGTTCGTTTTCTACCATGAGTTCAAAGGGGGCTACCATATGTCTGCTCTCATCAGATTATTTCATGGTTCATTTTTCTCTTGGTATCATAAAGTGGAGCATGTCTTAGGCTGGAACAAAAGGTGGGCAGGCATATGGTAGGCAACTCTGGAAGCTGGGAAGCACGGATTACTCCTTTCTTATAGCAATGAGAATCTTACTGCTCTCCCTAAGCAGGTGTGTGGAACTCTGCCAGTTCTAGCTTCATTCCTCTCAACATTCTCATAATTCACTGGGAGACTGATGTATTTCACCATGAGAGAGGTAAGATAATGCTCAGTGTGGTGGCTCTGGAGAGAATGAAGGCAAATACCAGAGAGAATCAGAGATGTGTGAAAGAGAGAAGGGAGGTGTGTTTGGATGTCATTGAACCCCCAGTTCTCGTCACTGACATTCTTGGAGCTGTTCTGTCATGTTGCTCTTTCTTTAATTCTTGAGTTATTCAGCATTTAAGTTAGTTTAATTCATTTTTATCTCATTTTATTTCTGAGGATGATTTCAGCAGTAAGGAACCCATCTATTATGGTCTGAATTGTGTCCTTACAAATTAATATGTTGAAGTTTTAACCCTCATTACCTTGGAATATGACTCTATTTGGAGTTCGTCTTTGAAGAGCTAAGTTAAATTGGAGTTGTTAAGGTGTGCCCTAATCCAACCTAACTGGAGTCCTTGTAAGAAGAGGAAATTGGGCATATAGAGAGACACCAGGGATGAGTGTGCATAGGGGAAAGGTGATGTGAGGATGTAACAAGAAGGTGGCCATCTGTAAGCAAGTGAGAAAGGTCTCAGAAGAAACTAACCCTGCCAACATCTGGATCTTGGACTTCTAGCCTTCAGAACTATGAGAAAATAAATTTCTGTTGTTTAAGACACCCTGTCTATGGTATTTTGTTATGGCTGCCCAAACAGGCTAATACACCATTTCAAAAGGGCTTAAACACTAAATAAATTAATTAGCTTACATAACCAGCAGCCTAGAGATGAGACTGCTCCGGGGTTGGTTAATTTAACCACTCGGTGTTGCCATTCAACGAGACAGGTTTTTCTATCTTTTTACTTTGCCATTTGTTCCAGTTACTTTTGCTACCAAAGCAAGCTTACTTCAAAAGGTAATGGTGTATAAATCCATTTTATTATACTCATGGATTCTGTGAGTTGGGACTTTTAATAAGGCATAGCAGGAATGATTTATTTCTGTTTCATGATTCTGGGTCCTTAGCAGGGTCTCTTGAAAGGCTGATGGTGACTTAAACAATGAAAGGTGACTCTCACAGCTGGGAATTGGAACAGTAAGAGTTGTAAACTCCATTTATGAGCTGGCTTTTTCACTCACATGTCTGGAATCTTGAGACGCTGGAGGACACCTTCACTGAGACTATCAGTCAGAAAATGTACACTTGGCTTCTTTACCTCAGAGTAGCCAGACATCTTATATGGTGGATGGCTTTCCTTGGAATGAGCATGCCAAGAGGGTATTCCAAGAGAAACAGGCAGAAGTTGTATGGCCTTTTATGACCTGGTGTTACTTCTGTCATGTTCTATTGATTGAAGTATTCAAAAGCCCTCCCAAATTCCAGAAGAGAGGATGGAGATACCATCTCTTCTGAGAGGAGTGTCAAAGAATTTTCAGCCATTTAAAAAAAAAACCAAAAAACCTTCCACCTCACAATCAGCATGTGAGCCAGTTCCCCTGGCAGCTCTTAAGAGGACAGCAGCAGCTCTAAGCATCACGATCTCATGCATCAACCTCTAGAGGTAGAGAAAAAAGCATTTCTCAGCAGCTTCATCAACAGGCTTCTCTTCATGTGTCTCATGGCCAGAATTGGGTCAGATGTCCCTTCCCAGGTCAGTCATTGCCAAAAAGGATGTAATTAACTGTGATCAGCTCAGCCAAATCGTGTCTACCCTTCTTGGGCTAAAGATGAGATGACTTTTCTTGAGCATCAGGTTTTATGGATATAGCAAATATTCCTCCTCAGCCTGGGGCTCTGCCACCACAGAAGGACCTCAAGAGAGAATAGATTTGGAGGGGCGACTGATAGTGTCTGTGTAAACTTCTGGTAAGGAGAGTCTGGCTCAATCAGGAAGCCCAGAAGAAAGAAAATAAAGATGACTTTCATCATTTCCATAGCCTAAGACCCTGAAAAAGCCTGCTCTTTGAAATCTTTATTACTCTTACCTGCTCTCCCATTTTCGCAGTCTTGTATTTGGTCTTTCTCTCCCCTTACCACTCCACAGAGATCCATTACAATTTTTGGTACCAAGAACAAATGACTCTGTTCTTGGGAAGCCAGATGATGGGATAAATAGCATGTTCTTAAAGCAAATGTGACAGTTACAATAGGGATTCAGCCCCCAGATGGGATCATGAGAACCCAGTGTGACAGCTACAATGCATCCCTGATTCCCCATAATAAGCATAACAGCCTCTGAGAATCTCTCAACACAGACTAGGTTATAAATGATTGATTAATAAGTGGGTGAGTGCTGTACAGATCTCCACATGCCACTGTTAAGTTCTGCTAGGAGCCATAATATCCCATCTAACATGCTCTTATCACTGAGCTCATGGAGGGAGGCCTGCTCTTTATGGAACAAGGTCAGGGTCTGTGATGTTCTCCACAGCTCACATTGATAAAGTCACACAGGAAAATGGGATTTTCCACCCTGGGTCTGTGAAATGAAAGTTTGTGTGTGTGTGTGTGTGTGTGTGTGTGTGTGTGTGTGTGTCTGTATGTGTCTGCCTCTGTGTTTGTATTTGTATGTGTCTGTGTGTGGGTTGCTGTGTAGGTATATGTCCCTGTGTGTGTCTCTTTGTGTGTCTGTGTGTGTGCCTCTATGTGTGTGCATCTCTTTATGTCTCTCTGTGTGTCTTTCTGAGGCTGTGCCTCTGTATATCTCTTTGCATGTCTCTTTCTCTTAGCATGTGTGTATGTCTCTTTCTATGTGGCAATCTCTTTCTGTGTGTAGGTATATCCTGGCTGCCTGAGTGTAGGTATGCACATGCTCATGTGTATGGTATCTCTTTCTGTGTGCATGTAGGTATCCTGGTCTGCATGAGTAGGTATGAATATGTAGGCATGCTTGTGTGTGGGGATGTGTGTGTAAGCTCCAGTGGGGCTAAGGGAGGGAACATTACTTCTTCTTTTTTTTAAGTTAGTATCTTTTATTTTTTAAAAAAATTTTAAAGATTTTATTTATTTATTTGACAGAGAGAGAGATCACAAGCAGGCAGAGAGGCAGGCAGAGAGAGAGGGGGGAAGCAGGCTCCCAGCTGAGCAGAGAGCCCAATGCAGGGCTTGATCCCAGGACCCTGAGATCACGACCCAAGCCGAAGGCAGAGGCTTAACCCACTGAGCCACCCAGGTGCCCTGGGAACATTACTTGTTGAAGCTAAGGTGCTGTCACCCTGGGAGATGTAGAGGAACATGAGGCAGTGTGGTGTTGTGAAAAGGGTGTGGAGTGGCAGCTAGGCAACCTGGACCTTCAACCCAGTTTTTTTCTCTCACCCACTGGGTGATTTTCTTTGATTCATTTCAACTCTCTGGGCCTTAGTTCTCTTGGAGATAATACACTGCTTAACCTAGCTCACAGGGATTTTCTGAAAATGAAATAGTAATGTAATTTAGAATGCTTTCGAAAAAGTTAAAAGCACAATAAAAAGAAATGCATTAATGGTTTAACATTTGACTTGATTCAGAGAAGACCTCTGTGTTCAAGATGGGCATGGAAAGGGTACTTTGATTCAAATCTAAATCTTTGGTTGATAGATCATAGGACTCGAGCCAAATGTGCAGCTACACTGGAAGAAAGGAGAAAATCTGCTTAATTTAAGAAGAGCATTGTGTTCTACATGAGCAAAGGCAAAGATGGCTCATTGCGGATGCTGGTCCTGATCAGTTAATCGTGGCTGCCTGGAACATGATATAGATGAGCTTTCAGAAGTCACATCCTGGTAGGAGTGAAGAGAGAACTAGTGGTTCCTGAGGAAGCGGGACATGTAGCATGCTGACCACGGAGCTTAACACCCCTTCCAGTGCTGGGAGGAATCTGTATCAGACTTGGAGCCTGACACAGGCTGGTGTCTTAGGTTTGCTGAATGTAAAATCTCTGTAAGTTTTGAGGTTAGTTAGCTTCATTTCTCTCATGCCACCTTGGTGCCCCTTCCTAGTTGGATTTGATGAAAATTTAATTTATTTCTGTTATACGAAAGCGTGAGTAACTTTACCTTAATTCATGTATAGATTTATGTGAAAATGGTGTAAAGTCAGGGCCTTACTGGAATTGGGGAGAAAGAGGTGGTTTAAGTTGTCACCATGCGAAACATCTTCTATACTCTGCCACTTTAATGTCACCTCTCTCTGGCTGGTTTTTGTCACAGTTAAAAAAAAATTCTCTGATTTTTCACTTGTTCCCCCCAGGGTCCAACTGAGCTCTTAAGAAGGCTAGAGACAAATGACACTGGAGAAGCCCCTAACACTTCTGTTTCTGTGCCCTGTCCGTTAAATATTTCCTTACCTTCCCATTCCTTACTCTGTGAAGTTTCATAGGTCTTCCCATGATAGCTTCATGACTCAGCATGGGTTGTAGAGACTTAATTTTCTTTCCTAATGTTCCTTCACCTAGCCCTTCTGACTCAAGTGTATAAATTCCTTCTCCCTTTTTCTGAATGAATAATTGCTGTTATTTTGTATCGGTGAGCATGCATGAGTGTGTGTGTGTGTTGACCTCAGCTATCAGTTGCCTCTGCTATTGATTCCTCACAAAAGTCAATAAGGAGAAAAATGTTGCTTAAGTAGGCTTCATGCATCTTTTTTCAATTTTGGGGAATTAGAGGCAGAAACGTGGGCTGATGATGGTATGATTAGGAAGTTGGACAGGATTTTTTAATAGAGCGATTGATTTTATTCAGTATTTTATGCCTGGGTACTTCTCTGGGCACTAGAGATATGATGAGAACATGGACAAATCTGATCCCTTTTCTTGTTTGATTGGAGAGAGGTACAACTGAACACACAGCTGTAAATGGGTATGGCATTGGGCTTTGAGCATGCACAGCAGGGGACATATAAAATAGCTAAGCCTGGGGGCATGGGAGATGGGCAAGGATGGCCTCTAGAGAAGACTCATGTTTAAGCTAAAGCTGAAGCAATGAGAAAGGCATTGATAATGCAAAAAGAGGGTAGGACAGAAGGGCAGAAACAGCACATGCAAAGCACTGGATCATGGAGAGAGTTGACACATGCAAGGAATAGGGACATGTTCGGAGAGTCTTGAAGGTGAGGTGTGATAGAGGGGAAATCTGTTTGTAGAGGTCATATGACCTTGAAGGATTCCCTAAAGACTTTAGATCCAGGTGCTTATGAATCACCTGGAGATCCTGTTAAAATGCAGATTTAGACTCAGAAGTTCTGGGGTGAAACCTGCATTTCTAACAGGCTCTCACGGAAAAGAGTGCTGCTGGTCCATGACCCCACTTAGAGTAGCAAGGCTTCTGACACTACCCAAAAGACCATGGCAAAATCATGGAAAAGTTTTAGCTGGCATAATGAAATGGCCTACTTGGGTGGTAGGAATATCCTATTTCCAGCAGTGTGATGAATGGAAAATGGAAATCAGTGAAGTGGTGGAGATGGTAGGAAGGCATGTGAGCAGTCACGTGAGACTTGTCAGGTAAGCTAGTGCCAGTGGGCAAGCGGGCATTGCTTGTGACTCTGTAACCCTGCTTGTAACCTTGTGCTTGTAACCCTGCCCTACTCAGCTGCCTGCGGTAATAATGCTGCCCATCTCTGCCTCCTCCATTGGACAGTGGCTCCTTCGTGGTGGGGTTTAGGCAGTGTAGGGCACGGCAGACAGCATAGCACTTAATGACATAAGCTTTGGGGTCAGTTGAGTCTAGATTCAAGTCTTAACTCCATTACTTCCTAGTTGCTTACCCTCTCAGAGACTCCAATGCCACATCCACCACAGGTAGAGAATAATACCCGCCACGTTGTTAAGAGGATAAAATGAGATAATGTAGATAAAGTGCTTAGCCCTATGCCTGACACTCACTGATTCAAAAAATACACAGTGAGCACTTACTCCTGCATGTTGGGCTTTGGGGATTCAGCAATGAACAAAGTAGATTTGGTCCCTGCCCTCTTGGAACACTTGATAAATTGTAGTAGTGACTGCTTATTATTCTCAGCAATAACTCTCTGCTGTTAGTCTATTTGTTTTGAGCATAGACATTGAACATGAAGCCCCAGCAGCGATTTGTCTGGACAGTAAGCCCTCAACACCTTCTAGAACAAGTTGTAGAGATGGACACTCTACTCCATACATTCAATTTAGTTGATCTTTCAAGCCCTGGCAGCACTCTCAGCTTAATCACCCACAACACTGAAGCAAGGATACTTGAAGTCTAACATCACTTTCCAGCTCAGTAATCTATATGTGACTAATCCTGCAACATTCCATTTAACAGGTTTCAAAGGCCTGGGAGGGTGTATGCATGGCTCATCCTTAGCCAGTGGCTAGGTATGATCCCAAATATCCATGTGAAATAATTTCTTGGGTTTCGAGGCTGTAGATTTTCAAATGAGGAACTGAACTGCTGAACCCGTTGAGGGGGAAGACAAAAGATGAATGAAGTGAAGGTGGCAATGGAAGGAAAAATGACTGGTAGTCTTTGGCATGGAGGATGTGACCCGAGCTACAGAAGGCTTTGGTGAGCTCCATAGCCTGTCACAGGTCCAGCTACAAAGGATCCTGGTTATAAAGACTTTGGTTACTAAGGAAATGGGAATTTAATGGAAGTTGTGGGAACTGAATCTCATAGTGAGAAACTGAGCAATTCTCAGGTTATAAGACAGGTCGTTGGAACAGCTTTGGGAAAGGGCAGGAAAAAAACAGGACTCAGGAAGACTGGGCAGTGGGAACAACTTCACTGCTTTGTGGCGGTAGGGGCTGGCTTGTCTACTGGCTGATTGAGCATCAACTCTTCTTTCTCTGCAGGGAGGGAAGGACTCAAAAGTCCAGATGTTGTTCCAGCCTCAGAGTCCCAGAAGAAGATCCAAATGGTTGGGTACAGGACATAGGGTCTGCTTTTTGGCAGTTTTGAAAGCGGAGAGAAGAAGGTTCTGGTGACTTGAGCTTCTGTATTGGGAGGTGAGCACCTGGAATTACCCTCCCTCCATTATCCACAGTGGTGTGGTGGTGAATCCCCAAAAGGAAACTGGAGCATTATTAAGATGGGGAGAAAGGATGTAGGCACTTCAAGCATGTAAAATGACAAGGTTGATTATTTATTAGTGAAGAGCCAACTTTATGCTACTTTTTTCCCCTTTGAGGTTTGTTTAAATATACTTAGCCTTTCTGGGATCTCCCAGGCAGCAGCTCCATCATCTGTGTTCCTGTCATGCTTAATTTCTCTTCGTTAGCTCTTTCACATTGCATTGCAGCTATCTGTTTATGAGGCCATTTCTGAAACAGTCCAAGAGTTCTCCAGGACAAGGACTGACCTGATACTTGTCTGCATTCTTAGGCCTGGCAAAGTGCTTAACACATAGAAAACATTTGATGAATTACAGTTCACTGAAATAAGTTCATGTGGGTATCTTACTGGGAATACAATCATAATTAACTAGGAATTTTTAGGGGTACATTTTTGGGTGGAAAATATTTAAATATCATTTTGTAGATTGTACGCATTTAAAACCCACTCCACAAGGGTGTGCAGCTTTGAAAGTTCAGGGCCACAGAGAGTAAAGCACTGGGACTTGTAAACTCTGTGTATGTCAGCTTTTACTCACTCAATGATGGAAGAATATTTTCTTCTATGAAAACCTTCTTCACATAGAAAAGTTCTCTGCCTTGTTTAGTCTCGGTCAAATATTTTCTCATTAATCTGGAGACACATTATCCTGCTCCCCAGGGTATCTTGTACTTTTGCAAATGTTGCAGTCTTTGCTGGGGTCCAGCTCCATGCTTCGAAGAAGAAGCTTGAATTGTTTGGGGGGCATCTGCAGACCTGGTAAATTTAGCTGCAGTGGCCAAGTACAAGTGAGTTATTTCAGAGTTGACTTTTACTCCTAGATAGATCATCTCATTTATAGGTGCAGAAATTTCAGATTCTGGATTTTATCATAAAGTTAGAGTCTCCTATCCCTTCCCCTCCCCTTCAGTGATATGACTGGCAAAGGAGTGTGGAGAATGGAGACCTTTGTGATCCTCAACTTCTGCCTCCTTGTTCTAGGCAGAATAGGCAATGAAAACTGACTGACTGTTCCAAGCAGAAAGTGTTGAAAGAGCACAGGGCAACCCCCATGATGGCCTGAAAGCCTGCAGAACTAGGGAGCCAGGACCAAGGCCAGAACTAAACTGGTGAGGTCCCCATGGCTGTGCCCCTGACCATGGACACCACAGACCATAAGGTTACGACCAGTACACTGATGCCACTCACAGTATTTTTTGCTGCCACTTGCCTTCAGGATGGATTCTTCAGTCTCTGCTTTTCTCCATCTGTAGCTGCTATTTCACAGTCCTGGGTGGGACTGTCTGGACAGATGGGCCTCAGCCATATCTTATACCCTCCCTAACTTCAAGGAAGGCTGGGAAGACAAGCATCATCACATTTTCAGGCTCTGCCTCTTAACAAGATGCTTACGGTAGGGGGAATTCCTCAAACAAGGAAAAGAATTTCATCTGCTGGGTCACCAAAATACAAATGCTTATGACACTGTCATTTTAAGCCATTTTGCTAATAACACACAAAAAATAATCTCCTTGATGTTTTAGATCCTGCTATTTTGTTGGATCAACACAACCATGTGGATGCATGGAGGACCTTGATGGAATCCACTCTCTCTATCATGTCTGTGAGCATCTGAATGAAATGTCCTTGGCTCTGAGACAAGGTGATATAGAATTTAGGCAAAAGGTTTTAATCCAGGTTTTGTCACTTACTAGACTTGGAAGACAGAATTTAATCTCTCTCAGCCTCAGTGTCCTCATTTGTAAAATGGATATTACCTTATCATATGCCTCATATTTTGGGTTCTTATGAGATTCCATCCCTAAATCTATTGGGAGAGTACTAAGCATGTAATAGTCCTTAATAAGTAGTAGCTATCATGGCCAACTTAGAGAAACTTGAGTTTGAGGACTGGCCAGAAGAGTCAAAATGCAAGATCTGCATGTCCAGAATGTGCCAGATGCATGCCTTCAAGGCTAATCTGGGGGAAGGAGGTCATAATGAAAGTTGAGTGGGTGACCTCCATTGAACCAATGATGAGCCAATTCCTAAATGCACCTGGCCATAGGTGCCTGAGAATACAATCTGCTTTCAAAGTACAATCAGATAGGAAAAGACCCAGGGATCTTCAGTTGTAGACCTACCATGAGGCCCCATCTGCTCAGTTAAGGAAGAGATTAGAGATTAGGCAGTACAGGGAAAGTGTTTATTTCCAGTTTACAGACTTTTTGCAGGGGAACTTCTTTGCAGAACTCAAAAGGCGGATGTTCTCAGGTATAGATGATCTCAACAACCTTTATTTAGGTTGGAATTCTGGGAAAGTCATCAATCTTTGGATCCATGCATATTTCTATTTTTGTTCCAGTTATCCAGCAAATAATAAAGAGTTTAATTTCTGCTAAGGGCTAATTTAAGAAACATCTCTTTTAAAAGCTATTTATTGGGTGAAAATATGAAAGACACAGTCAGTGTATCTAATAGGAAATGCTCTGTTGGTGTTAGATGACTCACTTCTTCAGGTATGCTGTCAGTTTTTTTTTTATTATTTAACATTTTTCTTTCTAAATTAGGAATGAGAATGAATCACCCTGGAGGGAAGGAAGGATTCTATGAGATGCACCTACATTTGTTTCCCCATAACTGAGGATCATTTGAGTTTATATAAGATGTTATTTCAAAGTTAGCACATCACCTCTAAAGGTGCTGGGCTTAAAGCTGGGTTGATTGTAAAATGCACCATTTAGATGTTTCCTTGGAGGGATTAAAGGCAGAATATGTACATACTGGTCACCCAGGGAGAGGTTGATATAGTCATTTACCTTTTTAATGGAAGCAGGGAATGTAATTAACAACCATTTGCATGTAACAGTAGAATATTTCATGGTGGTGACAATGATTCATCCCTCTTTCCTACAGCAACTAGAGGAAAATTAAACCCAGGTCTTATGACTTTCAGGCAAGGATAGAATATGCGATTCACAATTCATCCCATCTACTGTCCCACTAGCTCACCTTCCTGTGTTCTTCTAATAACCATCCTCCTGTTTCAAGCAGCAGTTTTCGCTCTGTATTGCTTTTCACCAGGGGCTCCCTAATTTACAGAGGGAACTTGGTTATTGTACTGAAGGCAAATAGGTTTCAACTCTCGGGTTTCAATTTGACATTGATTGGTAGTGGCTTCTGAATCAAGCTTCCTCTAGGCAAGGCTTGGAGGCAGAGTGGGAGGGGAAGGAAGGCAGTGGTTGATTAGTAATGCCTGCCATGGTTTAGAGGGGGTAGAGTGTCATTCATTTTGCCATCCTCAACCAGGTGAAGACCGCAAGATTAGGAATTGGGTCTTGTGTTGGCTTAGCCATAATGTACTATGAGAGTTGGGACAAACCCCAGTGTTAAGGTTTTCTTTAAATGCCACTTTGGTGGAAGGGAGATAAATAGTCTATCATACAAAGTTCACAAGTCTGTCACAAGATCAAAGAAGATTTAGAAGAATAGAACTCTCTATACTATATTGTTACATTCCCATTCTGCAGGATATATAGAGCTATGTAAATTAGATTCTGAGCTTACTGTAAATATATTTATCTATTCATCTTACAAGTGTGGAAGGAATAAGGAAAGGAGAGTTTGGAGTCCTTGAATGGAAGTGGAGAGCTGTAAAAGGTTAGAAATGGAAGGGCCTTAGATATTATCTAGAAAAGCAGTTTCAAACTTCTTTAAAATCTGAGGAACTCCCTTTTCCACAATCCTTTATGGTATATGATACAATAAACCAATAAGTGGTGATATTCTATTTGAAGCTCCTTATTTCTCACGAGGCTTCCCAGATCCTTGGTGTGGAGTGAGTGCTATCAAATATGTCTGAATTCAATCAGGTGCCCCACGTATCTTCAGAATGCTGTAGTTAAAAATTTCCCAGCCATATCAATGGTGTCTTGGGCCTTGACCTCTAGTGTATATGTGACCAAATTCCCCTCATTGAGGCAAGAAACAGAGGTACTTGTTTGACTGAGATCCAAATGACAGAATGCCTGGTGTGGGGGAAAAAAGTTTACGTGTGAGAGGAAGCCACTCATAATTGTACTATAAACACAAGGGCATAAAAATCAGCTGTTCCATTTGTAAAAAGCCTTGAGTGGATTGAGTTGTTCTTAGCACACCTTATTCCTTAACACCATCCATTCATCCATCCAACAAATATTTATTGAGCATCTACTGTGTCAGGCATTCTACATGGGGGATATAATTCTGGGCAAAACTAATGAGGTCTTTGTTTTCATGGAACATATATTTTGTTGGGAGACTGAATAAACAAAGATAAAAACATAATTTCAGACAGTGATATGTGTGATGAAAATAGTGTTTTCATACAAAGGAACTGAGGGTAGGGCTTATAGATAACCAGTGCTCCGTACTTGTTAAATGAATCAATAAAGGCTTTTTATTGGTCACCAGTGGCCTTAGACCACAGGTTGGCGGCAGATACTCTTAAGGATATAAAGAATAGAACCAGATCAATTGTGATCTTAGCTTTCCCATGAGGCACAAGAGAAACTTCATTTGCCTGATTGAATGGGAGTTTGGCTCAGAGGATCGTGGCTAGAGCTTTATTATTTCCTTCTGTTTCTGAGCTCCTTGGCAATGTTTCTGCACCTACAGCAATGTCATAAAAGCTCCTCAGTCTTCATGGTAACGGAGCTTGGAGGAGTTGCCTCAGGAATTTATGGCTGCTGGAGAAGGGGCACTGGAATAGCCAACTTATAACAAAATAACTTTAATAAATTTTGTTGACTGAGGAAAGGCAAAACATTTTACAGATCTAGAAAACAAATCAGAATGGGGAAGGACTCGGAGCTGGGAGAAGGTGGTTATGGAGAGAACTCAAATTTGACAAGAAGGGAGGGGCGAGAAGCAATCAGACAAACAGAGAAGCTCAAGGAGCCAGAGGATGCCAAGCTGGGTTCATATGGACTGTGACTTCCCACCCCTCATATGGGAATGAAAGTGGGAATAAAAGACTTGTGTGAAATCTGTTTCAGAAACACAGAGTTCGCCAAAAGAACCATCAACCTGACCCAAAAAAGAGATGCCTTAGATTTGAGGCATTTCTCATTTGTCCTCTTTGAAAAATCAACTGGTAGGATCATCAGAGACAATGTCACAGAGTCGTGAGGTATCTGTCCTATGCCTGGTGCCTGCCCGTCCATCCTTTTCTTCCCGGACTTGGTGTATCTCTGCAGGTCCAGGCCTTCAGCTGAGAAGGAAGACAGGACATAAACACCTTTTTCCTCTTCCTGTCAGCCTGGCCACCCACAAGGCCCCCTCACCTCTGGCACGTCCCTGCTGTCGTACGGTCAGGGAAGCTGGGGGAGGCTTTGGGACTTGTGTGTTCAGCTGTGTCTGGCCTGACAGGTGAGGCAAACCAGAGGGTCAGTGTGAGGCACCTGACAGGTGGAAAAAGGAGCAGTTATTCTGGCTTTCCTTTACCCTTCAAATGTGGTCAAATGTCATTATGTCTCACCCTAACACTGTGAAACTCCAGAACATTCTGAAGCCCCAGGACCCTGTGAGATATGAAAGTGTTTGGATTCACCAGACTCTTTTGCATCTCCTTGTTTAGCGGCCTCCCGTATGCTGCTGTGTTCGCGTGCGCGTCCTTGCTGGTATTTCTCGCCACATCGCTTGTCGTACCTCCTTGGATATCCCTGTGAGACCCACCCTCCTAGGTCAGAGTCTCTCCTTGGCTGCCTTCTACTCGTCCCTGGGGACCCGCAACCAGATTTCTGCTTCTCCAACTGTTTTCCCACCCTAGCACATACCCCACATAGTTCGTTTAAACTTCTGTGTTCTCCTCTCTCTTGAAGGCTTGTGGAAGCAGAGTGTCGTGTCTTGCTCCCCATCAGGCCTGCAGAGCCCGGCCCAGTGCTTGGCTTTCGCTCACTTGCTCAGTGAGTGCATCAGTGGCCTGCCCATTCCGTGGCCGGCCATGTTGTTTCACTTCCTTATCTGTGAAATCAAGCTCTTTCTTTATTCATATCACGGAATTTCCTTGAGGGCTAAATAAAGTGATGAACCTTCTTTTAAAGGGTACAAAAGGTTGTGTGAAGCTGTAAGGTTGTGTTAAATGTTCTGTGTGATGCCAAGTGGAAAGATGATGTCTGAGGCGCCCCTTTTGTTTGTTGTCCGTTCCTGCTCTTCAGACACAACTATGTCAGCGTCTAATCAGTGCTGTCTTTTCAGAGGAAGATTGACGGAGACAAGCTCTCCTCTCTGCTCCTGTCAGGGTAATGGGCACCTACTGAGGTGCTTGTCTTAATTTACTAATAGTGGGCATTTGCCTCCTGCAAACTTATTGTTTTGATTTATTCAGCAGGCTTGCCATGATGAAAGTGTCCTCTTTGTTGTTAAGATAAAGACCGACCTTTTCTTTCCTGAGGTGAATGACTGATAAAAGATAATTTTTTTCTTTTCTTTCTTTCTTTTTTTTTTTTTAACCACCCAGTCAGGTTAATTGGATGGTTTCTATCCAGAGACCATCACGTTCTGATTTCATATCAAGCTCTCTTTGTAGAAGGCTCAGTGCCACTGAGATTAAATCCGGGACTAACCCATGGGCACAAGGGACAGGAGATAGATGCTTCACAGCCACTCATTATAAAGTAGAGCTGTTTCACAGAGGGGCCTGGAGTGGGATGGGGTGTCGCTGGAGGTGGGGTGTGTTTTATGCTAGGGCTGTTCACACAGTGGTTGGATGGTCACTGAGCTAAGTGCTGGGAAGAACCTGCCCCACCTCCTGGAGATGTGAGTTCTAGTCTTGTTTTGATGAAAACAACAACAACAACAGCAGCAGCAGCAGCAAAGTAGCAGTTAATTCTTACCAATTGTTTACTATGTGCCAGGGAGCACGCCATTTTATGTGCACCTCCTCACTCTTCACAAAGGCACAATTAAAGTGTTCATTTCCCCCTTTTGCGGCTCTCTTGGCTGTGTGACTTTGGACTGGTCCCTTTACCTCTCTGAGCATCAGTATCCTCATTTAAAAGAGTTGAACTAGATAGCCCATCCAGCTTAGTCATGTCACTCTCCTTCCCTACACCTCCCTCCGCACTACATATAAAAACCAACGAGAGGCCTAGGCGTCAAGCTTCAATTTTCAAGGAAATGGGCCCACTGAGTAACACCAAACAAGGGGCAGTGAAAGAGAAGACTAGAGTTTTCTATCTGATAATCAGCCTGTCCTTCCAGATCTGGGCCTGTTTATATACTTGCTGGCCTAGAATAACGTTATCTCTTATTCTCACACTGTATTCTTCTCAAGACGGTTTGAAACCAAAAGGCTTAAGGATAGAGAGATTCAGACAAAGATTTAAGAGTATCTCTGGACCCTGGATGAATCCAGGAGCCTGGCTTCTGACCCATTCAAATGGAGTGTGAGGCCAGGCAAAGACTGAGCCAAAGTGTGGTGTATAGTCCTTTAGTGATACAGGTGGGTGATACGGGTGGGGAGGAGTATTTCATCACTGACACTGTTTAGAATCACTGGTGCACGGTGATAATAAAGCCCGACTGACTGTTACTGGTTTTATATTCTCTGACGATAATGCTCCTCTTAAATTCCGCACAGGGCTAACTGTTCCTCCTGCCTGCCCTCCCTCGTATGCCTCTAAACACAGGCCCAGGATCTGTGTCCTGGGACTTGGGGAATAGGAGCAAGGAGGAGTTATAGGATCCAGGGACTGAGCAAGCTGCTCTTACAGACTCCAGGATCTGCCTGGATTTCTCTAACTAGGAGACTGAACTAGGGAATCCATCATTCTTCTAATATTCAACAGTATTTGTGGAGCCCCTACTTAATAACAGACCCTGTGCATTATATATGGAACATCATTTAATTTAATTGTTGTATTTAATCCTTTCAGACAGGTGACATCCCTCCAAGTGAGGAATTCAAGCTCAGAGATGCGGAGAACTTTGCACACTTGAGCTTGGATCTCTGTTGCTCCCAAATCTGTGTGTATCTGGTCAGGAGCGCTCGCTGCCCCTCATCTATGCTCTGTGACTCTCTAGGTCCGCACTGGCCTCATTGTGTCTGGTGAGAGAGCTCAATGCTTCTCTCAGACTGAGATCAGACCAGAACCCAGTAGTCAGGATGGTGGGCCTGCCTACGTTGTCATGGATACCTTGCCACTGGGGACATCAGTGGAAAGAAAAGAGCTAAAGCCAAACATTGTAGCCTTGGAAATGAGAGCTAAGGCTGTGAACTTGAATTTTCAATGTATGGTCTGAGGAGAAGTTCTTAAAGGGACGATGAGAGCAGATAAATAACTCCATGATTTTGTTCAGGAACAGCATTCTTAACAAGTTTCTGGAAGTTTAGTCTAGTTGAGTGAGGCACATGGGAAATATGTTCTTTTGCTGTGTATATGTTCCCCACTGTCCCTTCCTGCCATTCCTGAGCACCTCCTTAGTCCCTCTTCTCAATTTCATCCACTCTCTGAAAGCTCATGGTGTTCCCAGGCTCAGGGAGGCTCCACGCCGTCAAACATGAAGTCCTGGACAATCCGCACAGCACAGAGCCACCAGATTAATAGTCGGATTTCTGGTGCGTGTGTGCACGTGTGTGCGTGTGTACATGTGTGTGCGTGCGTGTGCACTCTCACGTGAGGGCACGAGAGAGAGAGAGGTGTTAATTTGCCAGTTTGCGTAAACTTTTTCCAAACACAGTCTAATTGCTGAGGAACTATTTGGGAAGTTCCCAAGGTAGAAAAAGATCAACCACGAACAACAGCCTTGAGGAAGTTGGTAGAAAAGTTTGTTTTCTCTTGGTAGCAATTTCTTCCTTGCCTAAGAAAGGTGTAGGAGAGACAGCAGTTCTCTGGAAGAGCTCTGGGCCAACATTTTCTAAGTGGTCTCAGGAGGGGGCTGAGGCTTTTGGCCAAGTAGCTGGTTGTCACCGAAAGCCAAACATTTGGTTTTGAGTTCAGCTCCCATTTGGAATTCATTTCCCAGACCTCAAAGTACGAGATGTCGCTGTTGTTATTTACTTATTTTTCTTTATTCTTAAGCTTGTTTGTTTTCTGGCAGGGAGCCAAGGTAGTTTCTGTGAAGGCTATAGTTCTTAGGTATTTGTAAGATGAGGAAAATGCCACGGATGGTGTGTGAAGGGGATGTACAGAAATTGGACAAGAGGGAATTAAGCCAACTCTGCCTGAATTACCTTGTTTTTCTTCTGTTTTACGAAATCAGGAAGTCAGAAACAATGTGATCTATCATTGTCAGCCCACTCTTTATTCCTTCCTTCCTTCTTTCCTCCCTCTCTTCTTCCCTCCCTCCCCTTTTTCTTCTTTTCTTTCCATCCATCCATCCATCCATCCATCCATCCATCCATCCATCCATCCTTTCTTCTATCCATCATAAATGAAAACTGAATTCGGCATCTATTATAAGCTAAGTAACACAAAAGTGAACTAAATATAGTGCCTGGCTTCCAGAAATTTATGATTGAATGAGGGAGACAGACACAAACAGGATACTGCAATATAGCAAGGTTCTTATTCCAACGGAAGTTTATACACCAGCATAGCAAAGAGGGCTGTTGCCTTAGTCTGGCATGGGGTTGAAGGCCACAAAAGTCTTCTCAGAGCAGTGTTTCCAGATGAATCTTGAAGGGTAAGGAGGCAGGGTATGTTGATAAAAGAACCAGTTTTATATGATGGGCAGTCCTCATGGAAGTGCCGAGAAAGCATTAGTAAATGAAAGATGTGCTCCAGAGAAGAAACTGACAAGTGACCTTGTAAGACAGGAGGAATGAATGGACATGCCCCTTGTGGAGGCTTCTGCAGGGATGTGGCCAGGCTTGTCTGTGTCCAGTGTGGGGTGGGGTGGGGTGGACTGGGGCCTGAGTCAGGACCCAGTGACTTGGTTCTGCTAACAAGAGCGATAAAATGAACACTAATCCAGTTACTTCATGACAAGCCTAGTGACAAGAGCCCTGAATGCATTAGCTCAGTGTACCTCAAATGTGGATTATGTGTTACGAGAGATTATTTTATATGCTCCCCAGCTGAAGCAGTGAATAACACTGAATCACACAGAAAGTTTCCTTTTTAATTCTCTTTTGAGCTTTTTGAAGCTGCTGTGTTTTTTAATTCTATTTTTACGCACGCTAATCTCCATTTGAACAGAGGGGACAGCCTCAGGCCCAGAGCCTTCAGCAGGAAATAGTACTTAGCTAGAATTTAACAGAAATTTAATTGTTATTTACTGAGACAAAATTTTCGATGCGATTTTTAGTGACATTATTCTTATGGTGACTATCAATTTATGGTGATACTGGTTTTCTGTTTATGGTAGCAATTTTTAAAGTTTCCTGTTACAGTATATTCATTTAAGTGAAAACAGATCGACTTAAAGAAAAATATTCCCTAATATTTCAGGTTTCACGCAGATATAGCGAAGATCAGGAAGGACTATGCCAATTGATGAGGGAGCAGGAGGCTGGCTGAGGACAAAGGAAAAGCTGGCACCTCGCACCCCCTCTCCATCCGCTGTCCTCAGTAATATGTGTGACATTCCCCAGGCACCCCTGACCACCATAAACAAGAAACAAATAGTTAACTTGCAGAAATCACAATCCTACAAAACAGGAGTCTCCTTTGGTTTACAAATGTCCTAGAGATCTACAAACAAAGAAGTTACCTTATCAATAGCACAATTTCCAAAGGCAAATAATTCAGTTCCTCAAGCCCTAAATAAAGCTAAATTTCTTCTAAACCCAAATCTCACTAACAAAGACGCTTGATAGCAGAAGTGTGATTGCCTTGCCAAAAGACAACATTGATCGAGCCGCAAGGCCTCCGGTATCCGGCACCTTGTAGGCCGTCTTTAGCATATGAAAGTTCTGTTGAAACCTCCCTTCCCCTCACCTTCCCCCAACCGCAAGGTACGTAACCTGCCATCTCTCACAACCCGGGGCAGCAGCTCTTCCTGCCCACGGGTCCTGTCCCCGTGCTTTAATAAACCACCATTTTGCACCAAAGATGTCTCAAGAATTCTTTCTTGGTCATTGGCTCCGGAACTCAGCCTATCGAACCTCACCTAGGTTCTAGAACTTCATCACAATGACTAAAGTTTGTATTTTTTCATTCCTTCCAAAAACTTTGTCAGGAAAATGTTATTTTAATCTCAATTTAGTTATTACAAAATTGTGATTTATAGAGTTTGAGTAATTTGGCAAGTGGCAGAGCTGGGATTTGAACCCAGGTCTGTCTGACTCTGAATCCCATGTTTTTAACCTTAAGGGCATAGACCTTCAGAGGCCAGATATCTGACTGTAGGTCTAAGTAGGATTCTGGAATGTTAGAGCTGGAATGGCCTTTTGAAACCATTTGGTCCAGTGTTGTCAAACTTCTTCACTACTAGTTACACTTTTGTTATATATTTTTCAATTTTTTGGAAGAATGAACAAATAATGTAGTCTCCCAGTGATTATGAGTCAATTAAAGATGTACCATGCCGGGGCGCCTGGGTGGCTCAGTGGGTTAAAGCCTCTGCCTTCCCAGGGTCCTGGGATCCGGCCGCATCGGGCTCTCTGCTCAGTGGGGAGCCTGCTTCCTCCTCTCTCTGCCTGCCTCTCTGACTACTTGTCATCTCTGTCTGTCGAATAAATGAATGGGGTCTTAAAAAAAAAAAAATGTACCATGCCTACTGGAACTTTGAAAGAAGTAGCATTGCCTTGGGGTCTTAAAAAAGTGTGTTGACAATAGAGCATGAACCTCTTAGCATTTGCACGGACCCCTGGGGGTCTGTGGTTCCTAGGTTGAAAAGGACCAAACTAGGTCACTCCCCTAATTACTAAGACATGGAGAAAGGGAGTGGTTTTGTCATGTATGGGTAAACTGCCACATCAGAAACAGTCTTGATAAGGTAACTTTTCCTTCTGCCACATTATTCAGATGGGCCCAATTCCTTCTCTGAGAGCCTTAATCCAAGAGCTTGGCTACCTTTTTGTTTCCTACCACCCCTACTCCCTGGCTGCTTCCCATTCACTAACTTGGTATTTATAGTTCTTAGTTTAGTCTTGTCTCCATTGTTTTCCCCTGGGGAAATGCATGTTCCTCAAGGAAGTAGTTATAAAATGGTTGTCAAGTAATCCCTGAGACCATATCGCCCTGAAGAATGCTCTGGATTTCTAAGTCTGTGTCATGTCGAGGAACATTACTGTGCATCCTACTCGCCATCTAAGTAATATTAGAAGAGCCTCCCGTCTCACCTCTGCTTCCCCCTCCACCCTCAGCATTTCTGGTTCCTCTGACAGACGTTGTTCACTCCGGTGACATTGAACTACTTCCCTTGAACTTACCATGTACTCTTGTACCTTATAGCCTTTGCACATGCTGTTTCTTCTCAGAAATAGCGTTACCATTCACTTAACACTTACCACGTGCCACTAACTATGCCAAGAGCTTTGTTAGTTTATTTAATTTGGTCCTTACCACAGCTCTACAAGGAAGGAATTATTATGCCCTCTTAATATATAAGGACAACGAGACACAAAGTGAATTAGTAACTTGTCACACCACTGGCCAGTGTCAGAGTCAGGATTTGAAGCTGTAACATCGGGCTCAGGGTACGTGTCTTGAATCACTTTCTCTTGTGATTTCCCATTCACATGGCTTACTTTTATACAGTTCCTCTTAGATATCACCCTTATTATTGGTTTCAGTTGGAAATCTTTTCTGATGCCTCTTGGCTATTTTAGAATTCTCCGCTAGCTGTCTCCACAGCATCATCTTGTTCCTCCCACTTTGTTGTGATTTCCTATTCACTTGTCTGTCATGGTTACCAGAGAGCGAGCAACATGGGGTCTCTCTCACATTTGTAACCTCCACACCCAGGAAAATGTAGAGGACATCGTGGGGCCATGTGCATCATTGTTGACTGAGGAAAAGCACCATCTTTGTTTTTTCTCTCTTTCTCAATCTCTATACTTAGCCATCAGATATGATAATTCTTACCTCTCAAGTGCCTTCTCTTCCCATCCCAATGTACATCTCCCAATTTCTTGCCTCTCTTAGCTCTGCTTCATGATCTCTTGTGTGGGCAGTAAGGTTCTCAAGCATTTGTTACTGCAGAGAAGCAGTTTATTGAGTGATAAAACAGCAAGATTATTCTGTGAAATAATGTTGATCCCTTTTAGTGACTGTGGCTCACCTTTCTGTAAGTAGTCTTTGAATCTGGAGGTAAAAACTGTCTGATAGGGTTTTACAACCTCACTGAATGCCTCAAACTGCCATCCAAGTGAGTAGAAAGTTGCCAAGAATTAGAAAAAACCTGGTCTATTGGTGCTAGTTCTGGATTCCAGGCTGGATGAGGCTGAACTTTGATTCCTGACTTTTCTGTAAGTTCATGGGGGCATTGCCACATTGGAGAAGTACATTTTTTTAGTTGATCAAAGCCATGTAGCAATATTGCAAAACTCCTGGTTTAGGGAAGAGTGTAGTATTCACAACCCAACCACATGGAACAAGCTTAAGCTGGAGAACCTCCTCAAAGTTCTGACACATGGCCATCATCACCATCTTCCTGGTCAAACTGTAAAGTTTCCGATGCTGTCTGCATTTTGATCCTACTTTCGCCTTCATCTTCACAGACTTATTTGGTTATTGGCTTCTCACATGAGCCCTCCCCATGTTTCCCTTCATCCCCCAAGGAAAAAACAGAAGTACTTGAATCCAATTTTGTGATCAAGCAATTGGATGCCCCAGTTCGCTTAAGATAAATGAAATGGATAAAAAGGATATGTAGTCACAGGTGCCTTGAAACACATTTCAAGTGATTCCAAACACGCTCATCATACAGTATAACTTTCATGTTGACACCTGAGCATGGACAAAAGATTACTTTTTGGCAAGGGTATTGCAATGACTTCTCAACTACTGACCCTGCCTCTAAGCTCTTTCTCTTCTTTCCATTCTCTTTTCTGCCCTCTTAAGCCAAACTCTGGTCATGTCTCTCCTTCGCTGGGCTTTCAAGACCTTCCTCAAATGGGGCCAAACAATCTTTGTGGTGTTCCCGGACCTACAGTCATTGTTCAGACATGCTGGATTGCTCACCCTGAACACGCCACCTTGTATCACGTCTTTCTGCCTTAGCTATTTCTTTTGCATCTCCTTGGAGGATCACATTTTTTCAATCCATCAAAGCACTACTGAAATGGCGTCATCACCACATCTTCCTGTATCTCCCCAATCAGGGATTTTCTCTTCCCTATATTTCCAGCTGTGTTGATGTCCATATTTTATCTTAAATTTCTCCTTTATCTTATTTTCTCATTGATTAAAAATCCAAAGATTTTTTTTTTTAATATTCAAAAGCAAATGGAAGGCAAAGAAAAGGTCTATAATTTCCTTGCTCAGATAATTTTTAAAAAAGATTTTATTTACTTATTTGACAGAGAGATAGAGAGCATACGTAGGCAGAGCAGCAGGCAGAGGGAGAGGAAGAAGCAGGCTCTTGGCTGAGCAGGGATCCTGAAGCGGGGCTCGATCCTAGGACCCTAGGATCATGACCTGAGCCGAAGGCAGACACTTAACCAATCGAGATACCCAGGCGCTCTGCTCAGATAATTAAAAAAAATTTTTTTTAAATCACATTATGTTAGTTACCATACAGTACACCATTAATTTTTGATGTAGTGTTCCATGATTCATTGTACATGCCCTCTTTAATAGCCGTCACTGGGCCAACCTATCCCCTCACCCCTCTCCTCTCTAAAACCCTGTTTGTTTACCAGAGTCCATAGTCTCTCATGGTTCGTCTCCTCCTCTGATTCCGCCCCCCTTCATTTTTCCCTTCCTTCTCCTAATGTCCTCCATGCTATTCCTTATGTTCCACAAATAAGTGAAACCACATGATAATTGTCTTTTTCTGCTTGACTTATTTCACTCAGCATAATCTCCTCTAGTTCCATCCATGTTGATGCAAATGTTGGGTATTCATCCTTTCTGATGGCTGAGTAATATTCCATTGTGTATATGGACCACATCTTCTTTATCCATTCATCTGTTGAAGGGCATCTTGGCTCCTTCCACAGCTTGGCTCTTGTGTATATTGCTGCTCTGAACATTAGGGTGCATGTGGCCCTTCTTTTCGCAACATCAGATAATTTTTCTTGAGATCAAAAACCATGCATGTACTTAGTTGGAAAAGTCTGATTGTACAGAAGGAAATGAAAGAAAAAATAAAAGCCCCCCCCCATCTCTTTAACTGTAGCAAATGACAATCAGCTGTGGTTTTGTTTTGTTTTGTTTGTTTTTGGTTTTTTGGTTTTTTTTGAATCAGCTGTGTTTTATGTGACATGTTCACTTTACTACTGGACTTTCTACCCTCCCTGAGTGTTGCCCCTACAGCTTTGTATCCAGTACTGTACCTTGGAGGCAGTGAGCAATCAATGTTTGCACTGCTGTTGTCACATGCTATCATTTCTAACTTGTTTCATGTATAATGCACATGGTATCTATCATATACATATGTGCACATATACACACATACACATATGGGAAACCCAACTGAAAAAAGTCTACACCTGGAATAGCCTGGAAATATATGACTGCCCCTCAAGAGGAGAGCCACGAGAAAAGAGAGTTTCTAGCCCTGCATCTTAGGGTTGCAAGGAATAGAGATTCTCTCAATCGTCTTCAACCTTTATTGAAAGGTTGAAAAGACCTGAGATCCCAGAAAAGCTACAACTCAAGTCTTGGGATAGGCAGGAATGGTCTTTCTCTCATCTCAGTCTTACTGCTGGGGCCTCTGCTTCTCTCTTTGTATCTGTCCCAATATCTTGTCTTTCCTAAAATGCCACCTTCCTTTGCTTAGTCATCCCACTCCTGGCTTCAAATGGCCACTTCTTCCCTGACTGCAGAACTGTCCAGCTTGGCAGCCCACAGTTGAATGACAACAATCTCTCGGTGACCAGAGTTCCAGTTTTCAGGAGGGTAACCAGACTGGCCCAGCTCATCTCTTCTTGCCAGACTGATAATGCAGAATGCTGATGGGTTGCTGTGCTTCTGCCAGGCGTCCACCCCTGTACCAATCAAACACGAGCAGCAGAAGGTCACAGGGTGACCTTCACCTGACCAAGCCACCTCAGCAGGGCTCTGGTGGGGAAGAGATTCCCCAAGGGAAAGATGTGGGCAGGCTAAGAACAGAAATTTGAGATTAAATCAAGTAGTGAGTAGTTAAGTACTTGGGGGATATTTAAAGAAATGAAGATTTGGGGGGAACTTGAGGGCTTCTTTAATTATTTGAAAAGATTTATCCAATGGATGAGGAGGCTCTTAAATTTCTGCTTAACTCCAGAGAGGATAACCAGTAAGTTATGTATAACCAGTTATAAGTTATATATGTTATATATGTATACATATATCTAAAAACATATATACATAAATGTATAATATACATATATACATAAATATAAATACATATATTTATATATAATATATTTAATATATTCGTAGATATATATTTTAATATACACACATTTTATATATAAATATATATAGTATATACTTATATATACATATAACCAGAGAGTATAACCAGTAAGTGGGAACCAGTAAGTGGGAGTGAAGTAAGGAGCTGACCATATTGGGTAAAACAAACTCTGATAACAACTCCCAAAATGGACCGCTTCTCCAGGTCATGAGTTTCTTTTATGGGAAGTTTGAAACAGAACTTGGGTGAGCCCTTTTGATGGGGGCATTTGTGTATTTGGAAAGGTCTAGATGAGATGACCTTGAAAAGTTCTTTCCTACATTTACAATCCCAGGAACTCACTTGCAAGGGTTTCTTCCCACCCACATTCACAAAACGACTAGGCAAACACACATGCACCTTGGAGTCCCACACCTGGTATGTGGCATTTGCACAACTGAGGAACTTTCCCTGATTTGTGTCTCCCAATTTGACTGTAATATCATCAGAGGCTACTTAGCCATCTGGCTGCCACTTCCTCCTGTCTCCTGGAGCGCTCGCTGTTTTCAGCTAGGTTTGGTAGTCTTGAGCTCATTTCATTTTCTAAACAGCAAGGCAATTACAATACAGGAGGCAAAAGCAAGGCTGATGACAAAGTCGCCCTGTTGGTAGTGAGAGCAGAAAAAAAGCTCGACTGCCTGGAAAGAATCTACTAGTGATTTTGCATCACCGAGCTCATTGCTAACTAACATTGTAATTAGAGTTAAACCATGAAAGCCAAGATTTAGGAGACCATCTGGTCTGCTGTTTGGAGAGAGGGAGAGAACATTCCAACCTTGGAGAATGGAGTTGCTAGGGCTCCTGCAAATGACCTTGTACTTTGCTTGACTTCTTTCTGTTTCAATCTCCTCTATGATGGATGGCAAATGCTGTGCTGAAAAAACACAGATGTTTTCCAAGACCTTGACAGAATGGGTTCCCTCCATTCTCTGGCTTGAATCCAGCAGCTCGGGTCTATGGACATTTACTGAGGGCCTGTGAAATGCGAGAAACTGTGCTAGTCCCTGTGGATTAAAAGCATATAGCATCTTCCTTTAAGGAGACTAGAATCTAACTGGAGGGCAAAACATAAATACTTGAACCGCTGAAATGACAAGTCCAAAGAGGTCAAGGCAGAGGGACCCTGGCGATGAATTTTGAAGAATGGAGGGATAATTGTGGCCCACAGCGATCCATGGACGTTCATTATAGAGATGTTAGCTGGGCCTCATGGACTTGAATAGGTCAAAAGTGCACTCAAAGTAAGTAGAGCTGTTATGAATGGGGCGAGTTGCCGAAAAGCCAAGGCCCATTCAGAAGGCCACAAGTCCATCAATTTGAGAAGAGCGCTAACAGGATGTTAGCTTTGGCACTCTTGCCTAGTAGAAGGAACTAAATGATTCAGTGAAGCAACCTTAGCACATGTATCCAGGATTGTATTTATAAACTTGGAAAGCAGCATTTCAAAGACAGTTCTGTTTTGTGTTACTGCCTTTGACCTTGAGTGGCGAACTGGTGTCCTTTATAAGTGATTTCCTGACTTGTGCCTCTTCTGCTGAGCCAGGAACCCCCCTCTCTCTAATATCCACTTATGGGGGATGTAGCTTTGACCTTGGGAGGCATTAATGAAAAAGCATCATTTATTTTCTAACCTAGGTCATTCTGATGTTTGAAGTTAGCTGTGACATCTTCCCTGAACTTTGTTTCTTCTGAGTTAATTGTCTCCAGCTCCTCCCTGTGTTTCTCAATACGGCCCTCACCATTTGGGTACACAAGCTATTACACATTTTTGTCCAGTTTTATACCTTGTGATAAAATAATGGGGGATACCTCTTTGGTAGCCTTCCATAAGTGCAATGACTTAGAAAGAACTCTTAGTCTGTTGGACCCCAGTGAGCGGTGGGCTTCTTTGGGGGCACTGAAGGACCCGGATCAGAGACACATCTGGATCAGAGAAAGCTTTGAAGAAACGGCTCCCTCTTCCTGTCCCAGTTCCCTTTCGCCTTCAGTCTATTTCCCGTAGAAAGAATATATGTGCAAAGGTGCCGGACATCTCTGTTCGGTTTGCGAAGCATGAAGCCTCGCTGAACATTTACCTTCTAGATAATCTTCCCTGTTTTCCTGGCATTTGTTTATGAAATTATTCAGGCAATTAAGTCATTTGTTCACTTGCTGATTCAGTGAGCGCCATATATAACAGACTTGTGCTGTGGCTGCCGACTCTGAATAGTGTCTGTGTCCTTAAGGAGGTTACAGGCTAAGATGGGCTCTAAGGTGCATGAGAACATTCCAGTAGGATAAATGCCAAAATGGGGTGGCGGGGACCCAGAGCAAGGAGGCAGGAAGTGGGCAGCATGAGGGGAGGTCAAGGGAACTTAGGATGGGGAGGTCATAATGAGTAGATGTTGTGCTATTTGAAAGCAGGGACAGTGCCTTGTTCAGGTACTTTATCCTCCACTCCTACCATAGTGCCTCACCAATTACAAATGCTCAGTAAATATTTATAGAATAAGTTGAATAAGCTGGTGTCCTCCATCAGGGCCAGAGCAGCTCTTTTTTGAAGTTGCATTCAATAAGCAAAAGATTGAAGAGAAAGGGGGCGCCTGGGTGGCTCAGTGGGTTAAAGCCTCTGCCTTCGGCTCAGGTCATGATCCCAGGGTCCTGGGATCGAGCCCCGCATCAGGCTCTCTGCTCAGCAGGGAGCCTGCTTCCTCCTCTCTCTCTGCCTGCCTCTCTGCCTATTGTGATCTCTGTCTGTCAAATAAATAAATAAAAATCTTTAAAAAAAAAAAAAAGATTGAAGAGAAAGAACCGCAAAAGGATGCCCACAATCACTGGATTTTTACCAAGAGACCGCAGAAAGAGCACACCACGTTGAGTTATTCAGCACAAAAAATGCTGTCTCTCCCAATAACTTCAAGTTTGCATTTGCATCTTTCTACCCCTGCTGGGAGCTGGTGCTGGGAGGCCACCTGTTTCCCCTGCTTTTGGTCTTGGGGAAATGGAGAGGCGATGTCCCCGTTCTGCGACATTCTTCCCACTTCTCTCCCCATAGTGGCTCTCCTCCTGCATTCCCAAAGCCCAAGCCTCACCTCCCTGGGTGGAGACAGTCATCCAAGTGCCACTCAAAAGGCACAGCTTCAGTTCCCAACTGTCATCTCTTTGTGGTATTTGCAAATTACACAACCTCTGGACAAATGCCTGTCACCCTACATGGTGGGTCCATCTCACACCCCAAAGCACCCAGAGGAATTACTGCAGTCTGTGCAAAACTTCACAAGAACGTGATCCCATTACTTCATCCGTAGATAGTCAGGGCGGGTGTCCTCAGCTGCATTTCTAGCAAAGAGGCTGTGAAGACCTGAGGTTTCCCGAGATCACACTTCTGTTAAGAGTGGACTCAAACCCAGGGCTCTTATTGTTATTGGTATTTTTGAAATAAATGTTTTGCTGATTTTGAAAATTAGATATGTTCCCCATAGAAAATCAGAATGAAAGAAGGAAAGTAGCACCATGATGCAGAGACATTGCCATTAACAGCTTGGATTTTCCTCTGGTCTTTTTTTTTTCTATGCCCAGATGTTAGAATTATATGCGTATGCATGTTGGTATTGAAACCTCATGATACATACCATTTGATGACATGCCTTTTAAATACTGAGAATATAACACAACATGACACAGTTTCAGGTGTAGCACACAACGATTTGATATTTGTATTTACTGTGAAATGGTCACCACGATACATCTGGTGAACCTCTGTCACTTCACATAGATACAATTACTTTACCCTTGTGATGAGACCTTTTAAGATCTACTTCTCTTAGCAACTTTCAAATCCACAGTGCAAGGTTATTAGCTCTAGTCACCATGCTGTACCTTACATCCCTAGGACTTATTTATTTTATGACTAGCTCTCCCCATTTCATCACCCTCCCACCCTGTTCCCCCTTGCCTCTGCCAGTCTGTTTTCTCTGAGTTTGGCTTTTTTTTTTCTTTCTATTTTTTAGATTCCCATGTAAGTGAGATCATGCAGTATTTGTCTTTCTGTGTCTGACTCTTTTAGTCTAACCTGACTTTTATGAATTATAATATCATTCATTTGTTCGGCGTGCATTGATGGGACAGTTCCTGGAGGCCAGGTAGGAGCAAAGTCCTGCAGGGAGGTGGGGAGACGGGCATTCCACAAATAATCATAGAATTCAATGCAGAGTCAGAGACTGGTAAGCCACAGGGAGGAAAAGAGAAGATATTGGGAAACCAGGAGACCTAATTTAGATGGAAGGTTTAGGGAATGGTTTTCTGGGAAAGTGGCACGTAACATGAGCCCTCTAGATTGAGGAGGACTTTTCTAGAAAAAGAGTGGGGCGCAGGCAATATCCTATCAGAGCGATATGAACAAAGACCCAGAGCCAGCAAGAACTTTGCAGGCCTCTGGGGCTGAAAAAGGCTCCCTGTGGACAGTAGGAGGTGAGCAAAGGGTATGAGCATGGCAGGAGATGAAGCTGGAGAGGGAGGCAGGCTCAGATCCCAGGGCCATATATGGATTAAGGGCTTCATCCTATTACCCAGTGAAGACAAGTGAAGGGTTTATTTTTTTTCCCTTCTTATTTATTTATTTATTTATTTATTTATTTATAGCTAGGAGAGGGGCAGGGAGGGGAGAGAGGGAGAATCTCAAGCAGATTCCCTGCTGAGTATAGAGCTCTTCACGGGCCTCTGTCTCATGACCCCAAGATCATGATCTGAGCTGAAATCAAGAGTCGGTTGCTTAACGGACTGAAGCCACCCAGGTGCCAAGACAGTGAGGGTTTTAAACAGGAGAGTGACATGGTCAGCTTCACTGAGAAAAGATCACACGTGCTGAATTGAAGAGTGTGGTTGGAGGAAGGGGAGGAAGGGTTGATCATTAAATATTCCATTGTACAATTTTTAATGGCAGCATTTTATTTTTTCCATATGACTTTATTTTTTAAAAAATTCCTTGGTTTGATGTTCTTTTTGTTATAATTCTCAAAATAATGAATGTCCCTGCAGAAAAGTTAGTGAACACAGCGGTGATGATTGCCTTAGATGAAATCCCTAGAGAGGGACCTTGCTGGCCCCGAGGGCATGTGTGGTTCTGAGGCTGTTTTTCCCCATTGCTAACTTACCCTCTAGAAAGGCTGTGTAAACTTCAGCTCTCCCAGGCAGGGAATAAATATACTGATTTCCATATACCCTTGCTCACTCTGACTGTAATTTTAAAACAGTCTGTATGCTGATGGATTAAAAATGAGATCTCGTGTTTTATTTCTATTTCTTTGATTATCAGCATGAGAGAACATTTTCATAAGTGTATTGGTTATTTATAGTTCTTCTTGAGTTGCTGCTGACCCCCTCTATTTATATCTCTGAACCAGAGCACCTCTTTGAGATGCCTTCTAGAGAAGATTTCATGAGATTTCCCAGGCAGGCTGGCTGTAGCTCCCAGGAGGCTCTCTTCAGGATTCACAGGTGCTGACAGACGAAAGTGACCATCCTCTGAGCAGAAGACCCAGGTGTTTTTATTTAGCATAGAGAGTCATACAGAAAAGGAGAAAATACATAAATAAAAAAGATCCTGAATATTGAATTACTCTTTCTGCTGTTGATATGTGAGATAATGGTGTCCTTTAAACATTCAGCTGCTTAGAGCTGTGTTATTCAGTGGAAATACAACATGAATCATGTGTGCAACTTAAAATTATCTAGTGCCACAATAAAAATTAGGAAGAAATTGGTGGAATGGATTTTAATAACATTTTATTTAACCCAGTATAATCTAAATATTATCATAACAACTTGTAGTCAACGTAAAAATATGAATGTGATATTTTTATATTCTTTTTTCATACTGTCTTCCGAAATTCAGTATACGTTCTATATTTACAGCTCATCTCAGACTGGATTAGCTACATTTCCATTCTCAGTAGTCACACATGACTAGTAGCTTCATACTGGACAGCATGAGTTTGGATCGTGCCTGGGAAGCCTGACCCTCATACACACGCCCCTTGGAGATACCAAGGTGCAACTCCGGATCACTGCAGAAGAGTGAATGCCCTAACAAATGAGTTGAATGAATTTTTTGGTTTCCTAGGGCATATGTTTACCCTATACTGTAGTCAATTAAGTATGCCATAGCATATGTCTAGAGATACATATATTTTTTAATTAAAAAATTAAAATTAAAAAATATTTTTCAGTGAGGTGTAGTCACGGATCACAGAGCACCATCATGAATAGAATCATAATAATAAAAAAAAACGATTATGAGAATTACCCCAATAGGGCGCAGAGACAGGAAGTGAGCAAATGCTGTGGGAGAAATGGTACCAATAGACTTGCACCAGGCAGGGTTTGCGACACATCTTCAACTTGCAGACAGTGGGATATCTGTGAAGTGCCATACGAGGAGGTGTGCCTGTACTCACAGCTTTATAGGATTATTTCAGAGCTGGAGAGGAGTTCAGTGTCCCCAGCTAGCACTCACCAAAGGCAGGGCAGGCAGGAGTGCCTTTCCCAAGGCCATGTGGCTGAGGGGTGGTCTGTGAGGAAGTGGACTCAGGCTTCTGCCCTTCTGGTACCAGCACCTTCCATTTCTGGAGGTCATGCAGGGCGGGCCGCATAGGAAACTCTCATTAGATGGGGAAGGCTGTGTCACGGTTGTGGTCTTTCTGCCATATACAACAGTGGCTGCATTTATTAAAACAACAACCACAACAAAACACAAGTTTGGCCCTAGAAAGCAGAGGAAGAATAAGCCAAAAGGTTTTCTTGGGAAGAACTTCCTGTTGTATCCAGCTGAGCCTTTGAACGTTGCTCCCGAAAGGGGTGTTTCTGAGCCTCAAGGCAAACGGCTTCTGGTTTACTTTAGGAACTTCATCTTTGTGTTCAGTGCCTGGTGGATGCACTGAACGGCCAGCAGGTGGCGCCAGAGACAGTTGATAGCGGCAGAAAGTGCTAACTGTCCTAGGTTTTTGGGGGGGGCGGGCGGGGGGCGGGTGCCCCTTGGCTGCAGTTGAGGAATTGGGGCTCACAGATGGGGCCCATCTGATAGAAAGAGGATGTGGAAATCTACTATATCCTTGATATATGGAACACGGATTACTGGGAATTTGTTCTTCTTCAAAATAGCAGACTACTTCTCGCTTTAATAAATATTGATTGAAAAGCCAATTCTAGACCTGGCCAGGAAAACAAAATCCTCAAGGAGGTAATTTTCAAGGCTTGATATAAAAAATATAAAATATTGCATGAGTAAATTTTACATTGAGTACCTGTTACTACAACACCCAGAGTGGAAAATAACAAGAGAATTTAAAAAATGGCAGAGAGATGGTTTATAGAAGGAAAGATGCAAAATAGGACTAATAACATTGGCCCCAAGGTGGAGCCGGGGGCTGGGGATAGGAGGACTTCAGTAAGTAAGGGGAGAGCCTGTATGGGTCTGCATAAGAAAAATCTAGTTTTGCAGGGTTTGTTAGCCCTGAGGATGTTTGCAAGCAGCCCTCAGGCTGACTCTAGTCCCCATATCTGCGTTGCATGGCTTGTTCCATGTTTTTAAAAATAGAACTTCCCTATGACCCTGCAATTGCACTACTGGGTATTTACCCCAAAGATACAGATGTAGTGAAAAGAAGGGCCATCTGTACCCCAATGTTTATAGCAGCAATGGCCACGGTCGCCAAACTGTGGAAAGAACCAAGATGCCCTTCAACGGACGAATGGATAAGGAAGATGTGGTCCATATACACTATGGAGTATTATGCCTCCATCAGAAAGGATGAATACCCAACTTTCGTAGCAACATGGACGGGACTGGAAGAGATTATGCTGAGTGAAATAAGTCAAGCAGAGAGAATCAATTATCATATGGTTTCACGTATTTGTGGACCATAACAAATAGCATGGAGGACACGGGGACTTAGGAGAAGGGAGTTGGGGGAAATTGGAAGGGGAGGTGAACAATGAGAGACTATGGACTCTGAAAAAACAATCTGAAGGGTTTGAAGAGGTGGGGGGGTGGGAGGTTGGGGGAACCAGGTGGTGGGTATTGGAGAGGGCACGGATTGCATGGAGCACTGGGTGTGGTACAAAAACAATGAATACTGTTATGCTGAAAATAAATAAAAAAAATGATTAAAAAAATTTCCAAATTAGTCGTTAATGTGTAAGCATCTTCTCCTCCTAAATGAATTAACAACCTGGTTGTTTATAGCTGAACTATTTCAACAATAACCTGGAGTAAGATTTTTAAGCCCACAGACAGCTTTTCCCAAAGTTGCTGGAGCCCAAGTGCTTAAAAAAGTTCATGAAATCAAATGATCTGTATACTGTGTCATACCTGCCACTGAGAAGCCGAAAAGATGATCCCGTCGAATCCCAGCAAGTGACATTTTTAGAAACGCTTTTATAGACACGCATAGGCAAACGACTATTACCTGACCGTTATTTATTTTCCACAATTAATCCTCAAGGATTAATTGCTGCTGAAACATCTAGATTTCTGACTAGAGCTAAGCAGTGGCCCCTTTGATCAAGACTATGTTCCTCTGCTTCCTTCTTTTCAACTCCCTGCCTGACCATGTGGGCATTCAAGTGTGGAAGCTTTCGCTTGGAGGGACAGCAACATTTTACATGTACTCTCTTACTTTCTTAGGGATTTTTGGCTGGACCTGAGAATTAAATTGACATAAGACAGATTAACAGGAGAAAATCATGCAAATGTACTTAATACACGTTTTATGTGACGAGGGAGTCCTCTTAAGGAAATGAAGACCCAGCAAAATTGCAAAACCTAAATGTGTTTGTACTGGTTTGAGCAGAGAGAGGCAATTGGGGAAAAGTAAACTATGTGGGGAGGCTAAAGGAAGGTACGAACTCTTTTAACAAGGTCTGTTGATACAGAATTTTCTCTGCTATGATTCCCCATTGAAAAAAAATGTTTCTTTTTCCCTGGTAAAGTGAGGGTATCTTTCACATGGGACTTTTTTAATCTCTTGTTTTCAGGAAGAAAAACAAAAAGATTAGAATTTCCTCCTTGCTTTTTGAAGAACATTTAGCCCAAGATAATCTTTATGCCAAGGTGGTATATTTTGGGGTAGTATATTCTGCCTCTCCTCAAACTTTACTTCGTCATCATACCATGTTCTCTGTGAGTATAGGGTTTAAGAAAGTAAGAATGTATATATACTGGAAAAAAAAAAGCAAACCACCCCAAACTCTGCTTGTCCCAGCCAGAACCCAAGAAAGATCAAGACTGTACAAAGATCCATGGAGCTTTCCCCAAATGAAGAACTTCCTGGAAGAGAAGTTCTGTAGCCCCAGGGAAGGAGAGTCAAGTGTCAGTGGGGCAGAGGAAAGTTCTCATGAAATAAACCTTCCAATGAACAGAAGCAAGATTTAGGAGATAATTCATCCTGAATCAGACAAAGAGAGGGTATAATTTCTTAAAATGTCTGGGATGAAAGAAAGTAAAACAAAATGAAAGTCACGATTGGGATTGCTGATTGGAAGCAGGGAAAATGGAGTCTATACCGTGGAAATTGTCACCAGGAACAGGAAATACATTTTACTTCATTTCATTTCATTTTGTTTTGTTTTGTTTTTTAAATTTTATTAAGATTGTATTTATCTGAGAGAGAGTAGGAGAGAGAGAGAGCACATGCATGAGCAGGAGGGTGGGGCAGAGGGAGAAGCAGACACCTTGCTAAGCAGGAAGTCTGTCACAGAGCTCCGTCCCAGGACCCTGGGATCATGAGCAGTTGCTTAACCAACTGAGCCACCCAGGCATCACCAGGAGATAGATTTTTGAAAGTTCTCCAGAATGCAGGGAAAGGTGTTAAAGATGAAAGGTAGGTAGAGATACAGGAGACAGAGGTGACAAGTGTAACCTACAAATGATAGGAATGTTGAAAGAAAGACACCAAGCAAACAGATTATCTGCAATGATCAAAGGAACAATTAAGGAAAACTTTCCAAAACTAAAAAAACTCCACTTGGATAGAAAGTGAGCATTTCCCAGGTTTTCCCGGCAAACCTTTTATAGAATCCATGTCAAGAATCCCAGTAAGGATTTCAGGGACAAGCTTCCAAACAGAAAATTAGAGAAAACAAAAAGAAAAGAGGTAATTTTAAAAGGATATAACTCAAGTTAGTTTTAGTTTTTTTCACATTAAATAACATCAGAAGGACACTGATAAGACCCTCAGAGTATCCAAGAGAGCTCAGCTGTGATCCAAGAATTTTATATCCACAGAGGACGGTATTCTCTGAATAAGAAATCCAAAGGAAATGCAAAAGTCTCAGAAAATACACCTCCTAAATAACTCCATTTATGCAAAGCAACTATAAATGTTTCTTACCACTAATAGTTACATTGGAAACAAATTGACAAATGGGAAAATTTCAAAAGGCAAAAACATGGCAGCAACATTACCACTAGCTAAAGAACTAAGTGAACAAAAATACTAACAAGGAGAAAAAATGGCCAAGCCCATGATTGCCACCTACAGACAGATGCAGTTTGAGCCACATAAAAGCCACATAAAAGCCTCATAGAGCGGAGGGCAGATGTGTGTACTCGCAACCGTTTGTTTATAAAGGCTTTTGATACTATTGAAGTGTCCAGCCTCCTGGACATGGAAACATAACCCATAATGTGGTTTTTCATCCAAGATTCCAAACAAAGTAGCCAAACAAAGTTCACAGCAACAGGAAACACTAAAGGGACTCATTTTAGGACTTTGTCCTCCAGGTGACTCTTTCAGAAATGACTTTTCCATAACAACTGCTCGTCACTCTGACCTACCGGTTTAGATGAAGATGGCTTCTATCCCATTGGTTAAATTAAATCGGAAGACTCAAGAACAGGCAGTGTTGCATGTTTATTTATTTAAAAATCTTTCTTGCCACCATCAAGATTGGTAATTGTAGGGGACAAGATATGTGCATTATGTTGAGCTTTTGCTAAGGTAAATGTTTCCATTGGGCATTGAACTTTAAATTCCCACCTCGGGACTTAAGCAGGAGCCAGGCTGCGCTAAATATTTCCACAAGGGATGTTGCCAGACTCAGTGCATTTTTTGTTTTTCTTTTGACTCATTATTAATAATGTGCCTACTCAGCAATGTCTGCATCTGGTCTGTACTTCCCTAGTGTTCATGAGAATTTAATGGTTCCTAACATCAGCCTGTGGTTTTCCCTTTCTCTTTTTCCATTTTCTTCTCTCTACTTCTCCCCTCCCCCTCCCTCTCTTCCTCCTCCTTCTTTATCTCTTTCTTCTCCTTCTCCTTCTCCTTCTTCTTCTTCCTCCTCCTCCTCTTTCTCCTCCTCCCCCCTCCTCCCCTTTTTCTTCTTCTCCTCCTCCTCCTCCCCTTCCTCCTCATCCACCTCCTTCTTCTTGTTACAAGACCATAGTATCCCAAAATTAGATTTGGAAGCTATTTCCAGAGTTGGTCAAGTTTAATTCTCCACTTGGGGCAGAAATCTCTTGAGTATCTGGACAGTGATGATTTCACTCTTCTGTGTTCATCTGCAGTGCCAGGGAACTCACTATTTCAGATTGGGATGACTCACTTAGGAGAACATTCCACCAGTTTTTGAAGGCAAGAGACTCTGGCTTCCTCAGTGTGATCTTTTGACTGAAAGGGCAGCATTGTCCCCCTGAGTAATGGAGGTCCCCATGCCCTCACTTTTTTATTCCAGCTGTATTTGGGCAACTTTGATATATTGCACTTTGAATGCATATGATGACCTGAAATAGGATTTTGTGTGTCGTGCTTTCTGCCTGGATAATGACTATACTGCAGGCAGATCTGAGCTTATAAATGGAAAAATACATGGTGAGATCCAAAGGACCCACAGATGTATCCATGGGTAAGACCTCTCTCCAGAAGCTTCTGCTCTACTCACAAGTACAGTATGGCCGTTGAGAATTTGGTTCTGGAGTCTGGCTGCCTGGCTTAAATGCTGTTCCTGCCCCTGAATAGTTTTGTGACTTTGGCAAGCACTTACCTCATAGAATCGTTAAGTGGATTAGGTGAGATAATTTATGTAAAATGCTGAGCATAAGTCCTGGTACATACGGAGAACACAGTGCTAGTTGTTTTTAGTGCTGATATTACTACTACTGTATGTCAATGCCTGAAATTTTACCCCTAGGCTGTACTTCATGTCCAGAGGTTCTGAATCAGTAGGTTCTGACTGTGGCTGGAATCTGTAGAGTAATGCTGATACAGGTGGTGTTCAGACCACATTTTTTTTTCTTTTTTTTATAAAAACTTACTTAAATTCATTTAGTTAACATGTAGTGTATCATTAGTTTTAGATGTAGAGTTCAGTGATTCATCAGTTGCATATAACACCCAGTGCTCATTACATCACGTGCCCTCCTTAATACCCATCACCCAGTTACCCCATCCCCTACCCACCTCTCCTCCAGCAACCCTCAGTTTGTTTCCTATTGCTAAGAGTCTCTTATGGTTTGTCTCTCTCTCTGCTTTCATCTTATTTTATTTTTCCCTCCCTTCCCCCATGCTTGTCTGTTTTTTTTCTTAAATTCCACCTATGAGTGAAACCATATGAGAATTGACTTATTTTGCTCCACATAATACCCTCCAGTTCCATCCATGTTGATGTAAATGGTAAGATATCATCCTTTTTGATGGCTGAGTAATATTCCATTGTTTATAAATATATATAACCACATCTTCTTTATCCATTCATCTGTCTGTGGATATCTGGGCCTTCCTATGGCTTGGCTATTGTGGACATTGCTGCTATAAACTTTGGGGTGCAAGTGCCCCTTCAAATCACTATGTTTGTATCCTTTAGATAAATACCTAGTAGTGTAATTGCTGGGTCATAGGATAGCTCTATTTTTAACTTCTTGAGAAATCTCCATACTGTTTCCCAGAGTGGCTTACCAGCATGCAGTCCCACCAACAATGTAAGAGTGTTCCCCTTTCTCCACATTCTCACCAACACCTGTTGTTTCCTGAGTTGTTAATTTTAGCCCTCCAGACTAGCATGAGATGGTATCTCATTGTGGTTTTGATTTGTATTTTGCTGATGCCAAGTGATGTTGAGCATCTTCTTCATGTGTCTGTTGGCCATTTGGATGTCTTTTTTGGAGAAGTGTCTGTTCATGTCTTTTGCCCATTTCTTGAGTTGATTACTTGTTTTTTGAGCTTTAATTTGATAAGTTCTTTATAGACCTTGGATACTAGCCCTTTATCTGATAAGACATTTGCAAATATCTTCTCCCATTCTGTCAGTTGTCTTTTGGTTTTGTTGACTATTTCCTTTGCTGTGAAAAGCTTTTGATCTTGATGAAGTCCCAATAGTTCATTTTGGCTTTTGTTTCCCTTGCCTTTGGAGATGTGTCTAGGAAGAAGTTGCTGTGGTTGAGGTTGGAGAGGTTGCTGCCTGTCTTCTCCTCTAGGATTTTGATGGATTCCTGTCTCACATTTAGCTCTTTCATCCACTTTCAGTTTATCTTTATGTATGGATGTATGGTGTAAGAAAATGGTCCAATTTCATTCTTCTGCATGTGTCTGTCCAATTTTCCCAACACCATTTGTTGAAGAGACCATCTTTTTTCCATTGGATGTTTTTCCTGCTTTGTCAAAGATTAGTTGACCATAGAATTGAGGGCTCAGACCACACTTTGAGAAATGCTGCTCAGGAGAAATCCATTGCTCCTAGAAAGTTTTAGGGCCTTCTAAAGCCCCCAGTCAAAATATAAACGTCTTTGCAAGTGGCTATCACTCTTATCAATTTGTTAGTAAGTATTTATTCAGCCAACAGTTCTGGAGAACTTGCTGTTCACAGTGCACTGTTCTTTAGGTGGTAAAATAGTAGTGAGAACTTGGTTGTTACACTTAGAAAGCCCAGAGCCCCATGGAAGAGGACACAAGGTCAGTATGGATGCTACTGGTTGTGTTTAAGAGGATTTTAGGTGGTATATGAATAACCATATACAAATGCTTAGTGTTGTGTATTACCTTCCCTTTTTGATGTGGGATACTGGTTTTCACTTGTTATAGTGATATAAAGTTATTTGACAAGTAAAATGATTTCACTTAAATAATAAGTTGATCTAAACAAACCTATTAAATAGAAGTGATAGAGTGGAATTTGAAAGTGGTGCATGGAAGTTTAGGAAAATGCAGTATTTTGGTGGGATGGTAATGCCAGACCTAACGTGGCTCATTAAATAGTGGAGAGGTCAGGGAACTTAGCCTGGGAGGGCAGGCAGCATTTCACAGACGAGGCAGTAGTCTTTCTCCTTCTTCTCTTCCCATTCCTAATATAATAGTTACCACAGAAAGAACATTCATCTGTAAGAAGTGCACACTCACTCTAAATGTGTTATCTCATTCAGTTCTTTTTTTTTTTTTTAATTCATTTAGTTCTTGTACCAATTCAGTGAGGAGGTGGATGCTATGTCCATTATGCAGATGAGGAGATCAGGATCACAGAGCTCATAAGGAGGAATTGAACCCAGCAGCCCACTCTGAGCTCCAGCTCCAAAGCAGTGTTCTGCCATCTTGACTCAGGGAGGGTTGGAACAAATGGATATGATGAGGTCCTGGAGAAGTTGTCTGTGGTGTGTGTGTGTGTGTAGGTAGGAGGCTTGGCAGGATTGGCTTCATAATTTGTGAGGCCAAGTGGAAAATGAAAATGTGGGGCCCCTGGTTAAAAAGTTATTAGAATTTAAACATGGTGATAGCAGAACATTAAAGGCTGCATGGGGTCCTTCCTAGCTCAGTGCTCTGTGCACATGCTGCACACCCACCCATGAAGCCAGCCCTTGGACTTGGGGTCATGTGGAGAGGGGCTATGAAGGGTCAAAGGAAGGATCCCAAGACCCTTCACCCCTTTTATTTCCCCTTGGCCTGAGGAACTGTTGTTATAAAGCAATTCCCTCCTGTTTTTTCATGCCTTTTGGGGGTGAAGAAAACCTCCACAAACACTAAACCAGATAACGAAGGTTCCGTTGCCCTGTGATGGCTTGAGACCTTAACATAGCTCCAAATGTCAATATTCCCTCAATGGGTTCTGAAAATAAGAGTCTTGTGGGTAATTACATTTTTAATAAATTACAGTTTGCAGCTTGATAGTCAAATAGATTTCCTGTTCTGTAAGCTGGCCTTTCTTCCCAGCCCCGTTACCAGGCCCTAGTCATGCTGCTTCCTTCTTGTAAATCCTTCATAATTAGGACAAGAGTTGTTCATTGACTTAAACCTTGTCATAGTCTCAGTTCCTGATAATTCATTGTGTGAAAGAGCTAAATGTTATGAAAATCACCGTTTATTGCCTCATATTCATAATGTGCCTGTTTAATGAAATGAAGTAGGAATGAATTATTTTTGGACTTCAGTGGTGGCTGCAGACCACAATGACAAATAATCCATGTGAATGGAAGGTTTAAATGGAATTTTCATAGAAGATGCACATCTAACTTGTTTTATTAAGCAACCTTGGTACATGATAGTCTAGATTCATAAAATGTATTTCAGGACTCATTATTTACTTTCCAAGACAATTTCTAGCATTACAAAAGCATTTGCTGTAGTTTTCTTTTAAACAGTAGCTACCTTAGGTATATTTGAGGTAGACTTTCATTTAAGGAGTAATCAATTTGCACACAGTTGTTCAGGATGCCATCTCTGTGCAGAACCCACCTGCAGTTCCCTGGAAAAGAAATAAGTTGCTTCTGAATTCTGGATTGTTTTGTGCTGGTATTGGCCTTTGATTCTAACTCCATCTCGTTAGTTCTGTGTATATGGGTCATACTGGGAGCACCTTCTAATCTGAACAAATATGCAGCGTTGTTGAGTTAATGCCTGATTCACATTTTTTTTCCCCCACCAAATATGCAATCTGTGGGACAATAAGGACGTTCTCTGGTGAGTCCTTCTAGCTGGATGGTCATTGTCAGAAGTGGATAAAGATTCACAGATGTTAAAAGAACAATACTACTTTTAGAAAGGATTTGCACTGGTTCCTTAGTGCTCCCTTCAGGGAAAAATATGCATACTTCTATATACAGGTTAATTGTCATGTTCATTGGATGCTCATTCCCTGCCAAACAAGGTGTCTGGCCCATACTAGGTTGGCAATAATGGATGAATGCATGGCTGAGTCAAGAAGACATTTCTACATGAACATTCCAGAGAGTGAGATGGTAACCATCTAATTGTTTGGAATCATCTGATTATTTCAAAGGAATTTCTAAACAACCTATCTTCTGTTATATATACAAAGATGTGGTCATAAAGGGGCTCAAAGAGTGTCAGAATGAGCTGGTCATGAGATTAAAGCTCATTTAATTGAACTTTGAGACAGTAAAAAGTCATGATGACGATGAGGATAATTATGGTGTAGAGGGCATTCTTTGAGCATCGACAATTTGAGACCCTCTACACATATTACCTCATTTAATCTTTACAGGTGGGGAAATCAGGACTCAAAGAGGGGAAGTAATGTCACCAGGGCCACAGTTAGTCATGTCTTTTTTTTTTTCTTTTTCTTTTGGCTTCAAAGCCCACATTCTCTTCCACCACCATTTTATCTCTGCATAAAGTCCTAGAGCTTGTCATTGCCTGAGGCAGGATCAGAATACAAGTCTCTTGACTCTTCTGTCAGTGTTCTTAGACTCTGTGGCAGGCTGCTATCAGAACTCAGACAAAAGGTTGAAGAAAATGCTAATCAAAGTGTTTCGAAAGGCATATTTTAACTCTAACCAAGGGTCATAAAGTGAGGGCCAAAAGGCATCCTTGGTAAGTCTATTGCAAATTGGTCAAATGGATTCGGGTTACTCATGAGATATTTAGAGTAATCAAGGTAAGATGTGCCAGTGCAGCAGAAAAATCACACAATATGTAGACATGAACTTGGTTTTTGGTCATGATTTGATCTAATTAGTTGTGTGATCTTGAGCACTTAACCCTCTTTGAGCTCGACTCCTCATTTATGAAATAGAAGGAATAAAAGTGGCTGAGATACTATAGGAGATCAGGTGTAGGAGAGTTTTCTAGACTAAAGCATAGTTAATGTATCTTCATTCTCAATCACTTGCCTTCCTCTTTTCCTCATTTTGCAGTTTTTGTTTTGTTTTATAGACATTGTTTTGTAGATATTTAATAAACATTTTAATTTTGGTTTTTCTTATGTGCTTTCTTTGACTACTTTGATGGTAAATAGTGATTTTCCCTTTATGGTGGGGATAAGTGTGGTTTTTTATAAGTTATTAAAGTTGTAAAACTGTGTTCAGCAGCTGGACCAGAAAAATTATTTGTACAGAGGAGGTTCAAGGGAATAATCTTAACCCTAGTAAATGCAACAGTATCTCTGGGATGTCAGCTGATGGCCAGGTCAGTAGGAGCCAGGACCAAGTCCAGCTGGATTAATGAATGGATGCTAAAGGCCCAGAACAGAGGAGATAACTGTACCTGAAGCTAATCACCAACACAGTGAATTGTTTACTCAATTTAAAGAGTCTCCCTGGGAAAGGAGCATTGTTTCACATTCTTGCCAACACTCGGGGTCATCAGTCTTTTTAATTATACCTACTTTACTGACTGTGAAGTGATATCTCTCTGTGGTTTTAATTGCATTTCCCTGAAAATTAAATATATACCTACCCTATGAACCCAGTTACTTCACTCCTGGGTATTTACCCAAGAGAAATAGGAATGTACATCCAAACAAAAAACTTGTGTAAGAATGTTGTAGGAACTTATTCAAAAGAGCCCTAAACTGGAAATAACCAAATGTCCATCAATAGGAGAATGGATACAAAAATTATGGTCTGTTTCTGCAATGAAATACTACTCAGCAATAAAAATGGAATGCATTGCTGTAATTTACAACACAATGTATTCTAAAAATATTATGCTGAGTTAAAGAAGTCAGATGCAAAAGAGTACTTACTGTGTGATTAGAGGTAATATTAATCTGTGGTGATAGGAATCAGGTCAGAAGTTTCTTGGGAATGAGTGGGGAAGTCCCTGGCAAAGGACACTAGAGAAGTTTTTGAGGTGATAGAGGCAGTGTGTGTGTGTGTGTGTGTGTGTGTGTGTGTGTGTGTGTGTGTATGATTTTATTTATCAATTTGAGAGAGAGAGAGAGAGAGAGAGAGCATGTGTGAGAGAAAGAGAGCGTGAGCAGGGTGAGGGGGAGAGAGGGAGAAGGAGAAGCAGACTCCCCCATGAGCAGGAAGCCCAACCCAGGACTCAATCTCAGGACCCTGGGATCATGACCTGAGCCAAAGGCAGGTGCTTAACCAACTGAGCCACCCAGGTGCCTGGAGATAGTCTATATTTTAATAGAAGCATGGGTTTCATAGGTGCCTTTTGTCAAAACCCATTAAATTGTAATATTTGAAGTTTGCGTTCTTCATTGTATGTAAATTACACCTAATAGCGTTGATATGCAACATAAAAAACCAAGGAGGTATTGGAATGAAGCCCTTTTGGATGTTGAGGAATCTTAGAGTCTTTGCACAAGAAGAGTAAAGCCCTGAGCAGGAAGAGGAGGGAGAGGAGAGAGGGCAGGAGAGCTGACACCAGAGACTGGAAGGACCATCCTGTGATAGAGGGATTAGATGCCCATTGTGTGTCACTCCAGAGAGGAGAAAAAGAGAGTGTGAGGGGAGCAGATGGTTTGAGCTCCATGGAAAGAAGAGATTTAAAAAAAATTTTTTTTTAAAGAATCAGTGTTGTCTTGTGATGGAATAGGATGTCTCAGGAGATTGAGAGCTCCTTGTCACTCAGAAGAGTCTGGGTAGCTTCTTGTCCAGCATGCTGTCAAGTGGGTCCTATAGTGATTGAAAGATTTAACTAGAAGACCTGAGGACTTTCTCCTGTCCAAAGATTCTGCATTTACAGGTGGTATTGGATGATGGGGAGAGCACAGGCTTTGGAGTCAGGCTGCCCACATCTGGATCTAGAGATCACGAATGAAATTATCTTATGCAAGTTGACTTCTTTAAATCTGTGTGTGTGTGTGTGTGTGTGTGTGTGTGTGTGTATCTTCCTTCCTTCCAATTTGTAACCCATGTACAGTGCTGTACAACTTCAAAGAATTGTAACTGAGACTGAAATCGAAGTGACTGATGTAAAGAGTATAGCAAAGCACCTAGCATATATCCTAAGCACATGATAAGTGCTCAATAAATTTTAGCCATTATTATTATTCTTATTGCTATTATTATGATTCTAAGAATTTTAGGTATTAGCTCATGCCAAAGATAGATTAGGGGCAGAATCTAAGAACTTATGTAGAATCTCTTGTATTAGACCCTGAAAGTAGGTATATATTATCTCCAACAGAAAGCATGATTAACATTCCACAGGTTAATTTAAAAACAGGAAAAATAAGCCTTTGTGAAATGTCAAACTTTGTGGATTAAAAAAAAAAAAAAAGGACAATGCATGTGTGTCCTTGACATGAAGAGATTCTTTTGTACCTTGTTATGTTCTTACTCACTTAATAATATTTTATTTTAGAACTTGACAGCTTCTCCTTCATTTGATGGCTACATTGCATTCCCTAGTATGTATATATCATACTGCACTTAACAAATCTGGTACTGAGGGACATTTAGTTTTTCCCCACATTTTGCTGATAAAAACAAGGTTTCAATAAATAATTTGGGTTCATAGGTTATTTGACACTGCAAATATATCTGTAGGATAAATTTCTGGAAGTTGAGTTGTTGGGTGAAATGGCATGCATTTTTAAAACATTTTGATAGCTCGTGACAGTTTTCCTCCATGAAGGTTATACCAGTTTACCTTTCATCAGCAATGCATTAGAGAGTCTGTTGACTTCAAATCCTCAGCAACATGATACATTCTCAGACTCTTTTGCCTTTGCCAACCAATGAGTGTAAAAGTGGGGTTGAGCATATCTTTATGTATTTAAGGGTAATTTATGTTTTCTGTTTTGTGAATTGTCTATTTATATATTTTGCCCATTTTTTGATTGGTTAAATTATATAATAATTTTCTGTTATTAAATATATTAAAAATGTTAATATTATTCCCTTTATAACCCTTTTCCTTGCAGACTTTCAGCTTTCTTTAAAAATTAACATTTAGTCAAATGGACCTTTCTGGTGTACAATTCTATGACTTTTAACACATATGTAGATTCTTGTAACCACCCCCAGAATCAGGACATGGAAAGGTCCCATCATCCAGAAAATTCCCTTGTACTGCCCATTTGTAGTCAAATCGTCCCCCACCCCCAAACTTTGGTAACTATTGTTCTGTTCTCTACAGCTGTAGTTGTGCCTTTTCCCAAGTGTAATATAAATGGAATCATTCAGTATGAAACTTCTGGAGACTGGTTTCTTTCTGTCAGCATAATGCCTTTGAGAGTTATCTTTGGTACTGTAAGTATCTGAGAGTTCGTTTCTTTCTGTTGTTAAGTGGGTCCTATAGCACCATTGGATGGATACACAAAACTTGTGTCTCCATTCATCTGTTGAGGGCCATTTCAGTTTTTGGTGATTATAAATAGAACAGTTTTAAACATAGGGTTTTAGTATGAATGTAGGTTTTCATTTCTGTTGGGTAAATACCTAGGTCAGTTTCACCTGACTGATTTTTCTTCACTATGATTGTGTGTGTGTGTGTGTGTGTGTGTGTGTGTGTGTTTCAATCTTGTAATTTTTTATTGTGTACTGCTCATTGGCTATTTTGTAGACTCTGGATTCTGCAATCTTCCTCTGAAGATGATTTATTTTTGTTTAGTAGATGGCATAATTACTGGATGATCACTTAATAATTGTGTAGACTTGGTTTTATTTTTTGTTATGCTGTATCCATGAAAAGCCCAGGGTAATTCACAAACCCTTCTAATTTGGAGGGATTCAAGTTCTAAGCTGTTTCCTTTGTGGAGCTAATCAGGGGATCTCCAACATGAGGGAAACCCATGGGTTTGGAAATCCCAACATGAACTTCTAGAGTGCTTCTCTGTTATAGTTCTCTCCTCTCCAGTGCCCTATGTCAGCTGCTGCAAACTGATCTTAGCCACTTTAGCTCAGCAAGACCAGCATGCCCTACTTGGGCTTCATCTTACTGTGCCTTAGTTGGGAAATTGTCCCCAGGCATATTACTAGGGTGATTTTGTATCTCAGCTCATGAGTTCCTTGTCTCTCAGGAGTGCAGTTCTTGCACTATCTATTGTCCAATGCCTGGGCACAGCGGCTTCTTCAATATATCTATTTTTAGGGTTTTTGCAGCATAGGGAAAGCCTGGTACTAGATATTTCTATCATAAGCTTTCTTGAATGACGGAACCAGCATGATTTATTAAGGGTAACCAGGGGTCTTTTGTTTGCAACCTAACTTTTCATCAAGACAACTTTGTTTTTTCAACGGCCAGAGAACTCTGCTGAAAGGTACTAGAGATCTGACCTGGTTTGGTAATTTTTGTATTCTTATGTTTGCTCCACTGAGTGGATTGGGAACCTTTTCCAAGGAGCTGAAACATAGCTTCTGTAAACTACACTAGGTAATGAATTTTTAATTTTTGGTCCAGTTTTATCATGGTAGTAAAAACAGTTTCAATTATATGCTTATTGGGAATCCCTAATTCTTATATATTCTAGAGTTTTATTACAGCAGAGATTAGTTTTTTCCCCAGCACAGTGTGACTTCAGGACAATTCTGTCCTTCTCAAAAGAGTAGTTTTCTTATTTGTGGGATGGAGACAAGGTCAGTGACAGAAAGAGTATATAACAAAATTAGACAATTTGTCCCTTTGTTTAACCTGATGTTAAGTAATACCATGTCTACTAACTTTCCCAATGTGATTATGGTACTCTTAGGCTTTCCTCCCCCCATTGAGGGAGAGACAGATATTGGAATAATTCTTTTTTTTTTTTTTAAAGATTTTTATTTATTTATTTGACAGACAGATCACAAGTAGGCAGAGAGGCAGGCAGAGAGAGAGAGGAGGAAGCAGGCTCCCCACTGAGCAGAGAGCCCGATGCGGGGCTTGATCCCAGGACCCTGGGACCATGACCTGAGCCTTCGGCTCAGGTCATG